>NC_136061.1:101733916-102333916 GCF_964261635.1 Lissotriton helveticus
CCCACACACACTTGTCCGTACACGACCTACACCTGCAAGAGATGCCCTTGACACATTGGTCAAAAACTACCCATAAATCCAAACGTTGCAAACACATACCACTCATTGCCCTGAGCTGCTGCATATCATCCACTGAACTGCCACCGGTTTGAGGAGTGCCGTTGCTACGAGACCAACAGACGCAATGGCAGGCATTCCCGGACATATGCAGAACCCCTGTCATGTGGAACTGTACTGTGCATGAATGCTGCATCTGTTGGGATGTGTACCGTCTGAGTTATTATCTTGCCTATGCCACCTGCATCCAGCCCTATTTCCACTGACGATCATGCACAATCGAGTGCCCCATGGAGGTCTGCCTATCCAACTCAACGGTAGCTGAATAGGATTGGCACACAAACAGGAGTGTCACCGGGATACCGATGCATGGGATGCACTGATCTTTGGCGTATGTGCTGGCAGTTGTGCATGGGATATTGCACAACTCCTCGTTTGCAGTGACCACATTGCAGCGCCACCCTACTGGGCTTTGTTGCGGATTGGGGAAACGACATGGAATGAACACATCTGCCCTGACCAGTTAATTGATTGGGTCACCCTGGTGTTCCTTGAACCCGACAATGACGTACTATTAGAACACATTGCCCATGAAGCTGCGCTGACATTCATTATGAATAACTACGTTCCTGCAGCCACATCAGATTGTCACCCACAGCACAGGTCCCAACACTTTGTTGCATCGTGGGGAATGCTCACAAATCCTACCACAACGGGATTGCCTTTGTCTGGACTCAGAATGCGTGTGCGCGGAACTACGCGTGTTTACACACACCTGTGCAAGGTCAGGCACTTACATGGTCGGAGCAGCAGAGCGTCGTTTGGCAACGGTCCCAAATCGGACATACTGCTGGGGGGAGTACACACATGGCAATGTAGCACGACATGTGACCTTGTCAGACCCTTCCACCTGATCACTGTCAGCAGAGCAGACAGTAGGCAGACGCAGTCCGGTGGCACAGAACTATGCAGACCACATGGGCTGTGAGTCGTGTCCCCTCACACGGGGCAGTCGGCAGACACAAAACATCACATGACTCGTCCAGCAAGGCAAGGTGGGCTGAGACCGTTGTCATCTGTAATGATTTGAGAAAATGTTTGCACCGCCATGTCTTGCACCTTGACATGTTCCCATGCTGCATGTAAGTGTCTCAAGCATGTGCCTGCATGTTGTGGCCCTTGCCTTGTCTGTACTGACACCCACATGCCAATAAAGTCTCCACAACTTCACTACTGTCCAACTGCGATGAGTGTTGATTAGATGTACGAATCGTGTGCCACAATGAGCATCGTCCCTACACAGAGAGGGACTGGGTGACACATGTACAATAGGGGTGGGTCCCATTTGACTGCCCCACCTCTGTGATCCAAACAGTGTGTTGAGATAGTTGCTGGCAGGCCTGTGTACTTACCTGTCTTCAGCAATGCGAGTATGGTGTCCAACTTCTGACCATTCCTACACACAGCCCTATTCAATACATGGACGTGTGCCTACATTGGGGGGTTGCGAGATTGTCCTTAATGTGCAACAAGGCCCCAGTTAATACTCACCTTCACAGACATCCAACTGGCCATGTGGCTCAGGGTTCAAAATGGTAAAGTAACAAGGACCCCCTGAATGGGATAAATTTCCTGGGTCAGGGTAAAGCAAACATGTGCAAAGGTAAAAGCCCAGGCAAAAATAAAAAACAAATTGTCTGGCAGAAACAAGTATACAGGAAGGTAAACACACCATAAGGAGAAAAAGACTGAAAGTTAAATATCATATGATAACATGAAAAATGTAATTACATTTATAAAAATTGATATGAACATATTCAATAATAAACATAGTTAAAATAAGGGGGGAAGTTTGTTTAAAAAGACAAATCTTCAATATAAAGATTATACAGTAGTCAGGGAATTGTTAACACATAGATGATTCCCGAATTTAATTGAAGAGGCTGATTCCTGTCGACGCGTTTCGACACATGATTTGTGTCTTCATCAGGACAAATTCAGCGAGATTCTAAAGTTTAAACAAAAAAGAGTCAAAATATCTCCTTATGCCAGTCGGGATACATTCCTCATTATTAAGTACAGTGGTGCTACCATCTGTTGCCAGACACATAAAGTTGAAACATGATACATCGCTAAAAAAAAGGTACACAAACAAATATATTCCTATATATAAATATACAATAGTTCTATTAGAGTGATCATTTCCAGTACTTAATGTCACATATTTGGCACATTATTTTAAGTACTGAAGAGTAGGGAAGAAGAAAAGAGAAGGAAACAGAGAGGAAAAGAGAGGCGAAAAAAGAGAGAGGGAAGGGGGTGGGAGTGAAACGAGGGGGAAAGAAAAGGGGGTGGTTTGAGGCAGAGGGGGGGAAAAGAAAGGGAAAAATAGGGGAAAAAGAAAAAGAAAAAAAGTTTGGACTAGTGCCATTCTCTTTACTTTGTTTTAAATTTATAAAAGAATTTTGTTGGATCTCAAATTTACGTCAGTGCATAGTTGTGTATCCTATGGGGGGCATATGTAGGGGTCTCTGAATAGCATAGTCTTGTTGGCAGTTTTAAGCATGAAGTAAGCCTATCTTTTTAGAGTGTTTAGACAAAATTCAAACATACCCACATCATTAAAACTATAATTCATTTGGATTTATAGTTCTTACCTTTAAACATGTGAAAAAGGGAAGTTTTCTGAAGTTAAAAAGGTTTCAAGGTGTGGAGATTTGGACTTCATCTTAGTTGCTATAGAGGAATGGTAACATATAATAGAGCACATTTATTATGGTTTAAATTTTAAATCGTAGGTGTTATCCCATTACGTTTTTGCATCTAAATATTCATTTTATAGAAGTTTTTCATTTTTCATTTTTAGACAGTCTCTGAACCATTATCTAAGCCGTTAGTAGGAATATCTCCACACAAGCGTTAAGAATAAAATTAGAGGTGAGAAACGATTATTTTTGATAGAAAAAAACAGTTGCAGCAGACCCATTTGCACAAGAAAAACGTATTTATGTTCAAGACATTGAGCCTAGATGTGTTCAAAATGTTATTTCAAAGATTCCATACACGCCTTGTTCTACGGGTACCATTATGACAGAGCATGTCTGTTTTGTTCATAATGAGCCCTCTCTAGCACATTTCATCTAGTGTTCCGCATTCTGTCAAAAACACTATCTATACGAGTAATTGCCCATATTTAAAATGGTAAGATAAACAGTCATGAAAAAATGATAGTCGAATTGAAAACAAAACATACTCTCAATCTCACCCTCATATTTCAAAATTAGCATTTTTTACTGAATTTATATCTTTTATGTGCAGAGTCGAAACAAACCAATTTGTTTGTCCAATGCCGTAATCTTAGCGAGTTCTTTTTTAGAGTTAATATCGTTTCTTATTTGCGGGATACTAGAAAAAGAATAGTACACCTTATGAACACAAACTCCCCAAACTGGTCGAAGTCACTGGAAAACAGTGAACAAATCGTTAGGTTGTATAAAACAGAAGATGTTACCTGCACTCAAGTGCTACACGTTTAGTCAAACCAGCCGGTTCGAAAGGGCTGCATGCCCCAAAGGAGACAAATCAGGCGAAAGGCTTCCTTTTTCTATCCCTGGTTTAGAGGGAAGAAATGGTGGATATTATTTAAATGCTAATGGCGTAGATTCTCAGCGCGTCAAGCTCTAAAACAATCAGAGCAAAACATTACCTGATAAAAAACGCCCTTCAAGTATAACCTTTATCTTAAAGTCTTACATATACTTGATGGCGTAGTCAGAACTTCGTACCGAGAAAAGCGTTCTTTTAAGCCTAACAGAACGGGGTAAATAGAACGACAATAGTTAAAATAAAGCCGCTTATGCGAGTTATGACCTTACGGCGATGAATTATTAGCTCATTCATAGCGCACATACCTTCTTGAGACTTGATATTCAGCAATCTCTCTGGCGCCTGGTTGCTCGTGTATCCAAAAGGATTGTTTGATCGAGGCAAAAGCGTTTTTATACGTACGCAGCCTCCTATATTATTTGCAGGTGTGGGAGCTTTCTTTTTTAAAGGGCTAGACGATTATATGTCGCAAACGTGCAGCGTCCATAGAAACGCGTTTGACGACCCGAATGGTGAAAAAAACCTTCTTCTCTCCAATATTATTAGCATTACAAGATGGTAAAATGGGTTCTAAATGTCTGATTAATTATCTTCACTATTTTCGTAGAAATGGGGATGGGTCAATGCAAACTGATATTTAAAAAGTCAGGTCAGATAATTGCATTTTCCCGAGGGAGCTCATTATTTAGACCCGTGTGAAAGTGCCTAGAGAAAAAATCAAAAAAACTTCTTTCTTTTTTCTGATTTTCTCTCCTCCTTTGTCATTCGAGATGTGAATTTTTTCCAAAATCCGCCACTTCACATCTGATGGGGAATGTTTATATTCTGCAAAATGTTTTACCAGATGGGCTGTATATTTCAAAGTTTTGATTGCTGACCTATGTTCAGTCATTCTTGTTTTAATCGCGCGTGAGGTTTCCCCTACGTAGCCCAAATGACAGGGGCATATAATAAGGTACACCACATTCCGTTTTTTGGATTTTTTCTCTAGGCTCTTTCACACGGGGCCTAAATAATGAGCTTCCTTGGGAAAATGCAATAATCTGACCTAACTTTTTAAATATTAGTTTGCATTGACCCATCCCCATTTCTATTTCTGTAGTCATAGTACTGTGACATTAGTTAGGTTAATTTAATTATGAAAATAGTGAAGATAATTATTCAGACATTTAGAACACATTTTACCATCTTGTAATGTTAATAATATTGGAGAGAAGAAGGTTTTTTTCACCATTCGGGTCGTCAAACGCGTTTCTATGGACGCTGCACGTTTGCGACATATAATCGTCTAGCCCTTTAAAAAAGAAAGCTCCCACACCTGCAAATAATATAGGAGGCTGCATACGTATAAAACGCTTTTGCCTCGATCAAACAATCCTTTTGGATACACGAGCAACCAGGCGCCAGAGAGATTGCTGAATATCAAGTCTCAAGAAGGTATGTGCGCTATGAATGAGCTAATAATTCATCGCTGTAAGGTCATAACTCGCATAAGCGGCTTTATTTTAACTATTGTCGTTCTATTTACCCCGTTCTGTTAGGCTTAAAAGAACGCTTTTCTGGGTACGAAGTTCTGACTACGCCATCAAGTATATGTAAGACGTCAATATAAAGGTTATACTTAAAGGCCGTTTTTTATCAGGTAATGTTTTGCTCTGATTGTTTTAGAGCTTGACGCGCTGAAAATCTACGCCATTAGCATTTAAATAATATCCGCCATTTCTTCCCTCTAAACCAGGGATAGAAAAAGGAAGCCTTTCGCATGATTTGTCTCCTTTAGGGCCTGCAGCCGTTTCGAACTGGCTGGTTTGACTAAACGTGTAGCACTTGAGTGCAGGTAACATCTTCTGTTTTTTGCCACCTAACGATTTGTTCACTGTTTTCCAGTGACTTCGACCAGTTTAGGGAGTTTGTGTTCATAAGGTGTACTATTCTTTTTCTAGTATCCCGCAAATAAGAAACGATATTAACTCTAAAAAAGAACGCGCTAAGATTATGGCATTGGACAAACGAATTGGTTTGTTTCGACTCTGCACATAAAAGGTATAAATTCAGTATAAAATGCTAATTTTGAAATATGAGGGTGAGATTGAGAGTATGTTTTGTTTTCAATTCGACTATCATTTTTTCATGACTGTTTATCTTACCATTTTAAATATGGGCAATTAGTCGTATAGATAGTGTTTTTGACGGAATGCGGAACACTAGATGAAATGTGCTAAAGAGGGCTCATTATGAACAAAACAGACATGCTCTGTCATAATGGTACCCGTAGAACAAGGCGTGTATGGAATCTTTGAAATAAAATTTTGAACACATCTAGGCTCAATGTCTTGAACATAAATACGTTTTTCTTGTGCAAATGGGTCTGCCGCAACTGTTTTTTTATATAAAAAATAATCGTTACTCACCTCTAATTTTATTCTTAACGCTTGTGCGGAGATATTCCTACTAACGGCTTAGATAATGGTTCAGAGACTGTCTAAAAATTAAAAATGAAAAACTTCTATAAAATGAATATTTAGATGCAAAAACGTAATGGGATAACACCTCCGATTTAAAATTTAAACCATACTAAATTCGCTCTATTATATGTTACCATTCCTCTATAGCAACTAAGACGAAGTCCACATCTCCACGCGTTGAAACCTTTTTAACTCCAGAAAACTTCCCTTTTTCACATGTTTAAAGGTAAGAACTATAAATCCAAATGAATTATAGTTTTAATGATGTGGGTATGTTTGAATTTTGTCTAAACACTCTGAAAAGATAGGCTTTCTTCATGCTTAAAACTGCCAACAAGACTATGCTATTCAGAGACCCCTACATATGCCCCCCCATAGGATACACAACTATGCACTGATGTAAATTTGATATCCAACAAAATTCTTTTATACATTTGAAACAAAGTAAAGAGAATGGCACTATTCCAAACTTTTTTCTTTTTCTTTTTCCCCTATTTTTCCCTTTCTTTAACCCCCCTCCGCCTCAAACCCCCCCCTTTTCTTTCCCCCTCGTTTCACTCCCACCCCCTTCCCTCTCTCTTTTTTCACCTCTCTTTTCCTCTTTGTTTCCTTCTCTTTTCTTCTTCCCTACTCTTCAGTTCTTAAAATAATGTGACAAATATGTGACATTAAGTACTGGAAATGATAACTCTAATAGAACTATTGTATATTTATATATAGGAATATATTTGTTTGTGTACCTTTTATTTTAGCGATGTATCATGTTTCAACTTTATGTGTCTGGCAACAGATTGTAGCACCACTGTACTGAATAATGAGGAATGTATCCCGACTGGCATAAGGAGATATTTTGACTATTTTTTTGTTTAAACTTTAGAATCTCGCTGAATTTGTCCTGATGAAGACACAAAGCATGTGTCGAAACGCGTCGACAGGAATTAGCCTCTTCAATTACATTTGGGAATCATCTATGTGTTAACAATTCCCTGACTACTGTATAATCTTTATATTGAAGATTTGTCTTTTTAAACAAACTTCCCCCCTTATTTTAACTATGTGTATTATTGAATATGTTCATATCAATTTTTATAAATGTAATTAAATGTTTCATGTTATCATATGATATTTTACTTTGAGTCTTTTTCTCCTTATGGTGTGTTTACCTTCCTGTATACTTGTTTCTGCCAGACAATTTGTTTTTTATTTTTGCCTGGGCTTTTACCGTTGCACATATCAGGGTTCAACATGTGCATTGATGTCATTTACAAGGGTGTACCTTTCGTGCAATCATTGTCCTTACATACATCCATACTTTCACACTTGAGTGAACATAGTCATGACACATCTGTGTGATTTCGAATGTTTTATTCACATTCTGATGAATTCCGGACCTAGAGCTGTACATGATCATGCCAAGCCCACATTACGTGGTAGCCCAGTGGTGGGCCAACCAGAGTCCTTTGTGGATTGAAAAGTGATTTGGGAGAGGGAGAGTGCAGTCCACAGCAGGATTGCTGTATTATTGTCAACCTGTGAAGATATGCCAGGCCATGTTCGAGTCCAGGTGTATGTCGTAAGAGTGTTCTGGGGGTCAGTGGAAGGTGTTGTCCAGGGCATGATGCATAAGCCAGAACCAAGCAGGGACAGGTCATATGGCGGTGATGGATGCAAACACCTCCTTCCTCATATAGGACCATTATAATGAAGCTGTTTTGCGATCAAAAACACTGCAAATCAGTTAAAAACGGTGTTTCGATCATAAAACACAGCTATATTATGTATGAGAGACAGTCGTATTGCAAAATTGCTAATCACTAAATTAGCAATTAGCAATTTTGCGAAAAAAGGAATCTGAGAATATAGTTGCGAATTCGCAAACAGCTACACTACAATAGCGAAAATCACAAATGAGGACTTCTTAAATTGCGAATTTGCTAAATGTAATGCATCAAAAAATCGCAATTTGCGAAAACTATACGTTCGCAAATTTGCTAATCGAAATTACCACCAAGTCTAAACAGGTGGTAACCAGGTGCAACCTATTTAAAGAGGCACACAATGCCAAAGTGTTTTTCCACAATGACTGGGCTGTATGTAATAGCCAGGAGGCTGCGACTCAGAGCTGCTGCATAGAGAAGGAGACGCCAGGAAAGATCTTCAGAGTGCACATTACCCTGTTCCAGTGGACTGAGGAGGAGATCCATATTAACTACAGGCTGGATGAAGAGAGCTTCTGGACTTCACAGAGGAGCTCAAACCGATACTTGAACACCCAACATGCAGGACACACACCATCCCCACCCATGTACAGGTCCTGTGCTCACTGCACCTCTTGGCATCAGGGAGCTTCCAGGGGGTGATGGCCACATCAGCAGGGGTCTCACAGAGTACAATTTTTTACTTTTTCTACGTGTTCCTTGATGCAATGGTGCAGAGGCTGCATTACCACATCCACTTCCCCAGCACACCACAGGCACTAGACCAGACCAAGCAGGAGTTATATCAAATTTTACAATTTTCCCACATCATCGGTTGCATTGATGGGACCCATGTCATTATCTCCCCCCCTCCCAGAACGAGTATGTGTACAGGAATCGCAAGTCCTACCATTCCATGAATATACAAGTGGTGTGCAATGCCAAGCACATTATCACTGACATTGTAGCAAAATACCCAGGCAGCACCCACAACTCATTCATCTTCCGCCACAGTGGGATCCACCGTCGACTCACAAATGGGGAGTTTGGTGAGGGCTACCTGCTAGGTAATTGCATTGGAAAGAAGGACACAATAGTAAAGTACAGCAGTGGCCGGACAGTGTTTAACCTATTTCCTCTCGCCCCACAGGTGACAGTGCGTATGCTGTCCGTGACTACATATTGACTCCCTACCTCAATCCTGCCAATGCTGGGGAGCGGAGGTATAACTGTGCCCACACAACCACCCGCAGTACCATTGAGCGTACCTTTGGAATGCTCAAGAGCCGTTTCCGCTGCCTGCATAAGAGTGGAGGGGCACTACATTACAGCCCCGAGACCTGTTGCAAGATTGTGGTTGCGTTTGCCAAGCTGCATAACATCGCCACCAGGAAAGGCACCCCAGTGGAGCTCACTGATTCGAAATCATTATATAAGGAGTGGCCAGCTCCAGGATGCAGGCCATCCGGTGTGATTGGTGCGGCTGCCTGGCGCCAGAGACGAGATGAGATCACACAAAACTATTTCTAGGTGAGAAATTATGACACAATGCTATGCAAGACTGTGTTTTATTTCCTTAACTTCAGGATGTAGTACGTCACACAGCCTATGTTGCACACAATGTAGGTATTAATGTCCCGCAAATTTTGGACACACAGTGCGAATAAACAATAGTTCACAGGTGTCTGTGTGCAATGGGTTAAGCCACCTATTGCCATTTGTTTGTCTGGGAACCTCAACGGCAGCGCTGACGGGAACACATCCATAACAACGCGGGCATTACCCCGCACTGCTATTACAACACTGCTATTACAATGCAAGTTGTTACAACGACTTGCGCTGTAGGGCACTGTAGGATATTGAATAGTTTAATTTTCTATCCAACACCTTCCCTACTGTCAACGTGGGCTGGAGTTGGAATAGAAAATTAAACTATTCCACTATCCAGCACCCCCCAACGCAAGTTGTTGTAACGACTTGTGTTGTAAAAACTGCGTTGTAATGGCATGTGGGGTAAAAGCCCGCGTTGTAATGCCGTACAACCACGCTGACGGCCCATAGCTCCTTGCCCTGAGTGGGGTTACTTACGAGAGGCCAGGGGAGGCTTTGCACGCCGAGTCCACCGCCAAGAGTCACTTTGAGCAGGGATAATCCTTTTCTGGAAGCGCTGCCGCCCCGGGACTGCTAATCCCGGCAGCCTCTGCGGCGGCGCGCTCACAGCGACGACATCAAAGCGCCAGGAGGCGCATAAAGAGGCCGGAGACCCGGCGAATACTGGGGGTTACTTACGAGAGGCCAGGGGAGGCTTTGCACGCCGAGTCCACCGCCAAGAGTCACTTTGAGCGGGGATAATCCTTTTCTGGAAGCGCTGCCGCCCCGGGACTGCTAATCCCGGCAGCCGCTGCGGCGGCGCGCTCACAGCGACGACATCAAAGCGCCAGGAGGCGCATAAAGAGGCCGGAGACCCGGCGAGTACTGGGGGTTACTTACGAGAGGCTAGGGGAGGCTTTGCACGCCGAGTCCACCGCCAAGAGTCACTTTGAGCGGGGATAATCCTTTTCTGGAAGCGCTGCCGCCTCGGGACTGCTAATCCCGGCAGCCTCTGCGGCGGCGCGCTCACAGCGACGAC
Organism: Lissotriton helveticus; assembly: GCF_964261635.1. Taxonomy (NCBI): domain Eukaryota; kingdom Metazoa; phylum Chordata; class Amphibia; order Caudata; family Salamandridae; genus Lissotriton; species Lissotriton helveticus. The sequence continues at coordinate 101,744,371 of NC_136061.1, forward strand.
ATCAAAGCGCCAGGAGGCGCATAAAGAGGCCGGAGACCCGGCGAGTACTGGGGGTTACTTACGAGAGGCCAGGGGAGGCTTTGCACGCCGAGTCCACCGCCAAGAGTCACTTTGAGCGGGGATAATCCTTTTCTGGAAGCGCTGCCGCCCCGGGACTGCTAATCCCGGCAGCCTCTGCGGCGGCGCGCTCACAGCGACGACATCAAAGCGCCAGGAGGCGCATAAAGAGGCCGGAGACCCCGCCTCGCGGGACGCGGGCGGGACGCCGGGCGAAGCCTGGGCAAAGGGCGGGCCCTCTTTGGCCCTCAGAGGCCGGAGGTGGTCGGGGCGAGGGCACCCCCTAACATTTTCATTTTAAGGTACCGGATTGTACTCTTGACTATGTGCCTGCGGAGCTACTGACATCATTGTACCGTATTTGCATAGGGAACATCAAGCTAATGATATCTAGCTAACTGTCTTGTCGTGCTCGGCAACTTGTGTGGATATTCATATCTTTTTCCATATATTTGCTCACCGAATTGCACAGTATCTTTTGTTGTTTGATTCCATCTTGTGATCGGTTTAGTAATTACTTACTACTTTGACATGTCTCCAAGGGGTAGTCGCAGCAGAACAGCTGCTGCTGGGGGTGGTTTAGTAACTGGCCCTATTGACAATTTTATCATTAAAGCCAATGATGTCATAAACCAGGGTATCTCTCTCTTAGAACGGAGGGTTTCTCAAGATCTGGCCCACGCCAGACGTTCATCCCTTGGTCTTATTGCTTCTGCCACTACACCCAACCAGGTAATGCCTTTAGTGGATGTACGCGCTGATATTCACACTATCCCTAGTGAGGTAAATTTATCTGCCTCAATTCCCTTGATAGACTCTGAGACAGATATTAGTATGGACTTAGAGAAGACCCCAGACCTGCACATCAATCCCACTCCTGAAGTAACACCGGCAGATAATACGAGGCATTTAAGAGGTAGACGCGAGGGTGCCATCCAAAAATATAAACAACACGCACCGAAGTATCGGTCTCCAAAGGTCAGAAAATATGCTCTGCCCAAAAGAAAAACTAGGAAAGGCACTAACTCCAACCCTCGTCCAGAAATGAGCAAGACTAAGGAGACCATTGTTGATGAGGACGAAAGAGAGGAGGAGCAACAGGGTGGGATACCTGATAAGGATGGCAAAATTAATGACAATACCGAGATCATAAATGATCATATGTTACAAAGGTTGGGTGAGTTACTTAGTATTTATCTGTCCCCTATTGAAAGCAGGCTCATTCGGATTGAAAAGCAAATAGCCGAATTGAGCATTCCTATCAATAGTCTATCTAAAGAAAGCGCTGTAAATGGTGTAATCGAATCTACCACCACTAAAACAGTAGGCACTAAACCTAATATTTTACAAACAACGACTACAAATACAAACACTGTTGCTAAACTCCCATTGGTTCCAGCTAAAGGGACGAATGCTAGCCAGTCAACAGCCAACCCCAGTACCAATAACGTAGCCCAAGATACAAGGAGGGACCAAAACACTAAACAGTCTAATGGGACGACTGTGAGCCAACCTTTGAATCCCGCAAGTAGTTCCCTTATGGTCCAACCGCCACAAAAAACAACAAGGCAAGTCGCCTCCCGTATTAACCTTCCACCGGAATGTGGGGCATTCGTGCTGGTTCTAGTTAATGTCTCTAAACTAAGGAAGGACCAAGATGAAACTCCCATATCCCTCAAAAACAAAACCTTACATTGGTTAATTGCAAATTGCAATTTTCCTATAGAAGGTGCTAGGGAGATTATTAACACCCAGAGAGTGGGCTGGATAGGCCCACTCAGGAAAAAGTTTGAGGGTGATTGTGTTACAATAAATTTCAAAAATCCACAATGGGCAGAGAAAACATTAGCAAGTGCCCCATTACCCTCACCACGGGAATTTAACACTACACTCCTTCCATTGGGTTATTTTTACAGACATTTGATACCATCCAAACAAGCCATGGTGAATTACCCCATAATCCCCTATCAAGATTTAAATTTTGGAGCAAGGATTAAATCACCACTCTTTACTCAAAATCAAGATTTTACTCCTAATTACACGAATGGCCGCAATTGGCAGAACCAGGCTCCTATGTCAGTACCTTTTCCCAATCCTTTGTATCATCCGCAACTCTCAACCATGCATCAATATAACCATAGAGATAGGTCCTATCCTGCCCCTGACTTCCATCAGTTCACTCCGATAACTGAAGTTAGGCCAATATTTAACATCCCTACTCACAATCTGTTTGACTATTTTTCCAACTTGGATGAGCAGGGCTGACTGGATACAATGGCTAAAAGTAATACTATCACCAAAGTCACAGTCAGCAAACCAGGGGGATATTCAGCACCAGTTGCTGATTCTCAGGACCCAAAAGGCCCTGTGAAAACCACGCTTACTAACAGTACTCTGCCTGTCGTTGCTGATATAATTAGTGATGAAAGAGGAAGTACTGGGGGCAGGCCTGGCAAACGTTGTACTTCCAATGGTCTATCTATTCTAAGCTGGAATGTTGCAGGATTGGAATCCAAGTTACTGTACCCCGCATGGATTGAGATAATTAATGATGTGGATATTCTCTTGTTTCAAGAAACATGGGCTGTTGGGAATTTTTACATAGAGGGCTATCATTGTTTTAGTCTAACATCACCTAAGCCGAGTTGCGGGTGGCCTATTCATTGGGATTAAGATCTTGGCAGGAGGTACAGTTAGAGACCTGCAGAGTGTTAACCCTGATAATCCCAATATTCAAATTCTTGAATATAAGTTAAAGTCAAAGACCACGGTTTATTTAATTAATTTTTATAACAATGATTTTTATTGTGTACCGAACAAGAACCTTCTGACATTATCTAAGGTTTTAAGTAAATTGGAATGTCTCTTATCAGCCGATACTGATTCAGGTATTCTAATAGGGGGCGATTTTAATGCAAAATTTACAGAATGTTATGGGCCTGGAAATCAGACCTACCTAGACTCAGCGGAACGCAGAGGTTTGGAATTGTCTAAAATATTAACTGAATTTGACCTTGCTGACGCTATGAAAGTAGGGCATAACCCTAATTCCCCCTATGTACCTACATTTATTAGCAGGGATAGTAGCTCTACTATTGATTATGTATTCACGTCACCACTGTTAACAGATTGTATAGTCAATACTTCTGTGGCACAAACATCTTTTAGTGATCATAATCCATTGGTTGTAATTTTAAATCTCGCACCAAGTCCGATCTTTATGAATTTAAATGGTGCTAGGGACATCACACCGTCAATTGACGGCCTCCGCTTGAAATGGAGGGGAGGTGACTGTGGGGCCATTTTAGACAGTGTACAAAAGTCACACTTAAATTTGATTGATTCTTGTTTGTTCCCAAGTGGTAATCATGATAAATTAATTGCTGATTTTGAAGTATTGTGTTTAACCATTAAAACTCTTTTGTCAGTTCCATTACCCAAGGAAGGCAGAGAGCCAAAGTGGTTTGATTCATCTTGCTCCTTGGCAAATAGAGAGCTAAGAAAGGCACTTTCTGCCAGACCTAGGTGTAAAGTTACTGTCCAATCTGCCAGGAAAAATTACAAAGCTATAACATCTGAAAGGAAGGCTAATTTACTATCCGAACAGTGGGACTCTTTGGTGATCAGCGCAAATCTGGGTGGCAGCGGCCCATTTTGGTCTGCTGTTAGAAAAACCAGGGAAATGGGAAAAAAGCTTACCCAAATTAGCTGTAATATAACAAGTGCAGCATGGGAGACCCATTTTTCCAGAATTTATGCAGCCCCTCCTGAGGAGCATCTTTCTTTGTCTAATCTAGGACAATCAGGTGGCCTACAGATTCGGGATTATGAAGTAAAAATAGCTATAAAAGAGAGTCTGGGAAACAAGGCCCCCGGACCTGATGGCCTTCCCATAGACATCATTAAACATAATGTTGATTTATGGACACCAATACTTCTTAATGTTTTTATTTGTCTTCCGAAAGCAGCCATGCCAGCCACATGGGCAACCAGTATTATCGTCCCAATCTACAAAAAGGGAGACAGGTCAGATCCTGCGAATTATCGCCCCATCTCCCTTTTGGATAACACCTTAAAAGTTTTGAGACGCATAATCTATAATAGAGTACTGGATTGGGCCACTGATACAGATTTTTTGGACCCTTGTCAGATGGGGTTCCGGAGTGGGGTGGGGACAGTGGAGCAATGTCCAAATCTGAAATTAATAATTGATAAATATAGTGTTGCCCGCTCATCTCCTACCTACCTTGCTTTTATGGATCTTTCATCCACTTTCGATCTTGTGAATAGATCCAAACTCTGGTCAATCCTTTTACTCAATGGCCTCGATGACACTCTTGTGAAATTTTTAGCCTACCTCCATACTGATCTGAAAGCACGGGTATGCATCGGGATGGGGGGAGAGGTCTCAGGAGCCATTGACATAGGGAGGGGGGTGAGACAGGGGTGCGTTTTAGCACCTCTGTTGTTCATCATCTATATCAATGGTTTATCTAACTGTCTGGAAAAAAACACCACAGATGTCCCAACAATTTCAGGGAAACTACTACCAGTGCTTTTATATGCAGACGATGCGGTGCTTATGGCCCGCACCCCAAATGCTCTCCGTCTGCTTGTACATACCTTTGTTAATTTTATGGAGGGTTTGGATCTGAGGGTAAATTTAAAAAAATCTTTTATTATGTCCTGTGGCCCAGGCAAAAGGAAACTCAATACTATACAGATAGGTACAGATAAACTAGAATCTGTCCCCAAATTCCCTTATTTAGGGTTGGTTTTCGCTGCGAACGGCTTGTGGAGTGGGCATTTGGCCCACGCCACGAGCAAGTTCTCAAAAGCCAACAACTCTGTTTTGAGTCTCCCTCGCCCAAAGAAAGTTGGTGCCACTAAGGCTATTTTAAAGATTTTTAAATTGCAGTGCTCACCTGTGGCCTCGTATGGAGCTGAGGTATGGGGGTCGGGGAGCAGCCTTTGCATTCAAAGGGAAGAAAACCGCTTCTGTAGAAAAGTGCTGGGTGCACCGATCTCCTCATCTGATGTTATCTGTCATAGTGAATTAAATCTACCATTTTTAAGTGATTTTATTAGAGCTAGACCAGCACTCTTCTGGATTAGAATCTGGAGGAATGATGCTGCTGTCCTCACACAAAACATTATAAAGGACTGTTTAAATTGTGATCATGGAATGGAAATCCCATGGCTCTCAGAAGTCCGTAAATCACTTAATGAAGTTGACAAAGGTACTCTGTTTACTAATCCTATGACTATTGAAACAAAGGACAAAATCGAGGTCAAAAATGCACTGTATGCACTTTACAATAACGAACGGACAGAAAGTGAATCAAAGAAATCAAGTGTTATGAAACATAGGAAATTAATTATGTAGACAAACCTTGCCGCCTTACCTTTCCCTTCCCATGACCAGCTGGGAGCGATCATTATTGTTTCGCTTAAGGGCAGGTACTGTAATTTTTGTTGTCTTTTCCTTTGGGATATCGTCATAGTGCTGATTTCACTCCATGCCCTTGTGATGGCGTGAGTACACAGGATGATTTGCACTTTCTATTTTTCTGTAAATTTTATCTCAGATTTATTAAATGGTTTTTAACTCCTTATTTCAAAAAGCACAGACCACTCACACTCAAAGAATCATACATTATGTTGGTTACTTTGGGTAACGATGAATTGACTTTTCGCACCAGCACTTTCCTAAGATCGGCCATACGAGCCCGTAAAACGATGGAAAATCCCTGATTATAATTAGTTTTTAAATGTTGTTTCAATGTAAATAATATAATGAAATGAAGTGCACTGCATTGTTATTGTATGGAATTGTATGATATGAAATCATGTAATACTGCTGTATATTATGAAATCGTGTAATGCTGTTCTGTATAACACTGTTTCATTTGTTTGTATATTTTATCTAAATGAATTGTTGTTGTTGTCGGTACTTTTATGAATTTTATGAAATTCGAATAAAGGTCTTTTGAACTTGAACTTGAGTGCACATTGCCCACTGCGGCGCCTGTCCTGTGGGAGCGGTGGTGTGATGCTGCTCCTGCTTGATTGGGTGTCCTCCTCCAATGAACTGAGGACTCCTGGTCCAGCAGTGGCAACTACCCGCAGCTGGTCCACAGCACATGTGACCTGGACTAGTTCCCTGGCCACATCCTGTTTGCAGTATGCCACCTCACGCTGCATGCTGATGCCTCGCCGTGACGGCACAGAGGTGGGTGAGGCCCGGCGGTTGCCAGCCCTCGTAAATAGGTCAAGCCATGTGTGGAGGCGCTGCCTCTCCCAGCGCCTAGCATCACGGTCCTCCCTGATCTCAGCACAAAGTGCCTCCAGGGCACCCGTAATGCCCCTGTAGCCCACCCTTAGCCGTCTCTGTTTTGACCTTATGCTTCTTTCCTGCAGGCGCTGCACTTGAAGCATGTTGCCCTCAAGGCCGCTGAAGACTGTCTCCTCTCCTGCGGCAGATGTACTTGTAGATGGATGTGCCCTGCACCTGAATGGTATAGCGGGTATGGGACTTGGGAGTGCTTGTGCTCCGGGTTGTGGCTCAGACTGTCCCTGGACTTGGTGGGCTTCATCAGTGTCCTGTGTTTCATCCTCTAGCTGTGGCAATGGTGCCACTGCGATGCGCCGGGGGTGTTTTTATGGGATGACTGGGCTGCCCTCCTCCTCTTCCACTTGCCCTGGCACTGCTGCGCTGTGGGACACATACTCCCCTCTGATCCTCTGTCCCTGTATTTCTTTTGGTGCTTTGGATGCAAATGCGCACATTAATTTGGTGTCCTGCCTTGCATTTGTAATGCAATAAATTACACTATTTGTAGTTACACGGGTCCTGACTGTATGTTGCCTTTACTGATGCACACATACTGCTTGAGCCTAGTGGGGGTTTCACTGCTCCACTGTTAGGTGCATGTGACTACATCTCCCATAATGCTTTGCTGTGGGTGCTTGTGTGCCTGCACTGAACTTGCATTTGTGTTGTGTGCCTGGGTCTCTACTGGGTGTGGGAGTGAAGTAGGGAGGCATCAGGGGTGTGATGGCATGCTTCTTACCTTGTCTTGGGTCTGGGGGGTTGGAGCTGTCAAGGTCTGCCCCGTCGCTCACACTCTCCTGTAGCAGAGTCCCCTTGACCATTTCCTCCAGCGGCGTGGAAGCAGTGGGAGTGGAGGTCCCTCCACCAGTCTTTTTCGCCTACTCCGGACTGGCAGCAACCTTTTCCTTTGAGCGCTGGCGCATGTCATACCCCCGCTTGCACCATTCCTCAACACTGCGGTGGGTGCCACCAATAGAGTTTACCTTCTCCTGTATCTCAGCCCATATCCTTCTTTTGCGTGTCTCCGTCACACACAGGGATTTCTTCCCAAATAGGAGCTCATGGCTCACCACCATCTCGTGTATCAGGACCTCCTGCTCCCTTTCAGAAAACTTCTGTTTTTGCTTCCTTGCTGTTTCCTCCTTCTGGTTGTCCTGGCTGGCCATGTCTCCTCTTACAGTAGCCAGTGATGCCGCAGCTGGGCTGCCCTGCTCCTGTGGGTGGGGTGCAAAGGCTGTCCATTATCCATTGGAGGGTATCTGAATACATGTGCAGGTTGTCCTCATCGTTATCACTGATGGGATTTGTGGTCTGCTCCGCAGTAGGTGTTGATTGTCCCTCTGCAATGTTATGGGGAGATGCATGTTAACAGAAGTTCCCATGTGTATTGCTGCTTTGCAGATGTTTACATGCAGACTGCATGACAATGCACATTATGACTGTTTTGGTGGAGCTGGCTATTTGATGGCAGACAGTGGGTCTACCGAATACATGACAGATGTGTGGTAGTACCCGTACATTGTGATCACAAGGTGTCAGGCAATGCCAGATGTGGGTGACCAGTTACTACGCACAAGTGGAAACTGTTGTGTCCTGTGGTGTAGGTGTTGCACTTTGTCCCAATCGATTGAGATACGAGAACGGATTCACCGAGGACAGACCATGGGCAAGAGTTCATAAAATATAAGACTTTGGGATCTATCATAATCCTATCAAATTCGTTGCCATTATGATGAGGCTCGGCTATCAAGCCTGAATGGACTTCACTTATTAAAATTTCGACAAATGCTTTTCCGAATATGATTTGAAGCCTGAACAGTCATTACTGACCTACGAAAGTGTCCCATCATTTGCGCACAGTTGGAGTATCATATATCGCTAAGGGACACAGTATCTAAGAAAATAATCTCCACCATTTCCAGGTCGTTAAGAGATAATACCAAGCCTTGAGAAAGCCTTGTGGGCGAAACGCGCGTCGGCTGTTACTTGGATTCTTGTGAACTTGTAGAAATTACAAAACAGACCTCAAGACAGAAGCTTTGACTGGACTATTTGATTGACTCTATTGAGATTTTTATGGATTTATTGGATATAGGGTGTTGAAAAATCATTGATCTGTTTGGGGGTCTAATTGGTGTTTGTACGTGTGCTGCAGTGTCCCAAGGGCATCAGGGACATGTTCCACTGTCATTGTGCATGTGTGGTGTGCTACTTATGATTGTGCATGTATGCCATAATGCCCATCTCCCCCGTCCCCCCAGTCCCTGGTTGTCACTCACCCTGTTGGGTCAGGTCAGATTGTGCTGTGTCCAGGCCCCCGAATCCTGCCACTGTCTCCACACTGGTGACTGTAGCCACTATTTCCTCCAGCACATCCAGCTCCTCCTGTGGCGCAGGACTCCCACATCCAGTCGCCGTTGCTGCCTTCCTGTTGCCGGCGACTTTCTGTTTGGTCTGCCTTTACACATCATGCCAGCACCTCTTTACCTCCTTCATTGACCTCCCCACCACTCCGACTGCATTGACGGTGACGATGGTCTGCCATATTTCCGCTTGTGTTGCCAGTGCTGCAGTGGGGATGACGAACAGTTGATGGTAGTGTCCTATCACCTCCATGATAATGATCCGGTCTTCCTGCGGACTGAACCCTGTCTTCCTCCTCCTCTTCTCCTTGCCCTTCCCTGAACACGGGGTTCCATGCTGGTCCTCCTTGGGGCTTGTGGGGTTCCGCTTGTCCTCTGCACTTGGTCGGGTGCACCCATGGTGCTATGCAGTTTGAATTGGTTTGAAAACCAGTTTAAATTGGTGTTGATGTGTTTTTTTGGGGGGGATTTTATAGTGCGTTTTCCCATATGACACATGGGTTTTGCAAGGCTGTCGCTGGTTTTCGATGATTTTGGTATTGCGGTGTGGAGCATCGCACCATTTTGGCATTCATGTATCACATTTTTGTTATTCACGTTGAATTTTGCGCAGTCATTTGGTGCGTTATCATGCTGCTATCGAATGGTGCCGCTGGGTTGGGAAATGGACGTTAAGACTGTGTTATTTTCTGGCGCTAGACTGCGATATGCACAGTTGCGTTAAGCTAAATTTGCGATGGTTATCACACGTTCCTGAGAATATGCCCCTGTAGGGTTAGAAAGGGTATTCATGAAATATTCAATTTCTTTAATGTGCTGCCACACAAGCCTGACCATAATGCTTCTCAGTTCAAAGCAATTTGTGAAAAAAATGTGGCAATAATAGTAGGTATAATATTATGTAAAAACAGTTTGGAAATCTTAAAAGAAAAATGCAGTTTTATCACATTGGTAGTAAAAACATTTAGGGATTTGCTGGTCTCACATTCAAATACCAGCAAGGTCAGCTCATTCTTCCATCCTTTCGAGGCTAGTAATCAAAGCACCACTATATTGGGTAACCAGAACACCTGTTAATTTGGTGCTTAGAAGCTACAGATTGTGGAGTGACACACTATATTTAAAAGTAAGTTTTTTTAAAATAAAATTTGATCTACCATCTCCTGGAATCTGACCACTAGAGACCAGTGTAGGAAGCTGATATTGCCTCAATGTGAATTAATACATTTTTCTTGGATAATGTATGTTTCAAACTAATTGCTTCTAGGTGCACGATCTTTTGGCAGATACATGAACTGAGTAAAATGCAGAAAATAATTTGTGTAAGATCACAATATTTGTCCCGATTTGAACCTAGGTCTTCTTGTTCTGAAGGTTGCAGTGTAGAAGCTTGATTTAATGTCCATCCCACCACCATCATTGACCCTTACATGCTGAACATTTTGGAAATACACACAAAGGGCTACAATAAGTGAATATTATGTTTGTATGTACTTTCCTCTTGATATCAAAGTTTTGTAATTCACAACAATTGTAAAATGTGATATTTCAACATTGCTCAACAATGACTGTATGTTCTTGAAGGTAACAGGAAGTATAATGTACTTTGTCAAATGCACACATGAAAGTGCACCAAATTTGTCAAGTGCACTTATGTTTTTATTTTTTCTTGGTGGGCATAATCTGAGAAATCAATTATGCAATCGTGGAAGAATGTCCTACGGACCAGCCCTGTAAATATTTCTGAGAGTTTCTTGGCTTTTATGGTCTGTATCCTTGTACACTATGCAGGTGTGTGAGTGTGAGTATGTGTGTGTTCTACTGAAAGGAGAAGGTTTTTCTTGCACCATTTGTATTATGTCATTAAATGTAAATAAGGAGAAGTATACAAACAGAAGTTAGAATGATGTTAGAGTTAGGCTGACATTTTATCGATAAAAGACCAGAGAAATTTGCCGTCATCAGTGATGTCATTTGAGATGTCATTAGAGATGTAATCAGTGATGTCACTGACCATGTAATGAGTAATGCAATATGTGAGGTCATAAGCAGTGTATTAAGGGACGTAGGTTATAGTTAGCAGAGCTAACTATTAGTCCTGACTTTCTCTGGTTTTGTATGAGTCAAATGTCAGCCCAACTATAACATTCCCTGTTACCTTAGTTTTTTCAGTCATTTTCTATGGTTCTTTGAATTTTCTTTCCTCACTATAACGTCGGTGTAACTTTTGGGCTTTCATTAAATGTCTATATGTTTTTTAACTAGTACTCATATTTGTATAGTGGTGCAGAAAGAAGGTGGGGCCTCCGACCAGTTCTCTAGAATCCCACTGTGCCACACTTACTAGAGGTAACATGAGGGCTTCTTGGCCCCTAGGTACTCTCAGCTTCCAAGAGGACTTCACACTCAACCAGTAGTGCGCCAGGATGCGTGTTTGTAGAGTGGTGGAGAAAGGGGCTTGGCCTTCCTCCTTCTTAGAAATCAGGCTGTTTGAGACTTACTGAAGGTAACAGGAGGGCTTGTTGGCCTCCAAGAACCCTCAGCATCCAAGGGGACTTCATCCCTCAAACAACAGTGCACCAGAAGGCAGGTATGCCGAGTGGTGAAGAAAGGGGGTAGGGCTTTGGTGCCTTGCTGTTCTTTTTCCTTTGTTTATTCAGGGAGGGAGGCCACATGGTCCCCCTTCCCTTGGTTGATTGTGGCCCCTGGAACCTCATCCCCTGGGGCCAGGCCCATTTTGAATAGGGGTAGGGAGCCGAAGAGTCATCCTCCCAAGGCTGATTATTTTGTATACATTTAAAGGGATGGGGGCCGCTTCCCCCACGGACCAGGCTCACATATGGGTGCCCCAAGCTAACCCAGGGCACCCATTATATTGGAAGCCTGAAGGGAGCCTGAAGGCTCCTGTTGTCCCTTTGTCCCTGCTGGCTCCCCACCTCTTGAGGGAGCAGCTTTGCTTTAACAGAGAGAGATCTGTTGAACATGCCGCTCCCTCGCTGTCAAAAAAATGGTGCTACACTTTGAGCAAGTGAGAGCAAAATGTTCTCGCTAGCTTAAAGTGGAGCACAGTTTGTCATGGCTCAGCGGGAGCAGTAAAGCTCATGCCGAGCCATGGAAAACAGCTATGTCCCAAGGGTGTGTACGCCAGCAAATAGTTGAAGCTGGCCCTGGGGGTTGGGGGTTCCCAGTGCCAAGTATGGCTCCAGTAGGGGGTTGTGCTGCCACCCTCCTTTGCTTGATTTTGCCTTGGGGAGGTGATGGTCCCCAGGGCTGCAGGGGAGTTACCCGTACTGTGGGAGGCGGTGCGCCGCCGCAATCTCAGCAGCATTGCTTGCCCCGGGGAGGTGCTTGACCTCAGGTATGGGCCTTTCCGCACTCATTTTACAAATAGCCCCGGGGAGGTGGCAGTCCCCGGGCTGCACAAAGGCTGTAGGCCCTCAGCATCATTTTAATATTGTTTGCTCCAGGGAAGTGGCAGTCCCCAGTATGCTTGAGTGACATGTAGACACACTGCATAATCAAAATAAACTGTCCCTGGGATTTGGCCATGCATCATTTTATTATTTTTATTTTTCCGTGGGTCCATCCATGAATTCACTGCAACATTGAATGACAAAAATACATTTAACCCCTAGCCACCATATCTGGGGCCTCAGGGTAGCCCTGCCCCGCCCCTTTTCTCTTTTTTTTTTAACATTTTAAGTGGCACTCGGCTTCAAGCCGACTCCCAAAACGGCTGCCATCACTTCTTGGTTGAAGTGTTGATAGCCAATCAAAGTTCAGTAGGATCTGCAAGTCCACTTCACGGATCTGCATCCCTAGATATCTATATTCTTTTAAACTTAAATATCTTTAAAACTAGTGACGGGATTTACATCAAATTACTGAAAGCTTGTTTTCTGGACCATCATCTATCTTTTTCACAAATTTGGTGTAATTCTGTTCAGCGGTTCGGGCAGTAGTTGTGTTCAAAATCCTGTATGGGAAAATGCAATGGGAAGCACATTTTGGGACCCTCCCTTTTTTTCTCGGCCCCCGGTTGACGGGTCACCCCGAAACATTCAACACAGTACCAAAACAATTAAAGTTTTGAAAATTTCGCGAAGATTCATAAAGTAGCAACAAAGTTATTGGTACAACAAAAAAAGCCTTTCCTGTGGAAACATGGTTGACCATCAGTCAATAGTTATAGTGAGGACTAGTTTCAATAGGAAAAGCATATTTTGTTTTGCCAATAAATTTGGTGCCATTATACAAATTTACACAACATTTTAAAAATTATTATGCCAGTCAGTTCAGCTGCTGTGTTGAAAGTTTGTCAAGTGGGGGCTGAGAAAAAGGAGGTGGTCCCGTTTTCAACATGCAATTTCCAATTGGGATTTCAGACACGACTACATCCCAAACTGCTGAACAGAATTTCACCAAATTTAGCAGAAAGATATCTCTTAGTCCAGAAAGCAACCTTTTTACTGAATTGGTGTAAATCTGTTCAGTAGTTTAAGAGATATTAAAGGAAAACAAAAATAGTATGTTTTGGGACGTGGACCCTCTGAGGATCTGACAGTCCCATACTGAACTCTGATTGGCTGACAATAGTTCAACAAGTAAGTGTTGGCAGCCATCTTGGAACTTGACTTCAGCCGAGTCCCCAAAGAAATATTAGAAAAAAGCATAGGTGGCATGGTAGGAATACCCTGACCCCCTAGCCCTGGTCCTGGGGTCCACCGGTGACACCAGCAGCACAAAAAAGCATTTTTGCAAACAAATCAAGAAGGAATCATGAATCTGCAGCAACATTTTTAAAAACAAGCGCAGTCTCCAGCGCTTGTTTTCAAAAAAGCCCCTAGGTGAGCCAGGTCTCTAGGACATACACAAACATTTTCAAAACAAAATGAGGGGGCATACGGGCCACCTCCTATGTCTCTTTTGAGCCCTGGGGATCACCACCTTCCCTGGGATTTCTTTATATTGGGAATGGTGGCACGCAAACCCCCCTCCATTGGGCTTATTGAGATTAGAGGAGGAGCTTTTAATATCCCCCGGGGATTACCACCTCCCTGGAGCTACATAAAGAGCAACGGGGGCTGTGCAGACCCACCATGGACCAAGATCTATAAAAACTGGAGAGGGATTGTGCAGCTCCTCCTACCGGGCTATATACAGCCCTGACAACCAACACCTCCTTCCCAGTGTTTTATTTATTTATTTTTTGGGGTGGGGGGGGCTTGTGGCCCACTCCTGAGGACAATTTTGGTCCCGGAGGCCCGAGCCCCTGGGCCCAGGCCTTACGCTTTTTTTTTTAAAGAAATGGGTAGCAGGGCCTGCATGCCCCGCTACCTGTGCCGATATTGTCCTGGAGACCCCTTCCCCAGGGCATGCCCCATCGTTGGGGACCGTGGGGGGAGCCTCAAGGCTCCCATGGTCCCTGTTGGCTTCCCGCCAAAACAATTTGTGATTTTCAAGCTTATATATGTACAACTTGGGTTGTGATATGCATGTTTCTTCACAATCGGCTCTTAGGGCTCTGTTAACTTAAGGATTTTGGGCCAAGTGTAGGAAGTCTAATTGCAAATGCTGAAATTCACAGAATTTCAGCATTTGTAATCGCAATTTGGGCACTGTGCTATGTAGCACAGAAAAACCCACATGCAAAATAAGGAATCGCAAAATTTGAGATTCCTCATTTTGCATTTGCTTTTAAGGAATCGCCAATTGCGATTCCTTAAATGCAATGTAGAAGGCACCCAAGTTGTACGAATTTTGGCTTAAGGAATCGCAAATTACCACCAACTTGATGTTGGTGGTAATTTGCGATTTCTTTGAAAAATGCATTATTATGCATTTTTCAAAGTGCCATGTGGCACACAAACATACTCTTAGTGCATGTATGTGCGCCACATGTGCACACATATTTATTTCAGGGGTGCAAAACGGTGTCCTATTGACACCCTTGCACCCTTGAAATTGCATTCTCAATTTGTGATTCTCTAATTGAGAATCGCAAATTGAGAATGTCTTCCCATTCATTCCTATGGGCCTTCTAGCCCATAGGAATGAATGAGAAGGTATTCCTTATTTGCGAATTTCAATTTGCGATTCACAAATAAGGAATAAGTGGGATTTGCAAAAAATGTTGCTAATCCTACCCACATTGCATTTTGCGATTGTCTAATTGCGATTCTCTAAAAATCGCAAATTGAGATTCGCAAAACACAAATTACCTACATATGGCACTTTGTGATTTTTGTGGCATTTTTTATGAATGGCATACCCAGCTTGCACCACCTTTATCTAACTGGCCATGTTCAGAGGCCATTAGAGGATGGTTAGTAGTGTATTGCACTGTAAATATCTGAAACATTAATTATTGTTATGCCTTTTCTATTTCTAACATCGACCAGTCATCCAGCTCAGGGTCATATTCAATACCTGGTTTACGCCACTCTTGCACCACGCAACGCAAGAGTGGCGTAACACTTCAGACAGATTTCTGAAGCCATGCAGAGCCACTTTGCATGGCTCCAAAAATCTGGAGTAAGGAAACTCAGCGCAAATCGCTGTGTTGCCTTACTCTGCACTGGGAAGCCATTCCATGGGTACTGTGTGGGTGTTTCATACACACCTCGCATGGTTTTTGACGCATTCCCAGATGTACAAGCCCTTGTAGACCTGGGAATGCACCAAAAAGATACGCCTCCCCAAGAAGGGCAAACGAGGAGAAACATCTTCCTCTTTCTGTGTGCTACAGAATACAGCACACATAGATAGAGAAATTTGCTTCCCATTACTGCATTACTGATGGAGAAATGTGGCTCAATGGTTAGAGCGGCAGACCCTGATGCAGAGGTCTGGCCCGGACCAGGGTTCAATTCCCGCCTCGGCGGGTCTTGGGCTCAATTACCTCGGACCTGATAATTCTCGCCTCGGTGGCTATTCTAAGCATGAGTCCCACTCTGCAACTCTGGGCATTAGCTTGCTTAATCTCCACAACGGCCCCAACAGCGTTAGGATGCCTGGCTTCACCTTGGGGGTGCCCAGGAGTGGGCACTTGACGGGGAAAGGCCAGGAAGGGTTCCACAGCGGTATGTGTACAGCGCCTTGAGACCCCTTTGGGGGTGATACGTGCGCTATATAAGCACTACATTTACATTTACATTTACATTACTGTTTTTGTTCAGGAAGGTCTTCATTCCGGCACAAAAACAATCCTGCTTGCAACACAGGCACCTGCCAGCATTGGCACTAGGCAGTCCATTATGTAGAAAGTCAGGAATGTGCTGCATGTCTTAAATATGGTGCATTCCTGTCCTTTCCAAATGACGCAGTGCAGCACAGCAAGGTGACTTGCTGTGCTGCACTGTGGCTCTATTTAATGAATATGCCCCCTCAGCCTTGAGTTCAATGAAACCTGCCCTTATCATATCCCTAGGCAGCCCCAATGGATAGAGGGTACATCATGGTACCATTTTATGCAGGGGACTGCTGCAGTCTGAATTATTTCATAGTGAGACATTGTTCACGGAACCTCACGGCGACCATGTCTTTATCATGATATAACTGCGTAGAAAAGGGATCATATAAGCCCAGTCTTGATATCCTGGTCAGCATTTTTTGCTTTTTTAGAAGCAAACTTGAAAAAGTGATTTTTTCTGTAAAAGAATGAATATATAATGACCCATTGCTGTACGGGTTTTCTCCCAAATATTTTATATTAGGATATAAACGGTGCTCAGTTTGAGCAGGTGGTTTCAGGTGCTCAACACTGCACTTAATCGTCAACATTGGGGATTGTGACAGTCTGCAACAAGGAGGTGGTGTCTGGCTAGTTTAGAGATGACCACAGCAGGTAATTATTAATTCAATGTTCATCAAAAATGACTATTACCGGCTGCCCAAGCCATTCTTATAGCTTTGAATGCCTGAAGTAGTCTGAATTTCAACATGTGTAGGAGTGTGATGGTTAGTACTTGTGCTTGTGTTGTTACTATCATCGGCAGCATGGCAGGGGCAATGTGTGGTGCAAGCTGCAGCCCTGGCACTTATGTTTTTTACTAATTAAGCACTGGATATAAGGGATTCTATTTGCAGAAGGTGAGCGTGAACGCTTGCTGCTGTGGGATTGTCTATGCATTTACAGATTTAATGCAGAACGAACCGTACAGATTTTAAATTTCGACTTCTTAAAATGAGAAATACCTGACTTGGATATCTGAAAAGTATTGGAATCCAGAACAATTAAGTGGCAAATAGTGAATGCAAATTGTGTAACAACATTTTGCAACTTGCCTGTCCTTTTACAATACAACCTATGTAATAATAGGTTGCATTGCAAAATGTCCCCTTACCTGGTGTCGCTGAAGGACCTGCCTAATGAATATATAGATTAGGGCCAGATGTAGGTGGCCGTTTCAGGCCATTTACCGACCGGTAACGGCCGATTTTGGCCGTTACCGATCGGTAAATGGGTGACAGGTATGTAGGGGGCATTTTTTTACCGAATCGGTAAAATTACCGATTCGGTAATTTTACCGAATCGGTAAAATAAAAATTCGGTAAATTTACCGAATCTGAGGCACCCAGATGTAGGTGGGACTCTTCTGAGTCCCAGAGGCCTTACCGAATCGGTATTTTACCATCAAATCCAATTTGATGGTAAAATACCGATTCCGGTGTGCATGCACATGTGTGCATGCACACCTATGCCATGTGACAGGCAGACCTGCCCTTAGGGCATGTATGCCTGCCACATGGCACCCGAGCCTGTTTTGGGGGGGCCAGAGGGTGTCAAAGTGACACCCCCTGCACCCTTGTGAAAATCGGTATTTACCGATTCGGTAATGCCCATTCATTCCTATGGGCTTCAAAGCCCGTAGGAATGAATGTGCATTACCGATTCGGTATTTACCGAATTGGTAAATACCGAATTTTTCAGATTCGTTATTCCAGCACATCTGGAATACCTACATATCCACCCCTCAGATTTACCGATTCTTAATTACCGATCGGTATAATTCGGTAATTTTCGGTAATTAAGAATCGGTAAATCTATTCTACCTACATCTGGCCCTTAGTGAGGTTAGCTACTTGCAACCCCTCTGATTGGGGATGTAGAACGCAGGTTTGAGGGCCTCTAATTAACAGAAGTCTACCACACCTGTGCTTGCATTCTTGAGGGAGAATTACCAAATACATTTACAGACACTGAAAATCACAAAGAGGAGGCGACACCGCTTTCATTGCACCTCCTCATTGCAATGTGGAATGAATTGATAAACCACTTTTGTGGCTCACAAAGCCTTTTACAAATTCCAAAAGCGGTTCAGTACAATGTAAAATATATATATTTTGGCGGTGCCATACATGGGATTTTTTAAATCACATGGTTTGCAACCACAAAATAGTTTAGCACACCTCTGTTCATTTTTAACAGCATTTTATCCTGATCTAGTGCCTAGCTACCTCTTTTTGAAATGCATTTAACGCAAATGATATGACCTCCATGTCTTCAATTTTCATATGTCAAAACACTCACATGGTCCAACGTACTTGGCAGACGAGTCAGCAGAAGAAGGCACATTTGGAATAATGATGGCACTTCCAGAGCAGGGCTGAGATGCACTGGCAGAGCAGAAGAGCAGCACCTGGGGCTGTCATGGCGGTTCCAGATCACAACAATGGACGGCGTGTGTTCAGGCGTCAGCACGCATCGCTGGAGACGTCCACCTCACACCGGCGTATTTACTCTCGTGACTGCAGGCATTTAGCAGACTTAACACCTGCCTTCCATTTGGCTCTCACATAAACAGAATGTAGTTCATTGCTTTGAAAATAATAATAAAACCATGTGTGTTCCACAAATTATTATTGTCCGGGTAACATCATTTTGCACCTGCGCTTGAAATCAGCAATACAGAACAGCAGTTTAACTAAAATAGAGGCACCGTTCTACAAAGCCTAATAAACCTCTCTCCCGGAGAGGCTGCAGCCTGTGTATTCTTCACAGACTACTGTTGCACCAGCGTCCTAGCGTCCATAGTGCCCTATTACCTTAGGTTTGTGGAGTCATTAGGCTACCTCCATCTGCATAACCATCTGCTAGAGTGATTGACAGGTGCATTGCCAGATAAGAGTGCCAGAATGATATAGGACACAAATATCAAGACAGATCAGCAAATCATAGGAACGGTTGTGCCCTGGTACCTGGACAAAAGCATCTATAAGCAGAACTTTGCATTGTATAATGTGATTGACAGGATGCGTGTATTGAAGCCTCTGGAAGTTGACGTGATAAAGACTAAAAAGTTGACTCTAAGGAGCACTACTCCAGTAAAGCTGAGAGGAATCTCTTTATGTGCAATGTAGGAAAATCTGAATAAGATAATTTTAGGAATGGTGTGAACGATTTCACCTTTCATGCAGAACAACTATCACATGAGGCCAATTCACAAAGTACTTTTTTGAGTATTTAGACAAATATTAAAGTATTACTATTTCATGTAATACTAAAAGCAATTCACTAAGATGTAGGTGCTGTGTCCTATATATTGCGTCCAAAAGCAGAGGAATTAATTCACAGAGATCTTCCTTTGTATTAGTCATGAATTAAGGGAATTAGCCAGCAGTCTGTGAAGCAGTAACACTGGAGTACTGCTTCACATTGTCAAAAATGCCTCTGTGGATTAGCCCCCACAATTTGTAGGAGTTAGCCAGGAGTATGCTAGAAGCAGAAGTACTACAGAATGAGGGGGTTCCAGAACAGGGAAAGACACAGTACAAATAACTGATTATGGAAAAATTAGACAGAAATATTTAACTTAGGAGTACGTTGTTATTTAACCACAATGCACTACCACATACATTCAGTGCAATGCATGAGTACGTAAATCCACAATTTTAGGGCCCAACAGGTAATGGGGAGGGGAGTGGAAGTGGTAGGAAATGGTGCAAGGTAAGGAATGTGCAAGCAGGTCAAAATTACATATTCAGAAACAATAAACTATTAGCAAATGGCTTCATGTGCAAGCCCAAAAACAGATACAATCGAAAATCATGATGAAAAATCAGGTGGCTAGACTTCTAAAAATGCAGTATAATTCGTGCTTGGGGCAGAAGTTGGCAGAAGCGACGGTTGTCTACGTTTCGATCCAGAAAATAGTGAAGGATAAATAAGCCCTTACATGAGGGTCTTCATCAGGACGGAGGGGGGGTGGTGGGCAAGCTTCCTAGAGCAGAGACATAAAAACAAAAGGTTTAGGCGGTCCCAGGGGGATCAAGGGTGAATTAATATTAAAAGGTGGAGAACACAAAGGATTAGCACACTAAGTAGTTTCTGAGATCAATAAATACCATGCGGGCGATGTCACACACAGAGAGCGGGGCAGTGCATGCGTCCAGCTAGTAATCTGTGAATAGATAAACTATCATTAATAATAACGGATGAAAACTTACAAGCAAACCATGTTGGTGTCCTCATGTATGCGTTAAATCTAAGAAAAATAATAAGGTGGGGCGCTAGAGGACGCCAAGCAAGATGGCCGCACTTGCGTGAGGCTCTTGCTACTCACTACTACTACTATATCCGACTGATATCTTGGTCATCTCTCTGGGAAAACAGCTGCAGAGCACGGATATGGCTGTGTAGATGGCCGGCACTGTGCTGAGACCGAAAGAGGCGGAGTATTGGCCGATGGAACTTGGAGACCCGCCACTCAGAGCTGCAGCCCGCAAGGCCCGCAAGATGGCGGCGGTCGAATCTGACTGCTAGCTGAGGTGGGACGTGAGCTGTGATCATACACTGCGGAGGAAGCACTGGTACTAACGGGCAGCGGGGAACGCTGATAACTGTTACCCAGGATCTGCGGGGGACGCCTGCCTGTGACAACATCAGTGTGAACCGCGGACGCTGCGCGGGGAACCCAGTGAGGACCGTGCTGCTACCTGGTGAAGGAATGGAGTGTGCGGCGGCCCCTGTGCTGCCCTTTACTGACTGGCAGGTCCGGGCTCAGAGCTTGCCCGTAACAACTGTGGAGTGGGGAGGTGACGGCGCGGCGGCCCTGCTGCTGGGCACGTGAGGACCTGCTGCGAGAACCCCCTTGCGGCCTCGGCAGTTGTGGAGAACGCTAGCTGTGTTCTGCTGGGCCCTGTGGCAGTGGTAAACCGCGATGTGTGGGATCCCTGCTGGACATACTGATCCCCGTTTTCCATCCGGCCAGCTGAGGCATTCCGCCTGCATTGCGGAGGACATCGCTTGGAAATGCTGCGGACCGGAGAGCTTGCTCTTGCCCCGCCGCTGTGCTGCTGAGGAGCGTGAGGGTGCCGAGGCGGCCGCTGTGGGAGAGGGCCTGGTCCCTGCTGCCGCCCCCCCGCAACTGACGGATCCTCTTGGAGCTGCGAGACGTTGGCGCCTGGTGGGGGCGTGGGAAAAAGTGGGAGACATTGGGCTGCCTGCTTTGCGCCCCCCTGCCCGGCCAACACAGCGGGACTCTGCATGGAACTTATAAGCGTAGCTGGGTGTGAGGAGTCACGGGACGCGGCGAGGCTGCGGGACGCCGCGAGACGCCGAGCTGGCCCAGTCCCTTGAGGAAGCACCCAGTAGGAAAAAAGGCAGTGAGTGGGACCTGCTGGGGGCTGCTGGGCCTTCCGCCGAGTTTGAAATGGACTGTGCGAGGCATATACGTATCTGTATTGCCAGTGAGGGGCCCGGGCTGAAAGGACATTGTGGTGGATCTGTTGACCGCCTGGGCTGGGGCCTGGCCCTTGAAGTGTTGCGTAGGGGGTAGTCTGCCTGAACCATAACTAGAAGGGCACAGTGGACTGAAGCTCCTGGGGGGGGGGGCGCTGTCACCGACCCAGCTGGGGGCACTGCAGTGTGGCTGGAGCAATTTCTGACTGCTGGAACTGGGGCCTTGTGGGGGACCTGGACAGCACTGAGGGGGCGGCATCCAACTATGAAAAAGGCCTGCTTGCAACAGCACCTGGGATACCCCCGTTTGCCACACCCCTGGTGTGAGAGGAATTGGGGTTTGGGCCTCTCCCCCCTGAGTGCTTCCTACTGCGTGGCATTGTTTTGGAGGTGTGAGACTTAGAAGGGGGCCATCATCTTTACTATCTGACCGGGGAGGAAGACAGCCACTGAAGGCCACACTGTGTAACTGGACACCATGGGGAAACTCGACGGCCGCCAGCCAAAACTAAACTTTGAAGCGCGAAAAGGCACGCACTCCCATGCGGACCCTGAAGAGGAACAGGCGGAGGCCCAGGCACCCTCGACCTGAAGGAGCTTCTCCTGGCCATGCAGTCCAGTTTGACCTCCATAGAATCCAAGATGGACTCCATGTCTGCGTGGCTAGATGGAGTGTCGCATAAAGTAGACAAACATGAGTAGCGCCTGGGGGAGACGGAGCGGCGGATTTCGGATCTGGAAGCCTCATCCACCACGACTACGACTCGCACGCTGGAAATGGAGAGAGTGCTGTGTGTGATTGTGGCCAAAAACGAGGACCTTGAATCCTGTTCTCGAAGGAACAACCTCCGCATTTTGGGCGTGTCGGAAATGACTGCGACGGGGAGGATGGAGGACTATTTGGATCACCTTCTCATTGCTCTATTCGGAAGGGAGGATTTCTCACCGGTCTTGGTGGTGGAACGTGCTCATAGGTCGCTTGCGGCCTGCCCGGTACATGGGGCGACACCGCGTCCAATAATCGCCCGCCTGCTCAATTACCGATACCGGGACGTAGCCCTGCGTCTATCCAGAGAGAAGGGACAACTCCGACACGAGGGGATGGACATCTCGATATACCCGGATTTCACCACGGCGGTCCAGGAGCAAAGACGGAAATTCCTACCGATGAAGAGGAAACTACAGCAACTTAACATCCCTTATGCGATGCTCTTCCCCGCAAAACTTAAAGTAAGTTATCAGAGTAAGCAGTATTTCTTCAATACTGCGCAGCTCGCGCAGGCCTTCCTGAAGACCCTACCGAAGGCGCAGGCGGAGCGGGCTTTGCCGCCTCCGCGTCCTGAGGCTAGCGGAGGCACCTCGGATGTAGAATGACCCCCGACCTCCTTTATGGCACACATGGATGAACATATAAACCTAGGGATCCTGACTCGACAACTATAGGTGAGAGGGGCAGCTATGTAAGTGAGAGGACATTGGGGGGTGGGCTGCTCATCCCCCCCCCCCTAGAGAGGAGTGGAGATCCAGCTGAGAACTCTGCTGTGCTGACGGTTGCACTGGTGGCTTGGATGGAGATGATTGCATTGACATTGCCCCTGGCCCGCTTGTACAGATACTGTCATTTATAATATGCCCCTATGTCTGCTGCAAGAGCGGTTTGTTCTAGTCCATGTCTTCTTATATGTAACTAAGTACTGGATGACCACTATATACTTTCCCGAGCACCCTCACTATAGCGAGGACGACCCCTGGACGCAATCTGGATGCCACCTTGCAGGTGACCCCTTATTGCGATATATATGGGTTTTGTACCACTAGTTTTGGAAATTATACCGATGTTTTCCCCTGTTGATAGTCTATTTTTGTGGGAGGGAGGAAAGGGGGAGGGACTTGAGTCACAGTAGGATTGGGCTGCAGATGTGGGTGGGGGGGCGGAACTGTTGGTTGAATTTTTGAATGATGATCACTGTCATGCCCTGCCACAGGCCACTGTTCTTCGAGCTACTTACGTCACGAGCATGAAGTACTGCGAGGCCACTGGACGTTGCTGGAGAATGCGATGCCCTAGGTTGTATAATGGATGAGCGCTCAGGACCCCCTACCTACCGCTTCCTTACCTGGAACATCAGAGGGATGGGGGAAGCCCGTAAACGCAGACACATACTATCGTATTTAGATAGACACAACATACACTGCGCTGTGCCACAAGAGACGCATCTCAGCCCCACTGTCCCCCCTACCTTTGCTGCGCGATGGGCCAGCCATACATGTTTTTCTTCTTACTCTACATATGCCCGAGGCACGTGTATACTAGTGAGAAAGTCCCTTCCATAAACCCCACTGGAAAGTGTCACTGATAAGCAGGGGAGGTACTCCATTCTATGGGGCCGGATAGCTAATCAAACCAACACCCTGGTATGGACCGCTCCCACCCGCAACCACACCACTACTCCCGCTCACAGGCTGCCCTTAAGGCATTACTTGAGGACTATGATCTAGTTGATGTTTGGCGACAGTTACACCCGTCTAAGCGGGAAGGCACTTGTTACACTACCGCTCGAGCGTCTTGGTCAAGGATAGATGTCTGGATTGCTTTGAAGGGACTTGCGCCATGGGCTACACACTCTTCCCATTTGTCTAGGACTTATTCGGATCACTCCCCGGTACTTGTCGCTGTGACCCTCCTGCACACGGACTCCCCTTTCCAGTTCTGGCGCTTTAACCTGCTCTCCTTATTGGACCCAGTTTTCAAGCAGGAGTTAGAACAGGAGATCGCAGACTTTTTTCCCAGGAATGACGGCTCGGTGGCACATTATTCCACCTTGTGGGACGCCTTCAAGGCTACGGTGCGGGGCTATATATTGCGAAGAGTGGCGGAGTCCTGAGGGACATCCGTTCCACTTTGAATCGCCTAGAGACAGACCTTGGGCGCATTGAGACTGAGCTGCAGCGGTGCCCCACCCCTGACTTGCAGGCTAGACTTCGTAATGTTCTTAGTGAATATCAAGAGACAGCAGAAAGGGAATGCAAACACAGAGGGAAGTATCATAGGGCTCAACAATATGGGGAAGGGGATAGGCCCGAAAAGATGCTAGCGGCATTGGTCCAACCTCCATGGTTCTCGAACACGGTGCTGGAGATTGAGGGGGAAGATGGACAAATACACAATGACGCGGCCGAGATTGTGGACATTTTTAAGCGATTTTATAAACGGTTGTATAAAACTCAGAGAACTCAGACCGTATACTTTACTCCCTTCTTCGAGGATACCGCGATTGCCTGGCTGGGAGATGGGTAGCGGGCATTTCTTTTACGACACCATGAAGATGAGGAAATCATTACAGCGATAATGCAGTTACAGTCCGGGAAGGCCCCGGGTCCGGATGGCCTCCCGGCTGAATTTAACAAGACCTTTCATCATCTCCTTATCCCAGTGCTGAGACACGTGTTTGAAGAGGCCCAGGAGAGCGGTATACTTCCCCCCCACTGTAAGAGAGGCCCGTATCATTTCAATACCTATACCTGGCAGGCTGCCTCACTTGTGCGACTCATGTAGGCCTCTCTCTTTATTAAATGTTGACGCGAAGATCCTGGCCAAACTTATTGCTAATCGTATCAGCGCTGGTGCTTCCGGACCAATCCGGTTTTGTGCCTCCTCGAGGCATGTCCCATAACCTGAGGACGCTCATTGCGCTCCTTCATGACATTGATCCGGATACCAGCGCCGCGGCGGTGTTTCTTGATGCCACCAAGGCATTCGACTCCTTAGAGTGGGACTACCTTGCATTTGTCCTCCAGTGTATGGGATTCCCGACCCCTTTTCTGGAGTGGATCAACCTGCTCTACTCGGGGGTGTGTGCCACAGTGGTGGTGAATGAAATTCAGTCGGCATCCTTCGCTATCACGCGGGGCACCCGGCAGGGATGCCCCCTGTCTATGCTGCTGTTTGCCATAGCCATCGAGCCCCTAGCTGCGAAGATCCGGCAGCACTATCGTGAGCATGCCCTAATATATCCTGAGAGGCAAATTCTGATCTCATTGTACACGGATGACTTATCCCTCCTGATTTTCCGCTGAAATGGTGCGAAGACACCATTACCTACCTGGGTTTTCGAGTCTCTCGCTGTCGGGAGGAATTGATGCGATCCAACTATGGACGTGTGCTTGACACTATCACTAACAAGGTGACTGGCTGGTTCTCGATGCCTCTTTCCATGGCAGCTAGAGTTTCGCTGATCAAGATTATCATTTTACCTAAACTCCTTTATCTTTTTACTAACATCCCCTACGCCCCGAGCCGGTTTTATTTAACTGTATTAAAACACAGTTGATCCGACTAACATGGGGAGGGAGACAGCCCAGACTGGCGTGGGGCATTATGACTCGGCCCTTCGAGTATGGTGGAGTAGAGATCCCGGATTAGGATCTATACTTTGCTTGCGCACAAGCGCACTTTGCGGCCTACTGGTTCCACCCCCCCATATATGCCTCATCTGGCTATCGAAGACGGTTATATGACACCCACACCTTGCACTGCATACCTTAGCATAACCACGATACCTAGGCACTTGGCGGCTACCACGGTCCAGTGCACAACCAGTGCCTGGCACGACTTAGCACGTACACTTCAGTGCCCCCTTCTTTACTCGCCACCAGTTTACCTGCAGGGGAGGCAGGATATACCGATCACTACGGAGGGAGGGTGCCGTCGCATGCTGCGAAAACTGTCTTATCCCACTTGGGGTCACTTATATAAAAATGGGAAGTTTAAGACGAGTGAGGAGTTTTTGGGCCCATGCACCCCTACTCCTTTAGAGCGTTTTTATTATGTACGACTTAGACAAGATGTACGATCACTAACCCAGGACTTCCCGTTGGAGCCCCCGATCATGGTCCCTTTTCATACCTTACTGCAACAGGGCCCCCCTGAACATGTGATGTCACGTTTATATAGTTCCACTCAAGGAGAAAGAGAAAGGCGCCCTGCTCCAGCTAAAGGGAAGTGGCATGAGGAGTTGGAGGCCCCCATTTCGGAGGAGCAATGGGCATATTGCTGTCGCCAAACAAGGGCAATCTCTGCAAATAGCAGGCTGTGCCTGATACACTACAAATATATTAATTGGTTATATTATATACCTGCTAGGCTGAACCGGCTAAGCTTGCGCGACACGGACTGCTGCGATAGATGCGGAGCTGCAGGCGCTGATTTTGGGCACTTGGCATGGGAATGTCTGCCTGTTCGGGAGTTCTGGAGGGAGGTACTGCAGGCGCTGGATGCAATGACTGCGATACACGTGTCTGATGATCCCCTAACCGTTCTGCTGGGCTATACAGAGCAAATTCCAGCTAAAATACGGAGGTTTGCCTCTCTGGCTCTTCTGATGGCAAAATTGCGTATAGCTTGTCGCTGGGGACGCGGTCATGCTCCTAAATTTAAAGAGTGGCTTAATGGCCCTGCACATTGCCAGGAGCTACTGGACATTTATGCTGACCTTATGCCACCTTCCTCATGCCCTAAAGATATTTGGGGCACTCTTGGGGCATATCTTTTGGAACACACTGATAATGAGGGGGTGGACCGGAGTACGGAGCCGGTGGGAGATGGGGGGGCCGGGAGGAGCCTGCAGAGGCGAGAGAATCCTTGGATATGGGCCTATAGGATCCTGAGGCATGACATTTGCGCGGAGGGTGGGGCATGGGGGAAGCAATCCTTGATCATACCTAGGCACCTGTGACGTTAGTGGCAACTGGACTGGATAGTAGATGGAAATGTGGCCAACTGTGACTGTTGATCTTTGCAGGAATTATGAGTTAGGAGGGGTTTTGGTGTTTTCGTTACCTTTTAGGAGACCTAAATTGAATGCTGCCTGCTCTGATTGCCTATTTGACACGGCCGGCCCATTGGGTAGTTGGCGACTTGCTGTGTATGCGTCCCCCATTACTTTTTGCACGGATTATCATGTAATGCTGTGACGGCCCAATGGGATGTAGGCACCCGGCTGTGTTAACTCCCTGAAGTCAATAAAGGTCAAGTTTAAAAATAATAATAATAATAAGGGGAGGGGGCGAGTCAGAAAACACCCATGTTGTACAGATTAAAGCACTGGAGAAGGGTAAGGTCAGACTTATGGAGTGGAAATAATCTTCACGATTTGATGAGGGATGGTGCAGCCGCCGGGAAGCAGTCGGCAGAACCCTGGTCTCTGAAATAAAGTGAGACCTCGAGTTACACTCCGAAACTGATAGGTTTAGTGTGTCCTGAAATAACATTGGAAACAGAACCGAGATGGTGAGACATACCTGAAGCAGAAATCAATCCATCAGAGCCGTCAACATTCAGGAGGAGGACGCGCTCTGCAGACGCTGTTATAAATTGGCGGGGTGAGCCGGCTTGGGGCGCGCGTGGACATAATCCTCATGGTCAATGCGTAGGGAAAGTGAAGAAAGACTGACTTAGCCATAGCAGGGGTTCCAAATGAAAAACGGAAGGAAGATTAATTTAAAACAAAAATGTTAGGAAATATATATATATATATATATATATATTACCTACTGGCAGTCGCCAGTAGGTATATATAGTTAGGATTTTTTCTCTATGGGATTTTTGAAAATTCTATGTCTAATAACTTTGGCGTTTGTGGACGGAATTGGCTGAAATTTTCAGGAAAATGGAACATTTTGTTTCTGAGCAGCCCCTGAAAATTTGGGGGGGGTATGTCACGGGGGGGCCGAGAAAAAAGGGGGGTCCCAAAACGCGTTTTTCCAATGTTAATTTGCAGAGGGCGGTTGGCCTCACTTTTAGCCCGAACGGCTGAATGGATTTGCACGAAACTTGGCAAAATTGTAGGGACTGTTAGCCCGATGTGCCTTTGCTAGGTCTCAATATATGTGCTCCAGTGGATTTTGAGAAATTAACGTTCAAAAAAAGATATATATCTGTAAGCGCGCTCCGGGCAGCGCTCCGGTTCGCGTACTTGACGCGTAACGGAACTTCGCGAAGCGAAGCTGATTGGCTCTCCGGTGTCTGTCAACATTCTAAACAGTCCGGAGCGGCCGCCATCTTGTCTCTCGGTAGGATCGAGAGACAAGAGGAGGCCAAAACAAAGGGGAAAATGACCATAAGGGGGCATAGTAGATCCTCCCTGACCCCCTAGGTTTGATGTGGAGGCTTTAAAAGGGCCCCGCGGGGCAACAAAAAAAAAAAAAAAAACATCGTTTTTTTTCGTGGGGTGCGCCCGGTACGCGTAACGGAAAGCGGACTGGGGAGCGTACTACAAGGAAACAAGAATGATTGACTTTTAACTTATTGTATGTTTATAGACTTTTTTTTTTTTTTTCTGCTGAGTGACGTCTCGGCCTATCTCCACGGGATGCAGTCCCTACCATCTCGGCGTTTAAGCCCAGGGGGACCGGTAGTGTGGGAGAGATAACGTCTGTTAACGTTCGATTCGAAGGAAATCAGGAAGTGTTGATAAACATTGTCTGCGCCATCTTGCCTTTTTTCAAATGCCACAGTTTTGTCGTGCACGGCAGCCATTTTAGATGCCTTGACCAGACCCACTCTCTGCACGCTGTCGATCCTTAGCATGGCTCCCCACCCTCGCAAGCATCTCCCCCAGGCACTGGTCACCCCCGCTCTCTGTCTTATGCATGGGCAATAAACCTCCCCCCATCTGCGCTGCTCTTCCTTGAGAATCACACCCTGTGCCCGCCCGACACCTCCCTTTTGCCCTATTCACTACCGCACCCTCTGAAACTCCTCTTCCTCTGTGTCCGATTGTCCAGGCCGGTCCCAGGCTATCACCTAGCCCTGCAGATGTAGTTTATGGCCCCAGCTGTAAAGAATCACCCCTCTTCAAAGGAGTTACAGTAGATCAAGGCCCCCACCCGATGAGATCCGTCACACCACACGCGTTCCTACTATCTGAAAACCATCCTGTATTGTGATTGGGGAGGGGACCGAGCCTGAAGCGGAAGATTCCAGGGATGCCTCTTTGTACATCAAAGTTTTTACAATTATGTGTCACATTAAAAATATATAGCACTCCAACAAATTAGTAGGATTATAAAACTTTAATAACTTATAAATATATACAATGCAACAAAAACAGTAAATACATTTAATCATTTTTTTGAAAAAAGAAGCAACAATGGTCAGTAGCTGTGTTTTGTGCGAATAGTCCCAAGGCAGCACAACGTGCTGAGTTCTGGACGGCACCCAGGTGATGTTACCTGGGTGGCGCACTGGTTTTTGGTATCCTACAATGCAGCTCCGAAAAACGGCGTGGGGCGTCCCGGGGGTGCGGGGGGAGGCCTCGTCAGTAGCGGTCTGTTGTGCGAATAGTCCCAAGGCAGCAGAACGCGCTGAGATGTGGATGGCACCCAGGTGATGTCCAGTAAGTTGCCGCACTGGTTTTGGTATCCTACAATGCTGCTCCGAATAACGGCGTGGGGCGCCCCGGGGTAGGGGGGGGGGGTGAGGCGGCGTGAACGGGCCTCCCCAGGTGGAGGCTCGTCTGCTGTAGTGGGGCGCCCCTTTACTGTTTCAGTTGCCATTCCGCCCGCTTTTGGTACACTGTGCCAAAATCCGCCATTCAGCTGAGTTGCGCCCACTCTTGCGGTGCAGCGATAGGCGGCTGCCACAGGACTCTCAAAATGGCGGCAGGCTCTTTCCTTTTTGGGCCTGGTCCACTGAAATGGCCCTGGGACACCTTGGAACTCGGACGCTTGTCTGCTAGGTCTTGGACCCCATTCTCGAAAGCGTCCCCTCAGCCTTGAAGATTCTACAAAAGTCTTGGGGGCCCCCCGACTCCTGCAGACTTCCGGTGGGGAGCGGCTGCCATGATTGCTCGCGGAATGACCACGACGGAGCCACGAGATGGTGGTGCTTTCATGCTGACGCCAGCTACAGTCTGAAACATCCAGAAACAAGGTGGGGCTTTCATCGTTTGGGAAAAAAAATGTTTTAATCCAATGAAAAGTGTTATTTTTAGGTCATATGATCAAGCCTTCCATCATTAGGAAACCAAAAGTAAAATGAACCAATGAAAAGTTTTATAAACAAGTCACATGACCTGTTATGCGGCATAGGGCTATAAAAAGCGTAGAAAATCCGTTGGCACGTGAGGCGGCGTCAGTAGCGGACCGATGTGCGAATAGGCCGAAGGCAGCACAACGCGCCAAGATCCGGATGGCACTGAGGTGGTGTCCAGCAAGTTGCCGCACTGGTGTGGCCATCCTACAATGCTGCGCCGAAAGTCGGCGTGGGGCGCCCCGTTGGCCTGTGAGTTCGCGTCAGTCAGTGGGGGCTGTTTGAGGATCTGACTGCATTGGAAAGCAATGTGATGCTGTGCGTCGCCCCCAAGATGGAGGTTCCTCGGCTGCAGTGGGGCGCCCCTTGGTGTTTCACTCGCTATGCAGCTGAGTTGCGTGCGCACTTGCGGCGAATAGGCCGAAGGCAGCACAACGCGCCGAGATCTGGATGGCACCGAGGTGGTGTCCAGCAAGTTGCCGCACTGGTGTGGCCATCCTACAATGCTGCGCCGAAAGTCGGCGTGGGGTGCCCCGTTGGCCTCTGAGGTGGCGTCAGTAGCGGACCGATGTGCGAATAGGCCGGAACCAGCACAAGGCACCAAGATCCGGATGGCACCGAGGTGGTGTCATAGTTGAGAGTTCTGAGCAGCGCTTGTAACACTGTCTGAAGCTTATTTGCACCTGCTGCAGCTTCACTATTGCCCTGGTGTGGCCTAAGATCGCCCATGACATAGGCGGCCTCCTCCCGGGGTCCGGCGGAACTTTTTTCCTTTTCCTTTGTGCATCTTGTCCCACAATCCGTTTGACCTGAAGACACAGCCAGGTCCCTGAATGTGTGCAGGGGGACGCTATTGATTGAATCAAAATGGCGGCTTCACACAAAGCTGACTCAAGCGTTGCTGCTGATGCTATACAGACAAAAACTGGTTTAAAGTTTGTACATTCTTCAGGATTTTTCCATCCAAGGCTGGTTGAGAGTTTGTAGAACAATGGATTCAGATTTTCAACATACTACTCTTCAACATTCTTCCTAAATGTAACAATGTGAGACTCACTAGGAGAACGGTGTAGTGAGGGCCACAAACGGCTGTTTATCTTTCCTTTCAAAATGCTGCCAACAATATTTTCGGAATGGAAGACACCATAAGGCGCTGAGATTCGGTTGGCACCGAGGTGGTGTCCAGCAAGTTGCCGCACTGGTGTGGCCATCCTACAATGCTGCGCCGAAAGTCGGCGTGGGGTGCCCGAAGGGGGGGTGGGGGGAGGCGGCGCAAACGAGCCTCTCCCGCTTCTCCATGTGGAGGCACTTCATCTGCAGTGGGGCGCCGAGATCCGGATGGCACCGAGGTGGTGTCTAGCAAGTTGCCGCACTGGTGTGGCCATCCTACAATGCTGCGCCGAAAGACGGCGTGGGGTGCCCGAAGGGGGGGGGGGAGGCGGCGCAAACGAGCCTCTCCCGCCTCTCCAGGTTGAGGCACTTCATCTGCAGTGGAGCGCCGTCTAGCTGAGTTTCGCCCGCTCTTGCTGCTACAGCGACAGGCGGCTGCAACAGGACTCTCAAAATGGCGGCCTGTTCTTTGGATTTGGGACTGGTCCACTAAAATGGCCCTGGGACACCTTAGAACTCGGACGCTCGAATTTTTTTTCCTTTCCTCTACATGCAAAAAAGGTAAATGCCCGGTACGTTACCTGCCTCATCTGCCACGATGCACTCTCCAGAGGAACCGAAAAAAAATATAGTTATGGTAATTATACCATGCATCGTCATATGGAGAGGTGGCACCGATTAATTATAGTGCTGCACAAAAGAGAGATTTGGAGGACAACCCCCGACCTGCCAGTACATTCACCAAAGAAGTGGCACTGACAGCATCAGAGGCAAGGGAAATGGTCCCAAATATTCAGAAGAACTTTGGAAAGATTAAAATGACATGTTTAGATTGTGGCAAATTAATTTCATGTGGACAGATGAGTGTTACTCTAATAAATACAGCATATGAACATCATCATAGTCGATGGTTGGTGGAGACATTTTGACTATATCCTGGACCTGCCCGTCCTCGCCCAAAATGGCGCCGGAATAAATGGGACTCGTAACTCCTTGTTGTGTACTGGTTGCACAACCTTGATATCACGAGATACGTATGCAGTTTTGAAGCACATGGCGGGCGGGGACGAGAAGTGATTGAATATTTCGACATCCCTATTGATATTAAGTTCTGATGTGTTATTGATTACTGTACTATTGAAAGTTCGAATTAACGTCACCCATGGTACTTGCCCGCAAATGTATATCTAGATAATTTTATTGTAACTGGCCCTGTCGTATTTTAATTATAAAATGTACGTCCACCGATTCCGCAACTGTTAGACACCTTAGTTCTTGCAACCTAATGGCCCGCCCGTTACGTTCCTCTACAGTGTAAATGTCTCCTCATCATATACGATTACAGTTTGCTCCGTGGCCGGCCCACGTGGTTATAGGCCCGTATTTGTATACTGACATTTTCACAATAAAGGTTTTTAAAAGAAAACATGGTAGTAGTATTTACATTGGTAAAGTTTTTAATAATAGTCACTGTTTTCGAATCAGTAAAAGGCAAGTGAAATAAAGCAGTCCAATTACATGAAGGGTAAAAGGTATAATACGCAGGAACGCAGTAAAGATAAATGGTCAAGGGCTGTTGTGTTTTCTACTCCTGCAACATAAAGTGATCGATAAGAATCTGATATTCAGGCGTATCGGCGACTAAGACAGCAGGCCGAGCCTCTTTTGCTCAACGGCTCCGTCATGGGACGAAGAAACGCCCTTTTTCTCGAAAAAGGAATATATTTTACTTGCAGGACAGTTGTAAATTTTCCGGGAAAGTACATTAGCCTGGAACATTATAACATATATGTTTAAGAAAAAATAATGTTCGAAAGTAATAAAAAGTGTAATTTTTAGGTCATATGACCAAGCCTTTCATCATTAGAATAAGAAAAGTAAAATGAACCAATGGAAAGTTTTATTAACAAGTCACATGACCTGTTATGCTTACGTTACGCGCTGCGCGCCGCGCCGCGCCCCGGATCGCTTCTGGGAAGCTGCGCTTCGCGCACCGGAGCACTTCCGGATGCGCTAACGCGGCGCGTCATATGACGCATTACGCGACAACGCAGGTCCAGAATATAGTCAAAATGTCTCCACCAACCAGTGGTCGGAACACAACCCCTTTCAGCAGGCTAAATAGTTCTGTTAAATGACAACAGAAGGGACAGGCAACAAGAACCATCAGTCAAAGAGGGGAGGGCAAGTTCTTCTCTACCGGGTCACGTTGGGGCGCTACCGGAACTGATCGAATGGATAGTGTACAGTGTTTCTGGATGTTTCAGACTGAAGCTGGCGTCAGCATGAGAGCACCACCATCTCGTAGCTCCGTCGTGGCCATTCCACGAGCAATCATGGCAGCCGCTCCCCACCAGAAGCCTGCGGTAGTCGGGGGCCCCCAAGACTTTTGTAGAATCTTCAAGGCTGAGGGGACGCTTTCGAGAATGGAGCCCAAGCCCTAGCAGACAAGCGTCCGAGGTCCAAGGTGTCGCAGGGCCATTTTAGTGGACCAAGCCCAAATCTGAAGAGCCGGCCGCCATTTTGAGAGTCCTGTGGCAGCCGCCTATTGCTGCACCGCAAGAGCGGGAGCAACTCAACTACATGGTGAGCGAGACGCTGTAGTCGCAAGAGCGGGCGGTAAACAGCTGAATAGCGGAAGAGGCACAGTGTAGCAAAAGCGGGCGGAATGGCAACTGAAACGGTAAAGGGGCGCCCCACTACAGCGTGTCTTTAGGTCAAACGGATTGTGGGACAAGGTCAAGAATGGAAGAGTCACCAAAAGGCAAAAAGTTCCGCTTGACCCCGGGTCGGGGGCGATCTCAGGCCACACCAGGGCAACACGACTTGGGGAGGGGGCCGGAGCCAAGCGCCCCCTCCGAGTCCGCGCCATCACACCGTCCCTCGGGGGCCTCCGTCAAGCGGTTCAGGGAGGCACCGCATCACATTGTTTTCAAATGCAGTCACGTCCTCAAACAGCCCCCACTTACATTGAGAATAGTGAATCTGTAGCAGGTGCAAATAAGCTTCAGACAGTCTAACAAGCACTCCTCAAAACTTTGAACTATCAGAGTGCATGAGTTTCATGCTCGATCGATTGAGCTAGCCGGATCAGGCAACAAAAAGTATAAAATAGTTATGTAAATAGTTATTTAATAAAAAATTTTACCCTGTTACTTTGCTGGTGTGTTGTATATATTTGTAATATTTGCATAGAGTTTATCGTTATTTTGGGCGGGGTGGGTGGCGGAGCCGAGCTGTCTTGCAGCCATCATGGTGTGGAGCTCAGTTCATCTCACTAGTTTCGTATTTCTCATGAGGGGTTGTTCCTAATGTTTCTATTTTAGCGAGGTCAAAAAGAGATCCCATTAGTGGCCTACTGATTTTGCTCGATTCCTTTTGTTTTTTTACACGATTTTTCACTATCTGCAAAGACTAAACAGAGTATTGCGACTCTGTGCTTGTTTGTAAATAGAGAATGAACCAAAGAGAACCAATTCTAAAACAGTAAATGCTTGGATAACAATCAATCAAATGGAGAGAGAAGCAGGCACGACGGATTACAACGGGGGCAAAGGCCTGCGTTAACTACCCTTCACTATCTGCAAAGAGAGAGTACTCCTAATAGAAATGAGGGGGGGGGGCAGCATTCAAAGCAGATCAGTGTGCATAAACACGAAAATGTTTTTACTTACCACGTACTTGACATTCGACAGCTTATGATATTTGCTATTAAAAAACCAATGAAATTCACTGAAAAAACCATAGGTTAGAGACCATATATAGTTAGGAATTAGCATTTACAAAACCTTGAAAATTCACTGAAAAAACCAAAGGTTATAGACCATATATAGTTAGGGATTAGCATTTACAAAACCTTATTTTACTCGCACAAAACCATTGAAATTCGCATATATAGTTAGTTGCGCTAACTATATATCGCGCACCCGCAATCCACTGCTGATGATGTCACATATTACATCATTCATGACATGGTCAGTGACATCACTGATGACATCACTGATGACATCTCAAATGACATCACTGATGACATCTCATTTGACATCATTCTTGTGCTAATACGATGAACCTCTTCAGACTCTAATATAACCTTAGATACACTCAGTGTATACAGACACTCACACACTGTCACTCATCCATGGAGTTACTCACACACCTAGTCAGTCATGCAAAGAAACAATCTCACCTCCATTTCCTCAACTATACAGTTATACACACCTTACTTATTCAAACATATACTAACACATATTTACTCTCTTATACAATCCCTGATACAAGTTCACAATGATCCATACAGCCACTCACACATTCAGTGGCTCTCATGCACAGTTATTTATATATGCCAACTCTCACATGTACTGTGTTTTACATATGTACTTACTATAACATGTAGCATTGAGATATCCATTCACTCATCAATACACTCATGCACACAGTCAACCGCCCATGTAGCTGTTTCCACATGCACTCTTGAACTCATACACCTAGTGAATCAACTGCTCACACATCTATGCACAGAGTCACACACCTCCCAGCCACCCCCACACAAACTCAATCTCCCATACAAATACTTGGGCAACCAATCAATAACACATATAGCCTCTCGTATAGCTAATGATCAACACATGCAGCAGTTTACATCACAACAGACATACTGATGCACACATTCAGACAGTTTAGTCACTAATCCATGCATTTAGTACGACACATTTATTCACTCACTCATACAGTCAGTCACGCACCTACTAAATCCTTCATCCAGACACTTATACATCCACTCATTCTTCAATATATCAAACATATTTAAACTTTACAGAAACACACAGTCACTGGATGATGTCATCAGTGATGTCATCAGTGATGTCATCAGTGATGTCATCAGTGATGTCATTTGAGATGTCATCAGTGATGTCATCAGTGATGTCACTGACCATGTCATGAATGATGTAATATGTGACATCATCAGCAGTGGATTGCGGGTGCGCGATATATAGTTAGCGCAACTAACTATATATGCGAATTTCAATGGTTTTGTGCGAGTAAAATAAGGTTTTGTAAATGCTAATCCCTAACTATATATGGTCTATAACCTATGGTTTTTTCAGTGAATATATATATATATATATATATATATATATATATATATATATATATGCCATCGCAGAGTAATTACTCTGAAGAGGTGGTCTGAAAATCTAATCAAGGTTATTGTTAAAACAGCACTACATGGGGAGGGTTCACACGGGTCATATAAGGAGATTGTAGTGTCGGCAAGTTTGGAGGACAGAGTATCACAGGGAGACGGTGCCTGGGGCCAGGGCACGCAGGGTGGTAAAGGCACCACATAACAAAGGCTGCGCATTGATATACGGAGGCTGCACACATGTACATATCGGCAAAATGAGAAGACAGTGCCGCCAAAGAACGTGTGTCCAAATCAGACAAACACAGGCCAAGTGCACGTACCTACCTCACAGGGTGGTAAAGGCGCTACAGGGCTGGTGTGGAGGAGTTCAAGCAGTCCTCATTACGCAACAGATTAAAGTAAGGAGATTTTCAGGGACCCTTCTCATCTTCCCGGCATCTCTGAGAGAGGGAACTCCTTACATCCATATACTTGTAAGGAGAAGGATTCTTATTTCGGATTGGGGTGAGCTAGCCATTATGGCTACTCTTGCAAGCCTTCCTCCAATATTGTTGCGGTAGCGTAATCATTGGACTTTTAGTGGGGTATGATGAGAAATCCAAATAGATGACTACCACGTTATGTAGAAAGGCCATAATATAAATCAACCCTTATGAGACTCTTCCCAAATATCCCAGAATTTATATTTTTTAGAGCCTAGCTTCTTATTTTTGTCTAAGTTATACACTCTCAGAACTGACGCCAACCATTCATTGTGGGTCGGAGGGGCAGGATTTATCCATTTTATACAGCTCTCCTTCCTTGCCAAAAGTATCAGTATGAACATTAAGTTCTCTTGGGCTTTAGAAAAAGGTCTTACTACATTCATACTTGTCACCCCAAAAATAACTAAGTCCATACTTACAGAGAGTTGTCTTCCCATTACCCCTTCTAAGGTAATACCCACATCTTTCCAAAAGCCATCCAGACTGGGAGATCGCCAAAACATATGTAAGTCGTCAGCCATCTGTAAACCACATTTTGGGCAGCTCTTCACTGTGGACCCGTTCAGTTTGGATAGCCTTTTCGGAGTCCAGTAGGCTCTATGAATAGTGAGTAAATGATATCTTTTGAGAGCAGCAGACGTTACAATCGACCAGCATTTGCTCATAGATACTTGCCATGTATTACTTGTATCCAGCGTCGGCAGGTCTTTTCCCCAGATACTCTCTGGAATCCGGAAGTCGTCCTCCCCGGCAGAAATTAGGGCCCAGTACCAGAAGGATATTTCTTTCAGGAACAGTTTTTTAGCCTGCATCTTTATTTCCAGGGAGATATTACCTTTTCTAGTTTCTTTGAGAGACTTAGTCCAGCTCAATAGTTGGTAATATTTGAATTTCGAAAGTGTGGAGTTTGTAGATTGCGATAATATTTCCCAGTCAAGAAGCTTGTTTTGAAACAGGAGTTGTCCCCATTCTGTTAATCCAGCTGATTTTAGGGGGATCGCTAAACTGTCCCTAAGGCAATCTGGTGTAGTCTGGGAATCCCAAATCGGGGCCTTATCGCTATAGAAGGGGATATCTACTGTAGATTTGACACAATACCACAATCTAGCGGCTGATTTCAGGGCCTTCAATTTAAATATTTTAAAGAACTTCAGGTGACCGAATTTGTACAAAAAGTGGCTGGTGTTATTTGTTAATTTTTTTAGGAATAGTGGGTAATTTTCGTAAGAGCCCAACAACGCTCTACTATTTTTAAATTGGAAGGCTCTGCAATATTCTAGGAGGTCTGGACAAGCTATACCTCCCTGCTCCTTATTTTTCATTAATTTATGCCAGGCGATTCTTGGTCTTTTAGAGGACCATATAAAGCTGGATAAATCTCCCTGGATCTTTTTTATGTTTTCTCTTTTAAACTCGAGCGGGATAGCGTTAAAAATAAAGGTGAATTTCGGCAAAATTGCCATTTTTATGATGTTGGATTTACCCAGGAATGTTAAAGGCAGACCACTCCATACTTTCAAAAGCTTTTTTACCTCAACCTCTACCCTTTGGATGTTAGTATGGGTTATTTTATCAATATCTTTTACGAGATCGATACCCAGGTATCTTATTTTTTCTTTACAAAAAGGGGATACAAAATCTTCATTCCAGCTCATGGTTTCAGTTTTAGTTTGATTTATCTGATAACCAGATATCTTCCCAAAACTTATTAAGGTCTCTTCTGTTGTTTTAAGAGCCTCTTCTAAGTCTGAAGTAAAAATCATGAGGTCATCTGCATATAGAGCTACTTTCTTATGCCACCCTTGATAACAAAATGGGGAGATTGAAGGGAGATTCCTAAGGCACTCTGCGATCGGCTCAATATAGAAATTAAAAAGCAGGGGGGAGAGGGGACACCCTTGGCGAGTTCCTCTACCTATCAGGATATTGTTTGTTAGATTGCCATTAATTAATATTTTAGCTTTAGGAGAGTTATAGATGTTTTCTACGATTTTTAAGATGTTTTCCCCCAGATTAAATTTATTTAGAACCTCGCTTAAATAGCACCAGTTAACTCTATTGAACGCTTTAGCAGCGTTGATTGTAATTATTGATAGAGGAATTTTCTCGATGATGGCGATATCGATTGCTCCGATCAACTCGTGTGTG
This sequence comes from Lissotriton helveticus, assembly GCF_964261635.1. Classification (NCBI taxonomy): domain Eukaryota; kingdom Metazoa; phylum Chordata; class Amphibia; order Caudata; family Salamandridae; genus Lissotriton; species Lissotriton helveticus. The sequence goes on from NC_136061.1 coordinate 101,783,727, forward strand.
AGGTCTTGAAGGTGTCCTCAAGACCTCACACACAAAGCCCTTCTGATTAGAGTTTATTAGTGACCCCGCGATTTTCCCAAGTCTTTTTGCCATGATTTGGGTGAAGATCTTGTAATCACTATTTAGGATAGATATTGCGCGGTAAGACTCACATCTTTTCGGGTTTTTACCTGGTTTCAAAAGGATAGAGATGGTTGCATCGTTCCATGACTCTGGGATTCTGTCATTATTTATAATAAGCCGTTAGGGAGGGCATCAGGACCTGCTGCCTCACCTCTCTTTAAATTTCTTATCGATAAGTCTACCTCTTCTGTTGTTATTTCGCTATTTAAAATTTCTTTTTCTTCAGAGGTTAGAACTGGGGTGTTTTGCGCGTCTAGAAATTTGGTTATTTCTTCGATTTTTGGATTACAGTCCTCCGTATAGAGGTTGGAGAAGAAGGCTGAAAATTCCTCCTTTATTACTGCTCCTTCAGACCCATTTTGGGAACTATCTGTTGGGTCTATACTGCTAATTTTATTTCTAGCTTGGTCTGTTTTAAGCTTCCAAGCGAGCATTTTCCTGCAGCCCTCTCCATATTCACAATGGAAAAGTTTACTACTTTCCCATCTCTCCCTAATTTTACCCTCTAGTAACACTGATAAATTTTCTTTCAGTTTAAGCCTTTCCTTATTTAGGTCTTGACTTCTCGGGGATGATGTATCTGTCAAGATCTGTCGATCCAGTGTTTTTATATTGTCTTCTTTTCTCTGGATCTCTTTTTTACCTCCCTTGATTTATAGATAGTTATGCCACCTATCTTGCCCCTTAATACTGCCTTATATGCCTCCCAAACCGTTTGGGGTTAAGCACTCCCATTGTTGTCCTGAAAATATAGTTCAGTCTCCTGTTTGAGTTGGTCAATTATTGCAGGGTCTAGGAGAACTGAACGATCTAGTGTCCATCTCGGGATCGTTATATCGTTAGTTCTTTTTAACATCATTTGGACAGCAGAGTGGTCTGAGAGGTGAGCGGGAAGATGAATTACATTATGAGTATTTTCTACTAACCCCTGATCTATTAAAAAATAATCAATTCTTGATTGTATACCAAGCTTCTTGTTGTTAAAGGTAAATCTATCCTGTTTGATGCCCTTCTCTTTCCATACATCGATAAGGCTTGAATCCCTTTTATACACTCCCAACCATTCCCTCATTTTTGGCAGGCTAGCCTGCTTTCCTCTAGGATTCCGATCTACTTTTGGATCTAGGATGATATTAAAATCTTCGCCCAAAATCACAGGAGAATTTACCAAAATCAATTGAGAGTATAACGATTGTAGTGGAGTAGGATCATCTGTGTTTGGTCCATAGTATCCAGCCACAGTAAAAGTGTTACTAAGTATACTAACCTTAGCTATCGCCCATCTCCCCTTAGGCTCTATCTCAGATGATAAGTTTCTTGCTTTCAAAGATTTTTTTAAAAGGATAACAACCCCTTTTATAACACACTGTTGATCAGTGCATATATAAGAGTCGACCCAGTGGAGGGTTTTAATTATCTCTTCCCACTCTTTTTTAAGTAAGTGTGTTTCTTGTAAAATTAAAATTTCACTATCAATAGATTTCATATATTCAAAGATTTTCCGTCGCCTGCTCTTAGTTCTTAGCCCGTTAACATTCCAAGAAGTTATTTTTATATTCTTTAGGTTCCTTCCCATCTCTTTCTGTTAAATAGCTGAATTCCATTATTAGTAAGCTGGGCCTTGATTATCCCCTTTTCTATGAGATGAGGACTTTTTTTTGTATTTTTCCCTACTTTGCTCCCATCCCCCGTGTGCTCCCCCCCTCCTCCCTTCTTGAGTGTACATAAAACCAGTTGTGGTTGTGGTTGTGAAAAATAAACAGAAAAAAAAGAAAGAAGAAGGCACGGGGAGACACACTCCCTCCCTGGGAAAGCCTCCCTTTCCTCTGGGCCTTAATTATAGCCCACTTCGAGCCCCGTGCCTGAGTACATAAAAAAGATTTTTTGAGGTGCTACTGCTATAGCTACTACTACTTTCATTACTTCATTATTGAATGTATTAAATGTGTTTAAGCTAGGAATGAGAATGTATTTGAATCTGATCGCGCATTTGCACTAAGAGAGAATCAACTTCCTGGGGGTCTCTGATGTTATACATCTTATTCCTCCACATTATCCTGAGTGAGGCTGGAAACTTCATTTGGACAGTTGCCCCAAGTGATTTTAGTTTGGGCATTTTTTGACCCAGCTCCCATTGCCTGTCTTGAGTCACTTTCGCAATGTCGGATCGGATCCTAAAAGACCAGTCATCTCTGTTATATGCCCCATTTTTTAGAGCTTCACTCAGGATTCTTTCTTTGAGATTGTATGATCTAAAGTTCACTAGGATCTTTCTTGGGTTCTTCCTCTCTTTGGGCTGCCCAAAAGGATCACGATGTACCCGCTGAATGTCGTTTTCCAGATCTAGGGTTTTACTCCATGGGAAGTGTTCTTCTATTAGCGATATTATAAATTTCTTTGTATCCGATCCTTCTCGCACTTCCGGAACATTGAGAAATCTCAGATTGGACCTTCTGGACTGATTTTCTAAAGCTTCTAGCTTTTCCTCAATGCTTTTGTCCTTTGCTTTCAAGTCTCTAATATTCCGTTTGGTTAGCTCTATTCTCTTAGTCAGGCCCACAGCTTCTGCCTCCACTGTGGAGACTCTATCATTTAGTGCTAATAGCTTGGAGTCCAGAGATTCGAATCTGTCATGTAGCTTATTCTGATTTTCCTCTGATACTTTAAATCTGGACCTCATCTCCTCAAGCATCTTTTCCATCAAGACCTCCATATTGTTTCGTGAGTCACTCTGAGGGTTGTCAGACTTAGAGTTAGTATTAGAGTCAGAGATAGTAATAGTGTTAATCGGAATTGAAGAAGGACTCATAGGTGGGCATTTAGACACAGATCCAGAAGAGTCCAGGGGTGTACTTTGAGTGTGACTCAAACTCTGGCAGGGAGGCGAACTCAGGATTAAACCCTGGGCTAAAGCCGGTGTCAACGGCCCTTCCTGCAACTGATTTTCTAGCTCCTTCATGGAGACCTCTGCCGGGGAGCTACTTGGATCACCCATTAGAGCTTCTGTTAGTGATGGTGAAGCAGAGTTTTCCATAGCGGGTTTAGACTGAGCCTTGTCCTGCACTTTGAAATAGGACCTCAATGAGGAGGTGATTTTTATTTTAGAGTTTCTTCCCCCTTCGCCTACTTCCAGTTTCCCTTCTACCGCCCCCCTTCTATTTAGCGGTTTTCCTACTTGTAGTTTCAGAGCTTTCCGTGAAACTCTCTTTGTGATCCGCGGAATTACAGGCTGTTTAGGAGCCGGAGGAGCTGTTGTCTTAAGGAATTGCCTGTTCCTTAGACAATAAGAGGACTTTTCCCACTGTTCAGGATCTGCTATAAATACTTTATCCACTTTAGCAGCAATTTTACCTATTCCTGGTTACTAGCTGAAATCCGGGTCTGATCTCTCAGTTTGGGAGATGAGGAATGGAATATACTGTCTGAGCTTCCTTTCTCCCCCTCCACTTTTACTACAACAAGCCTCCCTGTGATAGTATACTGGTACTGGTACTGATAAAGTGAGGGACAAAAGTGGTAGTGAGGTTTTTATCTGCTGGAACTTGCACAGGGTAATCTACCAAAATGAATTTATTGGGGTCACTTAACTTGTTCAGGAGTCTCAAACCGGGAGGAGAGTCAGCTAGTTGCGGTACGTTTTTAAACCGGGACCAATATAACTTGCTCAATAATTCCAGGCAGGGCAATTGTGCTTTAGACCAATTATCCTGGCAGACCTCAAAACTTTCGTAACCCCCAGGGAGGCGAGCCCGACTTTCCAGCACATCAATTCCCCTCGCCTTACCTCTAACGGAGATCGTGAACCGGCTCACTGCTCTCCTGCAGTTCTGCTGAGCCTGCAATGCCACCTCCCACCTCCCGGCGTCTGTGCCTGTGTGGAGCGCCGATTCACCGATGTGAGAGCTCCGCTTCAGGGATCGAGAACTCAGTGCCTCTGTTGCAACAGCGGGAGCCTCGGTCGGGACGCCGAAAGAAATCAACATTGCATCACGCTCCCAGGGGAAATGAAGGAAAAAAAAAGGAAACGACCGACCTTTCCAGTGGGAAACAAGTAAGTCTCGATCAGAAACTCAGTAACTTGAGACCTTTTATTTCGCGTAAGAAGCTTTTGCGGAGGTGTCGGCAGGAGAATAGATACATCTTGCTGGATTTAGTGAAACTCTGGGTACATCGATAACTGTGTCGTGGCTAGCTGTTAATGGTCAACAGCAGCAGCCTCCTGCTCTCACAGCGCCATTCCAGAGAGCTCAGGCACGGAGCTCCCGACCGGACTCAACAGCCGGCCACTCTCTGGTGTGTGTCCAGTTTGTTTAAAATGTTCCACCAATGGTGCGCCACCTACTTCACATCTGATGTGACTGGAATGCTGCATAATCTCCATTTTTATCTTTTGCTGGGTCTGGCACACGTAGATAAAATCACAAGGGCACAGGATGCAATAAATGACATCAGACGTATTGCAATTGGTGTGTGCTTTTAGTGGAATCCTATAGTGTTTGTAAAGGAATTCCTTGGTTTGGATTGTGTTAGCACAGGCTTTACAATGCCCGCCCCTGTGGTGGCCGATCACGGGAGGGAGATTCCAGAGGGACAATATTGTAGTTGATGCCGGTGGGTCCAAAAATGAACGAACAACATGGTCCTTGATGTTTTTCGCCTTTTTGAAGGAATGCATGGGTGGTGCTTCCTGCGCAATATCATCAGATATGAGATTCCAGTGCTTGTTAATGGTTTTTTTAATAGCGTTACTTCTGGTTGAGAAAGTAGTAACACAAATTAGCCTCTGTTCCTCGGTACAGGACTGGTCCCTGGGTTGGAGTAGCGCTTCTCTGGGGCTGAACCAAGCCCTTTTTCTTGCCTTCTTGATAAGCCTTCTAGGACAGCCACGCTCTATCAGGTGATCCATCAGGTCCTCAAATTCGCTCATGTAATGTTCTTTAAGGGAACAGTTTCTCCTGATGCGCAAAAATTGCCCAAATGGAAAGTTGTCCCTCAGTCCTCTGAGGTGGTGGCTGGTGTATTGCAGAAGAAAAAGTATGTCAAGCAGTGCTACTGGAGCTTTAGGTTACATACTTAAACATGCCTTCATATATTGGCTCTAAAAACACATCTACAGTAGAGTAGGCCCCTTAGATTTTACCAAAGTTACACCCAGCACAACCCAAGCCCAAACAGGCTCAAGTCTACCCAGCTAAGCCTTGGAGTAAGTCACACAACTTATATGGTCACTCACAGTTGCTGCAAGAGACTTACATACTAATCAATGGAGGAAGTGAATAACACTACCTGCTTTTGGGATAGAAAAGTTCTCTACATGGTAAGAGACATGTACCCTTGCCTTGAGTTCCCAAATGCACTGGTGTCCGGATCCCTAATGCTGTTTTTTTTGTCATAGGCAAACATGAATCATGCATGTGCTCTATGACATATGGCTGTCTCACAAATTGCAATCTTGTTGGACCATGAGGGGTGTCCAAAGTGTTACCCTCATACTGGTGGATATCGACTGAATTCCAAGCAGCACGAGCATGGTGGTGGCAGCATACGTTGTAGTGATCAGTAGTAGTGAACAAGAACTTTTTATCCTGTGTCACTGGAGTGAGGCCTACAAGCTCAACTAATTTTTTTAAAGTTTCCTTTCTCTTCGCTGAACCCATCCTTGGCCTACATCAGTTAGATGTGAAGTGCAGCCCAGGACTAGTGACTCTGCATTCGTTGTACATGTGCCTGGGAATTGTACACTCTGCAGTGCATGTGTGGTTAATACCTGTTGAGATGAATAAATTACATGAGAGATGTAGTGCTGTGCAGTGCATTTTTGGATAAAGTTGTGTTGAGTGTATGTGTGGTTGTGTGGAGTACAATATGAAGTACTATGCAGCACACATAGTAAGTGCAATGGCAGTGTGTGTTTGTAAAGAGCAAACTCTGTTTAAAGATAGAAAAGCTTCAGTGGTCAACAGTGTGTGCAAATATTCTGTGTGTACTAAATGGATGTGTACATATAAAAGTACAATGCATAGAGATAAACAGTGCTGGATCCAAAGTGTGTGGCGAAAGTACACTTTGTTAGTGTGCCTGCAATGGTACATTGTATGAAGGTCCCTAGGTTCCATTTTTGGCTACCCAGGACTGCCTGTTAAAGACATGAGGAGGAAAGGAACACCCTCAGATAGATTTGTGTATTGCTGCATCTCTGTGAGATGAGTGGAGACAAAATGGAGGGAAAAGAAAGAGACTCTCTTTACATTTCAAAAGACTGTTCTTTGAAAATGGAGGACAAAGGCAAAATGTTTAAGGGAATACCACCTTTAGGCTGACATGTCTAGCATGTGCCCCCAGCTGAAAGTGGGGAGAACCACCCAACCCCATGGGAGTGAGTACTCATCACTGAGGCAGCAGAACCTGGATAGACAATCAGCATTGTCGTGGCCTGACCGAGGATGGTGTTCCATCGTAAAGTCCATTCCCTGTAGGGGATGGACCACCTCAACAGGTTAGGATTTTCACCCCTCATTACATGAGCCATCTGAGGGCCCTGTGGTCTGTCAGAACTCATAATTGAGTCATAAACAGGTATGGTCTCAGCTTTTTCAGTGCCTATCCACAGCAAAGGTTTCCCTTTTAATCACACTTCACCTCTGTTCCAGCGGAAGTAACATCCTGATAATGAAGGCTATCAGTTGGTCTAGGCCCTCTGCATTTAACTGTGCTAAGACAACCCCTACGCCTTACTCTGAAACGACTGTCTGTACTATGAACACCTTAGAGAAGTCAAGAGCCTTGAGTACGGCTACTGTATACATGGTCTCCTTGAGGGTATCAAAAGAGCTCTGATAGGCCTCTGTACAAATCCTCTTTCTGGGCTGTCTGCTACATTGAAGTCAGGTCTATTAAGGGGGCAACAATGGAACAATATTTCTTAACAAATCTCTTAAAGTAGCCTGTGAGGCCCAGGAAGGCTCTCACCTCAGTCTGTGTTTTAGGGTGTTGCCAGTCCAGAATAGTTTAAGTCTTGGACTGAAGTGGCTGCCCCGTGGCCCAGATACACTATTGAGCCCAGCCCTATATGGCACTTGCTTGTCTTGATAGTCTAGCCCACCTGTTTCAAGGTCTGAAGTACCTCCTGAAAGTGGTACAGATTGCATCCTCCCCAGCTAGGACCCTGATGACCAAACCCTGAAAGGTGGCAGCCAGGGCATTCTTTAAACCAAAGGGCATCACCCTAAACTGGAAGTGACCCTCTAAGTTTGAGAATTCAGATCTCTTCTTTGCACACTTAGTCAGTGTCAATATCATGAATACGCTGGGGCTTTGAGTCCACCGATGAAGGAGAACATAAAGGAAAACAGCCTCAGCAAATGGCTACTGTCACTCTACTGTTCTAGGGTCAATGTAGGGGAGAGGTAGAAACCTTCTACTGACCCATCATGCTCTTGGACACACTGGAAGTCAGAGAGAGGCTCACTTTCCTCTAATACCCCTCCATTTGTCACCAGGAGAATGCTGATTTCAGATCTCTGAAAGTGTGGTTGGAGGCAGTTCACCTGGAGCATCCTTATGTTGTTTCTTGGAGTCTTGAGTTCCACCAAGTAGGTCGACTCCCCTTTCCACTCCTACACCTCATATGGGGCTGTCCAGGGATCCTGGTGAGTGCTGGACATAACAGACACCATGACCAACACTTTCTGGCCATGTTGAAAGTCTAACAGTGTGCCTTATGGTCATACCAGAGTTCATATTTACTTGACTGGCCTCAAGATTGCTTTTCTCCTTCTGCCAGAAGTGAAACACCTGATTGCAGAGTGCCAGCATTTAACCGACAAAATTCTGGGGGGGAAGGGGCTTGCTGCTACCCCCTCCTGTCAAGGCTAAGAGGTCATCTAACATAGAGGAGTACTAAGGGGCTAAACTGAACCCCTTGATAACAAAATGGGGAGATTGAAGGGAGATTCCTAAGGCACTCTGCGATCGGCTCAATATAGAAATTAAAAAGCAGGGGGGAGAGGGGACACCCTTGGCGAGTTCCTCTACCTATCAGGATATTGTTTGTTAGATTGCCATTAATTAATATTTTAGCTTTAGGAGAGTTATAGATGTTTTCTACGATTTTTAAGATGTTTTCCCCCAGATTAAATTTCTTTAGAACCTCGCTTAAATAGCACCAGTTAACTCTATTGAACGCTTTAGCAGCGTTGATTGTAATTATTGATAGAGGAATTTTCTCGATGATGGCGATATCGATTGCTCCGATCAACTCGTGTGTGAGGTCTTGAAGGTGTCCTCAAGACCTCACACACAAAGCCCTTCTGATTAGAGTTTATTAGTGACCCCGCGATTTTCCCAAGTCTTTTTGCCATGATTTGGGTGAAGATCTTGTAATCACTATTTAGGATAGATATTGCGCGGTAAGACTCACATCTTTTCGGGTTTTTACCTGGTTTCAAAAGGATAGAGATGGTTGCATCGTTCCATGACTCTGGGATTCTGTCATTATTTATAAAAATCTTATTAAATAGCGCTGTTAATTGGGGAGCAAGTGTGTCTTTTAGCCTTATGTAGAAGCCGTTAGGGAGGGCATCAGGACCTGCTGCCTCACCTCTCTTTAAATTTCTTATCGATAAGTCTACCTCTTCTGTTGTTATTTCGCTATTTAAAATTTCTTTTTCTTCAGAGGTTAGAACTGGGGTGTTTTGCGCGTCTAGAAATTTGGTTATTTCTTCGATTTTTGGATTACAGTCCTCCGTATAGAGGTTGGAGAAGAAGGCTGAAAATTCCTCCTTTATTACTGCTCCTTCAGACCCATTTTGGGAACTATCTGTTGGGTCTATACTGCTAATTTTATTTCTAGCTTGGTCTGTTTTAAGCTTCCAAGCGAGCATTTTCCTGCAGCCCTCTCCATATTCACAATGGAAAAGTTTACTACTTTCCCATCTCTCCCTAATTTTACCCTCTAGTAACACTGATAAATTTTCTTTCAGTTTAAGCCTTTCCTTATTTAGGTCTTGACTTCTCGGGGATGATGTATCTGTCAAGATCTGTCGATCCAGTGTTTTTATATTGTCTTCTTTTCTCTGGATCTCTTTTTTACCTCCCTTGATTTATAGATAGTTATGCCACATATCTTGCCCCTTAATACTGCCTTATATGCCTCCCAAACCGTTTGGGGTTAAGCACTCCCATTGTTGTCCTGAAAATATAGTTCAGTCTCCTGTTTGAGTTGGTCAATTATTGCAGGGTCTAGGAGAACTGAACGATCTAGTGTCCATCTCGGGATCGTTATATCGTTAGTTCTTTTTAACATCATTTGGACAGCAGAGTGGTCTGAGAGGTGAGCGGGAAGATGAATTACATTATGAGTATTTTCTACTAACCCCTGATCTATTAAAAAATAATCAATTCTTGATTGTATACCAAGCTTCTTGTTGTTAAAGGTAAATCTATCCTGTTTGATGCCCTTCTCTTTCCATACATCGATAAGGCTTGAATCCCTTTTATACACTCCCAACCATTCCCTCATTTTTGGCAGGCTAGCCTGCTTTCCTCTAGGATTCCGATCTACTTTTGGATCTAGGATGATATTAAAATCTTCGCCCAAAATCACAGGAGAATTTACCAAAATCAATTGAGAGTATAACGATTGTAGTGGAGTAGGATCATCTGTGTTTGGTCCATAGTATCCAGCCACAGTAAAAGTGTTACTAAGTATACTAACCTTAGCTATCGCCCATCTCCCCTTAGGGTCTATCTCAGATGATAAGTTTCTTGCTTTCAAAGATTTTTTTAAAAGGATAACAACCCCTTTTATAACACACTGTTGATCAGTGCATATATAAGAGTCGACCCAGTGGAGGGTTTTAATTATCTCTTCCCACTCTTTTTTAAGTAAGTGTGTTTCTTGTAAAATTAAAATTTCACTATCAATAGATTTCATATATTCAAAGATTTTCCGTCGCCTGCTCTTAGTTCTTAGCCCGTTAACATTCCAAGAAGTTATTTTTATATTCTTTAGGTTCCTTCCCATCTCTTTCTGTTAAATAGCTGAATTCCATTATTAGTAAGCTGGGCCTTGATTATCCCCTTTTCTATGAGATGAGGACTTTTTTTTGTATTTTTCCCTACTTTGCTCCCATCCCCCGTGTGCTCCCCCCCTCCTCCCTTCTTGAGTGTACATAAAACCAGTTGTGGTTGTGAAAAATAAACAGAAAAAAAAGAAAGAAGAAGGCACGGGGAGACACACTCCCTCCCTGGGAAAGCCTCCCTTTCCTCTGGGCCTTAATTATAGCCCACTTCGAGCCCCGTGCCTGAGTACATAAAAAAGATTTTTTGAGGTGCTACTGCTATAGCTACTACTACTTTCATTACTTCATTATTGAATGTATTAAATGTGTTTAAGCTAGGAATGAGAATGTATTTGAATCTGATCGCGCATTTGCACTAAGAGAGAATCAACTTCCTGGGGGTCTCTGATGTTATACATCTTATTCCTCCACATTATCCTGAGTGAGGCTGGAAACTTCATTTGGACAGTTGCCCCAAGTGATTTTAGTTTGGGCATTTTTTGACCCAGCTCCCATTGCCTGTCTTGAGTCACTTTCGCAATGTCGGATCGGATCCTAAAAGACCAGTCATCTCTGTTATATGCCCCATTTTTTAGAGCTTCACTCAGGATTCTTTCTTTGAGATTGTATGATCTAAAGTTCACTAGGATCTTTCTTGGGTTCTTCCTCTCTTTGGGCTGCCCAAAAGGATCACGATGTACCCGCTGAATGTCGTTTTCCAGATCTAGGGTTTTACTCCATGGGAAGTGTTCTTCTATTAGCGATATTATAAATTTCTTTCTATCCGATCCTTCTCGCACTTCCGGAACATTGAGAAATCTCAGATTGGACCTTCTGGACTGATTTTCTAAAGCTTCTAGCTTTTCCTCAATGCTTTTGTCCTTTGCTTTCAAGTCTCTAATATTCCGTTTGGTTAGCTCTATTCTCTTAGTCAGGCCCACAGCTTCTGCCTCCACTGTGGAGACTCTATCATTTAGTGCTAATAGCTTGGATATTGTTTGTTAGGTTTTTATCTGCTGGAACTTGCACAGGGTAATCTACCAAAATGAATTTATTGGGGTCACTTAACTTGTTCAGGAGTCTCAAACCGGGAGGAGAGTCAGCTAGTTGCGGTACGTTTTTAAACCGGGACCAATATAACTTGCTCAATAATTCCAGGCAGGGCAATTGTGCTTTAGACCAATTATCCTGGCAGACCTCAAAACTTTCGTAACCCCCAGGGAGGCGAGCCCGACTTTCCAGCACATCAATTCCCCTCGCCTTACCTCTAACGGAGATCGTGAACCGGCTCACTGCTCTCCTGCAGTTCTGCTGAGCCTGCAATGCCACCTCCCACCTCCCGGCGTCTGTGCCTGTGTGGAGCGCCGATTCACCGATGTGAGAGCTCCGCTTCAGGGATCGAGAACTCAGTGCCTCTGTTGCAACAGCGGGAGCCTCGGTCGGGACGCCGAAAGAAATCAACATTGCATCACGCTCCCAGGGGAAATGAAGGAAAAAAAAAGGAAACGACCGACCTTTCCAGTGGGAAACAAGTAAGTCTCGATCAGAAACTCAGTAACTTGAGACCTTTTATTTCGCGTAAGAAGCTTTTGCGGAGGTGTCGGCAGGAGAATAGATACATCTTGCTGGATTTAGTGAAACTCTGGGTACATCGATAACTGTGTCGTGGCTAGCTGTTAATGGTCAACAGCAGCAGCCTCCTGCTCTCACAGCGCCATTCCAGAGAGCTCAGGCACGGAGCTCCCGACCGGACTCAACAGCCGGCCACTCTCTGGTGTGTGTCCAGTTTGTTTAAAATGTTCCACCAATGGTGCGCCACCTACTTCACATCTGATGTGACTGGAATGCTGCATAATCTCCATTTTTATCTTTTGCTGGGTCTGGCACACGTAGATAAAATCACAAGGGCACAGGATGCAATAAATGACATCAGACGTATTGCAATTGGTGTGTGCTTTTAGTGGAATCCTATAGTGTTTGTAAAGGAATTCCTTGGTTTGGATTGTGTTAGCACAGGCTTTACAATGCCCGCCCCTGTGGTGGCCGATCACGGGAGGGAGATTCCAGAGGGACAATATTGTAGTTGATGCCGGTGGGTCCAAAAATGAACGAACAACATGGTCCTTGATGTTTTTCGCCTTTTTGAAGGAATGCATGGGTGGTGCTTCCTGCGCAATATCATCAGATATGAGATTCCAGTGCTTGTTAATGGTTTTTTTAATAGCGTTACTTCTGGTTGAGAAAGTAGTAACACAAATTAGCCTCTGTTCCTCGGTACAGGACTGGTCCCTGGGTTGGAGTAGCGCTTCTCTGGGGCTGAACCAAGCCCTTTTTCTTGCCTTCTTGATAAGCCTTCTAGGACAGCCACGCTCTATCAGGTGATCCATCAGGTCCTCAAATTCGCTCATGTAATGTTCTTTAAGGGAACAGTTTCTCCTGATGCGCAAAAATTGCCCAAATGGAAAGTTGTCCCTCAGTCCTCTGAGGTGGTGGCTGGTGTATTGCAGAAGAAAAAGTATGTCAAGCAGTGCTACTGGAGCTTTAGGTTACATACTTAAACATGCCTTCATATATTGGCTCTAAAAACACATCTACAGTAGAGTAGGCCCCTTAGATTTTACCAAAGTTACACCCAGCACAACCCAAGCCCAAACAGGCTCAAGTCTACCCAGCTAAGCCTTGGAGTAAGTCACACAACTTATATGGTCACTCACAGTTGCTGCAAGAGACTTACATACTAATCAATGGAGGAAGTGAATAACACTACCTGCTTTTGGGATAGAAAAGTTCTCTACATGGTAAGAGACATGTACCCTTGCCTTGAGTTCCCAAATGCACTGGTGTCCGGATCCCTAATGCTGTTTTTTTTGTCATAGGCAAACATGAATCATGCATGTGCTCTATGACATATGGCTGTCTCACAAATTGCAATCTTGTTGGACCATGAGGGGTGTCCAAAGTGTTACCCTCATACTGGTGGATATCGACTGAATTCCAAGCAGCACGAGCATGGTGGTGGCAGCATACACGAGCATGGTGGTGGCAGCATACGTTGTAGTGATCAGTAGTAGTGAACAAGAACTTTTTATCCTGTGTCACTGGAGTGAGGCCTACAAGCTCAACTAATTTTTTTAAAGTTTCCTTTCTCTTCGCTGAACCCATCCTTGGCCTACATCAGTTAGATGTGAAGTGCAGCCCAGGACTAGTGACTCTGCATTCGTTGTACATGTGCCTGGGAATTGTACACTCTGCAGTGCATGTGTGGTTAATACCTGTTGAGATGAATAAATTACATGAGAGATGTAGTGCTGTGCAGTGCATTTTTGGATAAAGTTGTGTTGAGTGTATGTGTGGTTGTGTGGAGTACAATATGAAGTACTATGCAGCACACATAGTAAGTGCAATGGCAGTGTGTGTTTGTAAAGAGCAAACTCTGTTTAAAGATAGAAAAGCTTCAGTGGTCAACAGTGTGTGCAAATATTCTGTGTGTACTAAATGGATGTGTACATATAAAAGTACAATGCATAGAGATAAACAGTGCTGGATCCAAAGTGTGTGGCGAAAGTACACTTTGTTAGTGTGCCTGCAATGGTACATTGTATGAAGGTCCCTAGGTTCCATTTTTGGCTACCCAGGACTGCCTGTTAAAGACATGAGGAGGAAAGGAACACCCTCAGATAGATTTGTGTATTGCTGCATCTCTGTGAGATGAGTGGAGACAAAATGGAGGGAAAAGAAAGAGACTCTCTTTACATTTCAAAAGACTGTTCTTTGAAAATGGAGGACAAAGGCAAAATGTTTAAGGGAATACCACCTTTAGGCTGACATGTCTAGCATGTGCCCCCAGCTGAAAGTGGGGAGAACCACCCAACCCCATGGGAGTGAGTACTCATCACTGAGGCAGCAGAACCTGGATAGACAATCAGCATTGTCGTGGCCTGACCGAGGATGGTGTTCCATCGTAAAGTCCATTCCCTGTAGGGGATGGACCACCTCAACAGGTTAGGATTTTCACCCCTCATTACATGAGCCATCTGAGGGCCCTGTGGTCTGTCAGAACTCATAATTGAGTCATAAACAGGTATGGTCTCAGCTTTTTCAGTGCCTATCCACAGCAAAGGTTTCCCTTTTAATCACACTTCACCTCTGTTCCAGCGGAAGTAACATCCTGATAATGAAGGCTATCAGTTGGTCTAGGCCCTCTGCATTTAACTGTGCTAAGACAACCCCTACGCCTTACTCTGAAACGACTGTCTGTACTATGAACACCTTAGAGAAGTCAAGAGCCTTGAGTACGGCTACTGTATACATGGTCTCCTTGAGGGTATCAAAAGAGCTCTGATAGGCCTCTGTACAAATCCTCTTTCTGGGCTGTCTGCTACATTGAAGTCAGGTCTATTAAGGGGGCAACAATGGAACAATATTTCTTAACAAATCTCTTAAAGTAGCCTGTGAGGCCCAGGAAGGCTCTCACCTCAGTCTGTGTTTTAGGGTGTTGCCAGTCCAGAATAGTTTAAGTCTTGGACTGAAGTGGCTGCCCCGTGGCCCAGATACACTATTGAGCCCAGCCCTATATGGCACTTGCTTGTCTTGATAGTCTAGCCCACCTGTTTCAAGGTCTGAAGTACCTCCTGAAAGTGGTACAGATTGCATCCTCCCCAGCTAGGACCCTGATGACCAAACCCTGAAAGGTGGCAGCCAGGGCATTCTTTAAACCAAAGGGCATCACCCTAAACTGGAAGTGACCCTCTAAGTTTGAGAATTCAGATCTCTTCTTTGCACACTTAGTCAGTGTCAATATCATGAATACGCTGGGGCTTTGAGTCCACCGATGAAGGAGAACATAAAGGAAAACAGCCTCAGCAAATGGCTACTGTCACTCTACTGTTCTAGGGTCAATGTAGGGGAGAGGTAGAAACCTTCTACTGACCCATCATGCTCTTGGACACACTGGAAGTCAGAGAGAGGCTCACTTTCCTCTAATACCCCTCCATTTGTCACCAGGAGAATGCTGATTTCAGATCTCTGAAAGTGTGGTTGGAGGCAGTTCACCTGGAGCATCCTTATGTTGTTTCTTGGAGTCTTGAGTTCCACCAAGTAGGTCGACTCCCCTTTCCACTCCTACACCTCATATGGGGCTGTCCAGGGATCCTGGTGAGTGCTGGACATAACAGACACCATGACCAACACTTTCTGGCCATGTTGAAAGTCTAACAGTGTGCCTTATGGTCATACCAGAGTTCATATTTACTTGACTGGCCTCAAGATTGCTTTTCTCCTTCTGCCAGAAGTGAAACACCTGATTGCAGAGTGCCAGCATTTAACCGACAAAATTCTGGGGGGGAAGGGGCTTGCTGCTACCCCCTCCTGTCAAGGCTAAGAGGTCATCTAACATAGAGGAGTACTAAGGGGCTAAACTGAACCCCTTGATAACAAAATGGGGAGATTGAAGGGAGATTCCTAAGGCACTCTGCGATCGGCTCAATATAGAAATTAAAAAGCAGGGGGGAGAGGGGACACCCTTGGCGAGTTCCTCTACCTATCAGGATATTGTTTGTTAGATTGCCATTAATTAATATTTTAGCTTTAGGAGAGTTATAGATGTTTTCTACGATTTTTAAGATGTTTTCCCCCAGATTAAATTTCTTTAGAACCTCGCTTAAATAGCACCAGTTAACTCTATTGAACGCTTTAGCAGCGTTGATTGTAATTATTGATAGAGGAATTTTCTCGATGATGGCGATATCGATTGCTCCGATCAACTCGTGTGTGAGGTCTTGAAGGTGTCCTCAAGACCTCACACACAAAGCCCTTCTGATTAGAGTTTATTAGTGACCCCGCGATTTTCCCAAGTCTTTTTGCCATGATTTGGGTGAAGATCTTGTAATCACTATTTAGGATAGATATTGCGCGGTAAGACTCACATCTTTTCGGGTTTTTACCTGGTTTCAAAAGGATAGAGATGGTTGCATCGTTCCATGACTCTGGGATTCTGTCATTATTTATAAAAATCTTATTAAATAGCGCTGTTAATTGGGGAGCAAGTGTGTCTTTTAGCCTTATGTAGAAGCCGTTAGGGAGGGCATCAGGACCTGCTGCCTCACCTCTCTTTAAATTTCTTATCGATAAGTCTACCTCTTCTGTTGTTATTTCGCTATTTAAAATTTCTTTTTCTTCAGAGGTTAGAACTGGGGTGTTTTGCGCGTCTAGAAATTTGGTTATTTCTTCGATTTTTGGATTACAGTCCTCCGTATAGAGGTTGGAGAAGAAGGCTGAAAATTCCTCCTTTATTACTGCTCCTTCAGACCCATTTTGGGAACTATCTGTTGGGTCTATACTGCTAATTTTATTTCTAGCTTGGTCTGTTTTAAGCTTCCAAGCGAGCATTTTCCTGCAGCCCTCTCCATATTCACAATGGAAAAGTTTACTACTTTCCCATCTCTCCCTAATTTTACCCTCTAGTAACACTGATAAATTTTCTTTCAGTTTAAGCCTTTCCTTATTTAGGTCTTGACTTCTCGGGGATGATGTATCTGTCAAGATCTGTCGATCCAGTGTTTTTATATTGTCTTCTTTTCTCTGGATCTCTTTTTTACCTCCCTTGATTTATAGATAGTTATGCCACATATCTTGCCCCTTAATACTGCCTTATATGCCTCCCAAACCGTTTGGGGTTAAGCACTCCCATTGTTGTCCTGAAAATATAGTTCAGTCTCCTGTTTGAGTTGGTCAATTATTGCAGGGTCTAGGAGAACTGAACGATCTAGTGTCCATCTCGGGATCGTTATATCGTTAGTTCTTTTTAACATCATTTGGACAGCAGAGTGGTCTGAGAGGTGAGCGGGAAGATGAATTACATTATGAGTATTTTCTACTAACCCCTGATCTATTAAAAAATAATCAATTCTTGATTGTATACCAAGCTTCTTGTTGTTAAAGGTAAATCTATCCTGTTTGATGCCCTTCTCTTTCCATACATCGATAAGGCTTGAATCCCTTTTATACACTCCCAACCATTCCCTCATTTTTGGCAGGCTAGCCTGCTTTCCTCTAGGATTCCGATCTACTTTTGGATCTAGGATGATATTAAAATCTTCGCCCAAAATCACAGGAGAATTTACCAAAATCAATTGAGAGTATAACGATTGTAGTGGAGTAGGATCATCTGTGTTTGGTCCATAGTATCCAGCCACAGTAAAAGTGTTACTAAGTATACTAACCTTAGCTATCGCCCATCTCCCCTTAGGGTCTATCTCAGATGATAAGTTTCTTGCTTTCAAAGATTTTTTTAAAAGGATAACAACCCCTTTTATAACACACTGTTGATCAGTGCATATATAAGAGTCGACCCAGTGGAGGGTTTTAATTATCTCTTCCCACTCTTTTTTAAGTAAGTGTGTTTCTTGTAAAATTAAAATTTCACTATCAATAGATTTCATATATTCAAAGATTTTCCGTCGCCTGCTCTTAGTTCTTAGCCCGTTAACATTCCAAGAAGTTATTTTTATATTCTTTAGGTTCCTTCCCATCTCTTTCTGTTAAATAGCTGAATTCCATTATTAGTAAGCTGGGCCTTGATTATCCCCTTTTCTATGAGATGAGGACTTTTTTTTGTATTTTTCCCTACTTTGCTCCCATCCCCCGTGTGCTCCCCCCCTCCTCCCTTCTTGAGTGTACATAAAACCAGTTGTGGTTGTGAAAAATAAACAGAAAAAAAAGAAAGAAGAAGGCACGGGGAGACACACTCCCTCCCTGGGAAAGCCTCCCTTTCCTCTGGGCCTTAATTATAGCCCACTTCGAGCCCCGTGCCTGAGTACATAAAAAAGATTTTTTGAGGTGCTACTGCTATAGCTACTACTACTTTCATTACTTCATTATTGAATGTATTAAATGTGTTTAAGCTAGGAATGAGAATGTATTTGAATCTGATCGCGCATTTGCACTAAGAGAGAATCAACTTCCTGGGGGTCTCTGATGTTATACATCTTATTCCTCCACATTATCCTGAGTGAGGCTGGAAACTTCATTTGGACAGTTGCCCCAAGTGATTTTAGTTTGGGCATTTTTTGACCCAGCTCCCATTGCCTGTCTTGAGTCACTTTCGCAATGTCGGATCGGATCCTAAAAGACCAGTCATCTCTGTTATATGCCCCATTTTTTAGAGCTTCACTCAGGATTCTTTCTTTGAGATTGTATGATCTAAAGTTCACTAGGATCTTTCTTGGGTTCTTCCTCTCTTTGGGCTGCCCAAAAGGATCACGATGTACCCGCTGAATGTCGTTTTCCAGATCTAGGGTTTTACTCCATGGGAAGTGTTCTTCTATTAGCGATATTATAAATTTCTTTGTATCCGATCCTTCTCGCACTTCCGGAACATTGAGAAATCTCAGATTGGACCTTCTGGACTGATTTTCTAAAGCTTCTAGCTTTTCCTCAATGCTTTTGTCCTTTGCTTTCAAGTCTCTAATATTCCGTTTGGTTAGCTCTATTCTCTTAGTCAGGCCCACAGCTTCTGCCTCCACTGTGGAGACTCTATCATTTAGTGCTAATAGCTTGGAGTCCAGAGATTCGAATCTGTCATGTAGCTTATTCTGATTTTCCTCTGATACTTTAAATCTGGACCTCATCTCCTCAAGCATCTTTTCCATCAAGACCTCCATATTGTTTCGTGAGTCACTCTGAGGGTTGTCAGACTTAGAGTTAGTATTAGAGTCAGAGATAGTAATAGTGTTAATCGGAATTGAAGAAGGACTCATAGGTGGGCATTTAGACACAGATCCAGAAGAGTCCAGGGGTGTACTTTGAGTGTGACTCAAACTCTGGCAGGGAGGCGAACTCAGGATTAAACCCTGGGCTAAAGCCGGTGTCAACGGCCCTTCCTGCAACTGATTTTCTAGCTCCTTCATGGAGACCTCTGCCGGGGAGCTACTTGGATCACCCATTAGAGCTTCTGTTAGTGATGGTGAAGCAGAGTTTTCCATAGCGGGTTTAGACTGAGCCTTGTCCTGCACTTTGAAATAGGACCTCAATGAGGAGGTGATTTTTATTTTAGAGTTTCTTCCCCCTTCGCCTACTTCCAGTTTCCCTTCTACCGCCCCCCTTCTATTTAGCGGTTTTCCTACTTGTAGTTTCAGAGCTTTCCGTGAAACTCTCTTTGTGATCCGCGGAATTACAGGCTGTTTAGGAGCCGGAGGAGCTGTTGTCTTAAGGAATTGCCTGTTCCTTAGACAATAAGAGGACTTTTCCCACTGTTCAGGATCTGCTATAAATACTTTATCCACTTTAGCAGCAATTTTACCTATTCCTGGTTACTAGCTGAAATCCGGGTCTGATCTCTCAGTTTGGGAGATGAGGAATGGAATATACTGTCTGAGCTTCCTTTCTCCCCCTCCACTTTTACTACAACAAGCCTCCCTGTGATAGTATACTGGTACTGGTACTGATAAAGTGAGGGACAAAAGTGGTAGTGAGGTGTTTTATCTGCTGGAACTTGCACAGGGTAATCTACCAAAATGAATTTATTGGGGTCACTTAACTTGTTCAGGAGTCTCAAACCGGGAGGAGAGTCAGCTAGTTGCGGTACGTTTTTAAACCGGGACCAATATAACTTGCTCAATAATTCCAGGCAGGGCAATTGTGCTTTAGACCAATTATCCTGGCAGACCTCAAAACTTTCGTAACCCCCAGGGAGGCGAGCCCGACTTTCCAGCACATCAATTCCCCTCGCCTTACCTCTAACGGAGATCGTGAACCGGCTCACTGCTCTCCTGCAGTTCTGCTGAGCCTGCAATGCCACCTCCCACCTCCCGGCGTCTGTGCCTGTGTGGAGCGCTGATTCACCGATGTGAGAGCTCCGCTTCAGGGATCGAGAACTCAGTGCCTCTGTTGCAACAGCGGGAGCCTCGGTCGGGACGCCGAAAGAAATCAACATTGCATCACGCTCCCAGGGGAAATGAAGGAAAAAAAGGAAACGACCGACCTTTCCAGTGGGAAACAAGTAAGTCTCGATCAGAAACTCAGTAACTTGAGACCTTTTATTTCGCGTAAGAAGCTTTTGCGGAGGTGTCGGCAGGAGAATAGATACATCTTGCTGGATTTAGTGAAACTCTGGGTACATCGATAACTGTGTCGTGGCTAGCTGTTAATGGTCAACAGCAGCAGCCTCCTCCTCTCACAGCGCCATTCCAGAGAGCTCAGGCACGGAGCTCCCGACCGGACTCAACAGCCGGCCACCATCTTTTCCCCCGAAACATTTGGTATTGGCTACCTCATTTTGGATAAAAAATACATAATAGCAGTATATACATGGCTAAAAACGCCAGAGGGTCAGAGACAGGCACAGGCCCTATTGTGCCTATCACTCTGTACATGATGGTACAGGCACGTCAGTGCCTGGTGCAGCATTTAGATGGAACATGGTTGGAAGGGTTCAGTTAGAAATTAGAAAGAAAACAGTCAGATGGTATTGAGATGATCTACAGGCTTAATGTAGCTAGTTAGACGTAACTGCTATCCAACTCATTAAGGCCCACTCTGGACGGAGTTAAAGAGGGTCATCCATTTAGATTCGCGAATGTCCAGCAATGATCCTATGTTACCCCCCCCGTCGGCCAAGGGTAACTTCTCAAGCATGATCCATGAGAGACTCTCTGGTGTGTGTCCAGTTTGTTTAAAATGTTCCACCAATGGTGCGCCACCTACTTCACATCTGATGTGACTGGAATGCTGCATAATCCCCATTTTTATCTTTTGCTGGGTCTGGCACACGTAGATAAAATCACAAGGGCACAGGATGCAATAAATGACATCAGACGTATTGCAATTGGTGTGTGCTTTTAGTGGAATCCTATAGTGTTTGTAAAGGAATTCCTTGGTTTGGATTGTGTTAGCACAGGCTTTACAATGCCCGCCCCTGTGGTGGCCGATCACGGGAGGGAGATTCCAGAGGGACAATATTGTAGTTGATGCCGGTGGGTCCAAAAATGAACGAACAACATGGTCCTTGATGTTTTTCGCCTTTTTGAAGGAATGCATGGGTGGTGCTTCCTGCGCAATATCATCAGATATGAGATTCCAGTGCTTGTTAATGGTTTTTTTAATAGCGTTACTTCTGGTTGAGAAAGTAGTAACACAAATTAGCCTCTGTTCCTCGGTACAGGACTGGTCCCTGGGTTGGAGTAGCGCTTCTCTGGGGCTGAACCAAGCCCTTTTTCTTGCCTTCTTGATAAGCCTTCTAGGACAGCCACGCTCTATCAGGTGATCCATCAGGTCCTCAAATTCGCTCATGTAATGTTCTTTAAGGGAACAGTTCCTCCTGATGCGCAAAAATTGCCCAAATGGAAAGTTGTCCCTCAGTCCTCTGAGGTGGTGGCTGGTGTATTGCAGAAGAAAAAGTATGTCAAGCAGTGCTACTGGAGCTTTAGGTTACATACTTAAACATGCCTTCATATATTGGCTCTAAAAACACATCTACAGTAGAGTAGGCCCCTTAGATTTTACCAAAGTTACACCCAGCACAACCCAAGCCCAAACAGGCTCAAGTCTACCCAGCTAAGCCTTGGAGTAAGTCACACAACTTATATGGTCACTCACAGTTGCTGCAAGAGACTTACATACTAATCAATGGAGGAAGTGAATAACACTACCTGCTTTTGGGATAGAAAAGTTCTCTACATGGTAAGAGACGTGTACCCTTGCCTTGAGTTCCCAAATGCACTGGTGTCCGGATCCCTAATGCTGTTTTTTTTGTCATAGGCAAACATGAATCATGCATGTGCTCTATGACATATGGCTGTCTCACAAATTGCAATCTTGTTGGACCATGAGGGGTGTCCAAAGTGTTACCCTCATACTGGTGGATATCGACTGAATTCCAAGCAGCACGAGCATGGTGGTGGCAGCATACACGAGCATGGTGGTGGCAGCATACGTTGTAGTGATCAGTAGTAGTGAACAAGAACTTTTTATCCTGTGTCACTGGAGTGAGGCCTACAAGCTCAACTAATTTTTTTAAAGTTTGCTTGCTCTTCGCTGAACCCATCCTTGGCCTACATCAGTTAGATGTGAAGTGCAGCCCAGGACTAGTGACTCTGCATTCGTTGTACATGTGCCTGGGAATTGTACACTCTGCAGTGCATGTGTGGTTAATACCTGTTGAGAGGAATAAATTACATGAGAGATGTAGTGCTGTGCAGTGCATTTTTGGATAAAGTTGTGTTGAGTGTATGTGTGGTTGTGTGGAGTACAATATGAAGTACTATGCAGCACACATAGTAAGTGCAATGGCAGTGTGTGTTTGTAAAGAGCAAACTCTGTTTAAAGATAGAAAAGCTTCAGTGGTCAACAGTGTGTGCAAATATTCTCTGTGTACTAAATGGATGTGTACATATAAAAGTACAATGCATAGAGATAAACAGTGCTGGATCCAAAGTGTGTGGCGAAAGTACACTTTGTTAGTGTGCCTGCAATGGTACATTGTATGAAGGTCCCTAGGTTCCATTTTTGGCTACCCAGGACTGCCTGTTAAAGACATGAGGAGGAAAGGAACACCCTCAGATAGATTTGTGTATTGCTGCATCTCTGTGAGATGGGTGGAGACAAAATGGAGGGAAAAGAAAGAGACTCTCTTTACATTTCAAAAGACTGTTCTTTGAAAATGGAGGACAAAGGCAAAATGTTTAAGGGAATACCACCTTTAGGCTGACATGTCTAGCATGTGCCCCCAGCTGAAAGTGGGGAGAACCACCCAACCCCATGGGAGTGAGTACTCATCACTGAGGCAGCAGAACCTGGATAGACAATCAGCATTGTCGTGGCCTGACCGAGGATGGTGTTCCATCGTAAAGTCCATTCCCTGTAGGGGATGGACCACCTCAACAGGTTAGGATTTTCACCCCTCATTACATGAGCCATCTGAGGGCCCTGTGGTCTGTCAGAACTCATAATTGAGTCATAAACAGGTATGGTCTCAGCTTTTTCAGTGCCTATCCACAGCAAAGGTTTCCCTTTTAATCACACTTCACCTCTGTTCCAGCGGAAGTAACATCCTGATAATGAAGGCTATCAGTTGGTCTAGGCCCTCTGCATTTAACTGTGCTAAGACAACCCCTACGCCTTACTCTGAAACGACTGTCTGTACTATGAACACCTTAGAGAAGTCAAGAGCCTTGAGTACGGCTACTGTATACATGGTCTCCTTGAGGGTATCAAAAGAGCTCTGATAGGCCTCTGTACAAATCCTCTTTCTGGGCTGTCTGCTACATTGAAGTCAGGTCTATTAAGGGGGCAACAATGGAACAATATTTCTTAACAAATCTCTTAAAGTAGCCTGTGAGGCCCAGGAAGGCTCTCACCTCAGTCTGTGTTTTAGGGTGTTGCCAGTCCAGAATAGTTTAAGTCTTGGACTGAAGTGGCTGCCCCGTGGCCCAGATACACTATTGAGCCCAGCCCTATATGGCACTTGCTTGTCTTGATAGTCTAGCCCACCTGTTTCAAGGTCTGAAGTACCTCCTGAAAGTGGTACAGATTGCATCCTCCCCAGCTAGGACCCTGATGACCAAACCCTGAAAGGTGGCAGCCAGGGCATTCTTTAAACCAAAGGGCATCACCCTAAACTGGAAGTGACCCTCTAAGTTTGAGAATTCAGATCTCTTCTTTGCACACTTAGTCAGTGTCAATATCATGAATACGCTGGGGCTTTGAGTCCACCGATGAAGGAGAACATAAAGGAAAACAGCCTCAGCAAATGGCTACTGTCACTCTACTGTTCTAGGGTCAATGTAGGGGAGAGGTAGAAACCTTCTACTGACCCATCATGCTCTTGGACACACTGGAAGTCAGAGAGAGGCTCACTTTCCTCTAATACCCCTCCATTTGTCACCAGGAGAATGCTGATTTCAGATCTCTGAAAGTGTGGTTGGAGGCAGTTCACCTGGAGCATCCTTAAGTTGTTTCTTGGAGTCTTGAGTTCCACCAAGTAGGTCGACTCCCCTTTCCACTCCTACACCTCATATGGGGCTGTCCAGGGATCCTGGTGAGTGCTGGACATAACAGACACCATGACCAACACTTTCTGGCCATGTTGAAAGTCTAACAGTGTGCCTTATGGTCATACCAGAGTTCATATTTACTTGACTGACCTCAAGATTGCTTTTCTCCTTCTGCCAGAAGTGAAACACCTGATTGCAGAGTGCCAGCATTTAACCGACAAATATCTGGGGGGGAAGGGGCTTGCTGCTACCCCCTCCTGTCAAGGCTAAGAGGTCATCTAACATAGAGGAGTACTAAGGGGCTAAACTGAACCCCTTTCTATGGCACTGTTATAATTTAGCAGCGATCGGGGTTAGTGTTAGGAAGTAGGTTTGTCCTGTCCTCTTTCTTTGACCATGTTTCGCTAGTCACATGATTTACCTGTGTCCTGTAGTCATCTTAAAAGCAGGTTTGTTCCTCCAATCCTTGCTTGGTTTCTATCCTTGTCGGAGTTCATCCTGATTACTTGGATTTCCAGTATGTGGTCTTGCAGTTTTCCGGTTCTCACGGGATTGTGAGCCTCGTCGTCTCTTTCTTGGATTACCTTTCCCTCTCGTTTTCCTAGTGAGGAGGTTTGGACTTTTCCCCGGAGGCATTTTGCCTCCACCTTACAGCAATATGTGTTACCTCTTCGTGTTTTGCCTCCCGTTGTACTACACGCGGCTGTGTGTAGTCTTTGATGTTACTTCCTGGATCTTGTCTAGTCAATCCACATCATTGTGTGTGGATTCAGGCGTAAATACGAGCCCGGTTTGTTTTGGTGGCGTTAGTTTGTTCTTCCGCCCCGAAGTGGCCACTTGCAAGTGCATAGCTTGTTTTTGCCTATGCTGGGGGTTTTTTATGTCATGAAATGACTTTTTCCCCCTGATGTTTTGATATTCGGATTGGGATGGGATTTTTTTTATTTCCTCTTATCCTATACTGCTTTGGCACCACACTGGATGAAGAATTGAGAGCTGAAGCACGCCATTTTGGACTACATAAATCTAAGGACCGGTAAGGAGGTCATTTGTGTGTTATATTTGGTGATACATGGTCATAGAAAACGGGTTAGCTATGTGAATTAGTGTGTCCCATGTTTTTCTTGTATATAGTATTAATACTGTGCTCCTTTTCTAGGTGCAGTTACTCCTTTGGTGTCCTATTATTCAAGGCGGACTTCAAATCCATGGTGTCTTGTTTTTTTCCTTTTCTCCCACCCTCTCCCTGTGCCCATGTGATTAGCACATTGTGTACTTTCAGTGTGCGTTACTTGGGTGTGGGTAGGGGACTGGGCTCATCCTCGTTCCTGCAGTGTATTGGGCGAAGTGAGGTGGTGAAACCCGACAGTTAGCGTTCAGCTGAAGCCATCTTGTATTCGGCAGCCATCTTGTCTGCCATGTGCTCTGTCCTTCCTTTCTGTCGTTTGCTCTTGTACTCTGCTTATAGACAGACTATATTTAGGCTCTGCTACTCTGCACATGCGCAGAGGAGATTGTAACTGTTCACACATGTTCTAAATTGTAACTGTCAGGGTATTTTTACCGTAATTAGTATACTGCTAAGCTCCACCCTATTGTTGACTGTGCGTTTCTGTTTGACCTTTTATGTATGTAACCCTACTTTTCTGTACTAGTACCGCCTTCTTTTGAGCCCCTGTGTGGGTATAAAAGAAGCATGTTCCTTCTATTCGGTGTGCCACTACATATACTACCGAAGGGTGTTGTGTGAATTTAGTTCCACCTCTTGAGGTTAATAAAGAGCTCTGTTTTGTATTCCAGTTTCCGTGCCAACTTCTTCCTATTGGTCTGAGGACTTTGTGCAGAGAAGGGCGAACCCTTAGCACTGGTAGGCCTAGCTGAGGCTCACCATGACAAATTGGTGCCCAACCAGTGGGGCTCATCGGCAACTCAGATGCCCGAAGGAGTGGTCGAAACGAAGGATTGGAATCTCGCTGCGGACAATCACTGGCCGAGGAGACCCGCATCTTGGCAACCACTATGTTTGTCCTCTCTTTCTGAGCTGACCCTTCAGGTGGTGCCGGTCCTCAACTGAGATCGCTTCTGTTGATTCGCCGTGCAGTGACCATTTGGTCGATTCAAGAAGTTGGCAGTTGGAATCTGGATGCTTGGGATGGGCAAGGTCGTTGATACAACGCTTGCTGTGGTTTTGGAATTTGTATTGGCCAATTTGGGATTTTGATTTGGATAATATATGAATTGCAATTTTTGAACGGCACAACTTACAAGCGTACTTTAAGTGCTACTTTGCGTATACTACTGCATATACTGCACTATTTTCGGCATGCCTATTTCTGGCACACTTCTGTGTTGCTTTTGTAGTGGTACCAGTTTGAGACTTGATGAAGCAGGGGGGCGCCTAATAGGGATATGCATATTAAGCATGGTATTTCTTCTATAATGTACAGCACGTTATGGAATAAGTATACTAGTAAGTTGCGTTGGCCTATGCATGGGTCATTTGGTTTACGAAAGATTCAGTATGTGGAACAATATATGTTGAAGCGAAAGGCTAGGCAAGATATGTTTGACTGTGTACGAATGTGGGAGAAAAGTGCGTGAACGAATGAAGCGTGAGCAAGCCCTGATAGAAAAAAGAGCAGGGAAAGAGCATTCATGCGAAAGCGTTAGAAATGAAAAATAAGGAAATGAAGGAAATAAAAGAGAGAGAAGATAGGGAGCGTCATTTGCAGGTAACTGGCCAAAACGCTGTTCGACGACGTCTCTATCCTATTCTTAATAATCCACAAGATGATTTATTTTTGTTAGACCGCTCTCTGCCTCCTTATACTTCTCCATCTGCTCTTCATGAGTCAGATGAGGACTTTTCTTCAGAGCAAGAGAAAGCATGGGAAACTCGTTCTATGTTGTCCTCCGAGCGTTCTTCTGAGCTTAGATCTGCTGCTCGTAAAACTGTTCGTAGTTCTGCTCCTGCTTCTGAACTTATAGAAAATATGAAAAGCTGGCAGGAAAGGGAGCAGATATATTTTACTGAGGTATTTGCTGCAGGGGTCATTGAGCAGTTTAGGAAACATTCTGAGGAATTGGAGCCCGATGTGTCAGGGTACACTCCGCAGGATCCAGTTGCTGTAGTTAAAGGTCCACCTTCTGACGTTACCAACACCCTGACAAAACAATACAGGGTATTTGAACCATCAGGCGAGGAAAAAAAGGTAGGGGAGGGGGCAGCAGGGAAATGGACCTGAAACAACAAAAGACAATAATATAAACAATGTACAGAATCAAAGACTACTCTCATGTGGTCTCACTAAATGTTTATATACCTAAACAAAACAGAATGCAGTCTTTAACAATGAGGTGACTTCCCAGCTGTAGCAGAACTCAGAAAAAACCTTTAGAAAAACAAAGAGAGAAAAGGAAATGAGTTCACCATCACCTATCCTTCCATCCGTTCTTCTGCTCATGTATAACCACACACATACCATAAGAAATAAAGGTAATAGCAGGATATCGAAATCCCTTCTCCTGTATTTGAATTTCCTCCTCAGTTCAATGAGAATAACTAAGGAAGCTGATGGCTCTCACTACCACCGAAGTCAAAGAGAAACCACAAGGTTACATAGTTCCATGCCTCCGATTAAATGGTAACAAAGAAAACACATGGTTACGTCACCACTCTGTGCCCATAGGAGGATTGAACGTTAGACCTGCTTAAGAATACAGTAGCGTGTAGCAGGGTGCCACTACGCTCCGCATCAGAAAAGCAACTGTTATTCAAAGAAAGTTAGGAATGAACTCGGTAACGCGTGGTTACGACCACCATCCCGTTACGCTTCACCCAGCTAAGTAATGTCCCATAGAAATAGGCAGAATAGAATATGGCAGCGCGTGGTTACTCTCACCACAGCGCTCCGCTTCCCAAATGAATAATCCAAGGCAGAATGTCTCTAAAGAATACACTGCAGCGCGTGGTTGTTCCCACCACCGCGCTCCACTTCACGAAAGTATCAGCAAGGGAATGTCACGGAAGAGAACACGGCAGCGCGTGGTTGTTCCCACCACCGCGCTCCGCTTCTCGAAAGTATGGGTCCCCAACTAGAATAGTAAACACGGGAATGCGTGGAGGACTCCACAGCGCTCCGCTTCACCCAACGCTTGTGAGCAAGCAGCGCAAGTTCCCTCACTATGTAACGCTGACAAAAACCACCGGATCCTACCTTCCGTGGAGTCCTGGACGCAGCAAGAACCTCTACCATTCGGTATCTCCCTTCTGGATGGCGTAGACTCGGAGAACAGCTCTTCCCCCAGGTTAACGAAACAACCCAGAATTACGCGCAACGTCCAATGCGCGTTGTCGTCTAAATACCTCAGCCCCCTTAGGATCATGGGAAATGTAGTTTCCAACGTTAGTGTGGCAGGCACGGTCACCGAATCCTGACAGTAGGTCCCTCTTCCTAGCGCCTCCTAGGCCCAGGCTTAGCCGGGAGCCTCCCATGAAAGGAGCACACAGTACGAGGTGCATGAACATCCTGATACTGATCCCACAAGTCATCCTCAGCCGAATAACCCTTCCATGACACCAGATACCACAGGACACCCCTACTCCTCTTGGAATTCCTGATGCATCTCACCTCGTACTCCAAACCACCATCACACAGCACTGGTGGAGGAGCACGGCACCTGGCCGACCTGGCAGGCTTCAGATACTGCAGCTTCCTGTGATCTGAATATACTGTAATGGGAAAAACAGCCCCCCACAAGTACTGTCTCCATTCCTGAAAGGCTCTTTTAATTGCTAACAGTTCCTTCTCAGCGATGGTGTAATTTCTTTCAGACAAGCCCAGTTTCTTTGACAGGTAGGCCACCGGGAAGAGCTGACCGGTGGTCTGGTCTCTCTGCGACAGTATAGCTCCTATGGCCTCATCTGACGCATCCACCTCAACCACAAAAGGAAACTCTGTTTTGGGATGAGAAAGCACTGGAGCAGAAGTAAAAGCCTGCTTGAGATACCCAAAGTCTATCTCGGCTTCATCTGACCAACGGAAAGGAATTCCCTTCCTGAGCAATTGTGACAGAGGAACAGCGATCTGGGAAAAGTGAAGAATAAATCTGCGATAATAATTCGCAAATCCCAGAAAACACTGTACATCCTTCACACTTTGGGGAGTGGGCCATGACTGTACAGCTTGTACCTTTCTCTCTGACATGTGTAATCCTTCCGTGCAAATCATTACTCCCAGAAATTCAACCCAAACTCACATTTACTCAATTTGCAAAACAAGCTGTGAGCACTTAACTTCTGTAGCACGTGGACTACCTGCTGGTGATGTGTCACCACTTCCTCTGAGTAAATGAGAATACGGTCAATGTATACCACCACAAACAGGTCCACAAACTCCTTCAAGACATCGTTCAGGAAATACTGAAAATACATACACACAACAGGTTGGAATGACAGCCCCGTCCACCAGATCTGTCCTGCAATCATATTCTCTGTGTGGTGGTAACTGTTCTGCCTGAATTTCACTAAACACATTACTATATGATTGGTATTCGATGGGCAACTGTACCTCTTTTTCAGCAGCAGTGGCTACTATAAACGTAATCATTAATGCGGCCGCCAGTGTGGTTTCGAGTGGTTCTAAATGGCTTTGACATTCCTCGGATAAAAACTGCACTGTCTTATTTCTCCAATTAATGGTAGGGCTGTGATCACGAAGCCATGGCATGCCTAAAATGACTTCATATTGTGGTTCCTCAATGATGTTTAAAGACAGTTCCTCTCTATGTCTACCGTTGCAAACTGGAAAGGTCAACACCAACTCCTCGGTCTGTTCAGTGATAAGCCCGGATTTCAAGGGTTTACCATCTACGGCTACTACTTCATCCGGGGTTTTCCTGGAAACCCTATTCAGGGCAAGGTTTGTCACCAACCCACGATCTATGAAGTTGCCGGTAGCCCCTGAGTCAATCATTACTAAAACCTGATGATAAGTCTGATTACTTTCAAGACACATGTGAAGAACTATGTGAGACTCATTATCGTGTAAAGCCAAAACTGTTAAAGAGGGAATTTCCAACCCTTTCCTTCCGTGGTTTCTCCCATGGACACTTCGGGTATCACATCCGCTGGAGTGATGGAACACACTGCCACACGTTTACTCCTAAACCCACTTCCAGTGGTTTTAGGCTTTGTAGGGCAATCCCAGACGTAGTGTCCTTTCTTTCCGCAGTACATGCAGAGTCCCTGCACTCTACGACTTTCTCTCTCTTCCTTTGACAACGGGGCTCGAACAGCACCTATCTCCATGGGCTCATTCCCAGATTCTGTAGAGACCAACGGTTTACGTGGTACAGTATCTGACCTGTAATATCCTCTATCCCACTTTCTCCTCTCACCTCCTCTTTCCACTAGTCTACCATCCAACCGCAATGTCAAATTAATCATTTCTGCATAAGTAGCGGGCTGAATTCGTGGGCGCGTAATTCTGTCAGGGTACGCTCCGCAGGATCCAGTTGCTGTAGTTAAAGGTCCACCTTCTGACGTTACCAACACCCTGACAAAACAATACAAGGTATTTCAACTATCAGGCGAGTTAAAAAAGGTAGGGGAGGGGACAGCAGGGAAAAGGACCTGAAACAACAAAAGACAATAATATAAACAATGCACAGAATCAAAGACTACTCTCATGTGATCTCACTAAATGTTTATATACCTAAACAAAACAGAATGCAGTCTTCAACAATGAGGTGCCTTTCCAGCTGCAGCAGAACTCAGAAAAAACCTTTAGAAAAACAAAGAGAGAAAAGAATATGAGTTCACCATCACCTATCCTTCCATCCGTTCTTATGCTCATTTATAACCACACACATACCATAAGAAATAACGGTAATAGCAGGATATCGAAAGCCCTTCTCCTGTACTATGAATTTCCTCCTCAGTTCAATGAGAATAACCAAGGAAGCTAATGGCTCTCACTACCACCGTAGTCTAAGAGAAACCACAAGGTTACATAGTTCAAGTCACCAGTCTGTGCCCATAGGAGGATCGAGCCTTAGACCTGCTTCAGAATACGGTAGCGTGTAGCAGGGTGCCACTACGCTCCACATCAGAAAAGCAACTTTTATTCAAAGAAAGCTAGGAATGAACTCGGTTCCACGTGGTTGTTACCACCACCGCGTTCCGCTTCACCCAGCTAAGTAATGTCCCATAGAAATAGGCAGAAAGAAATACGGCAGCGCGTGGTTACTCTCACCACAGCGCCACGCTTCCCAAATGAATAATCCAAGGCAGAATGTCTCTAAAGAGAACACGGCAGCGCATGTTTGTTCCTACCCCCGCGCTCCGCTTCATGAAAGTATCAGCAAGGAAATGTCACGGAAGAGAACACGGCAGCACATGGCTGTTCCCACCACCGTGCTCCGCTTCTCAAAAGTATGGGTCCCCAACTATAATAGTGAACACGGGAACGCGTGGAGGACTCCATAGCGCTCCGCTTCACCCAATGCTTGTGAGCAAGCAGCGCGAGTTCCCTCACTCTGTGAAGCTGACTAAACCACCGGATCCTACCTTCCTTGGAATCCTGGACGCAGCAAGAACCTCCACCGTTCGGTATCTCCCTTCTAGAGACTCGGAGAACAGCTCTTCCCACAGGAACAGGAACAAACCAGAATTACGCACAATGTCCAATGCGCGTCGTTGTCTAAATACCTCCGCCCCCTTGGGATCATGGGAAATGTAGTTTCCAACGTTCGTGTGGCAGGCGCGGTCACCGAATCCTGACATGATGATATAGCAAATGATTGTAAGCAAATGCGTGATGGTCTTTTTGTCCGGCTCCTGCCTGGGTTATCTCAGAGGGCCTGACAGCCCTGGAACCTCACATCAGACACGTCCTACAAACCTCCTTTTCCTCTCAACAGGTCCCGATGGAGTGGAAGAAGGCCATAGTACTGCCAATAAGGAAAAAACCGAATGTAAGCTTGGAGGTGCTAGAAAATCTAAGACCTATTTCCTTATTGCCGTATGTGGCGAAGGTGGCTGAGAAGGTGGTTAATGCTCAGCTCACAGAGCACCTGGAAAAATGGAATTTACTCCATCCCTCACAATCAGGATTTAGGGCGGGCTACTCCACGGAGACGGCCCTCCTACGAGCCACTGAGACATTAAGAGCAGGGGCAGATGCAGGGCATACTATGGCCTTGATTATGCTCGACCTAAGTGCGGCTTTTGACACCGTAGCACATTCCATCTTGCTACGGTGTCTGAACGAAGCCGGGGTCGTTGGTCCGGCGCTATGCTGGTTGCAATCGTTTCTGACGGAAAGATGTTTCCAGGTACAGCAAGGGACATGCCGCTCAGTGGAGATGTCATTAGACCAGGGAGTGCCTCAGGGCTCAGCTCTGAGCCCCACTCTTTTTAACTTATACATGGCCTCCCTGGCGAAAGTTGTACATTCCTTTGGGGTGGAATTGGTGTCGTACGCGGACGACACCCAGCTGCTAATCTCTCTATCGCAGAACACCTCCAACACCCCTAACAACTTTAAATCCTGTATGCAAGCACTAGCAGAATGGATGGATGCCCATTGTCTAAAACTCAATGGCTCTAAAACAGAGGTACTGGTGGTAGGGGGTAAAAGCGAAAACTGGTCGGCTGAGTGGTGGCCTTCATGTCTGGGCCCCACCCCCATACCCTGTCAGGAGGCTAAGAACTTAGGAATCTGGATGAATCCCACTCTCTCATATGATGACCACATAAGGCGTCTTGTGGGCAAATGTTTTGGAGTACTAAAGACCCTAAACAAAACTTTAGACCTCCTCCCTTTATCGGCCAGAAGGACACTAACGCAGGCACTGGTGACCTCGCGGTTAGATTATGGCAACATACTGTTCCTTGGGGCAACCGAGGGCAGCATAGGTCGCCTACAAGTCATACAGAACTCCGCCGCCAGACTGGTGTTAAGAAGACCCAGGAGAGCCAGCTCGAAAATGGCGCTGGATGCGCTTCATTGGCTACCTGTGAAGAAACGTGTGCTGTTTAAGTGCCTCCTTTTCTGTCACCGTATCGTCTGGGACAGGTCTCCGACTTACCTAAAGGATCTAGTCAGCCGATATGAACCTACTAGGACCCTCCGTTCGGAGGGTACCGGACTGCCGACAGTCCCCAGGATTAGGAAGGCTAGAATGGGCGGACGCTCCTTTGCGCTCCATGCAGCTCAACAATGGAACAAACTCCCCCCTGCTCTGAGACTGGAGAGCAGTGAAACACGGTTTAGAACCTTACTTAAAACACATCTATACACTGCTTAGATCCTGGTTTTTTTTCTGTCTGCTGCTTTTCCTGGGACAGCTTCAGCGCGGGGACACGCCGTGATGGCGTTACTGAGCGCTCTATAAGCTCAATATTATTTATTATTTATTATTCTCTGAGGTGGCTGACTCAATCAGTCGTTTGGTTAAACTGCATGCTGAAGCAGTCCGTTTGCGAGAGGAGAAAAAAGCAGCATAGGCAGCTGCACAAACATCTCAAACCGGCGTGGCACAGGCTTCTATCTTCAGAATAGATAAGATTATGATAGTTCATGCAAAACCTTTGCGGGGAGCCGTACCTTTGTATGTTCCTCCTTGAGCTACGAGAACAGATGATAATAAGGATTCCGCTGATGCAAAGGGTTATTTTGTTTATAATTGGGTTTACACTCCTTGGAATAGAGCCGATGTTATGGCTCCTAAAACTGCATTGCCTGATCCGCGGAAAAATCCAGCCGCTTTTTATGAGGAAGTTGAGGGTGCCATTAGCTCTTGTACTATGACTCTGCCTGATATTGACAGGTATTTCGGGTTGATGTTGCCCCCTGTTATGTGGAGAACTGTTCGGAAAGTTGATGATCGTGCGACTTTTGGGGCTGAATGGAAAGATTTAGAACAAATGGATAAAGAAAGGGAACCCGCACAGAAACCCTGTGAGCTAATTTTAGATCTTCCAGCAGCTATATTAGTTAAATTAAAGACGATTATTCCTCCTAAAAAGATAGACTGGACTATATTAGCATCTTGTAATCAAAAAACAGATGAATCGGTTTCTGACTTCTTTACACGCTTTGAGGAGGCATTCTATGATTTTAGTGGTCAGTCATTGACAGATGACACAGGCAGGCCAATGTTTGTCCATAAATATGTCGCCAACCTGTTGCCAGGAATAGCTAGTCGCCTAAAGGCCAGTGAGAGTTCATGGACTTCCTCTTCTCCGGTTTCTCTTTTAACTATGGCTCAGTATTATGAATGACAGGAGTTAGAAGCGAAGGGCAATGAGGATAAGAAGACTAAAGAGTTAAAAATGAAGGTTACGTGAGCTCAGGCTTATGGTCCACCTTCTAGAGGTAATGATAGAGGTGGACGTGGGTCTTATGGTTCGTCTTTTCCTTCTTATACTCGTCCGACTTTGTCTGCTGATCAGTGTGCATACTGCAGGAAATTTGGACAATGGGCTGCCGATTGACCCGCACTGCATGCTCAACAGTACCCGCATGGACGGGGACAAATGAGAAATCGCTCAGGATATTCAGGGCCTAGAGTAAGCACGGATGATCATGCTAGGTTTGATACTAATATGCGTGGACAGGATGGTTTTAACACTTTCGATAGACGGAATCAATATTAAATGTCTGACTATTTGCCATCTGATTTGAAAGATTCTGCTTATGCATAGGACTGCCTAGGATGGGGTAAGGAATCAGTTGAAATTCCAGTAGATCCGAAGGGTCCCTATGTTACAGTACATGTTTTGGGTTCTACTGATCAGTTTCTGGTTGATACAGGAGCTACTCGTAGTGCCTTATCTAAACAATTGGTTCCAAGGGCTCCCCTGTCTGGCTCAACCATTACACCGATAGGTTTCAATGGAACACCTTCCCTTAGCCCACTGTCACAACCACTTGCATTTCATGTTGATAAATTTACTGCTCCATGTCCATTTTTGCTTTCTCCAAATACACCGGACAATATTGTGGGTCTTGATATGCTCAAGTATTTCAGGGCTACGATACGATGTTCACCGGAAGGAGTACGTGTTATTTTGAATGACAACCACCCTGTGATTGAGAGATCCTGTCTTGTTAAAGAGGATGTTGCATGAGCTTCACTCCCTAGTATTTGTGAGCTACTTCAGACACCGATGTAGGGCAAATGGTTATTCCGCCAATACATATTAGTGTCAAGGAGGGCGCTTCATTGCCACGATTGCCTCAATATAACATTTCTCAAGAAGGCGAAGAAGCACCTGTATGCATTGTCCATGATTTAATTAAGGTGGGGGTTGTGGAAGAAGTTCTTTATAACATTTGCAACAGTCCTTTTCTTCCCATTTTGAAAAAAGACACTGACACTAGGATTTACAGATTCATCATTGATTTGCGAGAAGTCAACAAGATTGTAGTGCCACAATACCCCGTTGTTTCTGACATAACGACACTTCTTACCTTAGTTCCTCTGACAGCAACTACATTTACTGTGA
Organism: Lissotriton helveticus; assembly: GCF_964261635.1. NCBI lineage: Eukaryota > Metazoa > Chordata > Amphibia > Caudata > Salamandridae > Lissotriton > Lissotriton helveticus. The sequence continues at coordinate 101,819,414 of NC_136061.1, forward strand.
TGGACCTGAAGAACTCTTTCTTTTCGATTTCTATTCATCCTGATAGCCGATGTTTGTTTGGAATCACTTTGAATAATCAATCGTACAGATTTTGTAGAATTCCTCAAGGGTACACTGAGAGTCCTAGCATTTACAGCCAAGCATTGAAAAGACAACTTGATTCTTTCACTTTGCCTGAAGGAGTGGCTCTTATACAATATGTTGACGACATCTTGTTGGCAGCCGATACGCCTGAACAGTGTGAAAAATGTACTTTGTCTTTACTTTCCTTTCTTGCTTTGCACCACCACAAAGTATCACAGAAGAAATTGCAATATTGTAGACAGAAGGTTACCTACTTTGGTCGCGTTCTGTCTAAGGAGGGACGTGCACTTACACCAGATTGCATTCAAGCACTTTTAGACACACCATTGCCTTCTACTCAGAAATAAGTCTGTGCATTCATTGGCCTGACTTCGTTTTGTAGGTAATGGATATTAGGTTTTTCACACATTGTTAAACCCTTGTTAGCGCTTTTGACTAAATACACTCCATTGCCCCTTCCATTGACGATTGAATGTCAGAATGCTTTTCGTCAGTTACGACAAGCTCTTTGCTCTGCACCAATGTTAGTCACTCCAGATTACACGAAGGCTTTTACACTCTATGTACACGAGAAAGATGGGTGTGCTTTGTCAGTTTTAGTATAGCCACACGGTGACAAGCAGCGTCCCTGTGCATATTTTTCATCGGTTCTTGATCCTGTTGCTCGTGCATTGCCTGGGTGCTTTCGTTCAGTTGCAGCAACAGCTGTGTCCATACGTCAGAGTGAGGAGATAGTTTTGACACATGAATTGTTGGTGCTAGTACCCCATGCAGCCGATGCCCTTTTGAATCAGACTAAGACACAACACTTGACTAGTGTTCGTTTGACAGGATATGAATTGACACTGTTGACCCCTCACATAACCCTGAAGAGGTGTGCGACTCTGAACCCAGCTACTTTTTTGCCATATCCAGCGACTCAGTCGCAGGAGTCTCATTATTGTATATTCCTTACTTAGGAACAGACAAAGGGTCGCGTTGATTTGCAAGATACATCCCTTTCCGATGTAGATGGGGAACTGTGGGTTTATGGGTCTTGTTTGTAGTTACCAGATGGCACGACTTCAGTTGCATATGCAATTACGACACTTCAGACAGTAGTGGAGACAGCTCGTGTACCACAGAAGTCAGCTCAAGCAGCTGAGCTAATAGCTTTGACACGAGCGTGTGAACTTAGCACTGACTTGCGTGTGAACATCTATACAGATAGCCGCTATGCTTTTGGAGTGGCCTACTTTGGAAGGAAAGAGGCTTTCTTACATCCCACGGGATGCAGACCTCCCTGTAGGCACGGAGAAGGCATGGCAGATGGACGTCTTATGGACTCAGGTAGGCCCATTCTCATGCCGTTCAGGTTCTTGTTGAATCTCTCCAGAAGACTGTTTGTTTTGAAGAATTTATAAGTTCCCCTATTTCAGTCCACATGGACATAATGTGTGCTGATATCAAGTTAATGTCTGTGTTAGCCACTACCTCTTTCAGAGAAGTGTACCTGGGTAAAAATCCCTATCAGCGCCCTGACCAGCCAAAGTGCAATGACCAATACCAGAGAGATGGTCTCTTGGTAGCCAGTGGGATGGTCCACCTAGACCAGGATGTCTTGTGCTGTCTCGGGGTTCAAGAGTTCAACAATGTCACTTAATTCACCAATTCCTGGCCGCTTCCTATTTGTACTAGTCTTTTGAAATGTATTACGTCATTATTAACTACATTTAGGATATGGTACTGAAACTAAACATTCCTGACTTGGGGCCATATGTAGGTAAATCAAGATTACCGAATCCTTAATACCGAATTTTACCGATTCGGTATTAAGGATTCGGCAAACGCGATGTACATAAAAAATCGGTAAACATTACCGATTCGTTAAAATTCGGTAATAAATACCGAATGTCAACGAATCGGTAAAAAAAATAATATACCGAAATACAAATACCGAATCGGAATTACAGAATACATTAACGAATCGGTAAATACCGATTCAGTAATTCAAAAATGCGTAATTCGTTGAATCAGCCAATCCTGTAACACCCAATTACCTCCCAAACAGGAAGTGGCCACACCCAGGCAGCTGCACAGGACCTGGAGCTCACTGTGAGGCAGGCAGGCAGGCAGGCAGGTGAGCTGAGGAGCCAGCAGCAACAGAGCCTCACAGCTACAAGCAAGTAGAACCAAACAAGAGAACAAGCATTGGAAATGGCAAGCCAGGACAGGGAGAAGGAGGGAAGTGACAGGAAAAGAAAACTGAAGTTCAGTGACAAGGAGCTGGAGGTACTGATACAGGATGTCAGCCAAGACCATCACAAGCTGTTTGGAGCCCAGTCCCACCAAGTGCCAGAGTCACAGAAGAGGCAAATCTGGAGTGGCATTCGTGACAAAATCAATGCCATAGGTGTGACCCACGCACCATAGAGGACATCCGGAAGAGTTGGTATGACCTCAGGAAGGCAGCAAAACTGAGGATGGCAGAGAGACAGAAGCAGGCCAATAAAACAGGTGGTGGAAAGAATCGAGCCCCAGCGCCAACACCACTGGAACAGATGGTGGAGTCCACCATCCAGCCGGAGAGTGTGAGTGGCGTGGGAGACGCAGACAGCTCCGCCAGAGCAGCAAGAAAACAAGGTAAGAAGCATGCCCAGAATGCTGTGCTACCCCGTCCCCAACCCCTTTCCCCATAGTGGCATAGGGGCTCCCACTCCACTCCATGTCTTACTGATTGCCTGCAATGCATGATGGGTGTTGTAGTCAGAGGAAACTTATGTATAGGACAGTCAGGCTAGCAAACACAATAGCATGGTAAAGTAATTGGCTACATCAGGACAATCACTGTGCTCTGTAGGCATGATGTTTAATGTAATTCCATTGCAGACAGAGCCGTGAGTACATCTACATTTGTTATGGAGAAGAGAGAAGACCCCTCGTGTTCCAGGGAACAGGGTACTATATGACCTAACAAGTCTAAGGGATATCCCTGGAATGACTTATACACAAAGCATTAAAGTTGTATCACTGTGGGCGCACTTAATCCATACCAGATCCTCCGAAAGATAGACCAAAAGCTAAAGTGCAGCGTTAACACTCTTTATTAAAATATAATCAAAAAAAGTACAAGATAATGTCTTTCCTAAGCATGCATCACATTACAATTCTTGGACATGTCATTAACATTTGTGAACTTTTCCTTTAGCCATATAAATAGTCATTACACTTTCAACATGTTCTCTGATCTTTAGCTTAGAATATCAGCAAGGTATAGCTCATTTCTTAATGTGATACCTTACTTCGGCCCGAAGCAGAAATCTTTTATGGCCCAGCACACTTCGTTCTCAATAACTTCATTTCACATGTGGGTATAGACATCTGTTTCGTAGTCACTTTCACATTATCCTAGTTCTAATTATGCTAGATACAGATTGTGTTTTATTATTATGGCACCCATTCCCCTCCGTTGCACTTTAGTTTTTTGCCATGTCTGTGAAAATTGTTTCAATTCAGATTGCCCTATATCACTCCCCATAAGAATATTACCAACCTCAATTGTTGTCTTTTAAGGAGTCTGATGTGGACTGCTAATGATCACCTCGGGTCTGAGTATCAATCTTCCCCCCGCTTGTTGGTGGATCACTATTGACCGTCTATGGGGATTTTTTTTAAAAAAAGAAGAAAAACTTCCTTAGTTTCAATCTTAAGGACAGGCCAGGAATTAGACTTTTGTCCTTTCACCTAGGCACTCATCTTTTAATTAAGCATGGGCGGATTTTGCGAATTGGCAATCCGCGAACTTGCGTATTTACGGATTCGCAATCCGCAGAATCCGCGAACTCTCGCGAATTTGCGGATTTTTTTTTTTTGTGTTCGCAAGGGTTTCTGCCATTTCGCGAGGTTTGTGTACCAGTTCGCAATTGCGAACTTACTTGTCGGCTCGCAAGTTCAAGTTCAAGTTCAGGAATTTGTATAGCGCACTACTCACCCAGAGGGTCTCAAGGCGCTTGGGGGAGGGTGGATGCGTTACTTGTCGAATAGCCAGGTTTTAAGCTGCTTTCTGAAGGAGATGTGGTTCTGTGTGAGGCGGAGGTGGGTGGGGAGAGAATTCCAGGTTTTGGCCGCTAAGTAGGAGAAGGATCTTCCTCCCACGGTGGATCTATGGATGCGCGGAATTGCGGCAAGGGCTTGATTGGATGATCGTAGTTGGCGGGTGGGTGTGTAGAAGGATAGTCTTGTGTTGAGGCATTCTGGTCCTAGGTCGTAGAGGGCCTTGTGTGCGTGGGTGAGGAGACGGATCGTTATTCTCTTGTTGACGGGAAGCCAGTGGAGGTCTTTCAGGTGACCAGAGATGTGAGCTTGACGGGGGATGTCCAGTATGAGTCTGGCTGAGGCGTTTTGGATGCGTTGGAGTTTTTTCTGTAGTTTGGCTGTGGTTCTGGCGTAAAGGGTATTTCCATAATCCAGTCGGCTAGTGACCAGTGCGTGGGTGACTGTTTTTCTTGTTTCAGTGGGGATCCAACGGAAGATTTTCTTGAGCATGCGTAGGATGTTGAAGCATGAAGATGAGACGGCGTTGACTTGTCTGGTCATCGAGAGGGAGGAGTCTAGGATGAAGCCCAGGTTACGTGCGTGATCCGTAGGTATGGGTGCTGTACCCAGGGTCGGTGGCCACCATGAGTCGTCCCAGGAAGAGGGGGATGATCCTAAAATGAGGACTTCCGTTTTGTCCGAGTTTAGTTTTAAACGGCTGCTCCTCATCCATTCGACTACTTCTTTCATTCCTTCGTGTAGATTTATTTTAACGGTGTTTGGGTCTTTGGTGAGGGAAAGGATCAGCTGGGTGTCGTCTGCGTAGGAGATGATGTTGAGGCTGTGTTGTCGCGCGATGGATGCGAGGGGACTCATGTAAACGTTGAAGAGGGTGGGACTGAGGGATGATCCTTGTGGTACGCCGCAGATGACTTTGGTGGCCTCTGATTTGAATGGGGGGAGGCTGACTCTCTGGGTTCTTCCGGCGAGGAACGAGATGATCCAGTCCAGAGCTTTTCCTTGTATACCGACGTTGCAGAGGCGTTGTATGAGGGTGCTATGACAGACTGTGTCGAAGGCGGCGGAGAGGTCGAGTAGGATGAGGGCAACTGTTTCTCCATTGTCCAGTAGCGTTCGGATGTCGTCTGTAGCTGCGATGAGGGCGGTTTCGGTGCTGTGTTTGGCTCGGAAGCCGGACTGTGAGGGGTCGAGGGAATTGTTAGATTCAAGGAAGGCGGCGAGCTGATTATTGACGGCTTTCTCAATGACTTTGGCAGGGAATGGGAGGAGTGAGATGGGGCGGTAGTTCTTAAGTTCAGAGGGGTCTGCTGAGGGTTTCTTCAGAAGGGCGCTGAGTTTGGCATGTTTCCAGCTTTCCGGGAAGGTAGCGGAGTTGAAGGAACAGTTGGTGACATCGCGGAGATGGGGTGCGATGATGGAGTCTGCTTTGTTGAAGATGTGGTGGGGACAAGGGTCGGTTGGCGATCCTGAGTGGATGGAGTTCATCAGGCGGATGGTGTCTTCAGTAGTGATAGGGTTCCAGGCGCAAAGGTTGTGGGAGTGCTGTTTTGGTTCAGAGGTGGGTGGAGTGGACTGTTCTTCGGACTGGTTTTCAAAGCTGTTATGTATGTCGGCAATTTTGTTGTGGAAGAAAGAGGATAAGGAGTCGCAGAGGTCTTGGGAGGGAGTGATGTCGTTGGTGCCGGCGGTGGGGTTGGTAAATTCTTTGACGATGTTGAATAGTTCCTTGCTGTTATGGGCGTTGTTGTCGAGTCGATCATTGAATGCTGATTTCTTGGTGGATCGGATCAATTGGTGGTGTTTGCGGGTGGCGTCTTTGAAGGTGATCAAGTTGTCAGTGGTTGGGTTTTTTCTCCAGGTTCTCTCGAGAGTACGACATAACTTCTTTGATTTCTTAAGGTCATCGTTGAACCAGGGGGCCTTTTTGTTTCCTTGTTTGATCTGGTGGTTTTTCAAGGGTGCTAATTCGTCAGCGCTGTGGGTGATCCATTGTGTGAGCTTGGTAGCGGCTTGGTTTGGGTCCGATGATATGGCAGGAGGGTTTTGGTTAAGCGATGTGAAGAGTTGGTCGGTGGTGATTTTGTTCCAGTTTCTTCGAGGAATAGGTTGTGGGGGGTTGTGGATCGTGGTCTTTTTGTAGCTGAAGTGAATGCAGCTGTGGTCCGTCCAGTGGAGCGCTGTGGTGTGATCGAAGGAGATGTGCTTGCCGGAGGTGAATATAGGGAAGAGCGTGTGTCCGGCCAAGAGGGTGGGGGTGTCAACAAGTTTTTTGAGTCTGAGATTGGCCAGGTTGTCCAGAAGGGTGGTGGTGTTTCTGTCGCTACTCTTTTCCAGGTGGAAGTTGAGGTCTCCCAGTAGAATGTAGTTCTCGGAGGTGAGGGCATGTGGGCTGATGAAGTCAGTGATGTCTTCGTTGAATTGTGTGCGGGTTCCTGGTGGTCTGTAGATGAGGGTACCTCTAAGTGTGGTCCTGGGGTCGGTGTGGATCTGGAAGTGAAGGTGTTCGGCGGTCGCGAGGTTATCGTCGGAGCTGGTCGTGATTTGGATGGTGTTCTTATGGACGATGGCGATGCCTCCTCCTGTTTGGTTGGTGCGGTCTTTTCTGATGATCTTGTAAGCGTCCGGGATGGCTATGGCGATGTCGGGCACTGATGAGGTGTTCATCCAGGTTTCTGTAAGGAATGCGACGTCCGGCGATGCAGTGTCAAGTAGGTCCCAGAGTTCAGTGGCGTGTTTGTGGACCGAGCGGGTGTTTAGCAGGATGCACTTCAGGTGGTTGGAGTTGGAACTCTGTTTGGAGTTTGTGGATTTGGTGTGGGTCCTGATGCAGGTGAACTTGCAGAAGTGGCAGGCGAAGGGTCCATGGGTGTGTCCTGGGGCAGCTTCGCAGCATTGTTGTGTGCGTCCGGGGTTGAGGGCAAAGAGGGTAGCGGCGTCATACGTTATGTGGGTGGAGTGGGATTCACGAGGACCAGGGGGTCTGGCGCTGGGCGCGGTACAGGCGCGGACGGGCGTAGACGGGCTTACCTTTGGCGTGCCTTCGGCGCGCAAGGGGCGCGTCCGCTGCGCATGAACGCTGCGCGAAAATGCATCTGTCATATGCGGGAAGTGGAGGGGAGGGGTGAGGGAGGAGCAGCTGGGAGGCGGGAGGCGGGGCGGAGAGCCGGGGGGGGGAAGGCAAAACAACAACCAAAACAAAATGGCAGTCAGCCAAAAGCGATACAGGGTTGGGGCACAAGATGTGGAAAACGCGATGATAATGCCAGTTGAACCGGCACAAGAAACAATCAGGCACAAAGTCAAATACAGGCAGCACAATAAAGCAGAGCGTTGCAGCGCGCTTTGGGAGACTAGCGCTACGATAATATGCTAATCAACACAATTGAGCAGGTATTAAAGCGATATGTGGCGATCTGGCGCAACGAGGGTAATTAATAAATATTCAATGAGTATTCAATGCAGGCAGTGGTCTGGCAGTGGGCGCTACGATACCAGTATGGCATGCAGGTCAGGGAGCAGCGTGAGGAGGAGCGACCGCTTCTGAAGAATCAGGACGGTCACCGAATCAGAATCAGGACGGGCAACGGCCGCGACTATGTTGTTTCTACGTCTGGTTCATCATCACAGGTTCACAGCACCCTCTGTTTCACCACTGCCACCCTCTGGTACACCCATGCCACCCTCTGGTACATTACTGCCACCCTCTGGTTGGTTTATCACTGTAGATTATGGGGGTGAAAAAAAGCAAGCACACCTGCCCTGCTTCAACTGACATGAATTAATTTGGGTTTGATTAATGTGTCACTGAATTTAAACTTCCAGTCTGGCTGGCACCTGCTTCCTTATCTGTAATTTGCTTTCTATTGCAGTGCAATTTTTTTTCACAGGACCTTTGTGGCCTACTTGTAGCTGTTCTATGGGCCTGCTGTGAGGGTCACAGCAGGGTCATAGAATAGTTGCAAATAGGCAACTGAACTCTGGAGAGGCCCCTCAGGAAGCACTAGAGGGAATGGTTACTAAGGTTAAGATTGAACTTTTGCACCTGCTGAGTGCTTTCAGTTTTGCAAAAATCGTTTTTCTGCAATTTCGCGCGATTCGCCGGGCGCGAATTCGTGCGAGATCAATTTCGGAAGCCGCGAATTCGTGCGAATACACGATTTGGTTTTTTTGCGGCTTGTATGTTCATGTGATTTTTTGCGTGTTCGCTAGCCGCTTGTAGCGCAACGTTTGCGAAGTTACCCTAGCGGTCGTACATGGGCGCGGCCATCTTGTTAGCGTGACGTAATTCCGTTTCCGGGCGCTATGTGTAATCTCGCAAAGTGTGCGGCTAGCTAGTACAATTTCGCGTGTGATCGCGAGGAAAATCTCACGCGAACTTACCCACGCAGTCGTGAACGGGCGCGGCCATCTGGTTTCTCATTCATTGCTATGGTTCTGGGCATGCTTTCTGTATCCTCTCTGAATCTCTGCCATCCTTTGCTTGTTTGAAGTTTTTTTGGATCTATTTTACTTATTATCTATCCCTCTATTTTTCTAGCTCTATATTTTTGTGTTTTCTGCTACTTTTGGTTAATTTTAAACTACTTTTTTAAACTCTTTTCTTTTCTTCTTCCCTATTCTATTTCTTCTTTATTATTTAGCTTCCTTTCTGCCCAGACCATGGTAAAGGGAGCCGGGAAGCATCCTGAGAGGGGGAAGGGTCTCGCACCCCGTGCCCGGCTCCCGTGCCGGCGTTTGAGGGGGGAGAATGTCCAAGCCCGGGAGATCTTCAGCGCGGAGGCGGTGGGCGCACTCGTTTTTTATGTTCAGCGCCGCCTCCCCAGGACCATCATGGCAGGCGGCAGGATCGCTAGCGGGTACGGGATCCGGGAGCGCCGGAAGCGGTGGGAGAAAGTGTGCCGGGCCATGTACCAACACTCTCGGGTTCGGCGCACCTACAACCAGGTCACCCACCGTTAGACGGATATCCTGGACCGGGAACGCAATCTGCTCGACCTGCTCGACCTTGAGATCCCCGGGCTTGGTGAGTAGTAGTAGCTATTTCTTTACTACTCTGTTTTCTCCTGCTCTGTGTGTTATTATCTTGCAAATTTTTGTTTTTTACCAAGAGCAATAATGCTGCTGATTACATTGTAGGTAAATGATATTTCAAAATCTCCTGTGCATTTCAGGTGCACTGCTCTCCTTCTCAGTAGCGCTGCTACTATGCTTATTTGTTTTCGATTTTGTGTTCATTTCATTGGCCTGTGAAATTATGCATGAGTGTAGTAAAAGAACTGCGTAATGCTAGACACTAAGGGTCAGATTTTTAATTACCGGCGCATCCCTGCAAAGTAGCAGGGATGGGCCAGTAATTGTGCGCCACGCCACCACCACCCATGGTGCGCCGTATTTACAATGCGGCGCACCATGTGCCCAAAACGTCACCGAAGCGTTAAGCTTCTGTTCCGTAAAGGCGGCGCATTGCTGGAGTTGTGTCGCAACGATGGTGCAGCTCCAGCAATGCTCTGGGGTGCCCTATCTCCCCAATGCTGCGTCAAGCCGTACGTCTGCTTCAAGCAGGCGCAGGGTTTGAGTCACGCATCATTGTCCTCAAAGTGACTGATTGAAATCTTGTAGATGTCCCTCAGCCACTTTTAGGATGCGTTCCTGCGCAGGAACGCCCTCCCTTGCGCCGGAACGCCCCCTGATGGCGCAGGGCTTTACAACGTGATGCAACTCCCATATGCGTCATGTTGTTAATATACGCCGCACCATGGCGCCTCTTTTGTTCTGCCGCTGCGTCACAAAAGTCACGCAACAATGGAGCAAAAGAGCCGCAAGGGGCTTCTAAATCAGCCCCTACAGACTCAAGTCCAGTCCTTCCTTTGTACACGCGGCGATAAGAAGAAATAGTGGTGGTGGATTGATAGTTTGAGTATTTTAATGACTGGTTAATGTAGTAGGAAACTTTTTAGTGTTGTCGCTGATCTGCAATCACGATGGACTTTGTCTGTCACTTCGCGTGCTGCGGACTGCTGCCTGCCAGTCCTAGGCGAACCTTTTTAGTAGTTTTTTTAGTGAGTTACATAAGAACTTTCCAAGTCGACGGTCCGCAAATCAAGCAATACTAATAACGTAGTAGACCACATGAGATCAGTCAATATATCCCGTGGAATAGTTGTCTATTTGCTATTTCGCCAAAATATTTTGTTATTGTTCTTTTGAAATGTTTGATTTGGTTGACAAATATCATCCATGTTTTCTGGTCTTTCTTTCTTTCATGTTGTACATCAGCTCCCCCCAGGGGCAAGAGGGCATTGGAGGAGGCTGCTGCTGCTGCTGCTGCTGAACAGGATCGGTCAGGCGAGGGCTCCTTTGCTGGCCCCAGTAAGTTTTAATTTTAATATAGAGTACCTATTTTTTCCTAGCGTTCCTCATTCGATTTTTTCTAAATCGTCTTTGATCTTCTTGTAGACTGTATCTAAATTCTTATCCTGCCTCGACTATGACTCCCTGTGGTATTACTAGAATATTCTTATTAGTCTGTCTGTGTAGCTAACTAAGATTGCACATTTGGCAATTCCATTGGACTCCCATTCTAGTCAGCAATAGCTCTATGCACTGAGTGCAGTCCTCTGGGATTGTCCATAATGTCTTTTCAAGTCTTCTAAATGTTTATGCTTTGACAATTGCCAACAATAAAAAGGTGAATGACCACCAAGAAAGAATAAGATACTACTTTACTTTTGGTTTGGATAGGAGGACAATACATTCTACTACTGTTGCAACTGTTGCAGGGACAAATCTGCACAAACAGAACTATGGACACTAAATAATGCATTGCTTAGCTTATCAATTATAATAGGCACTGTTAGACTTTCCACATACCTCAGTGATAACAGACTTTGTAGTTGAACCCCCAATCTCCTTACTGACTAGATAGTGTGGCAGAGTCATTTAGCTCCCAAAGTCACCGATCATTGATCCCCAATGATGATTATCCAACGCAGGACAAGAGTACGGAGTCAGAGTCAAGAAGTGTCAGAGGCACGGACTCATGCTTGCAAAAATTGCAAAACCTTTAGCTCAGCCACTCTAGTCTGGAGGACCAAAAACCACAGAGTCTATTTAAGTTTAAAAGCTTTATTAAAAGTAAACACATTTATTAAAATCAAGTTTGTCATAAAAGTAAACGTTTACCGGAAAATGGAAAAGTGCTTAGTGCTGACTATTAATTGAACACATTTCTTGTGGTCGAGCCAAGCTCTCACCTGGTTTGAACTTGATCTTGCTCGTGTTCTTAGAAGTCAAGCTTCTGTCTGTCAGGAGAAAAAGTGGTGCGTGTTAAAAATAAAAAGCAAGCATTCATCAGTTGTGCCAAAAAGTGCAGCAAGACAACAGCCTTCCCTGGAAAAAGGGACATTTTTACTTTAAAGTAGACAGTCACAAATTATTACATTGTTTTCTGTTTCTTTTCACATTTCTTTATTCCTAGACCAAATATTATATAGTAGTGAGTGGTGTATTCTAACATTCTTAAATGTACTTTGTAGGTGGAACATCTGGTGGCGGGGCCAGCGCGGAGGTGGTGTTGCTGGATGAGGAGAACACTTCTGGGGAGGAGGCGGTGCAAGTGCCGGAAGACACCAATGTGCCTGTGAGGGTTCACACGGTGGTGGCGGGCAGAGGTAAGCTATATATTCCTTACTTATTGAGATTGAAGACTGCAGAGTGTGCTTTCTGCACGGGTGTATTTTAAATCAACCAGGTAGTAGCCTCCTCTAAATGTACTTCGACTTAGCTGTGAAGTTTTTGGCGAGAAGAATCCCAATCAGATCTGAGATGAACTTGATGGATGGGATGAACGAAATGCGAAAGAAGGGTGTAAGTAAGTGTGGAAGGACGCGAAATTTAATGATGACTGGCAAAGAAGAATGATATGTGTTTGCTTGGTCCCCGAGGTGGCTGGGAAGGAAAGAATATGGTATGGTGCATGGCTGGGTGAATGATGAAGCAAGGATGGGTGGAAGGAGAACAGCCTGGGTGGGTGAAACAGAAACTGTATGTGTGCATATACTTTGAATGGATGGATGCCTGGATCATGGTACTATCTGACTCTTAGATAGCATATGTGTATCTAGAGAGAGTAGACGGTCACTGGATGAACTAAGTGTTACTTTGAAGAGCATGTAACACCGCACCCGCACGCCCGTTCCAGTGTAGGAAAGGCAAGGAAAAGAAGTTGTAATTTTGTCCAAATACTACCATGAATAGTAGCAGTAGTTTGTATTGCAACTGCAAGCACAGCATATATCCGGTTATTATGGTGGACACTCCCTACCTCTCTTAATAAGTTTAGTTTAGTAGTAGTACATCATTCATGTGTGGGTGTATCACTGTTCACTCAATAAAAAGCAAAGCACCTAAAGTCATCCCATATGTAATCAAATACATCCCATGTGAAGTGATAGATAATCAGATTATTTAGCTTCTTCATTTTCCTTTTCTAGTACTCATTTGCACTGTAGGGTGAAAGTTAAATTAATTAAGCAGTAGCCCTTTTAACAGAGTATTCTCAGTGCCACCCGTAATAGAAAAGTAAGAGCTTCACCACCTGCATGTACTGGACCGGTACAGTAACGCAAGTCTGTCTCACTCATCATGGTGTGCGTCTGTTTTTCTTGGGTGCAAGTTCACTGCGCTGGCATTATGCCGGCTTGCATAAGATAACGTACCAATTTTCCTAAACAAGAGAGAAGAAGAAGAATAAGACTGGTGTACTGTCATAGTCGACTGTAATGGAAGTCCATAGTGCTCATAGAATTTGTTCCTTAAGCTCCCACTAATGTTAGCGCAAACACAACAATGATGGACAGAATGTGGATCAATGTCACACATTCACCCCAGTCCAAAGATCTGGGCCCAAATCCATCGTTTTTCCACTCCACACCACCCTGGGTTAGACAATGGCGATATGCAAATCAGCGCTGACCCTGTGCCCCATGGGAACAGTCCAGTCCGAACTACAAAAGCCATGTCCTTCCCAGAACGGAAACAAGCATCCGAGGACCGGCCCGGTTTCGAGGTAACACCTCTCATCAGCCCGGCTAGCTTGATTCCAGTGGTGTGGAGTGCCTGGGACTCACGTCTGAGCATCCCCAGTACACTTAGAGCGGTAATTGCAAACACAACAATGATGGACAGAATGTGGATCAATGTCACACATTCACCCCAGTCCAAAGATCTGGGCCCAAATCCATCGTTTTTCCACTCCACACCACCCTGGGTTAGACAATGGCGATATGCAAATCAGCGCTGACCCTGTGCCCCATGGGAACAATCCAGTCCGAACTACAAAAGCCATGTCCTTGACTGGGGTGAATGTGTGACATTGATCCACATTCTGTCCATCACTGTTGTGTTTGCAATTACCGCTCTAAGTGTACTGGGGATGCTCAGACGTGAGTCCCAGGCACTCCACACCACTGGATTCAAGCTAGCCGGGCTGATGAGAGGTGTTACCTCGAAACCGGGCCGGTCTTCGGATGCTTGTTTCCATTCTGGGAAGGACAAGGTCACGCATCTGTGCCGTTTTTGCCCCATGGTGCGCCGCATTGTAAATGCGGCGCACCATGGGTGGCGAAGCAGCGGCGCAGGATGACTGGCGCATCCCTGGGGATGCGCCAGTCATCATAAATCTGCCCCTAAGTGCCTCTCACAGAGTAAGTGAATTCAAGAGTCCTAGGACTTTAGTAGTACTACCGTCAATCTCTTGTCTCTCCTAATACTCCATTATACTACCTCCCACCAAACGCTTATCTTACCTGTAATTTGTGTTTGAAAGTAGGGCTAGGCCCAGGGCTGGCTCCACGGGAAATGGCGATTAAGGTTGGCAATCCTGGGCGGATGAAATGTCCTCATTGCGGTGGTACTAGTGGTGTGACACAGTGGCAGTTGCAAGCCTATGGAAAAAAAGAAAATGAAACTTGCTTTGTCCTTACTGGAGCATTACAACGGTACGATAGAGAATATAGCAGGTGACAGTACACTAGAACAGTGCCACAATGTAGCCTAACAAATGGTAAAGTATTGAAAGTATAACTAGTACTTGCGTTGAATTTCTTTGACATTGGCTACTACTACAAGAAATAGTACTGAAGCTGAGTAAGTCTAGAATATATCCTCGGATTCCTTCACCAGCCTGTTGCTATGACCTTATCCTCCCCAGCAAGTGTGTGGAATTATTGCTGTCATTTAGTCACACATCAATCAAAACCACACAGCCCGGGGGAAGAGGGTTAGGGTTTGGAAAATGGATGGGAGTGTTTTTTTTTTTTTGGGTACGTTTTGTTGAGAGAAGAAAAAAAAGCACAGCATGGACAAACAATAATTGAATATAAAGAAATCTTTGGGTACAAAGCTAACCATGAATCTTTTAAGTGACATAAAGGAAGTGCATGCACGACTGCATGCATGGTTACTGAAAAGTAAGTACTATTTCGACAACCGTGAATGGCAGAATGCGACAGTACAGGGCTGCAGCGTTTTCACTTGCCTATCTCTGCACTCAGAGAAACACTTCTTACATTAAATTAGGTTTAAAAAATAGCAGAAGTAAAACCTATAGAATGGCTGTAGGGATGAATTTAGAAGCAGAGAATGGAGATCCAAGAAATGCAGTCACACTCATAGAAGTTCACAGCAATAACATTACTTTAAAGATAATTAGAAAAGAACGGATACTGTATCTGTATGTTGTTGTAGTTGTCCTGTTGAATTTGGTAAGTTGCATGCATCAAACCATTCCTCTTATTAGCGGGACTCCTCCATTCCAGCTGACACTCCGTCCATCAATGTTGGTGACCAGAAGACACCCTGTCCACTGCCTGCCTGGCGGATGCTGAATTGCGGCTCGCTAATGTGAAGCCTGACTTCATCCTTTTTTCCCATTGCACAGACTGAAACCCGGCCTGTAATTATTGATGGAAAAACAGGAAGTGATATTAGAACACCACTGACAAATAAATATAAGGTATGTAAGCTGTGTAGTGCAAAAAGTCACACTTTTAGTTTCCTAATAGACAGTACAATATTTTTGAAAGTGCGTACTCTATCTGAGTCTCCTTTTGAAGGATAAATAAGTATGGGCAAATTAATTTAGCGGATCTTTCCCCTCAAGCTAGGTGTACTGTAAACTGTGTTTTAGAACAAAATTAGACTTTCCCAGTAGTGCTCCCACCCAGACCCTTACTATAGCCAGTCGCAAAAATGTAGAAGACCACCAATCAGATCTCAAAAAACGAGGCCTAGTAGAAAACTGGTTACAAAACGTACTTTGAAAGTAAAAGTAGGCCCAAATCTCCCCTTACCCACCGTGGATTGTATTCAAAGCACTTGCAAGCAAGCAAAAGTATCCATACCCAGCATCGCTCCAAGACTCGCAAACCCCCCCACAAACAGCCCCCCACCCAAACAGATGCAATACAAATACTGCTAACCCTAACGAGCCCTAAGTTAAGAATAGTGGCAAACGCTTTCTTTAACTATGCCAAATCCCCCCTTTCCCACCATGGATTTTCTTCAAATCACTTGCAACCAAAATTACACATTCCCATGAGTGCTCTAAGACCCCAGAACTCAGTTGCAAAAATCTAGAACACCCCGAAACACATGCAATCCTGCTGCTTGGGCTAACCCTAACGAACCCTAAGTTACAAAAAGTGCCAAAAGGCTTTTCCGCATGGATTTTCTCCAAACCAGTTTTATCCAGTATTAGACCTTCCCAGCAATGACCCAAGACCCGCCAACCCACCCGCAAAAAAGCACAACACCCCCAAACAGCCAAAAAGCCAAAATGGAAAATCTCATATTACTTACAATATTTTTCGGCCTTCTGTCCAAACGCGCTGTGCAGCTAGGTCATAACTCCCGTTTTCCACCATGGATTTCCTGAAAAGCAAATGCAATCAAAACTAGACTGTGCCAGCAGTGCTCCCAGACCCCAAAACCCACCCACAAACACCCGGAACCCCCCCAAAGAGCACCTCAAAGACAAGCAAGTCAGGAAAAACACAAAAAAATATTTCGTCTCCGGTTTGGTCCAAACCACTTTTATCCGGTATTAGAGCTTCCCAGCAATGGCCCCAGAGCCGTCAACCCAGGCGGAAACAAGTAGAAGCCCCCCAAACAGGCAAAAAGCAAATATACAAAAGTGGGGACTTAGACTTTTTCAGGAAAATTTCCAAATTCACTCAGCGCGCGCTCTGCAGCTAGGCCCTAACTCCCCTCTGCCTCCATGGATTTCCTTCAAACCTCTTGCTATCAAAACTATCCATACCCAGCAGTGCTCCCAGACCCCGAAACCCACCCACAAACACCAGGAAGCCCTCCAAACAGGCCCCCGAAAACGCTACATTGAGCGAAATGTCAGAAAATGCAAAAACTTTTTCCTCATGGATTTTGTCCAAACCAGTTTTATCCGGTATTAGAGCTTCCCAGCAATGGCCCCAGAGCCGTCAACCCAGGCGGAAACAAGTAGAAGCCCCCCAAACAGGCAAAAAGCAAATATACAAAAGTGGGGACTTGGAAATTTTCTGGAAAATTTCCAAAATCACTCAGCGCACGCTCTGCAGCTAGGCCCTAACTCCTCTCTGCCTCCATGGATTTCCTTCAAACCTCTTGCTATCAAAACTATCCATACCCAGCAGTGCTCCCAGACCCCGAAACCCACCCACAAACACCAGGAAGCCCCCCAAACAGGCCCCCGAAAACGCTATATTGAGCGAAATGTCAGAAAATGCAAAAACTTTTTCCTCATGGATTTTGTCCAAACCAGTTTTATCCGGTATTAGAGCTTCCCAGCAATGGCCCCAGAGCCGTCAACCCAGGCGGAAACAAGTAGAAGCCCCCCAAAGAGGCAAAAAGCAAATATACAAAAGCGGGGACTTAGAAATTTTCAGGAAAATTTCCAAAATCACTCAGCGCGCGCTCTGCAGCTAGGCCCTAACTCCCCTCTGCCTTCATGGATTTCCTTCAAACCTCTTGCTATCAAAACTATCCATACCCAGCAGTGCTCCCAGACCCCGAAACCCACCCACAAACACCAGGAAGCCCCCCCAAACAGGCCCCCAAAAACGCTACATTGAGCGAAATGTCAGAAAATGCAAAAGCTTTTACCTCATGGATTTTGTCCAAACCAGTTTTATCCGGTATTAGAGTTTCCCAGCAATGCCCAAGACCCGCCAACCCACCCGCAAAAAAGCACAACACCCCCAAACAGCCAAAAAGCCAAAATGGAAAATCTCATATTACTTACAATATTTTTCGGCCTTCTGTCCAAACGTGCAGCTAGGTCATAACTCCTGTTTTCCACCATGGATTTCCTGAACAGCAAATGCAATCAAAACTAGACTGTGCCAGCAGTGCTCCCAGACCCCAAAACCCACCCACAAACACCAGGAAGCCCACCAAACAGGCCCCTGAAAACATGATAGTATTAGAGAGCAAATAGTCAAAAACGTTTTCAAGTCTGATTTGGTCAAAACCAGTTTTATCCGGTATTAGACCTTCCCAGCAATGCCCCAAGACCCGCCAACTCACCCGCAAAGAAGTAAAACACCCCCACAAGTGCAGAGTCTTTCTTCATTGGGCGTAATCCAGCCCTCTGCTTTGAGGGAAATAGGAGTCTGGAGGAGGAGGATAGAGGATCATGTTCTTGTGAACTTGTGAACCTGAGGAATGCAGACTGCGGCACCTTCAAATCAATAAGCAAATAAGTGAAGACAGTTCTGCTGATGGGCTTGTTTTTGTGATTAGATGATTAAAGTTTTAATTATATTAACTGTGCAAAACAAAGAAAGACAGACACACAGGAATAAAAGTGAATAAGGACGAAAAAGAAAGTTATTGATTCATTGGCTCATTTTCAGGGCTCGGTGTCAGGGAATAAGAGTTCGTCCTCATACTCTGCGAATTCAGGCACGAGTAGGTCAGTGTCACCTAACTGAGAAGAAATTCTCTCATCTAAGTTGCTGTCCTCCTCGTCTTCTTCCGGCGTGTATTCTCGTACTTTGTAATCTGGTGGTATGAGGTGCTGATTCATCTTGATCATTGTTAACCTCTCCACATTTTTGGGCGAGAGGCGGGTCCGTTTGCAAGTTACAATGCCAGCAGCAGCACTGAAAACACGTTCAGAAGACACGCTTGCGAGTGAGCAAGACAAATAATTTATAGCCAGGTTAGTGATCTCTGGCCACAATTCTTTTTTCCCATGCCAATACACCAATGGGTCAGCATTAACATAGACCTCTGTTGAGTCATTCAGATAGTCCTGCACCATCGACTGACGGATCTCCGTGGTTCCTCCACTTTGCTTACTTTTTGCTGGGACCTTTTGAGAACCAAACCCAAGCTCAGTTAGCCAATCCTCTTCACCATCATCACCCAATGTTTCTGTTGTGTCTGGTGCAGATGATCCGGTTGCCGGTGTCTTTAACGGCTGAGAGGTCACTTCTGCCACAGCCACAGGTGCAGAAGTGGGTTCTTTTGACTGGGGATGGCCTGCTGATGCTGATGTACTGCCTTTTCCTTCAATTTTCTGCCGTTCTCTTTCAAACCTCATGGCTGACAAGGCTAGCCAACGTTTGTACTTTGTAACATCTTCATCACCAAAAGGAAATAATGCTCTGCCTGCCAGCGCCTTTTTGTAGCGTGGTTGCAGAATAATAGCACAAATGTAATGCTGTTCTGAGTGGATCTTTTGAAGACGTACATCGCCAAGTAGGCGCTCTAATAATTTCTCCTCCAAAACAAAAGCTTCTTGCTTTTCTTCATCTTTTTGAAACTTAGAAGACACCGCCTTCAGTTTGTGCTCCAGCATGCGCAACAATGGGATAGCTTTTCCCAAATTACAGTCCTCCCTGCTGACTGCACGCGTGAAGACCTCAAAAGGACGAAGCATGTCTGTCAGGCTTTTAACTAGCTTCCATTCCGCCGCATCTAGCCTCAGGTCCTTCTGAGCTGTACCCTGTGTTAAGAAATACTGATCGAGTACCGTAAACTGCTTATACAGACGCTCAAGCATGTAGAAGGTTGAGTTCCAACGTGTTGGCACCTCCTGGATGAGTGCTTTCACTGGCATTCGACGTTCATGTAGCAGGCTCCTCAGATGCTTCCGGGCCTTAAAAGAATGGCTGAAATGGTTGCACATTCTTCGGCAGGTGGCCACTAACTCGCACGCTGGGCTGTCTTCACTCAAGAATTTTTTAACAACCAGGTTTATACAGTGTGCCAAACACGGCACTCTGAAATAGTGACCCAGATCCATGGCCTTAACTACATTGGCGCCATTATCCGTGGAAACATAACCAATCTGGCGTTTTTTTGGGGATAGCCAGTGAAAGACCTTTGTGTTAAACTCGTTCAAAATGTTTTCTGCTGTATGACGTTCCTCCAAGCCAAACATGGCAAGAGTTGCATGTTTCCGAGCAGCTTTAAAAACTTGGTCCAGGTCAACACCTGCGTTTAGCTTTGCTTTAACCCCTGAAAAAGAAACCCAGTGTGCAGTGATGCACATGTAATCAGTGCCTGCGCCACTGGTCCACATGTCTGTTGTCAGATGTATTGTGTGAACAGCACTCTTCTGCAAAGCTGCCCCAATCACCTCCAGCACATCTTCATGTAGTGCTGGAACCGCAACTCTGGCAAAATAGAACCGGCTAGGAACCTTCCATTTAGGGCAGAGCGCTGCCACTAATTCTAGAAAACAAACCCCTTCTACAAAAGAAAAAGGGAGAAGGTCCAGCGCTAGCATTTTATCCAGCTTAGTGTTATACAGACGCGCCGTTGGGTGGTTGCGTTCATATGGCGCGTCTGAAAACAACATGGTTCTAATGTTGCCCTGGACCATTTTACGGGATGATGATGATGACTTCTTCGACCCAGTTACGCTCGCTGATGAACTTTTTCGCATTGGTGTCTCACTCTCTCCCACACTCTTAGGGGCCGATTAGGATGGCGGACGGACTTGCGTCCGTCCGCCATCCCAGAGGTGGAGGGACCGTCCGCATGGGCTGCGGCGGTCCCTCCGTGCAAATTAGGATGTGACCGCCACCCTGGCGGTCACATCCTGGATATTTAACATTGCAGCGGGTGCTGCTTCAAGCAGCACCCGCCGCAATGTTAAAAGTGCATGTGTAACATGTACATGCACAAAGCGGCAGACACCGCGTGGTGCCTGCCGCTTTGTGCATGTAAATACTGGGGGGTACCATAGGTACCCCCCATGTGCACCCCCCACCCACCTACACCCTGGGGGCCCGCAACCGGCCCCCAAAATCAAAAGTACACATGCTTTTCCACGGCGGAAAAACCGCAGCGGAAAAGCATGTTTACAAATGCATCCTAATTTGGCTGGCGGTGTCTGATAGACACTGCCAGCCAAATGAGAGCTTTTCCGCCGCGGTTGTAATCCGACCGCGGCGGAAAAGCAGCGGACAGAAACCAAGACCCACCAGCCATCGTAATGCGGCGGTGGGTCTTTGGTGACTCCGCAGAGGATTTTCCGCCTCCTCCGGGCCGGAGGTGGCTTCCGACGGCCCGGAGGAGGCGGAAAATCCTCCATCCTAATCGACCCCTTAGTGTGGCTCACAGGGGGTGTGCTGACAGGGGTACTGGGTGTAAGTGAAGCGTTTGATGCTTCTTCCTCCTCGTCGTCATCAGATGAAACATCAAAGTTTTCTTGACTTGCAATTCGGGCTTTCTTGATCTCCTTTAGTTGCGCAAACTATTGGACAGTGTGCTGTCTCTTAAGATGACCTCTCTGGCCTCCAGTCCCATAGTTGGTACCAAGCTTACCACGACTACCTGCAAGCTTACAAATGCTACAAATGGCTATGTTTTCCTTTTTTGGGCAAACACTAAAGAAGTCCCAAACTGCGGACTTGAACTGTCTGTGGGGGCCGGAGGAGGCGATACTGGTGGTGGTCATGCTGCTAATGCCAGATGAAGTGGAGGATGTGTATTGCTGAACTTTACTACGTTGTGCACTTTCCCCACCACTAATTGAGGTCGAGGTGGATGGAGGTCCCTTCTGGCGAGGAATAAATATGGAAGCGGTAGGTGGTGGTGTACTAGTTAACTCCAATGATTGTGGTGTTCCCATTGCCTCCTCGTCGACAACATCATCACGCTCAGCAGCTTTTCGGACTAGGGTCAAAATGTCTGTTTGCTGCATGCCCGCTGAGGCTGGAGTGAAGCCTGTGATGACTGCGTCGTCGTCGTGAGAGTCTTCAGCAGCAGGAGTATACGCCACTTCTTGTTGAGCGTCATCACACTCCATAACTATGAGATTTTCGACGACCTTCCTTTTACGCTTAGCTACCTTTGTCAGATGATGGTGTGCCTCAGCCTCACTCTGAGACGGCAGTGGTGCTGGTTCCCAAGTAAGATCCATATCATCAGAAGGAGGTGGCTTGAAGAAGATGTAGACACCACCCTTGATCTTTTCCTTGCTCGGGATGTGGAAGACAATGAATGATCATCAGGAGGAGTGGCTTCCTCAAATGATACCTCGGCTTGATTGTCGATTTCCTGATGTGCCCCTACTTCGGGAGGAACAACTATTGTGGGCACTTGTTGTGCCCCTCTATGCACCTCTGCTTGCGCATCTCCTTGCGCTGCCTCTCCTTCCACATGTACTTGGGTTTGTACTTGCACATGTGGTTGTTGTTGCGGCTGTGGTTGTTCAACACTCGTCAGATGAGTTACAACAACCTGTGTTGATTGAGGGACATTGCTGCTACTTTCTTGCGATGAGCCAACATCACTGGTCGATGGTGATTGAACAACTATACTGGCTGCCTCTGCAGCACTCAAGGGATTGGACCTAAGTTGGCGTGGTGGTGGTGGCACTGAGCCCAATGGAGCGGAGGTGCTGCTCCCAGCTTGGTCCCCAGCAGACCCCGCTGCTGCGGCATGCATACTTTTTTTTCCCCAAAAAATGTGGCGGACGTCACCCCAGTCTCCTTGGTAAGTGGCGCCAGTTGCTTCTTCTGCTCCTTACTGGCAACTTTCTTGCTAGAGGAGCTACGGGCAACTTTTTTTGGGGCCATCTTCTTCAGATGTCACTCAGAACCGCAGGCCGCAGTTGCACAAGTTGCAGAGTTGTCTGTGGCCACTCGTGACGTTGTGCTGCACACACCGCAGCAGGACTTCTTCCTGGCACTGGTGGTTCTCTTGTGCACCTAAAAGCAATGGAAGACAGAGGAACATCAGTTATACACCCCAAAAAGTCGATAAACACACACAATTCAGCACAATCCCAGGCCATCCAGGATGTTAACATTAAAGAGACCCCACAGGCAGACTCAGTCCATGCACCACTCACTACCCCTGGGCAAAAGGCCACAACAGCAGCCCAAAAAAATCGAAAAAACCACAAAATTCAGCACAATCCCAGGCCATCCATGCCCTCAATGATGTTTAAATTCAAGAAGACACCCCACAGAAAGACTAGGCCCATGCACCACTCACTACCCCTGGGCATAATGGATGAAAGCTAGGCAAAATGGGTGCAGGCCTCAGACACTGCCTGTCTTCAAAATGGCCCCTTGCACCCCAAGCACATGTTGCCTGTACCAGCACTCAAGATGGCCACCACCACCACCCACATGGCCAGTCCACATCAACAGTACACCCCAAAAAAACGAAAAACACACAAAAATCACCACAATCCAATGCCATCCAGGATGTTTACATTAAAGAGACCCCACAGGCAGACTCAGTCCATGCACCACTCACTACCCCTGGGCAAAAGGCCCCAACAGCAGCCCAAAACAATCGGAAAAAAACCACAAAATTCAGCACAATCCCAGGCCATCCATGCCCTCAATGATGTTTAAATTCAAGAAGACACCCCACAGAAAGACTAGGCCCATGCACCACTCACTACCCCTGGGCATAATGGATGAAAGCTAGGCAAAATGGGTGCAGGCCTCATACACTGCCTGTCTTCAAAATGGCCCCTTGCACCCCAAGCACATGTTGCCTGTACCAGCACTCAAGATGGCCACCGCCACCACCCACATGGCCAGTCCACATCAACAGTACACCCCAAAAAAACGAAAAACACACACAAATCACCACAATCCAATGCCCTCCAGGATGTTTACATTAAAGAGACCCTACAAGCAGACTCAGTCCATGCACCACTCACTACCCCTGGGCAAAAGGCCCCAACAGCAGCCCAAAAAAATCGAAAAACCCCCACAAAATTCAGCACAATCCCAGGCCATCCATGCCCTCAATGATGTTTAAATTCAAGAAGACACCCCACAGAAAGACTAGTCCCATGCACCACTCACTACCCCTGGGCATAATGGATAAAAGCTAGGCAAAATGGGTGCAGGCCTCAGACACTGCCTGTCTTAAAAATGACCCCTTGCACCCCAAGCACATGTTGCCTGTACCAGCACTCAAGTTGGCCACCACCACCCACATGGCCAGTCCACATCAACAGTACACCCCAAAAAAACGAAAAACACACAAAAATCACCACAATCCAATGCCATCCAGGATGTTTACATTAAAGAGACCCCCCAGGCAGACTCAGTCCATGCACCACTCACTACCCCTGGGCAAAAGGCCCCAACAGCAGCCCAAAAAAATTGAAAAAACCCCACAAAATTCAGCACAATCCCAGGCCATCCATGCCCTCAATGATGTTTAAATTCAACAAAACAGTTGTATCATGCACCCATAACTAACCCTGGTCCTACTGGAAACTGTGGCTACCCACAATATATTTTATTTAATGTTCTGAAACAGTTCCAAAATTGTAGTTGCAGCAACTGTAATGCCCCAAACAAACTTACTTGTGAAAGTTAATTTCTAATCCAAAAGTGATCCAAAGAAAGTCAAAAAGGCCTCAAATGCAAATATCCAGCAGCATCCACAAAAAGTAATCCTTCCAGGTCAAGATCAAAATGAAAGTGACCAGCACATGAAGAAAGCACTGGGAGGAGCCTGCTGGACAGGAACAGGAAGTTGTAGACTGTGGGGCACTTCCTCCCCCCCCCCCCAAATGGACTCCTTGCAAAAAAAAGTGCAGGCAAATGTCAACCTGAGGAATTATTCTGATAAAAATCATCATTTCCAGAAGGTTTATGCTGCTTGCTGGTGGATTTCTTGTGCAGAATTGCAAATTTTGCAATTTCGCGAGTGCGAGATTGTTGCTGCCCGCCGCATCTACGTGTTCGCAATTGCGAACTCTCGCGATGCGTGCTGTGTAAGGTGGCAAGCCGCGATGACGTAATCGCGGTCGCCAAACTCCAGCGGGTTCCCGCAGCAAGATCCAAAATGGCGCAGCAAACGCAAAATATGGAGAAAAACAACTCTGCAAACGCTGAATGACGGTAAGTGAACGCCGCGCGCCGCAAAATTGTATCACCAAGCAAAAAAAATCTGCTGCGTGCGAATTTACAGATTTTCGGCAAATTCGCGAGAGTTCGCGGATTGCGAATTTGCCGAAAATCCGCAAATTCCGCGAGCGGAATGGATTTTACGCCCATGCTTACTTTAAATTTTACGTCAATGTTGTCATAAAGTACTATTCGTTACGCAGCTCCTGTCCGCCATTGGAGATTATAACATTCCCACCTTGGTTGTCTTTTCGTCTTTAATCTACGGGAAATTGCAGCAGTGTCCAATTAGTGGCCAGTCCCTATGTCACTATTATTTGCCTGCACTAATCAGATGGTTTCAAGCTTGCCTCTTGCCTCCTTTTGATATGTATCTATATTTCTGTCTTGAGTACAAGTTCCTTCTCTTCTTACGTGTTCTTTAACTTTTCTTTGATGCACGCATATCTAAATTTAAAGGGATAAAATACCATGCAATGACTACAATGGCCATATCCCTCCCCTACTAATTTAAAAAGAAAAAAAGGATTATAGTTCCCTTCCATTACCTTCTCTTTAGAAAGATGTCAGCGATATGGTGCTCCGTATTATCAGAGTTTTATTTTGTACTAGGAGGCTATACGACAGGGGCTGTTGCTGAAGCCCGGTGTTTAAATGTTATGTGCGATAAAAATTCGACTGGGTGCAGTAATAAACGGTATCCAGGAATAGAACGGCAACCTCACCAAAAAGATAGTGCGGGAAGGTCCTCATAGTGTAAGTTTTTCCACACAACCAGAGTTTAGAGACTGATTATGTGGAGCAGCAGCTTCTAGACAGCGACAGGGGGTGTTGCAGATGCCCGGTGTTTGAATGTTAAGGGCGATAAAAATTCGGATGGGTGCAGTAATAAACGGTACCCAGGATTAGAATGGCAACTACACCAAAAAGAAATTACGGAAAGGGCCTTACAGTATACGTTTTCGCGCAACCAAAAATTAGAGATTGACTATATAAGATGTCAAATAAATAAGATAACAAAAAAACGAAATGATGTTTTTTTACCCCTTAGAACATATCCAGTTCTTCATAATCCGTGGAGCCATCCCGCTATATAGCCTCCGAGTACAAAATAAAACTCTGATAATACGGAGCACCATATCGCTGACATCTTTCTAAAGAGAAGGTAATGGAAGGGAACTATAATCCTTTTTTTTCTTTTTAAATTAGATGGGGAGGGATATGGCCATTGTAGTCATTGCATGGTATTTTATCCCTTTAAATTTAGATATGCGTGTATCAAGGAAAAGTTAAAGAACACGTAAGAAGAGAAGGAACTTGTAATCAAGACAGAAATATAGATACATATCTAAAGGAGGTACGAGGCAAGCTTGAAACCATCTGATTAGTGCAGGCAAATAATAGTGACATAGGGACTGGCCACTAATTGGACACTGCTGCAATTTCCCGTAGATTAAGACAAAAAGACAACCAAGGTGGGAATGGTATAATCTCCAATGGCGGACAGGAGCTGCGTAACGAATAGTACTTTATGACAACATCGACGTAAAATTAAAAGTTGGGTGCCTAGGTGAAAGGACAAAAGTCTAATTCCTGGCCTGTCCTTAAGATGGAAACTAAGGAAGTTTTTCTTCTTTTTTTAAAAAAAATCCCCATAGACGGTCAATAGTAATCCACCAACAAGCGGGGGGAAAATTGATACTCAGACCCGAGGTGATCATTAGCAGTCCACATCAGACTCCTTAAAAGACAACAATTGAGGTTGGTAATATTCTTATGGGGAGTGATATAGGGCAATCTGAATTGAAACAATTTTCATAGACATGGCAAAAAACTAAAGTGCAACGGAGGGGAATGGGTGCCATAATAATAAAACACAATCTGTATCTAGCATAATTAGAACTAGGATAATGTGAAAGTGACTACGAAACAGATGTCTATACCCACATGTGAAATGAAGTTATTGAGAACGAAGTGTGCTAGGCAATAAAAGATTTCAGCTTCGGGCCGAAGTAAGGTATGTGTAAAGTGTGTTTGCTGGACTGGAAGGCAACATGCTGAAGGTCCAGCGCCTGCAATGGAGGGAGATGAAGTCAATGCACAGGGAGGTAGCACACATCAACAAGCATATGCACAGGATGGAGAAGGGCATCAGTGCTATGGGAGAGAACTTGTGTGAGGGAATGGAGAGAGTAGCTACCTCTGTGGACAACCTCTGCAGCCAGCTTGAGCAGGACCGTCTTGGCAGGCGCAGGGAGAGGCAGAGGCTCCAGGCCTATACCAAGTCGGTGAACCGGCTGGCCACTGCAACATCACTGATGTGTCGCAGGTCCATCGCCATGCAGGAGGAGATGGCACATTGCAGCAGGGATGTGGCCAGGGGGATGGTGTCTATGACCTCAGTTTTAGAGCTAATGCAGAATGCTAAGGCGGCCACAATGGAAGGGGGGGGGGCAGTGAGGAGGCTACCAGCCGTGGTAGCATTACACCCTCACCCACCGAGTGCAGGAGGCGCAGTGAACGCCACGGGGCAGCACAGGAACTGTCCAACACACCAGACAGTGTTGCTGTGGAAGGTGCACGTGCAGCGCGTGGACGCAGAAAGTAGAGACCTATGCCTGTTGCCATACATGAGATGGGTGATGTAACCCATGTCCGATTGGACATTGATCACAATACTGGAGGTGTGCTTAATAAACACCTTAACATGTAACTGTTACTGGCTCTGTGTCGTTACTCACTCAGAAATAGTTTGACGTAATCTCTGCCCGTCTCTGTCTCCCATCATGTTCATTTGCAACACCAGCTGCGCAGGGCTCTGGCTGAGGGTTGACATCATCATCGTCCTCTGAGTCAGTTAGTTCCACTGCTGTTCCTTTTTTTGTGGCCAGATTGTGTAGCATTGCACATATAGCAATTATCTTGCAACATTTGATGGGGCTGTACAGATGTGCACCTCCAGTTTTGTTGAGGCAACGGAATCTGCTTTTGAGCAATCCAAATGTGCGCTCCACCACGTTGCGTGTGCTCATATGTGCCACATTGTATCTCCTCTCCCTTGGGCTGGTTGGGTTGAGATATGGTGTGAGTAGATAAGGCCGGAGGTCATATGCGCTGTCACCTATGTACAGAAGAAAGTGCCATTAATTTGTGTGACCAACAGCTTGAGCCAGGGTGTACATCAGGGTGTGTCACATTGACTTACCTAGTAGGTATCCGTCACTAAATTCACCAGAAAGCAGACGTGTATGGATGCCACTGTTCCGGAAGATGTGCGAGTTGTGGCTACTCCCGGGGAATTTGGCCACGATTTCAGTTATAATGTACTTGGCATTACATATCACCTGCACATTGATGGAGTGGGTGGATTTGCGGTTTCTGTAGATGTATTCACTTGTTGCAGGTGGGCAGATGGGTATATGGGTCCCATCGATGCAGACAATTACGTGTGGGAACTGCGCAAGTTGGTAGAACTCCAGCTTGGTCCTCTGCAGCTCCGCCTGTGTACTGGGGATGGAAATGTAATGTTCCATTCTGTCCATCATGGCATCCAGGAAGGTGTTGAAGAAACGGGATAGACAGCTCTGTGACACACCACCCACTGCGGCTATCACACACTGGAAACTTCCTGATGCAAGGAGGTGCAGGCAACAGAGTACCTGGACATGGGTGGGGATTGCGTGGGCCCTTGGTGTCTGATGCTCCAGATAGGGTTTTAGGTCCCGTATTAGGTCAAAGAATGGTGTCTGGGTGCAGTCTGTACCTTTCATGGATTTCAGGTTCAGTCAATTGGAACAATGTGATGCGTAGTCTGTACACCTGCTCTTCCCGTCTCCAGATCCTCACTCCTGCTGCTCTCAAGCGTAGCCGCCTTGCAATGAGGTAGAGGCCCGCCATTTTGTTCACACTGTTGCATTTTGGGGCTGTATTTATGCACTGCACCTGATTACCACCTGCTCTGGAAAAGTGGTAAATACCGAATCGTTATTACCGATTAGGTTTGCTACATCGCATTTTTGGGGGTTTTGGGGTTTTTACTGAATCGTTATTTCCGATTCGGTATTCATTGTTCCGGTATTTTCCGATCGGTAAATAAGGAATCGGTAATTATTTACCGATTCGTTATTACCGATGCCATTCGGTAATACGTACATCTCAAATGGCTAAATACCGGTCGGTAATGCCGAAAACGACCTGTTTTCGGTTTTACCGACCGGTATTTGGCCACCTACATATGGCCCTTGGTCCTTTACTTGTAGGGTGATAAGAGTGTTCCTAATCACTGGAGGGATATGCTTGCACAGACCACCCCCCACCAGTGTTCCTCTTGAATTTTGCATATTCCGAAAACCTTTTATCAATGTCATACCCCACCACATACCTGAATACCAGGTGCTGGGGAATCCCGGCACTCTTATCTACACCAGTCACTGAGGAATCGCTGCCACCATTGCTGGAATCTGACTACTTTGCCTGAAGTTCTGGCTCTCTGCGGTTCTTTTCATGAGCCAACTTTTTCTCCTCCAAATCCAACTTCATTTACTCCATCCTGAGTTGGGCCATCTGTGCCCTGAATCACTATCCACCTTCCAACCAACCAGCTCCTCTGGTGTTAGGCTTTGCAAGGACATACTGCTTCCTACTCTGGCAAAGAGTTCTGACTCAGGAGTAGAGTAATTCTCCTCTACGGTATGCTGCATTTCAGGGTTGATGTACAGCTCCTGATGTTGCTACGCCACATCATCCTCATCACCCTGCTCCTCTGTGTTTGTCATCAACTGGTGGACCTCTGTTCAAGTCCTCAGAGCTTTCTACAGCTCCATCTTTCTTGTGCCCTTCTTCATCTGTAGACCCTGGCAGAACTATTTGAGCTCAGCCACTCTGTAACTTTCACGGTTGGCAAGCTCAAACTCCATTTCTTCAACTATGGTTCCAGACACTCTAGTAGTAGGAATCGATTTGGTAAAACAAAAAGATCCAAGAAACTCTAATTAGTCTCAGATTTGTCATGTGGGGTGGTAGAGTAACACAAAATTCTCATCGCTGAACACTGGTGTAAGAAACTGGGTTACCCATGGGGGGGTGGGATGTACCCTTCTCAAGCAGCAACCAGAATTCTACTCAGGGTGCAGTCTCAAGCAAATCCTAAATTAGCTTGTGCTTGACCATCGGGCAGCTTGACCTGGAGCAGTCATGTTCAACTTAGAGGCAATGTGTAAAGTATTTGTGCCAAAACATGCAAAGCACACCTCAAAAGAGGCTCACAACAGAATAAGTAAAATAGGGACCATTTTAACAAATAAAACCATATCAAAACAAACAAAAATACAATCTATAGAACCAGAATTATTTACATTTATGGATCTTAGTAGTAATAACACCAAAAGGTGCAAAGCGCCAACTGTGGGTATCTGGTTGCGTCGGACCGGGACAAAGTCACAGGGTCAGGCTGACCGTAATGGAGCATAGGCTGTCTACAGGGACCTAGTTAGGCCCGCTGGATAGAGTACCTAAAATCCTGATTTGCGGGGGCATTGCTATGCAAAGAGTGCACTATTTTCGATTGGATTCTGGAGCATTTCACTCTGTGCCAGAGTGTGTGGCAACCACCTTCACATCCTGAATCCGTCTGTATTTTATGTACATAGACTGTATAGCATGAGCACTCTTTACTCTCACTTATTTCAGTAGACTGTGCCCCTGCGATCACTTTTTACTTTTAAATTGGCTTGATTATGAAATCGTAATGATTTTTTCTGCAAATTGAATAAAATCAGTACCAATATGTGGATGGCTAAACAATTTTTTTCAAAGAGATAGAGATTCCCACTTCCCACTCAAGGGACCATTGTTTGTCTTTACTACATGATTAACCTGGTCCCAGGGTTGCTGGCTTTCCCCCTGTTCTTATATATATGAGGAAGATCAGCATTGAAGATGAATCGGTTCACGAGATGCAGTATGAGGTCCTGCTGATTCATCATTGAAGATCTCATTGAGAAGGACTTACAATGCAAAGTCCGCAGTAAGGATGTATCTTCCAATGAGCTGCAAGGCTGTGTTGCATATTATGGCATCATTGTTGCAGCTGCAACCGACAAGGCATGTGTGGGCCTGCGTCGAGGATGTATCATGAAGCTTTGGTTTTGATGCAATGACAGGCTGAGATGTGATGCGGGTCAGTGCGGTGGTTCAGCAATGTATCGCTTCTGCTTGAGGTTGCACTGCACAGCTAAGGAGATGCGTCAGTACAACTGGATTCACAGCAGTTTGCAGAGCCCACTTCGAAAGTTCCAGGATTGAGATGGAATCAGTTGACAGTGTAGAATAACAGATGACAGAGTCCAGGTGTTGGGTTAGGGTTGTTAGAGCCTTCTGTCCCTGAGGCTCAAGTCAGGAGGCCAGCCTACTAGCACTTTGAGTCACTCTGGGATTCTGGCTTCAAGAGATGCAGGTCCAGCCCTTCTTACCCAGGCAAGATGGCAGCAGACAGCAGGTCAGCACATCAAGGCAGTAGTCCCGCAAGGCAGTAGTCCAGCAGGGCAGCAGAGTGGCAGTCCTTCAGCAGCACAACAGTCCTTTTTCCTGGCAGAGTATCCATAGGTCAAGCAGTTTCCTGAAGAGTTGGTGTCTGAGGCCCAATATTTACACCCAGTTGTGCCCTTTGAGGCGAGGGCGAAGCTTCTAGAGGTTTTTGTAGTAAATACTCTGGAGTCAGCTTTGGAGGTAAGTTGCATTTAATGCACAAGAAACAGAATAAGCATCTTCATCAAGGAGCTGGTCAGGAGCAACTGACTCAAGTTAGAATCTCTAGAGGAGACTAGAACAGTATACATTCTGGAATACTATGAGGTAAGGAAATACAAGAAATAAAGGTAGGAATGGTGTGTAGGGAAATACCAGAAACTAAGGTAGGAATAATGTATAACACATCTCCTCTCGCTGAATACAAAAACACTAGAAAGTTAAAGTGGGAAAATATCTATTAGTAACAAGAAATACTCTATTTGTAGCATAAGTAAAATTAACTTACATTTTTATGTTGTTAAGTATACATTTGGATTCATTTAGTTTATCGATCAATCACAACAGTAATCGTTAAGATACAAAGGAGGTCTGCGATCTCGCAGACACCTTGAGGGTGGCTGTATTCTATCTGAAGTCTCTTCACTGGACTGAGCTACAGTAGTAGTATCACCACCACCATCCCTCCTACATTGAGAAATATCACCAACTGAAGAAAGAGTGTGTGAATCACCACTACCTATAGTACTTAACCCTACCACAGAGTTGGAAGATACTTGGGGAGAAATGAACATATAGCCGGATGAACTATCATCAGCGGGATGTTGAGTCTGAGAAATTTCAGCTCTTGAACTATGAGGATTGATGGAACCAGCTTTTTGATATAACGCCACTCTCCTCAAGTTCCATTTTTCTCCATTTGAAAGTACTACATAGTGTGGGTAAACCATTTTCACCAGAAAAGGGCCTCTAAATTTGGACAATCCACCAGACACCCTCCCAGACTTCACTTTGACCAAATCACCTTTATTGATTCTGTTTGAAACTGACTTTGTTAACTTCCTAGTAGGAGTTACCTGTGAAGTAGACTGAGTTGACCTAACAGTAGGAGTTGCATGTGACAAAGAGAGGGAAGACCCCGACATAGGATTAACCTTGACTAAGTCAGATTGGGAAACTAAATCTTTGAGCCAAGAAGGGGTCAACTTCGTGTTAGCAACCCTGCCTCTCATAATCTCAAAAGGAGATTTGTTCTGAGACCCATGAAGTGTAGTGCAATAAGCGTAGACCATCTCACTAACCAAAACAGAGACTGACGAACTCTTAGATAAGGCCATCTGAATAGTTCCTTTAACTAATCTATTCAGGCGCTCACAAAGTCCGTTCCCTTGCGGGTTGTAAAGAGACGTTCTGTGATGGGAAATACCAGAAGCGGCAAGAAAAGAACAAGCGGCAAGAAAAGAACGCATCTCTTGAGAGACTAACTGTGTTCCATTATCAGTGATTATGACATTAGGGAAACTCTCCACAAAAAATAAAGATCTCAAGTACTTTATAGTTGTTTCAGTGGTAATGTCCTTCAAGAATTCAACAGATAACCACTTTGAAAAACAGTCTACTACAACAATAGCAAACCTTTGAGAAATTGGTAATTCGTTCATGGGACCTATAAAATCCAGGCATATTGTATGCCATGGGACTTCGGGAAACGCTATTTCTCCAACTTGAGACCCTGCTGAAACTTTCAACCGCTTTTCACCAACTTTGCAAGTAGAACAATCCTCAACCCAGGAAGTAACAGAGGAGTCTATACCTGGCCACCAAAAGTTCAATTTAAGCCTTTGTTGTGTCAATGTTTGCCCCAAATGTCCTTCATGTGCTATGGCAATAAGTTTGGTCCTTAAGTCAGCAGGGGGAACATATTTGTCTCCACGCATTACAACATTTTCTCCACAGACTGACAATTCGTCAATAATCTTTAAATAAGGACGAACTGAAACATGCACACAACTTTCTCTTCGTGCACCTAACTTAATCAACTGAATGACTTCTTGTAATATACAATCATCGGACATGGCCTCTACCCAATCTTTATGTGTGAAAGAACTAGCACCTAGAGACACAACATCATTAATCCAAGCGATGTTTTCTTCTACACTCTCAAGTTGAAATTCATTGTCAGACAGATGTCCACTCGGGACTGCCAATCTAGACAGGCAATCAGCCTGAAAATTCTTCCAGCCCTGTATGTGAAAGATATCAAATTGATACTCTTGTAGTTTGGAGGCTAATCTTGCTAGTCTTGGGGAACTACATGCTGCACCTCCAGGAGAAAGTATCCTTATAAGTGGTTTGTGATCGGTCTTTAGGTTAAAATGTGTACCCCACAAATAAGTACGGAAATGATGCGCTCCCCAGGCGGCAGCCAATGCCTCTTTCTCAATAACGGAATAATTCCGTTCACTTTGAGAAAGAGTACGGGAAGCAAACGCAATTGGTCGCTCACCATCCTTATGTGTTTGTACTAGGACAGCGCCAAGACCACATGCGCTCGCATCAACCATCAATGTAGAGACTTTCTTGGTGTCAAATGGTGCCAATACTTTTGCACAACAAATGGCATCTTTGATATTGTTAAAACATGTGTCTAACTCCTGCCCCCAAACAAACTTGCAACCTTTTTTAAGTAATGCTCTCAAAGGTATAGTTTTTTCGGAAAATTTGTCTACAAATTTGGAATAATATTCTATTAGCCCCATGAAGGACCTTAATTGATCCTTGTCAACTGGACAAGGGGCAGAGCGTATGGCCTCTAGGAGGTCTTTTTTAGGTTTTACTCCTCTGACGGATATTTCATGGCCTAGGTATTCGATGTCCTGCACAAGAAAGGAACATTTGTCTTTCCTTAATGTAAGACCTGTATCCCAAATTCTGTGCAGCACATTCTTCAAAACCAGGTTGTGTTCAGCAATTGATTCTCCAAATACCAAGATGTCATCCTGGAAAAACACCACATTACTCAATCCCTTGAAAATTTCTGTGACCAATCTCTGGAACACACTTGCTGCCGATATTAAACCAAAGGGAAGGCGAGTGAATTGGAAAATGCCTTCCGGGGTGATAAATGCGGTGAGGTGTTTCGAAGATTCGTGAAGCTTGACCTGATGATAGGCACTCCTCAGGTCCAGCTTTGAGAAATATTTAGCTCCCTGAAGGGTAGATACCATCTCAGAGATATTTGGTAGGGGAAAAGTGTCGGCAACAACACACTTGTTTAAGGCCCTGAGGTCTACACAGAACCTGAGCTTACCGTCAGCCTTTTTAGATATAACTACAGGAGAAACCCAGGCTGATGCTTCTGTAGGTTCTATAACCCCTGACTGAAGCATTTCTTCAATCAACAACTTTACGTCTTCACGAATAGAGATGGGAATTCTCCTGACACGGTGCTGTATGGGTAGACTATTCTTCTTGAGTTTGATCAGATGAGAGTAACCTCTCAACTCACCAAGCTCGGCCTTGAATACTGAATCAAATTCGCTGAGAATGGACTCGATGGAGTCATCATCAACTACCATAATCTGGTTCTTGGCTCTAGGGTTGATAACTATGTACAGATCATATTGATGGATCCAACCTAGAATGGGTGGGCCATCAATTGAAACATATACCTTGCCTCGAGTGGATCTTTTCTCAAAGCAAATATCAGATTCAAAGAACCCAAGAATATCAATCTTCTTGCCATTAAAACCCTTAGCTGAAATGTCACTCTCATATAAGTCCATTCCCTGCCAAAAAGTGTCAAAAGTAATTTTAGGAATAATGGTATGATGTGATCCTGTGTCTACAATCAACGATACTTCATGGGAGTCAATTGTGAAGACAGCTTTTGGTCTATTTTGCCTGGGATCATCTTCAACCACCTCCACATCATCCACTGCTAAGAATCTTTCTGCTCCATCTTCATGAAGGTAATCTTCGACTAAAGCAACTCTCTGCTTAGATTTAGTTTTGCACATCTTTGAGAAGTGTCCCATTTTGCCACATTTGAGGCATTCTTTATTCGTTGCAAAACAGAATTTTGCCTCCGAAGAGTGGGTATTGCTTCCACACCTGCTGCATAGTTTGTTAGTAACAAAATTCTTCTTCTGTGGAAATCTAGGTTTGTTTCTTACTACTGCAATATTATCACTACCGCAATGTTCACATTCAGTAGAATTATTCTTATCAGATACTACTGAAACTTCCTGTTGCGGACTCGCTTTGTGGGAGTCTAGTGTCTTCATACACTTGCTTGATTCCTCAATGACTTTGGCCAGGTCTATGGCATTTTTGAGGGAGGGATTCTTTGCTGCCCACAATCTTTCCTGGATTTTCTTGTTTGAGCACTGTACTATGAGTTGATCCCTTATGAGTTCCTCATTCATGATACCAAATTTACATTTAATAGATAGTTCTCTGAGTCTGGCCACAAAGTCATCTATGGACTCAGAATCTTTTTGTCTTTGGGTGTAGAACTTATATCGGTTCATGACTAGATTCTCTTCCTTAGAGAATCTTACTTCCAACCTCGCTACAGCTTCCTTGAATTCATCGTCCATGTCTTGTCCATTAGCTCTTAAAGCTATGGGTAGAAATCGGAAAACCCTCTGCCCTTCTTTGCCTAGCGTGCTCAATAGGATGGCTTTTTTTCATTTGGCCGAAAATTCTTGGCCGTCCAGTGCTTCGAGGTAATTGTCGAACATAATATACCAGTCTTCCCATGGTATTTGGGGTGTACCAGGTTCAGGTAGGAATTGAGGAGGTAATGTAACTAATATTTGTTGTGCCATATTAATTAGACTGGTTATAAAGTCTGAGTGAAATGAAAAAAAAAAAAAAATGTTTTTTTTTTTGTAAGATAATGTACCTCTATATAATTAATGCACTAAGGATGGTTTGTTTCCTTTAATTTGTAAAGAATGGTTGATGTGAGCACTTTTCTTAAGTAGTCGATGGTGAAGATCGAAGAAAATGCGTTTTAACTCGACAAATGCTATAAAATGGGCGCCAATCCAAAACGAGGCTTGAATCGTATCAGAAAGAGTCTTGGAGCGCATAGACGTCACAACGCTGTTGCGCGTAGGATTCACTCGGCTGCAGTGGCGGTGCCTAGTAACACAGCCGGCGTCAGGTTGGCTGCGCACGCGCACAGGATTCTTTGTTGTCGCTCGCGAGGGGAGAGCGAGGGTAGGTTGCCTAGCGACGCTATCGGTTGAAGAGCGCTCGCGCTGCAGGGAGCTTTTACTCACGGTTTCGCTGAAATTGACATTATTCAGCAAGCGCTGGCAGGGCAGAGGGGCTGCACACGCAGGGTTCGTTTCTTTTATCCTTGATGAAGTCTTCTGTTGATTGTTGTGACAGTGCTTCTCCAAAGACGACCGAGATCCTCAGAATGCGTTGGGGTCAACCAGAGTGTCTCTGACCAGCTGGAAATCGTCGCCATAAATTGTAGTAAATACTCTGGAGTCAGCTTTGGAGGTAAGTTGCATTTAATGCACAAGAAACAGAATAAGCATCTTCATCAAGGAGCTGGTCAGGAGCAACTGACTCAAGTTAGAATCTCTAGAGGAGACTAGAACAGTATACATTCTGGAATACTATGAGGTAAGGAAATACAAGAAATAAAGGTAGGAATGGTGTGTAGGGAAATACCAGAAACTAAGGTAGGAATAATGTATAACAGTTTTCTTTTGAAATCCCTAGATATCCTACCTTCCCTACCTCTGGCTCCACAGTAACTATAGTTGGTGAGGATTTTTCATTACAGTTCCATAGGATACCAAACATGAACCCGATACCTGTCACATTTGGACCTTACAGGGGTGACAATTCACATAAGTCACCCTTAGGCCCTAAACACCCTACCCTAAGGGTCAGTGTATGTAAAAGTTTGGACATGTACTTTTAGGTTTTACATGCCTTAGTAGTAAAAAAAAAAACCTTAGATTTTTTCTCACTTCTGCAAGACCTACATCTCCCATAGAATAGCGCTGGGTTATGCTACTACATGAAATACGTGATAAATTTCCATGAGGAGCAGTTTGCTGTCTAAAGAGTTGTAATTTTAAACCCTTTTTAATGGTAATGTTAGATTTTGAGCCACTATTTTAGAAAGTTGGCATTTTCTTATCTCAACTGCCTGGGTCACATGACTAGGTGTAGCTGACATATGGTCTTTGTGTATTGCTCCCAGACAGTGAAACAGAGGAGGCAAAGGTGTGGCAGGATGTGCAATCTCTGACGTGATGGGGGGAGCTGTCACCTACCACACCGCATTTGACAAAGGCCCAGCCTCAGCACACTTACAAAGGGTTTCACAATAGTCTTCTGTGCCTCCAGACAAGCTGGGGGACAGGGAAGGGAGGCAAAAAACTCCAAACACCTCTGGGAGAGGAAACCTCCAGAACCTTCTTCTACTTCAAAGCTTACACCAATGTTAAATATTGGACCTTGAGACCCAACTCTTCAGTACACTCCTGAATCTGTGAATACTAAAAAAGGGCTTTGCTGCCCAAGTCCCGCACTGCTTGCTGAGAAGGAAGACTGGGCGGCCTGCACCCTTCATCTCAGACTGAAGTGACTCCAAGAGTTAACTGTATGACCTCCAGTTAGAGCTCCAGGGATATTATAAGTTTCAGAGGCATCTGCTGCCTGGACATGCAATTGGACCAGCCTGAGCCCAGCTGGCATCTGCTGGAGTGAGGTCCTGATCTCCGAGTGGTGCCCATGAGGTTCTGGACCTGAAGCTTCAGAGGCACTTGCTGCCTGGACCTGCAATTGGACATGTCTGTCCTTGGCTGGTGTATGCTGGAGTGAGTTCCTGATCCCCAAGTTGTGCCCCTCAGTTCTAGGACCCTTGGTGTATCATTAGTTCAGCTCTTCGTGAAGTTTTGGGTACTACAAAACTGCCAATGGGACCATTCTTGCCTAGATGTTGCCATCCGGGCAACCAACTAATTAAGATCTCGTAAGAGCCTACTCTTGACACTATAGTGATTGAAAGCGCCGACCAGCAACTCGAGATCCCCACTTCACCCGATAGCATTGGCAGCCTGTGATGATGGCCAATGCAAATTTCCAGTAACAACCATCTACAACACCGACAAGATCTTCGTGCTTCAGCGATAACTGTCTGCATTGCCTGGCCTGCTCTTTGCGCTACATCGATTACCATCTGCAACATTCTCCCTAGTCCTGTGGCCCCCTCCTCCACGAACTTGACTCTTGAAGCTGTGTTTTGAGAAGGTTACATTTTTCCACTGGGCTAACCTGGTCCATAAATCTGGCCTATGCTCCATGGTGGTAGGCCTGAACTTATGACTTTTACCCGGTCTCGCACAACCAAATAACTGTAAGTGGTGATTTGTGCATTTAGGTGCTTTACTTACCTGAAATCTTTAAAATTCATATCTCTGTGTCTACTGATTGGATTGGTGTTGTTTTGGTGACAAATTATTTATTGAACTTTGCTCCATTTTTCTCAATTGGTGTGAGATTTTTCTGTGTCGAGTTTCACTTTAGTACTGTTTGAAGTGCTGAATAAATATTTTACATATTGTTTCTAAGTTAAGACAGACTGCTTTTGTGCCAAGCTACCAGCGGGTTAAGCACAGGTAAATTTGGGGTTTGCTTGTGGCTGCACCCTGACATGTATTGTGGTTGCTGTTTGAGCAGGGGGTTTTACTCCCCCAAAAGGCCCCAACTAGTAACCCAATTTCCTACAGGGATAATAAAATGAGTGAGTTTGGTGGACCATGTGGATCACTTATTTGTAACAGGTTTTTGCGGTGCACCAGCATATTTGTTCTGCAACCCATATTTGAAGGAATGGGTGCGACCAATCAACTTGTGTAGCAGATATTGGATTGTGTGAAAGAGATAAAGTGTTAATGATCAAGCAGTATCAAATCCTAGGTCATTACGAAAGCAGATGGACCTAG
The DNA here is from genome assembly GCF_964261635.1 of Lissotriton helveticus. NCBI lineage: Eukaryota > Metazoa > Chordata > Amphibia > Caudata > Salamandridae > Lissotriton > Lissotriton helveticus. The sequence continues at coordinate 101,858,439 of NC_136061.1, forward strand.
GATGAACAAATGTGGGCACAGGTACCACTTTGCAAGAGATTTTAAATAGTCAGTTTTAAAATGTGCTGAGGTTATGGAACAGCGATAGGTAGGGAGGAAAAAGGTACCTTGATATTTCAGATCAACAATAGAAGGGAGACGGTAGAAAATTATATGTGTCAGGTATTGGAGTAGCAAAAAACGGTGATCGCTTTTGCAAATTTGGATTCACCTCATACATTTATTGATACGAAGGATTCTGCATAATATTTTGATTGAAGGAGTGGTTTAGGATGAGCAAGAAGTGAGAACAAGCAGTTTAGACAAGAACCCATTTCCCTAATTAACTAAAATGACAATGTTGCTGAATAGAATGTCCATGGTGGGCAAGACCTCCTTAAGGGGGCGTTTTGTTTCTGCACAATTACTTTTGTTCTTGCTTTCACAGAAGGTGCTTTCAAACAAGAGACTGAGAAGGCTCTTTTGGGGCTTTTTGATGTATTATTTTTCCACATTACATCTTACTTAGAAGAGTTGGTGTACTTTTAAAGGTGGTTAAGTAGGTGGCTCCTGTGATTCCTCTGCTAAAGAAGAGAGTTCGTTTTGTTTTCCCCTTAAGTGGGTAAATGCTTATAAGTTAGTAAAGAAAGTGATTTGTGATGCCCCATTCATGATGAAGATTTACAGTTTCGAGACATAGTTTGCTAATCACTGATGCTAGCACCAAGGGCTTAGGTGTCACATTTATAGATAGCAGTGTAGCCCTCAGGAATGCATGCATATGTGTTCAACTGAAGTGGCCTACAAGTCGTGGTGCATAGCTCGTCGGTTGTTATGTTTCAAAGATTATTGCTTTAAAGTGGAATATTTAACAGGATTATTAAAAGGGATTGCAGACTTCCTGTCCACATTGCCTTTGCAGAAGCAGGAGAAGGGTGTTGACATTAGACTAGAGACTAATGCATTCTGGGTAGTGTGGATGGAAATGAATATTTGTTTGAAGGCAGGTAAAAGTACTTTTGGTGACCTGTTGGCACAGCAAGAGTGAGTTAGGGAAGGTAGAAGATACTAAAACGGTGCTAAATTGGTCATTCCGAGGGATGGTGTGGTACAGACGACTCCTTTGTCTCCTGTGAATATGCCAGTCAGGCAGCTCATGAGTAAAATTCGCATTTGGCAGTATTATTTGAATGGATAGTTTGGGTCCAAATGGGAGGTCTGTTTTGTGGGTGATGGATGGAGGTGTGAGTGCTCAGTTTGGTCACTAAGAAACTTTTTTGGGGAAGTGCTTTAGTATGTGGTGTTCCTGAGCCTATATTGGCTGGAGACAATGTACTGGAAGCTTAACGCAGGAAGTAACGTGGTTTTTAAATGACATGGCATGAAGCAGTATATTGCCCATGGAATGCATGAATCAATGTGGCATACATCAACCCTCAAATACCCTACATCTTTATACACAGAAAGTAAACAACAAATATATGAATGCTCAGCTGTTTTATGCTGCTTACAATATTTGCTCCTTTGATTGATTCTATCAGGTTACATTTAAAATGTAAAAAGAGGTAAAAGTTCTACGTCGTCAATAAAGATGGAATGTTCAGACCGGAATGTACCAGAAGCCAGCACTATGGTAAATGAATATCCCAAATGTATTCTTTTTTTAATTTTTTTAATTTGTTTTGTTTCTGGTATGCAGGTGGGGTGTGCAATAACGTTGTACTGTGATTGGTATTTCAATATAAATTGAGTAGTAAAAGGGAAAATGATGCACTTCACACTTAGTGCTATTTGGTGCAATTTTCCTGAAATTTCACGTTATTACGTAAAGGCAAATTATGGAAATTTTGCCCATGCCTACATCAAACTACTTTGCCTAGAATTCAGTTGTATGCCTACTACAGAAGGACATGTCGTGAAATGAGCCCAATCGAGTTTACATTTCCTAGTTAAATTGTCAGTGGTACTGAAAGGAGGTACATATTTTGGGATCCAAAGATGCACACACCTTCTGAAAAGGCAGTCCTGTTCCTGTAGTATCTACCAATAGAATCAGCTCATTAATCCAATGATTCAACCACTGCTCAAGGGGCCAGGACTGGCCCAGAGAGGAAGCAAGGTTGCTCAGATAAGGGGACTTTGATTGCCACAAATTCCCCACACGTACATCTGCCAATAAAATTGGAGTGCCAATTAGATGCGTGAGAGATCCCCAGATGGAGCAACCTAACCCGTAGAGTGGGCCTGGTTGCTACAATGGCTTGGCTGCGCTAACCTGGCCACCATTGTAGACAAGTAAAGGAATATTTACTTAAATCCTACATGGAACCTCAAGGAAAGCGTAGCATCTATTTAATATTAAAGAGGTCATGCAAGCGGCAATGCAAGCATTAGTATACTGTTGTGATCTTGAAAAGAAGGCTGTCAGTGTAATATTCAGAACCTTCTTTTCCCAATGTTCTGTTGTCATGGTGCTTGATTTGGAAACCAGTAGTGTGTCAGTTGCTGCGGACTGACAAGTGGAGCACCACGTTTATGAAGAGCCTTGCATGATACATTGATGTACACCTAATACCGAAGCCTACAGTACTTTATTGCAATAAATGTTGGCGATGATTCTTCAGTCAAGTGGCAAGTGAGCTCTTCAGATGTGGCGCAGGACCTACTCAGATTTGCGAATCAGAGAAGTACTCGTGTGTTGAGTAAAGCTGGATGTGGTATACGTCGGTGTTGTGAAGCAACAAATATGCGGCATCTGTACTTGGAGCATGACCAATGTTTCTAATTCGGAATACTGAAGACTGAGAGATACAGAGGCATGAGGAGAATGTTCGAGTTGAATGGCACATGTGTGATACTCCATATTACTATTTTCTATTATTAGAATTGTAGGCTAGCTTAGGTGGCATCCTATCATGGAATAGAGTGTTATCATGTCATTAATGATTTGAAGGATGCTGCTCAGTTGAATCTTACTCTGGCAGCTGTTGGATGGGATCCTTTATACATGAATAAACTACAGAAGAATCTTATCATCTTTCTCATTCTTTATGGAAATACTTTACTGGCGTAGTCGGCAGTTTGATTCATCAAAGGATCTCAACTCAGGAATTATTTGATTTTGAAGATTTGTTTTTATTATCTTCAATAATTTCTTTCAAGGTGAGGATTTAAAAGTTCACCTTTTAATGGAACATTTATTTTGTATCCATAAAGAGACTAATTCAATTGGGTCTAGTGGGATTTGAGCTTCGCCACATATATTGCTTCTGGATTTAATTTATTAGCATACCGATGTGGGCTCATCCTAGATTCATGTTTTATTTCTTCTTCATTTGATAATAACAGCAATTGCATTAATTGGATTTACTTCAAGTTTTAATGTCGTGGTGCTGTTAAAATTAAGAAGAGGTGATAAGGAGAAACTAATTGCTGCTTCTATAACTTGCATTCTAACTGTAGATATAAGGCAAGTGTGGAATAAATTGCACGTTTCTACTTTGTTCCAGTCTCGTTTTAATGATTAACATTTACCAATCTTAAAGTCAATTAAAGTCAGTTGAACCCCGTTGGCTCACCGATGGTTTCACTTGCGCACTTCTGCTGTCTGCTCGTCTTCTGACCCATGTTACTGGTGTGGCCTTGTGTCCTTCTGGTTTACTGCTTCGCGGGCGGAGTAGCTCTTGGCCCCATGTTTCGCGAACTGGTTGGTGTTAGATGAGGCGGTGAAGAAAACACAACAGAATAACAAGAGCAATAGCTTAATTGGAAGCAAACATAGAGCAGAACGCAGGACACCCCCCGCCGCACGGCCACCAGCTGTTGTGTGCGCTCTCACCCCGCTGCTGCCCGCAGCTTCGCTGAGCCTGCCTTGCCGACCCCGCCCCCGCCGTATTTGCGTGTAGCTCTTATTTTGTTTCCTTTTGTCTCCCTGCATTCTGTGAATATCATTTTTGTCTCCCATCTGCTGGTTTGACTTTGTGTTTGACTTTGTGGTGTTGCGCCGGGATGCCCCTTTGCTGGGGTCGCTGAGCGCATTATAAATTGTTATAACATAACATAACATAACATAACATTATTGCCCGTACTGTTTGCCTGTCTCCTGTGCCCGCCCCTCTCCCCGCTTCCCGCTGCTGTGCTAGCAGCCACGCCCCCTTTTCCTTCTGTGCCCTCCCCGCTCCCGCCTCCGAGCTGCTCCTCCCTCCCTCCCACTTCGCCATAAATGGCGACCACGTGGACGCGTAGCGGTCACACGCAGCGGGCGCGCCGATTGTGCGCCGAAGGCGCGCCAAAGGCAAGCCCGTCTGAGCCCGTCCGCACCTGGACCGCGCCCAGCGCCAGGACACCTGGCCCTCACCGACGCAAGACGACCCGACAGACCTATGACGCCGCCGACCTCAACGCACTCAATTCCGGCCGGAACCCCGCCTGCTGCCGGGCCGCCCCGAAATGCTTCCACGGACCCTTCACCTGCACAACCTGCAAGTTCACCTGCCTCCGAACATGCACCGCGCCCACCAAGCCAAACTCCAGCAGCGACCTCAAGTGCATCCTGCTCAACACCCGCTCCGTCCACAGACACGCGGTCGAACTCTGGAACCTGCTCGACACAACATCACCAGACGTCGCATTCCTCACTGAAACCTGGATGAACGCCTCCTCAGCCCCCGACATCGCCATAGCCTTCCCGGATGGATACAAGATCATCAGGAGGGACCGCGTCAACCAGACCGGAGGAGGAATCGCCATCGTCCACAAGAACACCATCCGCATCACGACCAACGCCGACGACACCTTCACCGCCACCGAACACCTCCACTTCCAGATTGACACCGACCCTAAGACGACCCTCAGAGGCACCCTCATCTACAGACCCCCGGGACCACGCACACAATTTCATCAGCCCACACGCCCTCCCCTCCGCCGACTACATCCTCCTAGGGGACCTCAACTTCCACCTGGAGAACAACAAGGACCGCAACACCGTCGCCCTGCTGGACAACCTCGCCAACCTCGGACTCAAGCAACTGGTCAACACCCCCACCCACTACGCCGGCCACAAACTTGACCCGGTCTTCTCATCCAGCAAGCACATCGCGTTCAGCCACTCCAACGGACTTCACTGGACCGACCACAGCTGCATCCACTTCAGCTTCAGAAAAACCACTACCCACCACCACCCGCAACAGGTTCCTCACAGAAGTTGGAGCAAGATCACCGCCGACCAGATCACTACCTCCCTCAGCCAGAACCCACCTGCCAGCACACCGGACCCCAACGAAGCAGCCCGCAACCTCACGCAGTGGCTGACTGCCTGCGCTGACGACCTCGCACCACTGAAGAACCCTCCCAGTAGACCCAGAAGCAAGAAGGCCCCCTGGTTCACCGACAAACTCAAGGACTCCAAGAAAACCTGCCGCACCCTTGAGAAAGCCTGGCTCCTCGACCGGACCACTGACAACATGACCGCCCTCAAACACGCCACCCGCAAGCACCACCAGCTCATCCGCACCACCAAGAAGAAATCACTGAAGGATCGACTGGCCAACAACGCCCACGACAGCAAGGAACTCTTCAGCATCGTCAAGGAGTTCTCCAACCCCAGCACCGGGAACAACGACATCACCCCATCACAAGATCTCTGCGACTCCCTCGCCTCATTCTTCCACCGCAAGATTGCCGACATCCACAACAGCTTCGGCGCACCATCCTCGCACTCAACCATCGAACCAACGCACCCCACCGCCACCCTCCGCACCTGGACCGCAGTGACCACCGAAGACACAGCCCGCACGATGAACACCATCCACTCCGGATCTCCGACTGACCCCTGCCCCCAGCACGTCTTCAACAAGGCCAACTCCACCATCGCACCCCAACTCCGAGACGCCTTCAACACCTCCTTCGACACCGCCACCTTCCCGGAGAGCTGGAAGCATGCCGAGCTCAGCGTCCTACTGAAGAAACCAACAGCGGACCCCACCGACCTCAAAAACTTCCGCCCCATCTCGCTCCTCCCTTTTCCTGCCAAAGTCATCGAGAAGATCGCCAACAGACAGCTTGCCGTCTTCCTCGAGACGAATGGATCCCTCGACCCCTCGCAGTCCGGCTTCAGAGCCAACCACAGCACCGAGACCGCCCTCATCGCAGCCACCGACGACATCCGAGCCCTTCTCGACAACGGGGAAACAGCGGCACTCATCCTCCTGGACCTCTCCGCCGCGTTCGACACTGTCTGCCACCGCACCCTAGTCCAACGCCTCAGCAACACAAGCATCCAAGAGAAGGCATTGAAGTGGATCAGCTCGTCTCTCGCTGGAAGAACACAGAGAGTCCGCCTCCCCCCGATTCGTTCCGAGGCCACCGAAGTCATCTGCGGCGTCCCGCAAGGATCATCACTCAGCCCCACCCTCTTCAACATCTACATGAGACCTCTCGCAGCCATCGCACGCCAACACAACCTCAACATCATCTCCTACACCGATGACACCCAGCTGATCCTCTCCCTCACCAGAGACCCCGACACCGCCAGAACAAGCCTCCACGAAGGGATGAAAGACGTCGCCGAGTGGATGAAGAACAGCCGCTTGATACTGAACTCAGACAAGACGGAAGTCCTCATCCTTGGACCATCACCCTCCGCCTGGGACGACTCCTGGTGGCCCCCAGCCCTGGGCACCGCCCCCAAGCCGACAGACCACGCACGCAACCTGGGCTTCATCCTGGACTCCTCCCTCTCGATGACCAGACAAGGCAACGCCGTCTCCTCTTCATGCTTTCACACCCTAATAATAATAATAATAGGGGGTCTTATAGAGCGCTTGGTGACGCACCACGGCGTTTCCCCGCACTAAGAGGCAAGTACTGCTAGGAAAATACCGGGACAGGGACCCAACTACCGGGCAAATAGGAAGGTTTTTAACTTGGCTCTAAAGGTGCGCTCTGAAGGTTCCAGGCGCAGTGCCACAGGAAGTTTATTCCACCTTGAGGCCGCCAGATACCTAAAGGATCTACCACCCATCCGTACTTCAGATACCTTAGGAATGGATAGGCGCCCGAGCCGGAAGATCTGAGATCACAGGGGCCTCATATTGTGTTAGCAGGCCCTGCAGAGGGAGGGGAGCCCTGCCGTTAACAATCCGGTGGCATGTGCATAGTGCTTTAAATTCCACCCTGCTTCTCACCGGGAGCCAGTGCAGGGCCTGGAGCGCAGCTTTAGATGATGCTCTTCTGGGTAATTTGAGAACCAGCCGCGCCGCAGCATTCTGCAGGACCTGCAGGCGGCTCAGGTTCTTCTCAAGTGTCCCCAGATAGAGCAAGTTGCCGTAGTTCATCTTGGACGTGACTAGTGCATGCACTAGAGTTTGACGGGCTTTGATTGGCAGAAGCTTCAAGACCTTCCTAAGGCTCTTAAGAATCCCGAAACAGGCCCCAACTACCCGGTTCACCTGGGGTCCAAACTCATCTTAGATTCGAACCAGACACCTAAATTCCTCGCCTCCTGGCAGGGAATTGGTGCTAGTCCCAGGCAAGGAGGCCACCACGCCGCCGTCCAAGCCGCTTGGTCTCCCCCCACCACCAGCACCTCAGTCTTGCCTCCGTTGAGTTTCAGGCAATTGGCAGACATCCAGGTGGCAAGATCTTGCATGCATGCTCTGAAGATGTCCGCCGCGAGACTTGGTGCACGCGAGAGGGAGATGACCAGCTGCGTGTCGTCAGCGTACGACACCATGCTCAGGCCATGACTCTCCACTATGGAAGCAACCGGGGCAACATATAAATTAAAAAGGGTTGGACTCATGGATGAGCCCTGCGGCACCCCCTGGTCCAAGGCAACTCGCTCGGAGTAACAGTCGCCCTGCCTGACTTGAAAACCTCGGCAAGAAAGAAATGATTGGATCCATTTCAGCGCTGCCCCTCCTACTCCTCCTTTGTTCAGACACTGTAGCAAGATGGCGTGTGCTACAGTGTCGAACGCAGCGCTAAGATCCAAAAGGATCAGGGCCATAGTCTGGCCCTCATCGGCGCCCTTCCTAATGGTTTCGGAAGCCATGAGGAGCGCTGACTCCGTCGAGTGTCGGGGCCGAAATCCAAACTGGGTGGGGTGTAGCCGGTTAGTGTCTTCTACATAATGCATTAACTGCATATTAGCCACCTTCTCCACCACTTTGGAGAAGTAGGGTAGAAGGGAGATGGGACGCAGGTTGTCCAGTTTCTCGAAGCTGATATTCGGCTTCTTACGGAGGGGAAGCACCACGGCTTGTTTCCATTCCTCTGGCATGGTACTGGACCTAAAGGAGACATCCATCAGATGCCTAATGTAAGGTTCTAGCGTCGTCAGGCTGTCCCCCAGCCGCTTGGGTGATGCTGGGTCCCGTGGAGAGCCCGATTTCACAGATCTACAGATTTTAATCAGGTCGTCTGCTGGGGGGGTGGTGAAGTTAAGCAACAGATTTTGTCCACCTGCCTCTCCAGCAGATGCTTCAAACTCTCCCCCTGCCTTGGGTTGGGTAGGGAAAGCTGAATAGATTTTAGACACTTTGTCACCAAAGTAGTCAGCAATACGATTACAGGCAGCAACTGTACAGTCTTCCAGTCCTGCCGAGGACTTGGGGACAGTCAGGGATTTATAGACACTAAACAGTTCTTCAGCTGAGTTATCAGCACCCAAGATCCTGTCTGCGTAATAATGAAACTAGAAATCGAAAAAAATCCCTTCAATGGCCATATACTTCAGTTGTGTGCATGCATCAATACATATCAAAAACTAGTGACAGAAGGAAGGTAATACTAAACAGAACTCATTCAAAAAATTATATTTATTATTTCTCTTTTTTGTAAATATAAATTCATATAAGAATCGTTATAAATCAGACAAATCTATAAAAAACACATCAATTCATTATACAAGTTCATGAAAGACACAATAGAATTATAAAAATAAACAACAAATAAATATATATCCCCCATGGTGTCAGACATACAACCAACTAACTCTCGTGCTACCAAGCATACTACAGTCAAACCTCATACATTGATGAAAAAAGGAACTGGTAAACAATTAGCCAGATCACACAGCTAAAATTGTTCAAGGGCTACAGAAAAGGAATAACGGCCCTTGTAGCAGGTCTACGCGCGTTTCGGTGGTTCAAACCACCTTCATCAGGACCTTGTTCATCGTTTAGTGCAGAACCCGGGGATCAGACAGGACAAAAAACCTAAAAAGGAGAATAAATCTGTCACTCAAACTTCCACAAATTAAGTTTTATAAAAAGGCATAAGACATTCACTATTGCAGTTAAACTACATGGGCTCATCAACGTGACACAAGTAAGATCCTATACTATGTTAGTTCAGAGAACATGATATAACTGGCTTCATAGCACTGCAAAGAAGAGACCTGTTGGGTCAAGAATACCTATTCACTCTCAGGGCATGTTACTGGCTAGATAATAAGCACCAGATAAGAAGGACACACAAATTGGCTGTTTACATGGGAGCCTGTCCTCAGGTAAGGGGTCAGAGACTCACAGTAGCGCAGTTGTACATTGTCTATACTTACAGAAAGAGCACAGTGAATATTTCTCTTTTTTAAGTACGATTATAGAGGTCAAATGAAGGACCAGATCAATTGAACAGCATCTACAAAGGAATCAAGGGAGGCTGTCAATAGACATGTAATGGCGACTTGCTGCAACTCTCACATGTCCCAGATTAAGTAGGGCTTACCAATAGCGTCGTTCATGATGGAAACAAACAAGGCATATGAGACTCAGGACTTCATCCGTATCGATGGCTACAGGGAGAATGTAAACGCCATGATGTCATAATTTATGCACAAATAACGAGAAAAACATAACGTATGTATGCTTCCTATCGACACTCATCCTTATTTCACACTGACAGAGACCTACCAAGGCGGTCGCAGTGTGTCCTTGTTCAGTGGAACTTCACGAAATACAGCAATGTGTCGTGTTTGTCCCTTGGCCACATTCGCTCTTTGAGGGGGTCCCATTGTACATGTTACCTGTCTGCGTAATAAGCAGTTTTCACTGTCCTAATCAGGTTATGATATGCTCGTCTAATGACGAGGTATCTCTCTCTCGCCAGGCTGTCATAGGCTGCTCTCCACTGCCTTTCTGCCCGCTTGCAATCCCTCTTAGCGCCTCGTAGTTTCTCATTGAACCACGGTGCCGTTCTCTGTTTACGGCCGCCCTCCTTCGGTCGGCCTAAAGGGGCCGTATGATCTAGTGCGGCCGTGATACGGTCGTTGAGCAATTTGTTTGCCGTATCTGCGCCATCGCCTCCGGGAGGGCCCCCTGCGATAAGAGCCTCATTGAACTCTGGCAAGGAGAACCTGGCCCATTTACGCCTGGGGTAGTTGAGGGGCGGGGGTCTGACACCTTGTGTTTAGGGAGATGAATTTCGAATGGCACCATGAAATGGTCTGTCCAGGGGAAGGGCTCAGGGGGCGCCACTGTGACATCCTCCCAGTTCCGCAAGATCTTCCGATGGATCCCAATCGAAACCAGGAAGACAGTCACCCAGGCCCTCGTCACCAGCCGGCTGGACTACGGAAACACCCTCTACGCCGGAACCACAGCCAAGCTACAGAAAAGACTACAACGCATCCAGAACGCCTCCGCCCGACTCATCCTGGACATCCCTTGATGCAGCCACATCTCCGGCCACCTGAAGAAACTGCACTGGCTCCCCGTCAACAAGAGGATCACGTTCAGGCTCCTCACCCACGCACACAAGTCTCTCCACAACCTGGGCCCCAAGTACCTCAACGACCACCTAACCTTCCACACACCCACCCACCAACTACGGTCCGCTAGCCTCGCCCTCGCCACCGTACCACGCATCCGAAGAGCCACCTCCGGAGGCAGATCCTTCTCCTACCTGGCGGCCAAGACATGGAACTCCCTCCCCACCCACCTTCGGCTGACCCAGGACCACCTCGCCTTCAGGAGACAACTCAAGACCTGGCTGTTCGAGCAGTAGCGGCCCCCCTCCCCCAAGTGCCTTGAGACCCTTCCGGGTGAGTAGCGCGCTATACAAGTGGTATGATTGATTGATTGATTGACTTCATTTAAAGGATGCACTCGGCGCGCTCTGCAATGCCTGATTTTTCATTGTTGGCCTTTACTATCTCCTGAAGACATCATCTCTTCCGGCTAGCACTTCGTTGTCATCACGCAAGACGTACCTTGTCATTACGCGCTTGGAGTAATGACGTTATTGCGGCGGCCATTTTGAACGTTGCTATCATACTCGGATGATCGGCATCGCAAAACTTAATTTCTCCAGTTTTTTTTTAAAGGTTTTGCCGCATTACTTCAATTTTAACTATATCAACAGAGCGCTAACAATTTCATACTGAACATAAGGTACTGAGTTCATTTTTTTTTTCTCAGCAAGCTTCAAGTATAACAAATTCTGCTCATTTTAACAACTCATCAACAAATATATATGTGTGCTTCACTAATCGATGTTATACCAGTTTACTATCCTGAGTGAGGCAAATCCTTTTGTTTTACAGCTCATCAGCGATGTACACGCTTATCTTTTTTGGATCTGTGCAACATATATTTTATTACATTGGTGTTTTTCTTCAGATATTCACGTTTAGGCTTGGTGACTGTGAATTGCTCTCATGGTGACTTTCTTCAGCGATTCACACGCTTGTGCTTTGTGACAGTAAATTTATTCTCATTATTATTTATTTTACATTTAAGGTCTCAACTGTAATTTTATTTTAGGTGCTTCTATTCTTTTTTTTTTAATTAGCACTTTACATAATGCAGAATGTAACTACTGCACCTTTCTTCTTGTAATCACCGGGTGATCCTCCAATTCGTTGGAAAAAATGGAAGCGTGTTTTTGAGAGATACGCTAAAGTTTGTTGGACATCTTTAAGTGCGGAGAGAAAGACTTCACTTCTTTTACATTGTTTGGGATCCGAAGGACAGGAAGTCTTCGATCATTTGCCAGAGTTATCATCTTCTGAGGCTAAAGGGTTAAATGAATATGAGAATTGCATTCATAAATTGGATAAACATTACTTGCCTAAAATTAGTACGATACTTGAAAGGTATCATTTTGGAAAACTTACTCAAAAAGATGGGGAAACAGTTGAAACATATATAACTGACCTAAGAAAGTTAACCTCATCCTGTAAATATGATAATTTAACTGATGATCATATACATGATCAATTTATGTTAGGCTGTTACATGGAAAAGATGAGTGAAGAGTTGTGGCTTCGAGATGAGCCTACTCTTGAAGAAGTACTTGGGGTCGCAAAGAGAATAGAACATTTGTTGAAGTGTGTAGATGTTCTTAAGAATGGTGATGTAAAAGAAGTAAAAGTGCATTCTATTAAAGGTAAATATCATACATTTAATTCTGTAGTTGATGATAAAATTAAAAGGGAAGTTAAGAATGAGATGTTTAAAAACAAGGAGAAGTTCACTACATTGAAATGTTTTAGATGTGACGAGATAGGACATTTAGCTAATGTTAGCAGATGTCCTGCGTTAAACCATATCTGCTCTAAATGTAAAAAAAAGGGTAACTTTTCTAAAACACGTAGGACGAAAATATCTCCCAGAGTAAAGAAAGTAGAGGTGTATGAAAGTAATTCTGAGTCTTCGCAAGATGACTTTGAGTGTGGTCAGATTGTTGTTCAGATTCAAGATATGTCTAAGAAGAGAAATTGTCCCTTAGACGACTTACTCGTTGATAGTGAATCTACGAGAGTTCTTTTTGATTCTGTGGCCAAGATAACTATCATTTCTAATGAATTTTGTAACTCTAAGCTTAGGAATAATATTAAACTCATTAAACCTGATATTAGTCCATTAGCTTATGGAGGTGAACTGATTAAGCTTCATGGATACTTCATGGGCGTGACTGAGTACCAGAACAGAATGATTGCAGGAAAAATGTATGTATCTAAGAAAGGTGATAGTTTAATAAGTTGGATACATCAAGGGGATTTAGGTGTGATTCTGGATCCCAATGCGGATCCTCCGATACAACTCAGAGAAAATGTTTCAGAAATCTGGTTCAACACCTGCTAGTAGTAGCGATAAGGTTTTAGAGTTACAACATGAACACACTCCTACACCTGCTTGTATCAAGGGTGAAGACAATGAAGTTGTGTTGTCCCTTATTGAAAAATTTCCTAATGTGTTCAAACATGAGTTAAGTTGCTTGAAGGGGTATCAGCATAAAATTAAGTTAAAAAGTTAATTCCAGTATGTTGTAAGGTGAGGAATGTTCCTTTGTCTGTAAAAGACGATATGCAAAAGGAATTAAAAAAATTAATGGATGGTGGAATTATTGAGGAGGTTGAGGGAACGGAATGGTTGGCTCCAGTGGTGGCCGCAAGGAAACCTAATGGTGATCTTCGTCTGTACATCGATTTGCGCCAACTAAATAAAAATGTGGTAATTGACAAATATCGGTTACCCAATATAAATGGGTGGTGCGAAGGTATTTAGCACCATTGATTTAACATCTGCGTATCATCAGATAGAGTTGGAGCAAAACAGCAGAGATTATTACGCCTTTTGGCACTTTTAGATTTAAAAGGATGCCATTTGGTCTGGTCTCGGCCTCATCAGTATCTCAGAGGGTAATGGAGAAAGTGTTGAAGATTTTCCCGGTGTGTGTGTTTATCAGGATGATATTTTGATATTTGCCAACAACATGAAAGAGCATGATAGTAGGTTAAAGGCGGTGTTACGCAATGTGAATGAATCTAATCTCATGGTGAAAAAGAAAATTTTTAATTCCGTGCTGACTCCATAAATTATTTGGGTCATAGGATTGATGCAAATGGGGTTAGTCCAAAAGAGGTTATGGTTGATGTCATACAGAAAATGAGTCCTCCTAAGAGTAAGGAAGAACTAATGAAGTTCTTAGGCGTGGTGGAATACTATGCTAAGTTTGTAAAAAACTTTGCTGAGGAAACTGTCATTATGAGATGTTTACTAAGGAAAGGTGTCAATTTTTGTTGGTCTTCGGAACGAAATGCAGAATTCGTTGCTGTTAAGGAAAGTTTAAAACATGCCCCATCGTTACAAAGTTTTGATACCTCTCTCAAAACAATTCTCATGACGGATGCTAGTGAGAGGGGTTTAGGTGCTGTTTTATAGCAATGTGGTCCTTTAGGTACGAAAACTATTATGTTTTTGTCTTGTAGTCTCAGGGATCCTGAGACCAGATACTCAGTTGTGGAAAGAGAAGCTTTAGCGGTCTTTTGGGTTGTGAGAAAGTTGTAGAAATTTCCATGGGGAACAGAATTTGAGGTCAGGACTGATCACAAGCCCTTGGTAGAAATCTTTGAGAAGAAGGGTCTAGATTTGATTTCTGGCCATACAACCAAATGGATAATGGGGTTGCAAGAATATTCTTTTCGCATTAGATATATTCCTGGGGTGGAGAATAAAATAGCGGATGTTCTTTCTCGCCTTGTTCCTGAAGTTGATTTAGAGGTTTCAGATGTTGGTGAAGAGTTTGAAGGTGTAGACAATGAATTTGAAGAAGAGTGGGTTTGTGCTTTGGATTTGGCAAGTATATCTGAGGAGAGATGGGTTAATGAAGTTGGTTCAGATGTAACGTTGAGTGAAGTTGTATCTTTATTAAGAGTTAACTGGGATAGTGCAAAGGGCAGGGACTTTATCTACGAGTCCGTTTTGGTATGTGAGGCATGAACTATCGGTTGATAGAGGGGTACTGTTTAGAGGCACAGGATTAGTTCCTCCAGCCGGTCTTAGGAAGGAGTTGCTAGACATGGCTCATGTTTCACATTCTGGTATCACTAAAACCAGAGAGTGGTTAAGTGGCACGTAATGGTGGACCGGAATGGATAAGTTCATAGAGAGAGATATTTGAAAGTGTGTTCCTTGTGGGTAATGTGATAAATCAAAATTTCCTAGAATTCAACCCATGATTGTGAGAAGACGTCCTAAACGTCCATGGGAAGACATTGCTTTGGACATAGTTGGACCTATTTATGGTGGTAGTTCTCAAACTTTTCTTTTAGTCATCATGGACATGTTTTCTAGATGGCCTGAGGTTTTCTTTTTATCCAGTGTGGAGACACAAAGTGTGATAAAGTGTATGAAAGAATTAATTTCTAGAGAGGGTAATCCAAGACCTATTTTGACTGAAAACGGCATGCAACTGGTATCTAAAGAGATGGAGGAATTTCGTCTAAAAATGATATTGTACATAAAACATGTTCGTTATATCACCCCGAGGGTAATGGAATGATTGAGAGGTACAACAGAGTACTGAAGGAAACAATTACTCTTGCGAAATCTATGCATCTGGATTGGAAGTGTGAAGTACGTAAGAAAGTAGAGGAGTATAGATTGACTCCTCACTCCACAACTGGAAGATCTCCTTTCTTCCTTTTTCGGGGTAGGTTTGCAAATACTTGTTTGGAACCATTTTGGGTTAATGTTTATTGCAGACTTAAAGGTAGAATTGAAGGTGTTGATGAACAAGTCTTACATGATAGAGAAGAACATAAGGCTCAGCAAAGGAAAAGGAATTTTTATGTAAAAAAAATCTGTGAAGAGTACGGTGGTTAAGGTGGGAGATTGGGTAGCTATTAGACGACCTGTTTTTTTTGATGGTGGCAACTCGAAATATCTCAAACCAATGTTGGTCATAAAGGTATTCAATAACGCAGTGAAAACTCAGGATCACAGAATATGGAACCTTAATAGAGTGGTCATTGTAAAATCTAAATCAAATGATATTTTACATGAAAATGATAGTGGTGCTGATGGTTCTATGGGAACAAATGATGCTCATACTGGTGGAAGCAAATGTGCTGATACTAGTGAGAGCCATGGTAAATGTTCTTCTAACAACAGAGGTGAACACAGTTATCTTCGTCCTTCCTTGAGGACTTCAAAACGTCCATCACATCTAAAAGATTATGTTTAGTGTGATTTATATCAAAAGATTTTGATGTTTGTATATAGTTGTTATTGGAGGGAGATGTGTGATATTCCATATCACTATTTTCTATTATTAGAATTGTAGGTTAGCTTAGGTTCCATACTAACATGGAATAGAGTGTTATGATGTCATTAATGATTTGAAGAATGCTGCTCAGTTGAATCTTACTCTGGCAGCTGCTGGATGGGATCCTTTATACATGAATAAACTACAGAAGAATCTTATCATCTTTCTCATTATTTATGGAAATACTACAACATGGCATTGGGAACAGTGAGCCAACTAGGCCGCAGTAACACACACGTTTGATTTTCATTGGGGATATCAGAGGCCCTGTGGGAATAGCAGAACTTCACAGTGCTGGATTGTGCTATACTGTGACCAGTCTCTGACGCCCCATAGGGAAGTAAGGCGACATACTGCTTTGCCAGGGTATTGAGAGCTTGTTGTGGCTACTGGGTGTGCTGCACCAGAGTTCTTGAATGTGCAAGGCTGTTCTGGTGAGATCTGCTGCTGCATTTGTCGCTCCAAGGGACATTTTGACATGCCCACTGTGGAAGGAGCTTCAGGAAAGCCTCAGGTCTTAAATGAGCAGTCTCTTAAAGGGGCAGTGAAAAAAATAAAAGGAAACTTTAACTTTGGAACAACATTTCTTTAAAGTGCATGCAGGTGGTTGTATGAGGTCAAGGCAACTAGTAACCACAACATCTCCACTGACTGAGTTTGAGAGGTGCAGGGAAGCATACATTCACGTTAAGCAGAAAAACATATGTCAGTGTCAGGGTTTGTGGTCAGAATGTTTTGTTTAAGCATATAGTAGTAAAAGACACTTAGCCCATCATCTAAGTGTTTATTATTGAATAAGGGAAGACGTCAGGGCAAATATAAAGGTTACTGCAATATCACCCTCACCATATTTATTGTCTTAACCAGGTGTCCCAGCCTTTGAGTGGGATAAATGGATAGCTTTTTTTGATAACTACTTATAAGCACTGAATGCTCAAGAATTTAGCTCAAATAGGAAAAAAGCTATTTTACTGGCCAGCTTAGGAAAAGAAGGGCAACACATTTGAAAGTGCCCACCAGTAGCGATGGATAATCAGGGGCTGGCCATAGAGGGTGTATTAATGGAGGCCCGGAAAAGTTTGGAAAAGAGATTTGCCAAAGAGACTAATGTAGTGATGAGGAGGTTACATTGTACACACAACCACAGAGAGTTGGTGAGTCAATAGATGAGTTCATCACTAGATTAAAGGAGCTTTCAGTCAAGTGTAGGTTTGGAGCGATGACTGAGGAGATGATACACGATCAACTTACAGCTCGATGTAGAAATAGGAAGACCAAAGAATGACTGTGGGCAGCCAAAGATCCAACTCTGAAAGATGCAATAGAATTGCAAAATCGTGGAGGAGTCGTAGTATTGCATGAAGGAGATGGAACGCAAAGACTGCAAGATGAATAGATACCAAGAGTGAGGGTGAATGTTTGTTGGTGGACAAAGTGGAGGAGAAAGTGGCAGTATTGTACAAATAGAACTCCAAGAGTGGAAAAACTTTTCCATGGAACAAGTATGTATCCAACAAACTGCAAACAGAATGTGTAGCAAGTGCAGTAGTAACTATCATGCATCAGACTCAAAGATTTGCTGGGCTATTGGGAAGAAGTGTAGAAGCTGTGGCCACCAAGGGCACTTTGCAAGGATGTACAAAGAGGTCAATAAAGGCAAGGTAGCTGTATTATCTGAGGAGACAGCTTGAGGAGACAAAAACTGGAGGTCAGATACAGTACTACTGGTGTGGCAGGCAGAAGGAGTAGACATGGGTGGAGAAGAAGTCCCGTACGCAGGAGAAGCAGATAGGGAGGACAGAGGAAGAAATTGGCCTAAGGCAGATTTTGTAATCAGGGACAAAGTTATCAAGTTAACGGTGGATTTAGGGTCATTTTACTCCATTATACCTAAGAGAGTGTTCCAGAAGGAGTGGCCTGGGGTACGATTGTTACAGAGGAACATAAATCCTGGAGGATGTCAATGGGAAGAGCTAGACATCTTAGGGGAAAGGACATCGATTTTGTTAACGAGCAGATAAAGGGTAAGGTCTGCATAGGTGTGTCAGAGCCAACCATTTTGGGTTGGTATCATCAATATGATCTCCATATCAGGATAGATCCTCAGGCAGCCATACAGGGTGTAGCAGTAGACATACTAACAGTGGAGGATATCTTGGAAGGTGCCAAGGAAGTGTTCAGGGTAGAGTTAGGTCACCTAAAGGGATATGTGCACAAGATAGAAGTCAAGTAGGTAGCTATACCTGTTCAGCATAAGGTGAAGAGTGTACAATAATGGTCAGAGAAAAAGTGAGGAAAATGTTCGATGAGATGTTGGGCAGTGGGATAATAGAACCTGTTGATACATCAGCTCTGATCTCTCCAGTGGTTATCACTGCGAAAGCTGATGGCAAGTTAAATTTCTATGTTGACTTAAGGAGTCTCAATCAAAATACTGTGTCAGATACTTTCCCATTACCTAACATCAATGAACTGTTGTTATTGCTGAAAGGAGGTAAGTACTTTTCAAATTGGACATGCGGCATGCTTACCACCAAATCCATTTCCAAGTTAACTCTAAACCCTTGACCGTGTTCATTACGTGGAAGGGTACTTTCCAGTTTACTAGAATGCCGTTTGGGCTGTCCTCTGCAGTGAGTTTCTATTAAAGAATGGTTACGGATGTGTTCAAGGGTTTAGAAAATGTCAATTACTTCCAGGATGATATCTTGGTGTTTGGTGACAGTGTTAGTAGTCACAACAAAGCGTTAAAGAATACCATGGGCAGATTGGGAGAAACTGGCCTAACAATGTGGAGAGAGAAATGCCCTTTCTTGGTCACTGAGGTGGAATACTTGGGACACACTTTATAACCTGATTGAGGGAGACCCACAAAAGATTTACTTGCATCAATAAGACTGGCACCAGTTCCTTTCTTTAAGGATCAGTTATGCTCCTTTCTGGGCCTAATCAAGTACTACTCTAAATGTGTAAAAAGAATTGCCAGACAAATTCAGGTGTTGAAGGTGCTCAGGAGGAAAGGGATTTCCTTACTTGGGCAACTAAACAGCAAAACATTTTTGAGAGCATAAAAGAAGAAATCTGTGGTGCCGGCATTCTAGTGCCATTTGACATCAATGCCAATATTATTGTGACAGTGGATGCAAGTGACACAGGAGTCGGAGCAGTCTTATCCCAGAAGTCGAGTTCTTCTGAGATAACTGTGGCATTTGCATCATGCTTCTTGACAGCTGTGGAGCGTCACTACTCGGTTATCGAGAAGGAGATCTTGGCCGCAGCTTAGGGTGTGGAATTCTTTAGGATGTACTTGTGGGGAAGTAAGATAACTCTTCACACAGACCACAAGGCCTTGATCAAGTTATTGTCACCAGGTAGGACAGGAAAAGGGTCAGCCAGGCTAGCCGGTTTGGCATCCAGGTTGCAGGAATATAATTTTCTAGTGGAATTCATAAGTGGTTGACAGATTGTGCAGACGGATTGGTTGTCACTTTTACCCCTGGATTGGAAGAGTGTAGATAAGGATGGAGTGACCAAGTGTTTGAGGTAGGGAGCTGTGGCCAGTGTGGAGGATGTCCTACTGTGGAGTCGGGGTGCTATAAGTAATTCTGAATGTCTTTTATCCATGGAGAAAGATGATGTGTTGAGGGGTGTCCTTAAGCTCATAGTCAAAGGTGGGAGGAGAGAGAGAGAGCACATTGCCCATTGCTTTGAAGCTCTTTAATGCTATTTTGGATTAACTCTCCACTGCTGCAGACCAGATCATCTTGCAATGTGATAAAATTGGTAATCCCCTTGAGATTGTTTGAAATCGCGCATGAGGGACATTTGAGTCAGACTGTGACAAAGAAGAGGCTGCATTGTGATTTTTGGGAGAGGATGTGGCTGAATGAGCTAGGGCTGTTGATCTTAAATCTGGGGAACCAGGTTCGAGTCTCAACAATGGTGCTTAACATCCAGTGATTCTGGGCAAATCACGTAATCTCCCCATGCCTAACAAAAATGAATGTGTCCTGTGTAACATAACTGGTGCTCATGTAAAGCGCTCTGATACCTGATACCTTCGGGTCAAGTTTGCGCTGTATAAACCTCCGGATAAAAAGAAAAATATATGGATGGTGAGGTGATATGATGTGTGGAAAGATGTTGTGAATGTAGTGAGTGTGAGAAGAGGTTAAAGGTGGGTGCACAAAGTGTATCCAGTAGTATCCATGATCCTGGTCAAGTGTGGCATAGTGTGTGTTTGGATTTTAGTGGCCCCATGGCAGGAGTTAAATACAACAATAGATTTGGAATTTGTTAGAAGCGGCTGTCTCTAGTTGGCAGAGGTATACACTTCTGACAAATAGGGACACACCTTTTCTAGTCAGGGCAAGGAGATCACACACTTAGATAACCCCTGCTCACCCCCTTGGTAGCTTGGCAAAGCAGACAGGCTTATCTCAGAGGCAGTGCGTTAAGCATTTATGACCACATACAGTAATAAAGTGAATACACTACAAATGGACACGACACAGTAGTATTATAAAAATAAGTATTTTTATATAAGGTTTAGCACAAGACCAAATAACGACAAAAATATACCACAGTCTCAATAAATACTCTTGGAAGGAAAAATAATAGTTCAAGCCCGGTTTCTTCTTAGCACAAAGTCTTTAGTATCAAAAGCAACTCTTCTTCTCTAAAACACAGTTCTTGGCAACAATGTAACCCACACGGGAGTCACACGACGTCGAGGCAAAGTTAATCCAAAGGTTCGGCGTCGACCGCGAGGAGCGCTACGTCGAGCCCGGAGTCGCACAGACCCCAACAACACAGTACCTTGGAAAAGTGAAGCACTCGATGATCAGCGGCGTCGAGATGTCCGGCGTCGCGTCTTCGGCGTCGATCGAGCCTCGGAGTCGGGGCGATCTGCAGCGGCGTCGACCGAAGTAAGGCGGGAGCAGCGCTCACGGGATGAAGCAGGATACGACGTCGTCGATGTCGATGTTGCAAGAGTGAGCAGCGCTCACGGCGTCGAGAGGGCTCGAAGTCGATGCGATCAGCAGCGGTGCAGACACGGGGTCACTTGGAGCTGGAGCCGAACTCACTACTCACTTGCGTTGCTGCTGGCGTCGATCGGGCCCGGCGGCCGGCGTCGAGGAAGCGGGACACTGGAGCCGTTACTCACGATGTCGAGCTGGATTCGGCGGCGTCCGTCGGCGTCGAGATTGCTGGATTCTTTCAGAGGTGCTGGATTCACAAATCCCAGCAAATAGCACTTTAAGCAGATGAAGTCCTTTAGCCCTGTGACTTCAACAGGAGACTGGCACTCTTCCAGCCCTTGGAGATTTTCTCAGCAAAGAGTGAGAGTACACACAAAGTTCCTCTCTCCTGGTTCCTTGGCAAAAATAAAGAAGCAATGCAGGATTCCCCCAACAAACAGCACTCTGGCAGAAGGGGTAGGCAGTCCTTAGATCCGCAGGCTTCTTGTCCTTGGTTCAGGTTTCCTTGTCAGAAGTGATCTGAATTCTTGGTTCAGGGGTCCTTCTCTTATACCCCTTTTTGGCTTTGATCCCTTTGTCCATGCAGGGGAATTTCCCCCCATCCTGGGTTTGTTGTGGGTGTTGCCAGGCCAGAGCACCTGGCCTATTCACTGGGCAGGGCAGAGTCCTCAGCCGCTCAGCAGGAGCGGAGCCAGCATTGTCACTGGCAGGGGCAGGGCCATCAGCTGCCCGGCACGAGGCGGGCCAGGAAAGTCCCAGGCAAGCACAGAGTCATCAGTCGCCTGGCAGGGGGGCGGAGCCAACATTGTATCAGGCAGGGCAGGCTCTCAAGAGCTACTCTTCCCCTACTCTCAATGCAAATGCCCCACTCATCCCACACTGACTCATTCAGACTCTCTGGAGCCACCCAGCTCCTGTCACACACACACCAGAACCAGCAGAGACCGGTAGGCAGTTAGACAAGAAAATAGCTACTTTCTAAAAGTGCTATTTTCAAACACAGAGTCCAAAAACCATCCACACAAACGGATGCGTTATTAAACCCTGAGTTCAGGGATACCAAACTCGACATTGCACCATGCTCCCCGAGCCCGCTAGGATTATAACATTAATAATCCTGGCAGCCCATTCTAACTGATGGAGAGCAGGCTACCTTACAATAGTGAAAAACGACTATGGATGTAATTCACTATTAGGACATGCCAACCTTGTCAGGCTTGTCCTACCTTATGCTTACAATGCACCCTGCCCGTGGGCCTACCATAGGGGTGACTAACATGAAGTTAAGGGAAGGTTTAGGGACTGGCAAGTAGGTGTACTTGCGCAGTCCTCGTGACAGTCAGACTGCACGTGGTCTGGCAATGGCAGACCTTCAGACATACTTTTACTAGGCCGCTCGTGTGGGTGGCACAACATGTGCTGCAAGCCCACTAGCAGCATTTGTATTTACAAGCCCTGGCACTCCTGGTGCACTCTACTAGGGACTGATAGTAAACCAAATAAGCCAAACATGGAAGTCAATCAATACAGCAATTTCACATAGGGAGCACTTGCATTGTGGCACTGATCAGCAGTGGCACAGTGCCCAAAGCATATACCAGCAAAAAAACATCGTAAACAGAGGAGGCAAACAGAAAAAACGGAGGAGAGACTCATGCCAATGATGCCAGGTCTAACAGAATTGTTATGGTGGACTTTCACCCCAGGTGGCTGATTGTATGGGTAGTGCCTGAGATTACTACCCGAAGGACCATAAGGATGCTGTATGAGATGCTTATACAAGAGCGTTACCTTGCTGTTATCATTACAGATAATGGGACTCAGTTGATGTCGTGGAGATGAAGGAGTTTTTGGATTTGTATGGAATCAAACACGCACTGCCCTTTACAATCCCCAAGCTAAAGGGATAGTGGAGAGAGCTAACCGCATGGTAATGTAGGCGATAGAATTGGCCTTAGCCAAAAACCTAGACATAGAGGAAGTCATTTCAGATTTGATGTGGGCTTACCACACTACAGAAAACACTGCTACTAGTAAGGTTCCCTTTAGGCTACTACCACACTTGAGTATCATACTATAATACATACTCCATGGATCGTCAGAACCTAGCATGTCAGAAAGGGAAGGAGCAGGTCTTTCCAATTGGGAGGACCTGCTTGGAAAGAACATTCTTTTCTATAAGTACCCTCACTCACCAAAGGTTGCCCTTAGGTGACATGCTTCATCATTGGGGCTTCCCAAGTATCTACTACTTGGGGCGTGCTGCGACTTGTGAAGGATACGTAGGAGCACTTTTGGTGAAACTATGTGTGGTGCGGTGTATGGTGGAGTGGTGTTTAAAGTGTGAGTTTTAAAAATACCTAGCTAGTAAGCCTACACATTTATTCTTGCTTCTACTTGGTATATTAAAAGGGGGGTTAGATGTAGGAATTAGAACCTCAATGTGGTAAAAAAAACCTAGCTATCTCGTCGACATGTTTCAGAGTGTCCCCCACACCTTTTCTTCAGAACAACATGAGGACCAGCCTCATGTTTGCCACTCCAAATGAGAACCTGTAATGTGGTTTACAATTAGAAAAAGACACACCTAATGTGTGTATCTTACTTGTATACATACGATTTAGGATGAATCTGTAGTATCTGTATTAGGGGAAAGATAATATCATTAGTACATGGGGCCTGCCCGCATGGGCAGACCAGATCCCATTCATAATGGTTGTTCCTCATGGACTGTGCCTAGGAAGTGAAACATTACACTTAGTGCATATTAGGGTGTTCCTTAGGAGTAGGTGCAGCAGTGTGTGATCCTCCATTCACAACTGTGCATAGTATATCTGTTCAGAGGGTTGAAAATATATACACACATATATATCACTATTTACAGTATGAGCACACTAAGTCTTCGAGCACATTCACAAACAGACAGAACATGACATATAAACATGTAATTTGCATCCTAAAAAATGGGTATTGCTGCAGTTGGTAGACGCACTTAGTATAGAGCAGTACTATGCCCCATGGTCCGCCTGGGTGGAGGGGCCTGTATACCCTGTGGGAGTAAAAATGGATTGGCTGTGACATTCCATTGTGTAATAATTCAAACGTTATAATTCTGAAGAGTACTGGTCACAAAGGTCAGGCATGTTCCCCCTACAAATTGAGAGTGTAACGTTATTTCAAAAATTTAGGCAGGCTTTTCGAACCAAGAGAAATGCTTCTACAGTGTGGATGAGTCATGGCGGTAGTCCTGAGACGTTCTTATTCTCTTTTTCTCTAGGATATAGGTGTATTCGCCCAAAATAAAGAGAATTATATAAGCAAATTATTGGTTTTGGAACCCTGATAGGATCTTAAGTCAGAGCACATTGTCACCCCTACAGAGTTAAAGGTCTCATGGGCAACAGCGACTTACTTGTGCAAAAAAAACGGACTCCGAATGGCCTCTTTATCGTATTGCATGCCTTCCGAGTTTTTGGTATCGAGCGTGTATGCTCCCCATTGATTTCCTGCTGTAAAGAAGAGATCGTCACTTACTTTAGCTCAGCATCCCTCCGTCCTCGTAAACCTAGTCGTACCTCGGGCGGCCGTATCTTTTTGGCACCGAGGGGCATTTTATCAAGAACGGGCGTTACATTATCGCCGCTTTTATCGGCAGGAAACTGCCGATAAAGCGGCGATAATGTGCTTGATAATATGCTCTATGAATTCCAATCGAAGCCCATGTTAGATGTGAAGACATCTAACATGGGCTTCGATTGGAATTCATCGAGCATATTATCAAGCACATTATCGCCGCTTTATCAGCAGTTTCCTGCCGATAAAAGCGGTGATAATGTAACGCCCGTTCTTGATAATATGCCCCCTAGTTCCTCATGGTTTATGAGTGTTTTTCTGATTGGTTCCTCCGGTCAAAAAGACTAGAGCGAGTGCCTAGTTTTGCAACGCTTGCGGTAGACTCCATTACGTGAGTTTTTTACAATCGTTAGAGTGCATAATCAATTTTGATTTTAGTCTGCAAAATTTTTGTTAGGTATTTTACATTTGCGCAGTGAAATAATAAATTAAAAACTGAAAATTAAAAAATGAATAGTTTGGGGATCGAACCCTGTCCATAGGTTATATGCAGGTGCCATTTTAGATTAGGAAAATAGAACAGAACCGTCTGTTAGGAGATTCAATAAAGAGTTTAAAAAGGAGATAGGTAACCCAAACAAATGATAGTAGTAAACGATAATAATAAATAATAAATAATAAATAGCCATGTTAAAAGTAAGAATGAGCAAATGACCTGTATTCAAGATTTTAGAACAGTTTTTAGAGATTCATAGTTCTAAATGCAGATAGTTTGGCTTGGCTTAGATTTTCATGAATTGTCCCCAAAGTATATTTTCATTCAATCCTAAGCTATCTGTGCGTAATATGAAAACCCATCTCTGTTCTTTCTCCAAGAGTGCTTGTTCAAGGTTATCACAGTTTCTTATGTGCTCCAAGATCACCCAATATAAGTCATTGGGAGTATGTTGTTTCTCATTAAAATGGACTGCCATCTTTGTGCTTGCTCTGTGGCATCGTATGTTACTGTGATGTTCGCAAATTCTGCTACTTGCTTTTCTTGTGGTCATCCCCACATAATGTAAATTGCAGATACAGGTAATTAGGTACATTACGCCCACTGTGTTAAATAAAAAAAGTGGTTTTCAACACAGGCCAAACATGGGAACTACGGACATTCACTAACTGTAATACAGTGGGCGTAGTATACCTAATTACCTGTGCTCTAAGACTGAGTGTGCTCATAGTGTAAATAGTGATATATATGTGTGTGTATATATGTTCAACCATCTGAACAGATATACTATGCACAGTTGTGATTGGAGGATCATCCACTGCTTCACCTTCTCTTTAGGAACACCGTAATATACACTAAATGCCTAGGCACAGTTCATGAGGAAAAACCGTTATGAATGGGATCTGGTCTGCCCCTGCGGGCAGGCCCCATGTACTAATGATATTATTTTTTCCCTAATACAGATACTACGGATTCATCCTAAACCTTATGTATACAAGTAGGATACACACATTAGGTGTGTCTTTATCTAATTGTAAACCACATTACAGGGTCTCATTCGGAGTGGCAAACATGAGGCTGGTCTTCATGTTGACCTGAAGAAAAGGTGTAGGGGACACCTTGAAACATGTCGACGAGATAGCTAGGTTTTTTTACCACATTGAGGTTCTAATTCCTACATGTAACCTCCCTTTTAATATACCAACTAGAAGCAAGAAAAAATGTGTAGGCTTACTAGCTAGGTATTGTTAAAACTCACACTTTCAACACCACTCCACCATACACCGCACCACAAATAGTTTCACCAAAAGTGCTCTTACGTATCCTTCGCAAGTCGCTGCAAGCCCCAAGCAGGAGATGCTTGGGAAGCCCCAATGATGAAGCATTACAAAAGGGGGTGGTGATGGACGGAGCATCTGAATCAATCAAACACTCACACCCAGTCAAAAGATCTGGGTTTAATCCATCACCGTTCTTTAGCCCACTCTGCCACCCCAGTTCAGCCATGACCATATGCAAATCAGTCTGACCCTGTGCCTCATGGGAACAGTCTAGTCCGAACTTCCAAGCCATGTCTTCACCACCCCCTTTTGTACCGCCAATAATGAAGCATGTCACCTAAGGGCAACCTCTGGTGAGTGAGGGGAATATAGAAAATAATTTTCTTTTCCAAGCAGGTCCTCGCAATTGGAAAGACCTTCTCCTTCCCTTTCTGACAGACTAGGTTCTCACGATCCATGGAGTATGGATTATAGTATGATACTTTAGAAACAAGAGGCCGAACCTAGCACTAACCTATCTCTCCCTCCTTTTTTGTGATACTACCACACTTGAGCCATCTTGGATAAGAGAGTTGATAGGTGGAAAAACAGTGGGAGTTAGGACAGAGATTGATACTCTCTATGGTCCATATTACCAAGACCGGCGATAAAATTATCTACGATTTAGCAGCAAGAAACTGTTGCTAAAGTGGCGATAATGGGCTTGATAATATGCCCTTGTGAATTCCCATAGAAGCCCACGTTTACACCTGAACCTGGATTTCTATAGGAATTCACAAGGGCATATTATCAAGCCCATTATCGCCGCTTTTGCGGCAGTTTCCTGCCGCTAAAGCGGCGATAATTTTAACGCCGTTCTTGATAATGTGCCCCTCTGTCCCATGTGAAAGAAAAGATCAACCACCCATCCACAAAGGCAATTGGATGAAAGTGACGTTGGGCTGCATAAAGAGTGGTTTGAGGAAGGTACGTGGTCGTTGGCAAGTCAAGGAAGTGCATCAGTGGCATGTATTTTTGGTCAATGGGGAGTGGTGGAATCTCCGTGGATGCTAAAGAAATGTTCAGCTGACAAAACATCCATGAGAAGAGAGGATGGAAGTGTGTGTAGTGGTTACATGTTAGCACAAGATCGCCAGTTGTTGAGTGAGGGTCAGTACAATACAAAATGGAGCCATCATCCCGGAGGCGCAGCGGACGGGCGCAGTGGGCGCGCCGTCAACGCGCCGAAGGCGCGCCAAAGCTAAGCCCGTCTGTGCCCGTCCGCGGCCGGCAGGGGCAAGGGGCACCACACTCTGCCCGGCTGATCACCTATCTCCCACATCAGTTCTGCTCTTATTGGATCCCTGGCACCATCCCCTCCCCTGTAGCAACCCTGGTGTATGCCCTCGGCCTGTTAGCCTCCCCTCCCCGCTCCCCCCCACGATTGTGTCACAAATTATACCCCCGTATGTCCCACTATCCTCGTTCCCCAACCACCCTTTCACTCCCCAAACTCCGGTTTTCAACATCTCGGCCACGCTTCTAAATACCAGATCAGCAGTTAGCCACCAGCATGAGCTATCGTATTACATCAATACGCATGCTCCCGACCTCCTGTTTCTTACAGAAACTTGGTTTAAGGCGGACTCCCTACCCAACATCCTAGCTACACTGCCCCCCTCACACTCTGCCATCCGAGTGGATCGGCCAGAGGGCAAGAAGGGTGGAGGAGTGGCCTTGATAGCTCGCACTGACCTCCACTTTCAGATCCTCCCCTCCCCCCCAATTCCAGAAGTGGACTACCTGGTAGCACGCTCTACCTCCCATCAGACGCCCCTGACATGTGTTCTCATTTACCGCCCCCCCACCTCACCCCGTCTTTCAACTCTAGCTTTCAAGAACTCTTAGCCACTTTGGCGATCAATAACTCTTCAGTCCTAGTCCTAGGGGACCTCAATTTCTGGCCAAACGACCCAGCTGAAAGTCCCCACTCCAGGGACTTCACGAACCTCATGACCAGCCTCAACTTTACATCCTACATCCACAGCCCCACTCATATTCACGGTCACACTTTGGACCAAATTTGGGCTTTGAATGTCCCCATCTCACACCCCACCGTCTCCCCCTGCTCCTGGTCTGATCATTCCCTTATCTCATTTTCCCTTGCCCTTGCCCCCGATGCGAAGCCTCCACTCCGCAAGAACATTTGGGCTAGGAAATGGGGCAAAGCTGACATGCCTTCCTTTTGCTCATCCCTGGCCAGGACCAGCCCCGACCTCTCAGGCCTTGCCGCCCCTGCCCAGCTGGCAACCATCAATAACTGGCTAACTCAATCAGGCAACAAATTCGCTCCCCTGAGACGCATCACGGTTAAAAGGGCTCACGCAGCCAACAGATGGTTTAACTCAGACCTTAAGGCAAAGAAACTGGCTACGGGGAGAGCTGAGCGAGCTTGGAGGAGAGCCTATTGCCCTACACTAAAAACCGCTTATCTCTCTGCTCTCCAGATCTACAAAAAAGCCATACTTGAGGCCAAGACAGCTTTCTACACTAACAGGGTTTTAATGGCCGAGTCCCAGTCCAAAGAAATCTTTGCCACGGTGCACGAATTAGCTGCATCCAACAGAGCCACGGCCACGATCCCTCCTTCCCAACATCTATGCAACTTACTCAATGCTTTCTTTCTTCAGAAGGTTGCTAAAATCAAAATTAATATTCCCCCCCCCTCTCCAACTTTCGTTAATCCCTCCCCCCCTCCCACCGCCACCAAACTAACCACTATCCCCCCTCTGACCATGGACTCTCTTCCCCCGTTACTTCAACGGGTAAAATCTGGCTCTACTCTGGACTTCGGCCCAGCCCACATTCTTAGAGAGATCTACCTAAACTGCCCTGTCCCCCCCCTCACTCTCCTTAACGACTCGCTTAGCTACGGCATTGTCCCCAACTTTCACAAAGCAGCGGTCGTTATTCCCATCCTAAAAAAACCTGATGTCGACCCTTCATCCCCCTCCAACTACCGTCCCATCTCCCTACTACCCTACTTGGGAAAGGTTTTGGAAACTCACGTCACCACCACCCTGAGTGCTCACATGGAAACGAATCACTGTCTCTCCCCCCGTCAGGCAGGCTTTCGACCGCTACACTCCACGGAGAAGGTAGTGATTTCGGTAATGGATGGACTTCGCGAAGGCATTGACACCAACCTCTCGCAGGCCCTCATCCTTCTGGACCTGTCCGCCGCCTTTGACACGGTGGACCACTCCACCCTCCTCACCCGTGTCAAGGCGGCGGGCATAGAGTGCTCAGCCCTGTCATGGGTTGAGTCCTTCCTATGTGATAGGGCTCAAGCGGTCCACCTTGCTGATTTCACGGCCGCTCCCCGCAAGGTGGAGTGCGGCGTCCCCCAGGGCTCGTCACTCTCCCCCCTTTTGTTTAATCTATACATCTACCCCCTCATTTTTATGTTGCAGCAGCTGGAGGTCACGGTGTTCAACTATGCCGACGACCTCCAGCTAATCTTCAATCTCTCCCACTCCCCTTCATCCGCTCAGAACGTCCAAACTGTTATGCAATTCATTCAGGACTGGATGAACTGCAACCACCTCAAGCTTAATCCAGACAAGACTGAGCTAGTCTTGACCGGAGGTGGCTGCAGTCCATGGTCCCCGTCCTTTTGGCCCCCTTCACTTGGTACCCCCCCACTCCTGGTCCCTAAACTCAAGACCCTTGGGATCCTGCTAAATGCACAACTTTCTGTACATTCCCAAGTTAGTTCGGTAGTATCCTCCTGCTTCTTCTCCCTCAGGATAATCAGGAAAATATCCCGCTTCTTCTCCCTTCCGGCGCTAAAGGTCATCATAATGGCTATGGTGCTTTCGCGCCTTGATTATGGAAACATAA
The DNA here is from genome assembly GCF_964261635.1 of Lissotriton helveticus. Classification (NCBI taxonomy): domain Eukaryota; kingdom Metazoa; phylum Chordata; class Amphibia; order Caudata; family Salamandridae; genus Lissotriton; species Lissotriton helveticus. The sequence goes on from NC_136061.1 coordinate 101,888,684, forward strand.
TCTATAACGGCGCACCGGCCTATGCCATACATCACTTGCAGCTGGTGCAGAACCAGGCTGCCCGCCTGATCTATGGATTGCCCAAATACCATCGTGCCACTCCATTGCTGAAGGCCCTGCACTGGCTGCCTGTGAGGGAACGATCCCTATTCAAACTGGGCTGCCTCACTTACCAGGCCAGGATGGGCACCGCTCCCGAGTTTATCAACTCAGCTATCAGCCCCTACCTACTTCGTTCAACCCACATGGCACTCCTGACCGCACCCCGCTTCAAGAAAAAGAAAGCTGGCGGGGCAAAATTTGCGGCCCTAGCACCAACGTTCTGGAACTCCCTCCCCTTGGGGCTCCGTACCTCATTCTCTTACTTAGAGTTCCGGAAAAATCTTAAAACTCTTCTCTTTTCCCGCGCCTTCTCTACTTAAAACGCTTTGCTGCTACCTGCTGGTCGTAACCCTAAAAGCGCCATGAAACCGCTTGGTATAAGTGCGCTCAATAAATGTTTTTAAATTCAAATTTTTAAATTCAAATGTGACATGTGACTGAGGCGAGGGGTGCTGTGGGTCCAGGTGGAGATAATCTTGATGTGATTAGTGAAGTTGGAGAAAATGTTCTGGATGTACCTTGTTCTTCGAGACCCCTGCGTGTGAGGAGGACCCCTTCTTACTTGCAGGATTTTCTAGTGGAATAGCCCTTCCACACAGTATGTGCTTAGCATGTGTGTTCCTCTCCACTGGTGGGGTAGGGGCCATACCCTTACAGGATCTCAGTGAAACAAGTTTGTTCCTACTGTAGGGTCATAGAGTTTAAATATTTGATATTGTTTTCCTTTAGAATGCATATTAACGTTACGTATATTGTCCTTAGTCGCTCTTCAGTTACTCTTTATCTTTTGTTCCTTTAAAATGTGTTCATGCAGTTTTTCTGTATGGTGCATATGTGTTTCCTCATTAATTCGTAAGGGTTTCCACATCAAACCCTGCCATTGCTGTATTTATTTCTCTTTGTTTCCAGGTTTGCTATATTTTCTTAGATTCCATAGTACATGTGTACATTGTGTTTTTCCTTCATGGTGGAAGGAAAAGAGATAGGTTGTGATCATGCGATCATGCTCGACTCAGAAACCAATAGCTGTGTCAGTTGCCGCTGGCTGACGAGTGCAGTGAGTGAGTAAGTTCATGAAGAGTCTTGCATGAATAAATCGGTGTACCCTTCATACTGAAGCCTACAGTACGTGTTTTGTTGTGAAATGTCAGCAAACAATAAGTTACAAAAATATTGTTGTGAACTTTCAGAAAACAAAAATGTACAAAAATATTTTCATATTAACTATGGCAAACATATATGATGCTTAGACCATTTTCTTGATCCATTCTGGTCAGAAAGGATTTGATCCTTCACAACTATTGGAAAACATTGCTTATTCCTTAGTTGCCACCTGAGATATAGGTGAGTAGCAAGTGCTCTACTTATCCATAATTTCCATAAATGCGGACAAAGAATTTAAAAGAGAACTGGAGGTACTCCAGGAAGGTGATGTCTAGACTATTATTAGCGTTGGGGCACCAAATGATGGACGGAATGCGGAATGAATATTCTCCCCAGTCAGTGGAGACTTTGGGCCACTTTTGTTGCAGGGGCCGATATTTTGTTAACGGCCCCCGATAACAAAACGGCCCCACAGGGGTCTAAAACCGGCCTCCACCCTGGCGGCCCACCAGTTAAATGCCCATGCCCGATACGGCCAGTCCGGCCCTGGATACAAACAGGGAAAATGAGTGATGGTGAGACTGTCCTCAAAAGGGCAGGCCAACGTCACACTGACCTGTTGACAATTAGATCACTGGGTCAGAGGCTCTATAAGCGCAAACCTGACTCTTCCCTCAACACTGAAAGAAATGCGGGAAGCAAAGGTTTGGTGGAACAGGAGCCAAGCTCTAAGCTAGACCCTCAATATCTAAAAGCAAGCCAATAATTAATCGATTTATTAAGAATTTGGAAATCCAGATCTCAAGTTAAGAACATAAGGCACAACTTTCCCAATGGAGGTTTACATTTACTAAATGCTGAATAAGTGTAGTATTAGCAGTGTTGGACCTGGCCCTTTTGGCAGGTTCACCCCGCAACTTTTTGCTTTTGCCTGGCCTGTTTCTGTAACCTGTGTTAGTGATTTTTGGGTCTCTGCACACTTTTTCCCTGTGTCCCAGAGTAAAGTGCGTGCGTGTAGTATGGCTGGCCTGCCCTCCCATAGGAATGCATGGGGAATGTGTGTGTCCCTGGTAGTTCCTGATGCGTGGGGAGTGCAGGCTCGAGTTTAGTATGTGTGAACTCGTGAGAGTGAATGCTGCGAGATGGTGTATGCGGCATGTATGTGTCTAGAAGGGAAGTGCTACTTCTGGACATTGATATGTGTGTGCAGTGAGGGTGCTGGAGCGTGATTGGCTGGGGCTGGCTGGCATGCCAGGCTCTAGGAAGTCTGGATGGGTCTGCCCGGTGGTGAGTGTGAGATTAGCATGAGTGATGGGTGGGAGGAGTGTGCCTGTGTCCTGAATGGGCTGGGTTTTTCGCCACACAATGCTGGCTCCGCCCCCCTGTGGTGTGCCTAATGACCCTAGCCTCCCCAGTGAATGAAAGGGGTGGTTGGGCCATCAAGGGTGCTCCAAAACCAGCTGCGACTGGTCTCCCCCCACCCTGCACCTCCAAACAAAGGAGTTATGAGTATAAGAAGGGGCTGTGTCCCCACAGAGGTTGTTCTTGTTTCTGACACTTGAATCTGCCAGGGGCGTGCTGCTGCTTGGGCCCAGGGGAAGGCTTGCCTCCCTGGGCCCTGCCCAGCCCCTGGACTGCTGATGCCCTGCCTCCCTAAGGACTTTGCTGGAACTCTGCTCTGCTGAGGGCACCTGGGAGTGCTGTGCTTGTGTTCCCAGCGCCTGGGAGCGCTTTATTTCCCCTAAGCGCCTGGGAGCGCTGGTGATTGCCTTTAGCGCTGGAAGCGCTGGATTCCTGCTTACAGCGCCTGGGAGCGCTGTCTTCTAGTGTTTGAGAGCGGATATTTACCCCGCATTTAGCGTGGGAGAAAGCAGGTGCCCACCCTGCGTGTTGCTGCTTGTTCGCGGCTGCCCACGCCGCATCTGTGGCCGTTTTTTTTATTGCCCGAGCGAGTGCCTACCTTGCTTTATATTTAAAGATGGTGTTCTGCCCGTGAACATCACCACCACAGCCCCGGGGACCGCAGAGAAGCCGAGGAGAAGCCGAGGGAACCACCGCTGACGTCACCCGGGAGCCGCGCTGCCATTGGTTCAGGCTGCGGGAGGCTCGCCGGGCGACCTGCGCGGTGATTGGCTGCCAGAAGAGTGAGGCGAAACCAGGAAGCGGACGGGAGGCCACCCCGTGCTCCTGCCTGGAAGAAGAGGGAACCGTCCTCCGGCGAGGCTCTCCTGAGGAGAGAGCCCTGCCACCACCCCCCAGAAGAAGCCCAGCGGAGAGGAGCCGACGCCACGAGGAGCCGCCGCCTCAGACAGCCGGTGAGTGCGGGCGGGCTCCGGGTCGCTCCTACGCTCAGAGGAGTGCCGTGGGCAGGTTGGTGTGCTCAGAGCGGCCTAGTTGGCAGCGGGCCGCTCCCATGACCTCGGGGGCATTCCTAGATTGAGCCAGAGAGGCTCTTGGGGGCAATTACTGATTCTGAGTCCCCCGAGCGGGACTCCAACGAGTGGGCCTTTCTTGAGTTGCGAGCCTGACCAGCTCGAGGGGCATTTCTTCATTTCGAGCCCTGAGAGGCTCGTGGGGGCATTTGAGTGTTAGAGCCGCAAAGGCTCCCAGGGGACATTGGTAATTAGGAGACCCGAGGCCCCATGGTTGTTTTAGAACCCCAGAGAGGCTCTAGGGGGCATTTCCTTTGTTGAGCCCTGCGAGGCTCCCAGCCCATATTTGTTTTGGAGCCCCAGAGAGGCTCTGGAGTGCCATCCTGTTGTCTTAAGCCGACGAGGCTCCAACGTTGCCCCTTGATGACACAGCTGCCCAGCACTTTGTGGGCAGCTGCCACGTTTAGGCCCCTGACATTGGGACACAGGGCGTCCTAGCCCCAACAAGGCCAGGGCCTAGGGACTGCCACAGGTTGTGGCTCATGTGAGTTTTGCGCAATTGCTTGTGCTTGCACCTCTGAATGTGTTTTGATACATCATGTGTTTTCTTTCCCTACACCGCTGAATTTTAATGCATCATGTGTAATGTTCCTATGCTTATACCCCTAAATGTTGGTGATACTTAGGTGGTTGTTTTTCTCCTAGTACAGGTGTTGCTAGTGAGGTCTTGGTTCCCTGCGCAATATTTTCCTAAGGTGGTTAGGGTTGCGTAGGAGGTACTTACCCTTATCCAGTAATCACTGGTTGTGTGCTACATTTTCTATTTTTGTTCTACAAAGTGTTCTATGTGCTAATTACTATTCCTAAAAAGTGATGATTCCTGACAGTGGTCCAGGTGGCCCTGTCTTGTACATATCCCCTGTAAATTCTGCCCGTGCCTGTTGGCACATTGTAAAATGTGTGTTCTTATCTAATGTGTTTTGGTATAATACAACGGCTATTTTTATATAACCTTGTGTGGAGTTTCCTTTGTGGTGGGCCTTGGGAGTTGTTGCTGGGTGCGCGCGCAAACACTTAACCTACATAGCCTCCAAGTTTAGCCTGGCTGCTCGCGTCACGTTACCTAGAGGGTGAGCAGGGGTTATCTTGGCGTGTGACTCCCTTGCCCTGACGTGGAAGTGGTGGTCTCTGACTGACTCTGGAGGAAGCCTTGGCCAGCCAGAGATCCCGTTTCCAACAAGCAGGATGAAAATTTTTGGGCACAAATTCAAGAACTGCTCTTCTCACAATTCTATTACTGCTTCGAAGACCTAAACAGCCCACCATGTACCTCTGATTCCACTGAGAAAAATGCCTTTCGCTTATATAAGACTATATTCTGCTGCCAGAAACTCAACAGAAGCAGTCTTACTTGGAAAAGGCATCACTGGGTGCCAAACTGACTTACGGCTCATAGTGTGGTGACAACCTACTCTAAAACACTATTCTGAAAAGGCAGAGCATTTTTATTTTAGAGTGTGGCTGAAATAAATGTATTGAGAAAAGCATGGGCTTGTGTGTCAAAACAACCACACAGTCCAAAGGGGCGCATTCAGCTCAACAGGGCAGGTGTGAACGAATGGTGATTCTTCAAATCTGGAATAAGATGAACTGGTAGCCAAGCAGAAGGCCTGTGCAACACCTGCTCTTGCTGTCAAATAATTACTGATCACAACATTAGAAGCTGGACTTGCATATGGTACAGTGCTTTGTGCCACACGTTGAATTGTCGCTGGATGGTCTGCCTTGGTGATTTCAGCCATCTGGCATCTTTAACACCTGCTTTCAATTTGGCTGTGACTTATGCACATGTCCACTGAATTTCTACAAGAGCAAGTGAGAAAGTCAGGAATGCAATGTGTTTTCCATTCATTTTAGCTGGAGTCAGAAATGCCTTCTGTGCCAGCGATTCCAGTCCAAATGTGACATCCGCACCTTATTCATTTCCAATCATCTGGTCCTGGTCACAAAGAGGCTCACAGAGACTGTTCTGGTGGCCAAATGGCCTGATTTAGGAGAGCGTATTGACGTTTGCAGTTCACAAAACAGAACAGTGATATATCCCTCTCTAATGTTTTCTAAATGAGCCTCTCTCACAGAGCATATGGCCTGTTTAATGCTGCTAGACCAGCCGGGCAGGCTTGCAATTCTAGGGGTGTTTAAATGTCCTTAGATTTTGGGAAGCAACCTTCAATCACTGCGAGAGTGCTAAATTGTCAGAAAAGAAGGCCTTGCACAATTAATGAACGAATCAATCAATCAATCCATTTGTAAAGCGCACAACTTACCAGCGAGGGTCTCAATGCGCTGGGGTGGGCGGGGGGGGGAGGGAGGGGACGGGGCTGCTGCTACTGCTCGAAGAGCCAGGTCTTGAGGAGTCTTCTGAAGGTCAGCAGGTCTTGGGTCTGCTGTAGGGGGATCGGGAGGGTGTTCCAGGTCACAGAATCACAGGGGGGAAAAGAAAAGTACAGGTAAACTAGAAACAGGGCACAAAAACAATATACAGGGCACAGAATCAAAAGGAAAAATACAGGTGGCAAAAACACAGACAATACAACCAAGTGCAGCGAGCGAGCCTCGAACTTGCGACCGGCTGCAGTAGCGGGCTGGGGTGGGCTCACACCAGGTGGAGCTGTTGCGGAGGCGAGGCGAGCGACCTTCCTGAGTGCAGGGTCAAAGATCGCAAACTAAGAAGTATGGCCAAGGAGAGTCACTGCAATGATTACTCAATCTCGCTTCTGCAAACCACTCCCTCCAATGGTTCTTAAATGTGTTCAGCATCAAGGGATAAAAGTCAGAGCCTAAGGAAATGGAAGGCATTTTAGAATCGAAAAACCAAAGTTGCTGCTCTGGGTGGCACGAGGGTGGGCAAGCAGACCAGAGCCACATTTACGAAATGTTTATATGTTTACAAAATTTACAAAATATCCCTGTTGCTTCCCTCTTCTCCTGCACCGGCACACATACAGGCTGCCTAGCGCCACACTCACACCTTTGCACATTAGTGATGGCTAGAATAGGTTTTGGACTAGAAAGGTGCCTTTTCATTACAAAATCTAGGGCCAGATGCAGGTAGCCAAATACCGGTCGGTAACGTCCGAAAATACCGAATTTCGTCCGTTACCGACTGATTACTGATTAGGTAAATACGAGTCGGTAATTTTACCGATTCGGTCATTTTACCGATTCGTTAATTTTACCGAATAGGTAAATAAGTAAATAAGTAAATAAGAAATGCTAAAAAATTAGTTTTGAGATGTAGGTAACTTCTAAAATACCAAATTTCATGAAATTCGGTATTTAAGAGTCGGTATTTACCATGGATTGGAAGTAGGTGGTAACCAGGTGCAGGCTATAAAAAATGGCCAAAATGCAACAGTGTGACCAGAATAGCGGCATTCTACGTGACAGCAAGGCGGCTACGGCTACAGGCAGCAGGAGAGAGGGTCTGGAGCAGGGAGGAGCAAGTCTACAGGCAGACAATAACGCTATTTCAACCAACTGAGCCAGAGATATTGCAAAGGCACAGGCTACACCCCTACACCATCCTTGACTTGATTAGGGTCCTGCACCCACTGTTCGAGCACCCAACCCCAAGGGCGCACGCCATCCCACCCCATGTGCATGTGCTCTGTAGCCTACACCTGCTTGCATCTGGGAGTTACCAGAGTGTGATTGCTGCTGTAGGTGGGGTGTCCCAGAGCTGCCTGTCCCGTTTCTTCAGGAAGTTCCTAGAGGCCATGATGCAGAGAATGCATTATTACATCAGCTTCCCTGAAACTCACGCGGAACTGCTGAAGACCAAGACTGACTTTTATCAAATTGCACATTTTCCACACGTCATCGGCTGTATTGATGACACCCACATACCAATATGCCCACCTTCTGCCACAGAGTACATTTACAGAAACAGGAAGTCAACCCACACAATCAATGTACAGGTAATCTGTGATGCCAAGTACATTATCACAGACATAGTGGCCAAGTTCCCAGGAAGTACCCACGACTCCTACATCTTTCAGAACAGTGGGATCTACACACACCTGACAGCGGGGGAATTTGGCGAAGGATACCTGTAAGGTAAAATACTGTGTGACACTCCCTTGATAGATATTGCAGATGTATGTGTATGTGTGCATGTGAGTAATGGCGTTCTCATTTACAAATAGGAGATAGTGCATATGCCATCCGCTAATTCATCCTGACACCCTACCTCAATCCTTCAACCCCCAGCCAGAGACGATACAACGTGGCACACAAATCTACTAGGAACATTGTGAAGCACACCTTTGGGCTGTTAAAAAGCAGGTTCCGCTGCCTCCACAAAAGTGGAGGGGCACGGCAGTACATACCAATCATCTGCTGTAAGATGATTACAACTTGTGCAATGTTGCACAACCTTGCTACTAAGAAGGGCACAGAGGTGGAATTGAGCGACTATGAGAACCATGATGATGAACATGCACTGCCTGAACCCAACACAGCAGGAGTTGAGACACCAACAGATGGCAGACACAGACGGGCAGAGATCACACGCAACTACTTTTAAGTAAGTAAAGAAACAACGACAGGTGGAATATGCACTCAACGTAGTTTAATATTTGGCACTACGCAGGTACTCGCAAGCACAAATGTGCAACACAAATGTAATGCATTTAATTATGATAGTCTTGGGTCACTTCCCCATTTACTGTACAAGTCATTTCCGCCCACGCCTACCAGTGCCAGATGTAAGTGGCTGGCTATCTTCACTGGGTGTTTGGGCTGTTGGCTCACCATGGCGCATGCTGCTCCGCTGTGTCTCAACAACAAGGGGGCTTGTCATGCTGCTCCTACTGGTGCTTTCCTCACTTTCTGGTACATCCAGAGCTGCAGTTTGTGCTGTCTGTGCATTAAACAGCACCTCTCCAGCACTGGTCACCCTAGCAATGCCCCTAGACACCTCATTGCTGTTGTGTGTGAGTCCCTCTTGCATGTTGATGCCTCGTCTGCATAGCAAGGAAGTGGCTGTGGCCAGGCGGTTCATTGCCTTAATTTGTTGCTGCACATGCTGCCTCTCCTAGTGACTTGCTGACATGTCCTGGTCCAGTTTACTGCACAGAAGCTGCACTGATTGTGTCATGTCCCGCATCCCTGCAGCCATCTCCTTGTTCACATCAACCATTTCTCTGATGCCCTTCCCTATGTCTTCCACATTTGTGTTCAGGTTCCTCATCTGGGGTTGCACAGACTGGATGGCCTTCCACTCCATCCTTTGAATCTTGACCATGCTACCCTCCAGCCCACGGAAGACACTGGGACCCTCCACATATGCTGAAACACTGCTATCTCTGGGCCTGCAGCGTCTGGTACATGTACGGGTACCCTCTGCACTGGACTGCTGTGTGGCAGTGCTTCCTTCTCCAGCCAAGGTTTGAGTGTCATCCCCCTCCATGTCACCTGCAGATGACTCCATTTGGACTAGTGGGGCAACTACATGCCTCTTGCTCTTTTGTGATGCAGGTGTTGTCAGAGGCAGTGACGCAGGCAGTTCAGGTGAGGACAGTGGCAGAGGGGATCCTGAACGTTCTGGGGACGCCTGCAGATGTGGAGACATGTCAAGGTCTTGGGATGGTGGCTGTGTTGTTGGTGCACCTGTGTCCTCTGTGACATTCTCTGCACTTGGAGCTGCCTCCAGGCTATCATCCCTCTCTGGTGCCGTGCCTTCCTTCTCCCTGGTACGCCTGCGAGATGTCTCGCCTGTGGACATATAAGCGTACATTAGCTCTGTTCTCCTGCCTCACAGCATCTACAATTAAATAATTTTCACTGAAACACTGTATATGTTGCCTGCGCATGATTATGTCTGATATGATTAGCCTAACTTGTTGCTTGCTGTGCTGTATGACATGGTGTTTCATTTAATGACTACATATCCCATGATGCATGGCTCCTGTATAGTGCTACCTCTACTGGACTGGGGTTAACTTTGCCACATAGGGAAAAGGGAAGGTGATGGGGTGGGGTGATTGCTGTGCATGCATCTTACCTTTTCTGCTGGCAGCTCTGGCTGAGATGTCTCCATCTCCCAGTCCACAGACGGAGCCCACCAGCTCCTCCAGCTCCATCAGTGGGGATGCACGGTTCTTCCCTCCTCCGGTTTTGTTTGCCTCTTTGTGGAGCTCTGCAATTTTTTTCTTAGTCATGCTCCTCAGGTCATACCACCTCTTTTTCAGGTCATCTATGTCCCTTGGAGTCACTCCTACAGCATTCACCGTTGCTTATATTTCCAGCCAAATCTTCCTTTTGGCAGATTCAGCCACAGTCAGGGACAGCTTGCCAAACAATTTCTGGTGTTCCTTCACCACCTCCTCCACGCGGACCTGCAGCTCCATGGTGCTAAATTTAATTTTCCTCTTCCTCTCTGGCTATTCCTTTTCACTGCTGCTTGCCATTTTCAAAGTTTTAAAGCACAAACGTTTTCCTGTGGCTCAGGGACTCAGCTCAGCTTTCACAGCCTCTCCAGAAGCTTCTAATTACTTGCAGCTGCCTGTGTAGCCACTTCCTGGTAGGGAGGGGAGGGTGGTAGCACCTAATTGGCTGCCTACTTAAGTTTCACTTTTATTTGCTTTCCGATTCGGTATTTACCGAATCGGTATTTAGCGATTCGGTATTTACCGAATCGGTATTTCCCATTTGGCCCATAGGAATGAATCGGAAATACCGATTCGGTAAATACCAAATCGGTAACTACCGATTCTGTAAATTCCAAATGGCAGAATCCGATTTTTACCGAATCGGTAAAAAATACCGAATTTTTACCTACATTGCATTTACCGATTTTGAAATACCGAATCGGTAAATTTCGGTATTTTAGAGTCAGTAAATTGCAATTACCTACATCTAGCACCAAGTGTTTTACAACTTTTATCACATTGAATGTGTGTTGTACAGTACATCACATACACAATGTGTGAAATCTTAGGAGAAATAAATAGATGAAGATGAGACAATCTATGAAGGTCTGGCTTTGCATCAAAATGTACGGGTTGTAGTGTTGGAATGCTCAGGAATCACCAATAAAATGCCCTTCTGATCAAAGTAGAGAAGCCCAAGAGCTAATTGCACTATTTTAATCATTGTAATACAGGTTTTTTGCTGAATAAAGGGGCTTATTTACAATCCATTTGTGCCACCGGTGCCTCACTTTTACCCTTATTAAAAGTGGTGCACCGGTGGCGCAAAGGGATTGTAAATAAGGCCCTCATACTTTATAAAGATTTTGCATAGATTTGACTCAGTTTGTGTGACTTTGAAGTGGCACAAAATCTTTATTTTTTTAATTTTTATTTTTTATTGAAGTCCATATAACAAACATTTTAGTATCCGTAAATACTTCCATAGTAATTCATTAAATGTGATAATAATAACACAGAGTTAATAAATAGTAGAAATTTACCAAGAGGGAATGAATCTTAAAAACCAGAAAGATAAGTAGCATAAACATTTAAATTATTATATGAAGGACAAAGAACACAGTATCCACTTCCAATCAAAAATAAAAACAGAAAGCTGAAAAATGGACTAAACCTTGGATATCTTAACATATGAATAAAACTCAGCGAGTATGTGGAGCATAATTAATCCTCCAAAACTCAATGATGTAACTGATCCCGAGCAAACCTGTCTGATGTTTACATAATAAATTAAAATCCTAAGGTTACCAGACATAAATATCAAGGTTAATGGAAGTACCTCCTCAAAAGATTTTACATTGAATTTAAAGATCTTAATCAAAATAGACTGCCCAGATTCTCTCAAACTTCTTAAGTCCCCGTTACTGAGGAATTTACTAAAGATAATATATGACCCAAAAAGAAGGAAGTCATTAACGATTAAATGAGACATTTCAGCTATGCTCAACCATCTATCATTCCTCAAAAAATCTGAGATTTCCGGAATCCGGCATAGGCCCATTTTTGTGTTACTGCTGAACATTCTCTAATCCCAGACAATGAGATAGGGGCGAATATCAGAGTTGAGGAATTGATTACGGGGATGGAATTTCTTCTATAAAGAGCCTACCGCTTTTGGAAAAACCACTGTAGACACTTATATCGTACAAATTTGGGTGATTTAAAAATTATTAATGGGGAGTGGATCTGATTTTCCTTGCAAATTAAGTTTTATAAAATAGTTAATAAAAAAATGTGATTGTTGTTGCGGCTTAAATCTGGATATATATTGGGCAAAATATGCGAAGAAATAATCCCTAAGATTCGGGAGAGCTAATCCTCCATGTTCCTGTTCTTCATATAAAGTGCTAAGTGCAATTCGTGGGCCGTTTTTGCCCAAAGGAAGGTTGTAAACATAGACTCTATTTTGGTAAAATAGGAGCTTATTAAAATACAAGGGATTGCCAAGAAGAGTAAGTTGAATAGTGGAAGGACAGACATTTTATTCAAGGCAACCCTCCCCAAGATGGTTAACGGAAGAGTGCTCCATCGAAGAAATAAATCTTGAACTTTTCGTAGAAGCGGGACAAAGTTAAGGTCATATAAATCAGCTATTTGTTCAGAAAAATAAACACCCAGATACCTCCTAGCTTTAGTATTTAAGCAGGAAAGAATATCGGGGTGTAAATCAATAGATGCTCCGCCACACTGTATAATCTCAGTTTAAAAAAAAATTATTTTATATCCACCTAATGCTTCAAATTCCTCAAAGATCTTAAAAATGTTCGCTTGAACCTCCTTCACAGGCTTTATAATAAGCATAATATAATTGGCGTATAATTTCAATTTCACCATAGTTGGAAGTGGGGGGCAGATATCAATACTATTCCTGATTGCAATTGCTAAGGGCTCAATAAAAAAGGAGAATAATATTGGCAACAGAGGGCGGCCTTGCCTAGTCCCCCGTCTAACCTTGACCTGGCCGGCCTCAGAGGTGTTAATAATTCCGTTGGCTTCAGCGTTAAGATATAAATTCTGAACCGACCCCGTAATTTTAGGAGGTATGCTGAAATTTTGCAAAATAGGGTCTCCCAGACAACTAGGTCGAAGGCTTTATCAGCCTCTAAAAGGAGGACCAATGCCGGTATCCTCTGAGTCTTGTATTAGTCTAATGCTTCTGTTAAATAGTCCGTATTTGTGCCCAACTGCCTACCCGCTATAAAAACATTTTGGTCAGGGTGAATGAAATGCAACGCTTTTTGATTAAAACAATTAGCTAAACGTTTGGTGATTATTTTATAGTCATAATTCAATAATGTGATGGAGTGGCATAAAATCTTGATAAATCTACATCTTCGTTTCTTCTGAACGTCGTTACTTATGTCATGTGTCAGGATCATACAACTCTGTATCACACATTTTGTCAATTCATTGTGTGCCGTCTACCATTTTGTTGGGTTTGTTGTAATACACTCTAAAAAAAGAGAAGGGTCCAACAATCCAAAGGGATAGGACACCACAAAGACGATTAAGTCTAGAAAAAACTCCCTTTGGGGTATTCTCTTAGCGTACCAAACATACACACAAACCACACATTCTAATCAACCAACAACGAGTCCGTTTATCAGTTGTCAGAAAGTCAAATCTTTTTTTTTTTTTTTTTCCATTTCAAAGAATTGTATTATTATGAAAAAGCAAATGAAGATACACAAAACACGTGTCGGTGATACAATTGATATACTATAAAACAGTCAAAAATATAATAGGCAAGCATGTGGTTTAAATATACAATTGAAATCAATATAGCCCGCCAGAAATAAATAAATAAATTAAGGATGGTGAAAACAATTATCATATATCAGAAAGAAATATCAAAAGTATCACTGTCAGTTAGAATACCCACGGAAAGGAAAGGAAGGGAAAGAAGAAGAGGAGAGAGAAGAAAAGAGAGAAGAGAGGAAAAGAAAGAAAAAGATAGAAAAAGCAAGAAAAGAAAAGAGAGAGGAGGATTTCCACCGGACCATCCCAACAGATACAACACCATTCAACCAGACATATCAAAGGGGTATTGTGCAATCAGTCCTTTGGAAGATAAATCCATGTAGGCATCCAAAGCAGTCCAAACACCACTAGCAATAGACGGAGAAAGATGGGCATGATCAACCGATGTATGAGCACTGCGTAAAAAGGAAACCCAAGCCCACCAAGTATGATAGGAAACTAAAGAAAATGACTTCCACTCCATTAAAATTACTTTAATTGCAACAGTCAATAAAAGATCTAACAGCTGTAAGTCCATGGAGTCTAAGGGAAGCGGAACGGGGGAAGCTAGAGGGCCTAATAAGATTAATGGAAAAGATAGTTGAAACTGAATACCAAAAATGAGCATTAGGTGTTTGTGAATGAGATCCCAAAAGGGTTGAAGGAGAGAACAGTCAAAGAACATATGAGGAAAATCGCCAGGTAATAAGCCACAACTCCAACAAAGATTGTCCTCTTTGAGATTCAACGCGTGTAAGCGCATAGGAGTCCAATGGAGAAGGTTAACAGAGAAAAATTTATATTGTATTAACGATGGGGCGATTTTATTACGAAGAGAAAGTTTACCAATCATCTGCCAGGTATCTGAAGAAATATGGTCCGTAACACTCCGGTCAAAATGGCGTAACCACTTCTGCTGAGCTACAGTATGGGTAGGTACTGAAGTAGATTGTAAAAATTTATAAATGTTAGAAGCAACGTGGCCAGTCCTGATCCATAATGGAAAAAGAGTAATTATAGGGGAAGTAGGATGAAGGCGCACCTTAGCCAGTGCCACTTTGATCTTGAGAAAGGTATAAAAATCTAAATTAGATAAAGAAAACTGTTGAGCTAAAGAGCAAAACGGTAATGGAGCATTATTAGAATCATAAAGATGATGAACAAGCGAGATCCCTTTCGAAGCCCAATAAGACATTAAAGAAGAAGAAATAGTAATTTTAATTTTAGAATTCCGCCAAATAGACGACCATCTGGATTTGTGTAATGGAGTCGCCACCCTCTTGTCCACCATTCTTACCGCAGCAATAGTATCTAATATAATAGAGCGGGAAAAAGGAATGAACAAGGTGGACATAGTTAAAAAAGAAGCAGTCGGCAAAGGAGAGGCCAGTTCCTGCTCTATTAGCAACCAAGATGGAACATGAATAGGAGGGGATGAAAACCAGAGAGCACCTTGAGAAGCTAGAAAGGCAGTTTGATATTTTTCCCAATCAGGAAAGTTACAGCCACCCATATCACAAGGTTGTCGTAAGAATTTATAAGCAATTCTAGCCCGTTTATTATTCCATAAAAATTTAGAAGTAAGAACATCAATGTCATGAAAGAAGGAAGCAGACAACTTCACTGGGAGCATGGAAGAAACAAAATTAATAATCGGCGTTATCATCATTTTAAGAGTCTGAAGGCGCCCCCACCATGAAATGTGTTTCGGAGACCAGGCGTCCAGCAAACGCCGTACTTTAAGCATAGTCTGATTCTCATTGTAAGCAACTGTATCGTACAAGGTGGAACAAAAGTAAATACCTAAATATTTCAATTGCTTAGACTGCCATTTAAAGCCAGCAGAGCCCATATGTGTAGAGAAACAATAAGCATTGAGTGGGAACATCTCAGTCTTGTCCTTATTTAAGGTGTATTCTGAAACCGTTGAAAAACGAGAGATGATAGCAGAAATAGCAGGAATGGCCAAAGCAATATCCTCCGAGAAAATAAGGACATCATCCGCGTAAGCTGCAGTTTTAATCCCATGAGGGCCAAAAGAAAAACCTTTAATATCTGGATGCATGTCAATTAATCTAAGGAGAGGATCAATGGATAATAAAAACAAAAGAGGAGATAAAGGGCATCCCTGTCTAGTGCCCTGGCGAAGATTAAAAAAAGACGACGTGGCACCATTAAGTCTTATGTTGGCACGGGGTTGTGAATAGAGGGACATGACCATATGAATAAAGGAATCACCAAGATTATGTGCGCATTATACAGCACGTAGGAATGGCCAGGAAACCTTATCGAAGGCCTTTTCTGCATCAAGAGCCAAAGCAGCGGCCGGGAGCTTAGAGCGTTTGGCTGAACCGAGAATATGACAAAAGGTTCTGATATTATCTCGCGCGAGACGACCCTTTACAAAACCCGTTTGAGATGGATGTACCAATTTAGGAATGAAGGATTCTAAACGCTTAGCTAAGATTTTAGCAAAGATCTTAGCTTCCATGTTAAGAAGGGAAATAGGACGGAAGTTTTTGGGGTCAGAGTGATCTTTCCCCTCTTTTGGAATCCCTACAATGGTGGCATCAGCAGAAGAACCAGAAACAGATCCATCCTTAATAAAGGTATCAAAAACGGATTGAAGCTTGGGAACAAGCAAAGGAAGAAAGGTTTTGTAAAATAAAATTGGGTAACCATCAGGCCCTGGAGCTTTCCCAGAACGAGTGGCTTTAATTGCAGCAACAATTTCGTCAGAGGTAATTGGACCATTTAAAGAACTACTATCCTCCAGAGAAATAGATTTTACTGGGACAGATTTTAAGAACTCTTGACATTGCTCAAAAGAGGACTGATTAGAAGGAGTATATAGGTTATTATAAAAACCACGAAAAACTTCAAGAATTTCCTCGGTCTGAAATTTTTTAGTGCCAAAGTGATCAGTAATAGAAGAAATCCGAGAAGAGTTATAAGAGGATTCCTGAAATTTTAAGGTAGCCGCAAGAATCTTACCAGCTCGGTTTTTTAATAAGAGCCTCTTGGATTTCTGAGCCTGAACTCCAATATGAGCTCTCTTGGTGACTATGGTATTATATGTATATTTTAAGTGCTTAATTGACTGTAGGCAGGATTTATCTTTAGAATGTCGAAAGAGAGCTTCTAACTTTTTAATCTCAGTTGCAAAGTCGGTAAGTTCCTTTTTGATAGCAGAATTCCTTTTCGACATACACTTAATAACCTGTCCACGGAAAGTACATTTAAACGAATCCCAGAGGACAATTGGGGAAGAAACTGAGCCTTCATTTTCAAGAAAAAAAGTATCGATTTCCTTGGAGAACTCACGAAGTTGGGAATCATCATGTAAAATTTCAGTATTCAATCTCCAGGAGCGAGGTCTTGGCTGAGGAGCAAAGGACAGCAACGTAAAAGTAACCGCAGCATGATCAGAAATCAGAATAGGGTGGATAAGCGGCGAGGAAGAAGAAGAAACCAAAGAAGAGTGTACCAATAAATAATCAATACGCGAAAAGGTAGAATGAGGGGAAGAAAAGAAAGAAAAATCACTACCAGTGAGATTATGTAGACGCCATAAATCCTCAAGATGAGAAATAGAATACATATTAAGTAGTTGTTTATGCGATCTAGGAGGGTGAAACTGAAAAGCTGAATTCCTATCTAGAATGGGATCCATTGGTAAATTGAAATCCCCACCAACAATAAGATTACCCGAGTGAGGTGTGTCGTTCAATTTCTTGGTAACTGCTGTCCAAAAAGACGGGTCATCTTTGTTCGGGCCGTAAATATTCATAACATAGAGATTAGCATTGCCATCAGACAGCTTAGATAATAGCCAGCAACCCTCAGTATCGTGCTCAGAAGAGATTATGGACAAGCCCGACTTTTTAGAGACTAAGGTGATAACCCCATTCTTTTTACCAAAAGCATCGGAGCAGACAACATCTGATACCCACTCTTTCTTTAGGAAGAGTGCCTCTTTGGTAGATACCTTCGTTTCCTGAAAAATAACTAGATCCGAGGAAAGAGATTTGCAATAATTCAAGAGCTTAGACCTCTTGACAGGATGATTCAAACCCTTAACATTAAGGGACAACACATTCAGGCCCGACATAATCTTGCAGAGGAAATCAAATATAAAACATGAATGAGAGAAAGCAAACAAACAGCACCAATACAAGCAGCCAACCACAAAGCCTTAAGACCAAAAAGGGAGAGTCCTATGAGGAAATCCAAAGAGAGAAAAGAAAGAAGAGAGAAAGAAAAAGATGAAAGTAAGAGAAGATAGAGACAGATAGTGAAGGAAAGGCAAGAAAAGAAGGGAAAAGAGATTAACAAGAAAGGTCTGAAAAAGACCAAATTCATACTAGGGTGAACGTGGGAAGACGAGCAAGGGGACCATCATGAGGTATAATAACAATCTGCTAGAAAAACCCCAATGTCACATATAACTTGGTATAGGTAAACAGGAAGAGGAAGACATTTGAAATCTGGATTGATAGTAAGAGGAATATTACCATAAGAACAATTCAACCGGTAAGTTTATAGCAAAAGTATGCGTATATCAAAAACTATAGAGTAGTAAAGAGAGAGTACTATGAAATAAATGAATAAAATCAAAGGAAGAAAGACAGCAAATAAGTGTGAAACATGCCAAACAATGAAGTGGCAGTAGAGAACGACAAGAAGTTATTAAACAGGAAATAGATAGACACTAAAATGCAAAAAAACAGCAGCTGACCCTAAAGGGTATAGGACCATTATAGGAATAAAATTACAGAAATATCGAAAATAGATACCAAAACTGAGTAAGCTAAGCAAGAGCAAACCCCAAATACAGCAGGAATAATAAAACAAAAGTGAATAGGAAGAAATGAAGTATCGAAGAAGATTATAAAATACAATATAAATACATTAAATTACAATGAATCAGCCCTAGCAGAGGAAGATATTAAATAGTTGTGAAGCAGAACAAGCAATGAAACAGCAATGTAGATATGTATTAAAACTAATTACACAGTAAATATTCAAAGGCAAGTGTAAGCAATTAACTACTATGCATAATATATATAAACTTTGTTATATGTAGCTAATGTAAACAGGAAGAAACATCGAAAAGATATTAATTGCATATATGATACCTAGACAAGGTAGAAATAAGGCGTAAAATAAAGAGAATAATTGAGACCTAGTAGAGGAAAGCATCTAATAATGGTAAAACACACTAAGTAGTGAAGCATCAATGAAGTAAGCCTATAAATAAGTAGAAGAGACAATAACTGTAACATGGTGAGAACAGCTTAACGCGAACTATAGAGAATAGATAACAAAAATCTGCGACCAAATCTTGTACCCAAACAAAAAACAGTACAAGACATATTCAAGCAAATAATCAAGAAAGACATACAAGCCGAACGAAAACACCAAACGGAAGAGCCAAGTAAAAAAACAAGTGACAAACTTGACTTCGCAGAAAACGATAGGAAGCCTAAGGACGGGGATAGAAAAAAGACCAAATATGGATACAGACTGTACAAAAAAGACCAAAAAATAGAGGGACGCAAAAAAACTAGCCGGAATAAGGGCGTGCGGAGAACAGAACACTACTACAAAATTGAAAAAGGGAACATAAATGAGATATGTCCAATATAACAATCAGGGACATCATAAAGAAGAAAAGGAGAACAAACCATGGGGAAGAAGAAAAAACACTACCAAAGCGAAAAGACCATAGCAAGAATAAGGACAATGGACAAGAAAAGAAAAGGCACTACCACAATAATGAGAAAGAGACAACAATTAGAAAGACCTAAAGTGTCAAACAACGGCATCATAGAGATGGAAAGGACACCACACCAAGGAAAGGGAAAAAAACACTACCAAAAACTTAACTGACATCACCAATCACAAAAAAAACCATAGACGCACCAGCAACAATGGAGCACGCAGGTCTAAAAAAGGCAAGCTCAATAGACCTGGAATAGAGAGAAAAAACATTAAAGACATAAGAATCACATCAAGTGCCAGACGCAACAGGAACAAGCGACGTCTCCATTTGAAGATCCATCTTTAGCTCCATCTGATTGTCTAAAAAAGAGGCCAAATCAGCAGGTTCATCGAAGATTCTGGAGCGACCTTTGAAGGTAATGCGAAATTTTGAAGGGCCAGAGAAGGAAAAGGGAATATTCATCTCTGATAGACGCTTCCGGAGATTAAGAAAGCCTTTCCTTCTTATCACCGTGTCTCTGGCAAAGTCTTGAGAAATTGAGATACGGTGGCCTTCCCAGGAGACAGCTTTAACCTTCCGCATATGAGCCAAAATTTGTTCCGTGTGCTGATGACGCAGCGGTTTGAAAATGATGGCCTTGGTTGCGTAGCAGATTTAGAACGAAAGGTGGGGACACGATGTGCCCGTTCCAGCTCAAAGTCTCTTTGAAAAGAAATGTGTAGGGTAGAAGGCAACCATTGGTATAAGAAGTCAATCATAGAAGGTGCACCTTTCTCGGCTTCTCCAGGAAGGCCAAAAATGCGCAGGTTGGATCTGCGGTTACGGTCCTCCTGCTCAGTGAGATCCCTCCGCAATGCCGCCATTGAGCGCTCTAACTGCAAAAGAGATCGAGATTGCTTTTGCATATTATCCTCTGCGACACTGATACGTGTCTCCGTGACAGAGACACGAATGGAGAGAGCCTTAAAATCATTCCTAATGGCTGATACCTCCACTTGTAGTAAATCTGTATTAGTTTTGGTAGACTGCGCAATATCATGTACATCATTGAGACGCGCCAGAATAGTCAACAGAGTGGAAGTAGTATCTTTTTGAGAGGATTCAGGTGTAGGAGAAACTTGTTTGAGCCTCTTAAGAGAGGCTTTGGACTCTTTTGCGTCTTTAGCAGCTGGTGACAGGCCCATATTTGCCGCTACAGAGCCCCCAAAACAAAGTTAGAAAAAGCAACCACTGTAGCGAGATGAGGAAAAGCAAAAGGCCAGAGGATATGAGTGTACTCAGGAGGCAAAAAATAAATGAGCACAAATATGAGAGCGCACTTCCAGCAGGTACAGCAGAGTAATAAATAGCGGCGGACTCACATGCACAAAAATTCGAATCTCAGCACAGTAATATCAGGACCCTGCCGGTATCAAGCAGACGCCTTCAGGAACTAAGAAACCAAAAAGCAGGGTACCAAAGAGCAAGTAAGAACCAATGAAAGGCAGTGGAGGCGCTTTGAAGAAAGGAAAAGGAAAATGAAATGCAAAAAAAGTCTCATTGTAAATAGGCACACAGCATGAAGAATAAAAGATAGCCGTTATAAGCTTGTAAAGGCTAACAACAGCCACCAGCACCTGTTTGCCCGCATTTCTGACAAGTCCGTATCAAGGGTACCTCCGTGTTGTGAGGAGAATCGGAGCTTCGTGAAGAAAAACCAAAATGGCGGTCGCCCGTAGAAACACCGAGCGCCACCTCAAAACGGCAAAAAATCAGGCACCAGCAGCTCCAGGTCGCAGGAAGATCTCCCAAACAGCACTCGGCAACTTCAGAGACATGAGGCTCCCTTTGGGCGACTGTGGGGTCACTGGAAGCGGATATAAACCGACGACGGCCCTCGCTCGTCTCGGAGCTCAAGCGCAATCCGCCATCCCGTAGCGGCGCGCAAGCCACGCCCCCTCTCAGAAAGTCAAATCTTAATACATTTTTTAGAAAAACATATGTTTAATTTTATTGGGTTGGTTCAGAAATATATATATATACGTAAACACCTTATCACATTAAAATTAATACAACATTGTTATGCACATTAAAAACAATAAAAATTCAAAATGGTAAAATAATTTTTACCAATCCATCCAAGTTCTTAAGGACATGACCACTTTAATATAGACAGATGCGTTCATAACATTATCTCAGCTTATGTCACACAACACAAGAGAGGGGTATAACACTCCAAAGGGATAGGACACCGGGATTGAAGATCTCCTGCATACACGCATAAACGTTTTGCGGCGTGTATGCAGGAGATTCTTCAATCCCGGTCATGCAAGCAAGATTATTTAGACAATAGTCAGCGCTACAAAGAGTATTTAAACCTGTGCACTTCTCTCGTAAAATGAAGGATTGACATCTCGTATCCACAGAGGATTGAAACATTTGAGATTGACCTCCATTAATAAGTACCATCAGTCAATATTTATGGGTGTGCAGAGGTTGGACCTGTGATTCCATTGAATTTATTTCCACTAGCAGTGTCCATCTGCATATATGTAATTGAATTTTGAAAAGAGAACATTTTTATCAACAGTTTTCTCCTAAAAGAATGTCAACTGAATAATTTTCTAATACTGCTTTGAAAACCAAGTAGTGAGAAGGTTGAAGAAAGAGGTTAGACTTGTGTAGGGAGGCGTCAGCTTCGACAGCGCTCTAGCCATCCCTACATAAGGTACGGTAATCCTCCGCGTTAGCGGACGCGAATTGTGGACGACCTTCGTCAGCGCCGGAGTCACGCCAGAGTCAGCCCGTCTGCGCCCGTCCGCGCCTCGGACGAGCCCGACGGCCATGGCTCACACCCCATTGCATCCCAAATACTCATCACAGGTATTAACCAGGAGAGTAACAAATAAACCCTATATAACTCCTTGTCTCATAAAATATAGTTCCGAGCAATTAATGGCTCTGAGATCCCCTAGACAACTGTCCTGCTGTCTTTTTGAGTTAGACAGGAAGAATAATGTTTGCCACAATTGTACTCTTGCTATAAACTCTGTTGGGACGAAAATTACAGAGGATAGAATCAATAAGAAACATCCTAACCCTGATTCAGGATTATTTAAATTTCTTAGCCTGAATTACCGTTCCCTACCAAAACACAAGACTGAGATATTCAACCTACTATTAGATGAGGCACCTGACGCCTTGTTCATAACTGAAACTTGGCTTCAGGAAAGCTCCGGACCTGATATTGTCATGGCTCTCCCGGATTCGTATGCGATTACACGACTTGACCGCAAAAATAAGTCAGGAGGAGGCATAGCAATTATTTTTTTTAAATCTACAACTGTGATTTTAAAAAACTCACATGCGCCGGATGTGAAGGTGCCACTTTTAAAATTATACTTGCCCCAAATTTCACTTTTTCAGGAGCACTTATTTATCGACCGCCAGGTTCCGGTATCAAACTGGATGATCAACATGTCAAAACTTATGGGCCCCTTAGTAATGAAGGCTGCCAACTTCACAGTTATTGGAGATTTGAATTTACACCTGGACAAAGAGGACTGCACAAATGCCACCGAACTTATTGCTGATCTTGCGTCTCTTAACCTAACTTTGAAAAACTCTGGTCCTACACACATCGGTGGTCACTTATTGGACCCAATTTTCTCCAACATTACTAATATGGACACTCTCCCTGCCTTGCCCATTCCTTGGTCAGACCATTTTCCCATTAAATTCTCATTTCGAGTACAACTGTCAAATAAGGACATAACATCGGCTCCAACCCATGTTGTTAGAAAATGGAAAAAATTAGATATTAATATTCTGAATACTTTTTTGGAAGACACCTCACCCTGCACTAAATCAAGGGTACAAAACCTTTCGACATCTGTCCAAACATGGCTTATGACAGCCATCGACTCTTGTCTACCCAAAACAAAGTTAAAAGGTCATAATCAACGCCCCCCTGCCCCATGGATCAATGAATCTCTAAAGCAAGAGAAAACCACATGTAAAAATGCTGAACGTCAGTGGAGGAAGACTTACTCCCTGGAAGCTAAGAAGGAATATAAAATAAAAATAACACACTATCAAATGATGTGTAGCAAAGCTAAAGCAGAATTTGTATGCACCAAAATCACAGAGGCTTTAAATCAATCTAAAGCCCTTTTTAAAATAGTGAAAGAGCTGGCTGGCTCAAATACTTCACAAACTCCACCTGACCTCAATAAAACACAGTGTGACCAACTAGCTACCTTCTTTGTAAACAAAGTGGATAAAATATATCAGAGCATCGAACAAACACAAAATGAATATAATAAAGTTAATATGGATGTTCATAACTCCTCCCCTGACAGACCGAGCAATCAAACTGGTATACAAGGCTCAAATGCCTGTGACATTCATACTGCCTCACTTGAAAATTGGCCTATGCTCAACATTGAAACTGTTATTGACCTGCTTAATACGATCAAATCAGGCTCACCAAGAGACCCGTTACCATGCTCTGTCCTAAAACAACTTAGTAGGAAAGCTATGTCTATTATCACCGACCTTTTAAATACATCCCTGCAGGAGGAACATGTGCCAGATGAATGGAAACATGCAATGATCCATCCACTGTTGAAGAAAGCTGATACTGACCCAAATCTACCCTCAAACTTCCGGCCAATCTCCCTTCTCCCCATTTTTGCTAAGATTCTGGAGAAGCACGTTCACCGATCTCTCACGGATTTTATAACCATGCATGACCTGCTGCCCTCCCATCAGTCAGGCTTTCGCTCAGGCTTCTCTACTGAGACTACCCTGTTAGGTGTTACAGAGAATATCCGAGCTTTGATAGACAGAGGCGAAACGGTGGCACTTGTGCTTCTTGACCTCAGTGCCGCATTTGATACGGTGTCACATGCGGGCCTAATACGGATACTCCAATTGATAGGCATTTGTGGCGCTGCCTTAAATTGGATTAAATCATTGTTAGAGCATAGAACTTTCCAAGTCTACTCTCAATCTGCCTGTTTAGATATCCTGACTTTTAAACACGGAGTACCGCAAGGCTCAATTTTAAGCCCGTTACTTTTTAATTTGTACATGAGTCCGCTCGCAAAAGTAGTAGAGGAGACTGGATTGCTGATGTTCTCCTATGCTGACGATTCTCAGCTTCTCTTCTCTCTTTCTTCCGCGGGAAGCGATAATCCCTCCTCCCTAAAACTAGGATTGGAAAAGATTGCAGGGTGGATGCAAGAAAACTTCCTCAAATTAAACGGTGATAAAACCGAGTTAATAGTCCTGGGAAAAAATAAAGAACTTTGGGGACCCCAACATTGGCCATCAGAAATGGGTACCCCACCGATTCCAACTACACAGGCTCGTAATCTAGGATTCATTATCGATGACTCGTTGACTATGCACCAGCAAGCTGTGAAAACATCAGCCACCTGTTTCGCAATTCTAAAATGGCTAAAAAAAATCTGCTGGATGCTACCAGAACACTCCAAAAAAACGGTCATCAATGCCTTAATAACATCCAGGCTTGATTACGCCAATGTATTATATCTGGGGGCAAAGAAGGCAACGATCCGCAGACTGCAAACAGTGCAGAACGCAGCAGCGAGACTGTTATGGAAAATCCCTACTTTTTCATCCACCTCCAAATACATCCGAGAGCTGCATTGGTTGAGAATAGAGAACCGGATCAAATTTAAATCCCTATGCTTCATGCACAAGATTTCCACTAAAAAAGCCCCTAAGTACTTACAAAATCTTGTCCGCCCTTACCTCCCTTCTCGGGCTTTGAGATCGACAACAGCCCACAATTTTGTCATCCCTAAAATAAAACTATCACGCATGGGTGGAAAATCCTTTGCTTTCCTTGGTCCATCACTGTGGAATACTATGCCACTTGCACTGCGCTCTGAGGCAAGCTATATAAGATTCAGGAAGGCCTTAAAAACTTGGCTGTTCAACATCTAAATTGCCGGTCCTGTCATTTACTACTGAATCATAGCGCCGGGAAACCCTTTGTTGGGTAGCTGTTGCGCTATATAAGCTAAATAAAAATAAATAAATAACCCTCCGAAACGCGTCGCTTTTTCTTGGCCTACTAATATATGTTCTCTTGTGTTGTGTGATATAAGCTGAGATGATGTTATGAACCCATCTATCTATATTATTGTAATCATATCCTTATGAACTTTCGATGTATTGGTATTAATGAAAATCATTTTTACCATTTTTTATTTTTATTGTTTTTAATGTGCATGACAATATTGTATTAATTTTAATGTGATAAGGTGTTTACATATATATTTTTCTGAACCAACCCAATAAAATTACACATATGTTTTTCTAAAAACCGTATTAAGATTTGACTTTCTGGCAACTGATAAACGGACGCATTGTTGTTTGAGTAGAATGTGTGGTTTGTGTGTACGTTTGGTACGCTAAGAGAATACCCCAAAGGGAGTTTTTTCTAGACTTAATCGTGTGTTGTAATACATGCATTGAGAAAGCTAAAAAGTGCCAACTATAGGTGTTATAAACTCCATCAGGTGCTGTTTTTTCCCTTATCCTGCTCCTTCCAAGACATTTCACAGCAATGGGCAACAACATCCTATGGCCTGATAAGAGACGTCAGATGACACAACTTGACACACCTCTCATGTACAAACCCTAAATACCATTATACAACAGTCAGAGCACTACTATCTAAACACACTTTATCCTGTACTCCAGTATCTAATGTGAAAGAAACCGTACACAGTAGAGCCAGTTACATGTACATACATCCACTAACTTCAGTACTGCTTTCCAGAGGTGATACACGAGTCATATATATTACTGCAGTGGGTGCCAGGCCTTTAGAAATCCATAGATGTACACCAGGGGCCGTATTACATATGTAGCACATTTTCCTGCTTGGTGCTGGGCTCACCTTTCAAAAGGTGGGCCGAGTGCTAATCAGGAAAATGCGCTGCATTATAGTGAAAACTATAGTGAATGAGCTGCCCCCAGGTCAACACGTGTACTCGTGCTGCCCTGCAGGCAGCCCATTCAGGTGAAAACAGAGCGGTTGCTTTGAAACTGCTTGATCGTTCATTGTGCAGGCGGACACCTGCCTGCACGTTGAAGTGGGATTAGAGATCCCTTTACAGGCGGTTGCAGTGAGGGACTGCTCCTGCTTGTAAGAGGATGTCGAGGGGGTCCAAAGGGCCATCTTAACCCCTTCCAAAGGGCTGCTATCAGGAGGTGCAATAATAGCCTCCTGACAGCTTCTTTGCCTCTGTAGTACTGCACCGGTGCAGAGGCAAAGGGATTCCCTCATACGCATAGGGCCACGCCCCCAAGCAAATGAGGGAACGCCCTTTGATGATAGCCCTTTCTGTAATACCAAAGTAGCCCAGGATGCGCAAAGTGGGCGCAAACGCCCATTGCTCCTCCAGGGCCCACCGGTAATATCACTCTAGGAATGCAGCACACTCACAACAACTACAAGTAAAATCACATATATTGCATTAGCATACCACATCACATACCACAAGATGGCCTCATCTTTTCAATTTTTGTCTGTAGTACATCGCATAACCAAAAAACAATACACTTTTTTTCTCAGAAAAGTTTTGCTGATGGAGCCACATCACCAGGGGTATGCGATTGACTTATCACTGAAGCCAGTTCATCTTTCATTGTCAAGATCCACCCCTGATGAATTACCCTGAGCTCATACTGCACGGGACCTGCCTGGCTAGAAAAAGATTTAGACCTAAGATGGTGCTAACCATATTGTTTTGGGCCAAGCTTTGACACTTGGTCAAGTTCTGCCCTTCATCTTGACGGCATTCCAGTACCATCTTGCATCCCGTGGGTTCTCTGGAAATCCCACATCAGCCTGGCTACAGCGCGGACCATGCAAGTTAGAGTGGTCAGACTATAGGGCCGGGTGGGAGGGGTGTCGACAGACAACGACGAGGGACAATTAGTTATTTATTTACTTTAACATCGTCTGTCGAAATCCCCCCCACCCTGCCCCAACGCCCCACCGCTCTCACCTGCAGGGGCAGCAGCAGCCTGGCTGTGGTCTCCCTATTAATAGGGGCTACCTGGATAAAGGCAGCAGCATCCTGGAGCTTCTGAGCGGTAGTTACGCAGGACGTTAGTGAACTCCATTGCTTAAAACACTCTTAATGAACAAGGGGGCATATTACCAACAACTAGCGATAATTACCGCTATGTTGGCTTAGCGGCAATATTTTTATCGCCGAGCTGCGGCGATTTTTATCGCTTAGGAACCTTGCTATTATCAAGGTTTATCTCCTAAGCGATAAAAATCGGCCGAAATGCATGAATATCGCTGAAAAGTCAGCGATAATCATGCATTACCGAGCTAATGCTCTTAGCCATGTTATCCACCTCCCATTGGATAACATGGCTAAGAACTGCTCAGGGCAGGTGTTAGCTTTTGGAGATATTCGCGCTTAGCGCGAATATCTCCAAAAGTTGGTAATAGGAGATAGCGATGTTAGCGACTGTTTCCAGTCGCTAAAATCTTGGCACGCCCACTTTGCATGTCATTAGTGATAAATTTCACTGACATGCAAAGCGGGGCCCAAGATGGTCGCTATCTCCTATTAGCTGTCGCTAACTGGTGTTAGCGACAGCTAGGTAATAGGGAGATAATTTTATCTCCGCTTTCTTGGCTTTTAAAGCCAAAAAAGCGGAGATAAACCCCCTTGATAATATGCCCCAATGTTTCTACCACTCCAATTCACAAACGGATATGCACTTTGTTTCTGAAAGAGTTCCTTTCCCTTAAGCTTTTTGGATATTTCTATGTTATATGACACTGAGTTGTAGTAATATGGGTTAATGGGTGATTAGCTTTGTGAGTCCACTCTCTCCGTTTTAATCAATGTTTATTTTTGGTGTGCTGACTCTCAATTTATAAAGAACGTCCCTTACACACCTCTTCCCAAGTGCAATTTGATATGGGTTGGAAACCCCATTTAGTGATTCAGAAAAATCTTTCAGATTCACAAAATGAGGTAAGTACACACGAAAAAAGGCTTTAGCAGTCAGAAACCCTGTGATTATGCAAATGATAGACCGAGATAAACCACATAGTTGTTGAAATACCTTCAATAGTCGTCTCCACATTTTCCAATCTATATAGTCCTGTTTTGAGCCTTTCATGCATTGCTAGCACATGCTCATATAATGATTGTCAACCCACTAATTTCTATTTGGGTTGCCCTGTTGTTTTCCCCATATTTCCTCTGAATATCTATCACTCTTCCAACAAAGGTTGCCTCTGAGCCACGTGACCAGTTTCACATTACTGATGCCAGCGCTAAGGAGCAGATTTACTAACATTTTGGGCCACAAATGTGATGCAAACTGATGCAAAATGTTTATTTGGGATTTAGGGGCAAATATACACGGAGTAAACACTGCCATAGTGCCAATGTTTTGACCTTACGGTGTTTTTTTTATTGCCTTATTTACAGGTTGCTAATCTCCATTAGTGGCAGTTGTCTGGCGAAATTGTGAATCGCTACTTCTGTTAGCTCGAGTCAACGAAAATGAGATACAAGGTAGGCGTTCCTGTACAAAAACAGCCGCTAACCCATCTTCGCGATATTTATAAGGAATTCCTTGTATGGTGCAAAACCCAAAAAACTGCTTCAAGCTGGTTTCAGATGGTTTTGGTGCTGGACTGCTCTGTAAGGACTGTTGCTGTCTACCCCCTGACAAAACTGCAGGGCAGGAATGGGCACCATCATTTAGATAGGGCACATTCCTGGGCCTCATTCAAAAAAGTGTTGCATTGCTGCAACAAAACAGCGTTGCACCACTTTTCACTACGGTCTTCTTGCGACACCATGGATGTGCTCTATTCACTGTACGGCACTCCATGTCGCAATTAATGACAAATATGTCTGGAATCCTGATGTATCTGTCAGCATGACACAACTCCAGCAATGCATGGGGCCAGCCTATCCCTGTGGCACTCTGTCACCCTTACGCCTGCCATGAGGCAGGCGTAAGGTACTGACCCAGTCTCATCCTACAATTGTTGCAGTGAAATCTGATGGATTTCACTGCGTCACTCCATTGAGGTTTTGAGGCTTTGTTGCATGGGAATACCCACCCTGAATACATCATACCTAATGCAGTTATAATGTGGCACAGGGCTTCACAAGGTCACGGAAAAAAGTCTGAGCCTAACGAAATGGAAAGCATTTCAGAATCGCAAAACCAAAGTTGCTGATCTTGGTGGCACCAGGGTGGGCAAGCAGACCAGAGACACATTTACAAAATGTTTTTATGTTTACAAAATTTACAAAATAGCCCTGTTGCTTCCCTCTTCTCCTCCACTGGCACACATACAGGCTGCCTAGCGCCACACTTGCACCTTTGTACATTAGCGATGACTAGAATAGGTTTTGGACTAGAAAGGTACCTTTTCATTACAAAATCAAGTGTTTTAAAACTTTTATCACATTGAATGATGTGTGTTGTACAGTACATCACATACACAATATGAGGCAGGCGTAAGGTACTGACGCAGTGGCATCCTACAATTGTTGCAGTGAAATCTGATGGATTTCATTGTGCTGCTCCATTGAGGCTTTGTTGCATGGGAATGCTCACCCTGAATACATCCTACCTGATGCAGTTATAATGTGGCACAGGGCTTCACAAGGTCACGCATATGCCTAGATGCGCCATTTTGCAAATACGGCACAATGTGGGACAAAAATCATGCTGCAAGTACATCAAGGAAATGACACACTGGCAGGGTGAAACAGTCAGAAGGGGCTCAAGAATAAGTTCCCCTGTCTTTTCCCCCTATGCCTGCGCACAATGTCTACCATGCGCCAATGCAGGCACCATTGCGTCATGGTGCAAGGGTGACTGTGTTACGGAGATGATTGATGTTGTGGCCCCTTTACTTCTCGAGATGTCTGCAGGTGCATCTGGACTAGTGGAGGGTGGGAGTGATTTAGTTGGCCTTCTTGGAGTGTTGTTAGCCTGGTCTTTTCTTGAGGGGTGCTAGGGTGTTGGCGTCATTAGAAATTCATCGGTGGAGGTTGCGCAATGCATTGTTGCCGTCCGTAAGCTTTGGTGGAGTGGTGGTGCCGAGGAAGTTAACGAGAAGTTCTTTGGTGGCCTTGATCCAGCTGCAAGGGGGGAGGTGATGATATTGGTAGTGTACGTTGGGCATGGTGAAGACATGAAGTATACAAGTATGGTCGGTCCAGGAGAGTCCGATGGTGTGGCTGTAGTTGAAGTTCCTGCTGGCATAGAAGGCGTGCTCGAGCGTGTGTCTGGCTATGTGGGTTTGTGCGGTGACTAGCTGCTTGAGTCCCATGTTAGCGAGGCTCACCAGGAGGGCGGTGGTGCTCTGGTCACTGGGGTTGTCCAGGTGGAACTTGTGGGCTCCTAGGAGGATGTAGTCGGTGGATGGGAGACCCTGGGGTGCAATGAGGCCTACAATGGCATCAGTGAATGGCAGTCCATAGCCCGGTGGGCTGTAGATGAGGGTGCCTCTGAGGATCGGGTTGGGGTTGGTCTGGATCTGGAAGTAGAGGTGTTCCATGGTCACCGTTGGGCCGTTAGAGTGTGTAATCAGTCGGAGTGTGCTTTTGTAGATAATGGCAAAGCCTCCTCCTGGATAGTCGAGGTGGTCCTTGCGGGTGATTTAGTAGCCATCAGGGATGGAGATGGAGATGGCGATGGCGATGTACGGTCGGGAGCCGATGTTGGTCCAGGTTTCCACGAAGAAGGCAATGTCTGAAGAGGTGGCATCGAGGAGGTCGGTGCGGATCGAGTGGAGCCCATTTAGTGTCCACAACCCTCTGGTTTTAGAGCTCATACACCTGGGTCGATCTAAGATAGGTCACGTGGCTGGAACCTCTGTGAGGGTTACGGACCAGGGAAGATGGCTCAGGTGGTCAAAGATTGATGGTGAGTCTTTCTATAAATCTCTAATGGGCACTGGGAAAGCACCTATTGGCGAGTGTCTAGATCTCGAGGTCGAGGGGCCATTGTTGGTTAGGGCGTTTGGGCTAGTAACTAGCTTGGTAGAGGGGCTTATGAAGTCAAGTGTCCCTATGAGAAATATCACCCACCCGAGATGGTTTGACAGGGAATGCTGACGTGCCCTGAAGGAGTTAAAAATTAGTTTAATAAATCAGCCTAGGGACAAACAAAGAGTAGTGCAGTGCAGACAGGCATATAAGAGTGCAGTAAAGAAGAGGAAATTATCACTCCAAGTAGATGCATGGGGATTAAGGGAGGCCGCAGACAGAAAGAATATGACAGAATTCTGGAGAATAATTAACAAACCATGTTTCCAGGACTGTAACGCACCTGAGATTGGTGCAAACATCCTCCCGGAACAATGGCTTACACACTTTAAGGGGTTGTATAATTACAGTCAGGACATTGCCCTGGAGGAGGGTTGGGCCGGCCAGCTGGGCCAAGTAGTAGAATTCTCCCTAGAGGAAATTATTGTTGGAATTCAGGGCCTGACAAAAAAACAAAGCCCCTGGCCCTGATGGCACACCACCCAACCAGTACCTGAGTAATGTAGACCTATGGTGCCCTATCCTCACTAGAGTGTTAAATGCAGCTATTAGGTGGGGATTACCCCGCTCTTGGTCCACTGCAATAATTGTCCCTATTTTTAAAAAGGGTAACAGGGACAACCCCCCAGTGCTATCAGCCAATCTCACTGATTGATGTTTCCGCCAAAGTTCTGGGCCGGGTAATTCTTAATCGTCTT
This sequence comes from Lissotriton helveticus, assembly GCF_964261635.1. NCBI lineage: Eukaryota > Metazoa > Chordata > Amphibia > Caudata > Salamandridae > Lissotriton > Lissotriton helveticus. The sequence goes on from NC_136061.1 coordinate 101,920,490, forward strand.
ACCAAATGGACCGAAGAACACAACATCATCTCGGACATTCAGTATGGCTTCAGGACAGGGAGGTCCACAAGTGATCAATGCCTGAACCTTTATTTGCTGGTGGAAAAATACACTAAAACCAGCAATGAAGCGATCTATCTTGGGTTTATGGACCTAGCTGCTGCCTTTGACCATGTCAATAGGGAAAGCTTTGGTCTTTGATGAGTAACATGGGAATTGACCCGAGCCTGATCAATATCCTTAGAGAATTACATCGGGACACCACCGCCATGGTCCGCTATAAGACAGAGGGGGAGAACACAGAACCCTTTCCGTGTACTAGCGGGGTGAGGCAAGGTTGTATTCTTGCCCCCTTTTTGTTCTCGCTCTATATCAACAACCTAGAGCAAGCTCTGGTTGCTTTGAAGACAGATTGCCCGAAAGTAGGAACGCGCCATATTCCGGTGCTTTTGTACGCGGATGACGCGGTCCTACTGGCCTGTACCCCGAAGAGTTTACAGAGTCTAATTGACGGATTCGTCAATTTTATGGAAACACTAGGTCTCTCTGTGAACCTAAGTAAGTCCTATGTAATGTCGGCCGGCACAAGACCATGCAAAAGGTTCTCTTATAGAATAGGGAACCACATATTAGAAAAGGTGCAGTCTTTTTCTTATCTTATTTATTTTTATTTATTTTTAGGAATTTGTAAAGCGCAAACTGTCGCCATGGCAGGCATCCTGGCGCTGACAGAGTCTGAGGAAGCTTGGGGAAGAGCAAGGGAGCAGCGGGAGAGTGATCTAAGAGGCTTGCTATTTGACGGGTTATTAAAGTTTGATTTCCTGGTGGACGAATGATGTAGCAAATTAGTATCCTCAAATGGTGCTATAACAGGCTATGGGCGAAGGCTGGGTCGCTGGTCCCCTGAACAAGCTATGAACTTGTATAGTTCTATATGCTGCTCCAAAGCTACGTATGGTTTCCGAAGTGTGGGGTTTTGAAAATGTTGACCAATTGCAGCGGGAGGAAAATAAATATCTACGATCGATCCTGAAAATACCTCAGAGCACCCCAGCTGTAATTGCTCACAGGGAACTAGAGAGGCCATATATTTAGGACCTGGTTAAGCTCAGACCGATTATGGCATGGATAAAAATCTGGGCAAATCCCGAGGCAGTCTTGAGTAGATACATTTTAAGAGACTGCTTGGATAGGGACAAAGGCCTGGAAATACCGTGGTTGAAATACGTGAAGATCACCCTGGAAGACCTAGATCGGAAGGATCTTTTTATAAACCCTACAGCAATCTCACCACTTGACAAACCTAAAATAAAGAGATTGTTCCTGGTTTAGAGAACCACACGTAGAGCAGCAATTGAAGGGACCAAACACTCAGTAAGTTCCCATGGCCTTGTCAAGAGCACCGAGGGCATGGAACCGTATCTTTACCTCATGTATAATGCCCAGGATAGGTTTCTAATCTTCCGTTTTAGGCTTAATCTTTTACCTAATTTATTAGCTGATCCACCAGGTTTTACATTATCAGTTGAGCAGAAGGGTGGCTGCGGCTGCGGCTCCACAGGACACCCTTCATTTTGTACTTTTGTGTTCTTTTTATGCAACCCCTAGGTGCAGATTTCTGGTAGACATTTTAAAACAGGCCAAGTTGAGACATACTAAAGTCGCCTTAGTTTTCTTGCAAAGGGCGAATGATCCCCGTACATTGTGCTGTATAATGAATTTTTTGAAAGTTTCTTTAATATTAAGGAAAACAATAGGGTAGGCCTGAGTGTGTTTTTTGTGTAGCTTTTTAAATTATCAGTGTAAATATTAGTCGGGGTCTAGATGAATATTTAATTGTATTTCAAATTGTATATATATGTGCTTTTATGGTGTTTTTTAATCACCGAATAAAGATCCTCTGAAGTGAAGGTCCCAGATATCTGTGGCATATTTGTGGGCAGACCGCACATTGAGGAGGATGGAGTTGAGCCGGTCGGGTGTGCTGTAGGTTGGCTGAGTGGCAAGAGGCGCTGGTTTGCAGTGTAGACAGGCGCAGGGATGCAAGGGTATCTTCGGTTATGCTAGATGACAGGCAGCATGGCATCCATGGTTGAGGCCAAGGAGGGTGCTGGCGTCGTAGCTGTGGAGTGGCCGAGAGGCAGGGTCCCTGGTGCTGGGCACGGTACAGGGCATGACTTTAGCTCCCCTACGGTGCACCAGTGACACTTCTGCTATGCATGGCCCCACAGCACCCAGCATTAAGTAGTGCTGCAGGGGGGCTGGACAGCTGTGAGGCAGGAAACACGAGAAAGGACCCTGTGGGGTGTGAAACGCGGGTGATCGCAATGGCAACGAGGGAGAGGATAGGTAAAAGGAAACTGCAAAAAATGCACAGGAAAAACAAAGGTGTTCCTTCCAGCACAAAAGAAATCTCCCCGGCAAAGCAGGTACCCTTGCACCACGGTGCAAGGGTGCCTGCATCACGCATGGCAGCCAATGTGCACCAGCGCAGTGGAGAGCAAAGGGATCTGTCATATCAGTGTAGATATGACGCATCCCTTTGCATCTAAAGTAACGTAACACAGCCAAATGGCTTGTGGCACCTCGCTTCGTTACTTTGTCGTAAATAAGACCCTACAAACCTTGAAGAAATAAGAGGCGTTTGGCAAAACAGGAACAGTGAGTTTAATTAAACCATGTGGCTGGGAGCACAGCCACGGGCATAGGGACTGAGCACTATCTCAATTTACAATTGATGTAACACAGACTTTATACAGTTCATTGAATCTAATATCATTTCTGCCAATTCTTTTTGGGTAGAGGTAATGTTGTGTGCCTCTGTCTTTGGATCCATACATTAGTGTACTGGATGAGGAATTGAGGTGGGCCTTGACGTTGCATGGACACAATACAGCCAGTGAGTAATGTGTCCAGGTGTCTTGGTACGGGGAGTGCATGATCACTGGGTGTATTGCGTGTGCTGTGTCTTGATTGGCTGAGTGCTCCTAACTTCCTGTGGCATCTGATTTTGTGGTGTTTTAGGACCGTGTGCACCCCACAGTCCATGTGTGCTTTTTTAGAGTCAATCTCCCTGGACCATTGTATTGTTGTTACACCTCTCTGGGAGATTGATCTGGGATTTCATTTTCGTGCATTTGTATGCTGGCTATGTGCTACAGTGATCTGTCAGTCAGTAACATCTGGCCTGGGTCTCAAGCTTGCCTAACCCCTTATTTCTAAGTGGGGTTGATGTGGAGTTCACAAGGGAAGAATTTGCCAATAAAGATACGATAGGTTTTTATGTACATGAATGTATCAGGTTATATTGTATTGTGAGATCTCAGTAGCGCTGTCTCGCATTTAGCCAAGACCCAAAGCACTTAACAGTTTGTTGAGTAAGTAGTTACGTCTTCTGTAGTGCATGGATGAGAGAACTGTGTTGCATCATGCTTGAGGTCAGAGAATGTGCTTCAGACATTATGCTGCAGCACGTTGGAACATCTTACAAATAGAGTTGTAGGTGAAAGTAATGTGAGGGGCAGTTTTGTATGTTGCTTAAACAAATCTGTCAAAGTTGTAGTAATGGTGTTCTTTGTTTCGTGATTCTAGAAAAAGACAGATTTGTATTGTTTATCTATTTTTTATGTGGTTGAGGATAGTTATTTTCCCTTTAGGAGCATAGAAGACATCTTACAAATTTGTAATGAGAAGGACCTTCCACTAACCCATGATATTTGAAAAATGTAATTATCAGGAGTGGAGTCATTCTTGAACTGAGGTTTCGAATTTAGATTTCGGCAAGATTTGGCATGCCCCAGGGACCTACGATATGCAATGCAGAATTTTTTGAATGGGATTATTCTTGTGACTAGGACCGGTGTGGATCGGCTGTGAAGGTCATCTAATGCGGTATCATTCCCAGTTTCTCTCTCCCTGGGAATGAGACACCATTAGATTACCTGCACAGCCGTTTACAAAGAGACACGAGGTGGTCCGTTTCTGTGCGAACTTTAAAGGAAGCAACTGTTTTTACCGATTTGTGAAATTGGCAGTGGTGCGGGGCTGTTCAAGCTATATGTTGAACCGACTGAGAGCTGAAAGGAATCATTAAAGAAAACATCTCTCTGCCATGGCAAACCAAAGTACAACTAGGTTTCCATTTAACCTACAGCAAGCATTCTTATACCCTTTGTAAAAGCCAAACCCTTCTGGCGCAAATCGTGACATCCACATTTTAACCTGCCTCTTCTCAACTGCCACATGCACATTTATTTCTCTATTTAATCAGATAAACCAGTCCTGGCCCTGAAGAGAATCTCACAAACCACCTTGGGAATCGAAACGTGTTAGTATTACACAATGCGGGGACTTTTTCTTTTATTTAAGTTTTCTTCGTTAGAAATGTTATTTGAATTGTCTCACTACTGGGCCAAAGGTTTCCCTTTTTCCCGTGGGTAGCAGCTCCTTGAATTTGTTAAACACTGTAGCTGCTCTGTTTGTGTTATAATATTTAGATAAATGTGTCACACTTCATGTATTGATTGTTACATCATATTGTTTCATCACAAAGTTTGTATGTCTTGGTTTTATTTCTTGCCTTAATATGTATAATTTGTTCTCGATTTAAACGTATCCGCACTTACCTGACCCATGATTAAATGTGGAGTAAAGTGCACAGAACGAAGTAGCAAATAAATGCTTGTAGTCCATATCAATTGAATTGATGCCTTTAGTCTGTTCAATTGGTTTAGCAGCATTTGAATGTGACGGCTAGGACAAACCTCCCCCTTTCTCTTAGTTTACTACAGCCCTGTCCAGCCGCCTAGGGCCAAACCCTTTGTTGCTATTAAACTTTCTAAAAGTGATATAAGAAAATATGACTTCACGATTCCAGCGACACAAAGCTTGAACTGGTTATGTAGTCCCATTTATCACCTATAAAATGTAATAAAGTAACCCGTTGGGACAGGTAGTCTTGCAGTAGTAAAAACGAATGTAATAGTGTTTCGCTGCCAGCAGTGGCGTAACAAAGGCCCTCGCAGCCCCAAGCTCCAGGGAGCACCCTCAGCACAGTACTCTGAATGGAGAGCTCCCGATTGAGTTCGTACCTTGCAGGGGGGCCCCCTCAAGTTTCATTACATCAGTGCCTACTAGGACATATAAAACTTAACAGTACATGTCCTACTTTTTAAGTATATTGCACCCTGCCCTATGAGTTATCGAGGCCCTAGGCTAGGGGTAACCTATATTTACGAAAAAAGGAGGTTTGGGCCTGGCAAAAAGGTAACATTTGTCAGATCTAAATGGCAGTTTAAAACTGCAAACACAGGCTGTAATGGCAGGCTTGAAACTTGCTTATAGTGATACTTATGTGGGTGGCACAATCAGTGTTGCTGGCTTACTCATAGCATTTAATTTGTAGGCCCTGGGCACAGTTAGTGCCACTTTGCAAGGCACTTACAAGTAAATTAAATATGCCAATTGGATACAAGCCAATTCTACAATGTTTTAAGGAGAGAGTGCGAGCACTTTAGCATTGGTTCGCAATGGTAAAATTTGCAGAGTACTGAGGCCAGCAAAAACAAAGTGAGCAAAAACAGAAGGTTCTGAATGTAAAATGTGAGGTGGAAAACCCTGTCAAGGATGGCAGGTCTGACAAGAAACAATTTGAGTATTCCAAGCATGACATTAATAGGGTGAGCAGTACCTGGCAATGCTTCTAACAGTTTGGTGAAAGGCTCTCTCACAATGACAGAACCTTCCACCAATCTGTTTTCTTTTGTTATTTTCAAAAACAAATCCCCAAACTGGACTTCCTTTTGGAAAATAAAATAAAAATGTCCCTCAATGCCAGGGTTTCTCTTGCAGTGATGAACAGTAAAATAAATGGCTTTATATCCCCCCATCTTGATTGGGCAGATGGACAAGTATCCATTTACCTGACAGCCCTTACTCCATTGGGCCATCAGAGGCGTTTGGCTTCGTGACGGAGTAGTCACTGCTGTAGCCAAACTTAAGATCAAGCCTCATTTAAATCATTAAGGCTGACCTTCTTGTTGGCAGTATGCATTCCTCGTCTCATCCAACATTTAAATCATGCAAAATGGAAATGAGAATCTCTCAGTGGGGCAAGGCAGCTGGCTATATTAAAAGAGGGCTCCACATGGTTGGCTATCTTTTCATCAAGGGCACTGTAATATGGATGTGCTGCTCTGGAGAGGTTCCAATCGAAAAATACCTGTGTTTTCATCACAGCCAAGTTCTGCCTTCATGGGATCAGGTGTGGTGGCTGGTTCCTGTCCTCCAGCAACTAGAAGTCAGAAATTTACAACGGTAAGCCTCTTTTTCCTCAGCTTTTCACCCAAGGCTCCTAGGCTACAGAGGCTCTGAGGAAATCAGGCTTGGTGCAAGGTCCTCACCAAATAAATTCCCCATCAGCCTCTGAAAGACAATCACAACTGAATCAAGGTCAAAAGGCATACAGTGCAACTGGTAACAAGCAAATGGCCGACTCAAGGCTGATTTGAAATCTGATGATATGCCGAGCGTAGATCAACTATTGAAAACCACTGTGAGTTTCTGGTGACGGATACTATCTCATCAATTCTTGGTAAAGGACATTGATCAACAACAATGTTTCTACTTAACCATTTTAGATTGACATAGAACGTGATCTATCTATTGGACTGGCATACCACTTCCAAATAAGAGATCACTTAGAGGATTCAATAATGTAGTGTAGTTCCTATATTCCCAATAGGCTCTGCGCATTGGAATAATATCTTCAGTAGTGTAGACGTAGGGCTGAGGTTAACTAGGTCTTTTACTGACGATATTAGACTTAAGTTTTGTGTGCCAGCTAGCTCAGAGTTCACTAGAAACTTTCTCGAATAGGCGAGGAGGAGTTTAACCTCCCTGGATAGACAAGAAGGGATTTAATTTCTGACAACCATAGAACATGACAACTTTGCTCTCCCTAATCAAGAGTATATCTCTAGAGTCGTGTGAAAACAAAAGACAGCTATTTTACTCAGTCAATACGTGCATACTTAGTTTCACCAGATTGTAGAGAAAAGAAGAGACGGGCGTTTTCAATAAAAGGTGTTATTTATTGATCAGTCTCTTTTCTCATACAAGAGAAATGAATCGCTACAATTGTAATACTGATAGTTAAGTAAAATGCATACAGTAAGAGCAGGATTATAAAATAATACTGTAAAAGCATTGATATCGTTTCTTAGCCATATGTTACTTAAAATGGATAAAAGATATACATACATATATACATTGACTAATCGTACTCAACTGGTGCTTCTAACTATGCCTACCCCGGTGTACCTGACCTAAGCCTAATACATGGGAAGGAGTAAGTAGAAGTTTAAGTTAAGTTTGGTTTGCCAAGAATCTGACTCAAGAATTCTCTGTAAGGGGTTAGTCAGTTCAGTACCTGGGATTTAGATGGCAGGAGGTCTGGTATCTCTTTCTCAGGACTCGGTATCCCAGTCACCCGCGAAGGTGGGCTGGAAATGCTGGAGGCTGGATTTCTCGGCAAGAGAAAAGACAGCGTCTTTCCTCAGCGCGTCAAAAGGGAGGGGCAGCGTCCGTGGACTCTCGCATCAGCTGGGCTCTCCGGCACGTAGTCGCTGCTCCAAGCTCATCACCACCGTGTATTTACTTAGGGCAGTGTCGGTATATTTATACCTGAGAGGTGCCGGGTTTGACATAAGGATGGACATAAGACGTCAATTAAGAACTGGTCGTTCTTACATTCTTTACAGGAGTTCTCGAAAAAAATTAAAACAATAGCAGCGGGGATTTCCCAGGTCTGCTGGAGGCTTGGTTTGTTTAGAGAACTCGGTGTGCCTTCTAGGGGGCTGGAGGAATAGTGCTTGCTTAATGTGACAGCATGCGCTATGACTAATCTATGAAACGGGTTTCTGTGCCGTTGTATGGATATTAGTGATTTATAACCTGACAAGGGTCAGAAATTGGAGTATCGATACAGGTCCCTAGATAAACACACTACACCCACTCCACGAATTCATGTCCATATTTACTAACCTAATCAATAGTAAACATAACTAATAGTGCATGTGTATACCGAACCACCCCAAAATAAAAAAAAATTGCATTTAAAAAATAGGCATATTCGAAATACACGAAAATGAGTATAGGTACTGTATGCATTCAAGCAGTGTAATCATTAAAAAAAAAATGCACAATTTATCTCAGCATGAATGATTTGCGAAAATAACACATGAAATGGCTCTTAATACAGAAGAAAAAGGTGCGAGACCACTTCATCACATATAAATACCTTCACTTGTAAATATGCTAGAGGCTGAGGTATAATATTGTCTCTAGAGTTCCCAAAAATAGAAGCTCTGTTCTCTAAGAATAGTCCTACTTTAAGCAGAAGATAAGTGCCAAAAGGTAAATATTTTGGATTTAAAAAAAAAAGGTTTTCGTTTTCAGGGGAAGAAGGAAAAATTGTCAGTAGCTTTGTTTTTAAATACCGAAGGCCAAATTCAGAGTTCAGGGAATGCTGTGTGCTCGATTGCTTAAAGTTATTCTTTCAGTTCGGGGGAAAACATCATGTCAGACAGATTTTCAAAAAAGCAGTTTACCGCTTCAGGTGAAAGTTCGACCAAGTTGGAGAATGTCGCTACCATGCAGTCGTGCGCATGTTCGCTTTCAGTGATGTTTTGATCAGCATTGCTCACAGAAGGCCGTACCTGGTTGATGCTGCTTTCATCCTGTACTTCACTACCCTTCAATCGTAGTGGTGAAGTCTCCACGAATGCCGTCATCAGGATAGGTAGCCGCTGGGGACAGCACAATGCAGGAGCCTTTACTGGACCCAACAAAGTATCTGCATCCAATGGTACTTCTGATTGTAGTGTAAGACATGTGTCCAACACGCATTCCTCGCCGCATAGCATGCATCTCAATACAGGTAAGACACAATTCTGCCATATGGGTCTGAACGAAAGAAACCAAGTCATATTCAGATCTCTTAGCCGGGCTAATCCAAGGACTTTAGTTATGCGGTCCCGATAGCGTATAGCTAGGATCGTTTCTTCCATTGTTGCTGGAGTCTTGTCTGTGACATGGCTTGCCATAACGAAGCAGGAGTAGCAAAAATAAGATGCTTGCTACGAGTCCCAACAGGAGTGGAAGTCTGCCAAAGACAGAATGGACGAAATTGGGAAATATACCCAGGACTGTTTTGAATGGGGTTAACAGTCCCGAAAAAACGGTCTTAAATACACTCGCGATACCATTCGTATCCGAAATGTTTAAGATTTTGCTTAGCATTTCTGCGAAGTGTAGGGGGCAATTTGTCGATAACAATGCATGTATCTCTTCCGTTGTACTTGCAACTTGGAGATCATACGTTTCTTTTGATGACGTCAAGTGAACTGGCGTCTGTAGGAGCACAGTCTTCATTCTGCTTAAAGTATCAATTCGAATAGAAGAGATATTCAAACTGGGCCAAATTTTTCCCTCCCTGTCTGGAGTGTCGTTTGGATACAATACTCGCTCACAGCAAGTGACCATGGAACTCACGCTTACTAGATAAGGTTTTCCTGGCAGCAAGCCACAACATCTGTGATTCACAATTAGAATGTAGCTCCCGTTAGAAAGCCGTCTAAAGAATGGCTCTATTTTTGTTGCAGGTGTGCTGAGCTGGTGACATGAAAGGTTATTTGAAGTCCCCTCACAGGCCCCATGTAAACTTATACCCTGACACAGAAGTATATCACTTAGTGATTTTTCACAATTGTTACCACTAAGAAATACACTCTGTCCTTTTTCACTATAACATGTGTGTGTATAAGGTAGGTTCCATGTTGACTTAATGTAGCCTTTACCCAACCTTTCATACTGGCCTGCCTGTATATATTTCTGGCAGTATCGAAATTGGAAAGTCGTTACGGAATAGTTATGATTCCATGTATTATCCATTCAATGACAGGTCGTTCTGACATTGTCAATGGTAATCTCTCAAGTTTTTCAATGCTCAGAATTGTATACTCTGCACCCTTTTGTGCCAAGCTGATTTGTGTATCAGTAAGGTTAAAGATACCGAATAATGACGTTGTGTTGATTAAACGCCAAGGCACGTAGCCTGAACGCAGATTTTGTAACGTCCAGCCAAGCTGTACAATAGAACGCAATTGGGACTGACCGTGTTGTAACATCAGTAAGTCTTGCTCTATGATATCGATTGCAGATGATACAATACTGTCCAGTGAATATATTCTGGAAGACAGAGTCATTAACCCATTGTCCACAACAGAAAGTGATTTTTCCAAATTAACACGGTCAATGTCCCGTATTTTCTCTGCTGTTTCAATTTGAGTTACTTTCCAAGCTTCGTTGTAAGCTGCATATATAGAGGCCGCTATGAAACGTTTATCTCGCTGTTTGCGTGGTCCCATAATGAAATCACGCAAGTCAGCACCTTCTTTAAGTAAAGTCAAGTTTTGCTTAATTTCTGCCAGTGTGGATGTTCGTAGCCATTCGAGGCAGAGTTTCCCTACACTATATGTAGTTACAATCCCTGGATGTTGTCTCTGGGAGTATCTAGGGTCCGGCCTGGTTAATGTTAACCCCTGTATTTTGTTCAGGAATCTATCTTGACAGTTATTCGTGTCTGTGGGCCAGATCAACCATTTTATGCAATCAGCATGTGTTCTGTTTTGGTTTAAAATATGGGATACGTCTATCTCATCATCTGTAGTGTTATTACTGTCAGGTGTTGGTTTTGGAATAGATGGTTTGTTTAAGTCTTTAATTTTGGCTAGGCCAAAACAGGTTGTTTGTTGAGTTGTGTCATTCAAGAATATAATTTGTTCTGGGATCATGCAGGCTCTAAACAATGATTCTATACCTTTGACCTGCCAATCTCTTGTACCCCAGATTGTTTTCGTTTCAATGTTATTGTTCCAGAAATCAAAACCGAATGTATTCATTTTGTCAAAAAATGTCTCTGAATAGATTAATTTTGTATTTGTAAGCATGGTTTTCATTCCTGTCTTATTTAACAGTTTGAAATAAAATGTTTCTGCATTACTTGTGTTAAACCCTGAGAAATATGGAAATTTTTCATAAAATGTTTTTGAACTACCTTTTGGTGGAGTTGCACAATGTTCCCATTGGTTATAATTAAAAACATTTCTAGGTTGAGCAGATTTATGTAGATAATGGTTACCATAGTGGTTGTAACAGTACATCTGGTCATAATTAGATGAACCCTGTAAATAATCATGTTCTGTAAATTTAGCTGACATCACTAGATCTGAAGTCCCAATCATCAGCGAATGTGCTTGTTTTTACAAAGTCACTTAATGAAATCTTGAATTGATGAGGATACTTCAGGAGCTCGACCGGGCCATAGATTTCGTAATCAGTTTTGTCCCATGCTTCCCCACCGGGTATAGGATTGGCTGTGAAGTTCACTGAAGAAAGTTGTCTTTTCTCGATGTGTGAAGACTTGTGTGGTTTTAGGACCAAGTTGATATTCTGACTTGCTGTGTGCATTTTAACATACTTTCCCTCAATGAAATGACCCAAGTATAGTACCAGGATGAGCCAAAGTATGAGGACAAATACACCTTGTGCCACCCAAAATTCAATCCATGGAGAAATCAGATAGGTTTCTTGTAGTTGATGAAAGAGTTCTTTTACTTTGTCTTTAAAAGTCTTTTGATGGTGTCGGCAGTTCCTCAGGTTCGCTCGGATCCTCAGAAAAATCATCGAAGTTGATGAAATAGCCTGATGCTGTTCTGTCAATTGTTTCAATTGCTTCTGGATTCCTTTTTGTTTTTGGAATTTGCTTTGTTTTATTAGCATAGTCTGTGGTTACATCATTGTAGACTGGTGTTTCTTGATGCATTATTCTGATTTGGGTTTCAAGAGGTTTAAGTTCCATGGCTTTTTTGCATAGTCCTTGTTGATTCACTGTAGGTTTATCAAATGTGATTAGTCTCTCAGTTTGAACCTCTGTGTTTGTAGCAAATTTTGGTGTTCTGCTATTTCTTGGGAGTCCACTTGGCCTACTACTTATTATCGGCCACATGATTGTGGTTTAACCAGGTCGATGGATACAACTCGGTTCTCCTTTTTACCAGCAAGGGGCGGTAGTACAACTGATCTTGTTCCGTTGATAGCTAAGATAGGTACTGCTTTTCTGTAAGAAGGCCCGAATTCATTCTTTACCGCGATCTTTTCTCTGACCAGATCCCCAATTTTTGGAATCCAGACAGGCCTTGCTGGGGCAGGTGGTTTTTCTTCAGTGGCTGTCGGCTGTTGTTTCAACTTTATGTTGCTCAGGTCTTTTCTTGTTTCGTTTAAGTCCTGTAAAATAGCCAAACGATCTTTGATATCAAAGCATTTTTCTTTAACCACTGAAGTTTGACTATCGAGGTCCTGGATTAACATTCTAATCCCAAACAATAATTCGTACGGACTGAGACCTCTCAGAGAATTTCTTGGCAGATTATTAAGACTACGTTGGACACTTATTAAATGTTTGACCCACCCAGCTCCCGAACCTAATACCTTTGCCGTTATAGATTGCTTTATGTCACGTTTTTTTCTTTCCACAATTCCGTTTCCCTCAGGATGAAAGGGACAAGAGTACCGCAATGCAATGCCCATACTGGTCATGGCCTCCTTATAATCTCGAGAGCTAAAAGCAGGACCCTGGTCAGAATGTAACATGCCAATTGCGTATGTGCTGATAAAGACTCGCAAATCTTTTATAACAGTTCTGGCGTCAGCCGAGCGCTGGGGCCACATCCAAATAAATCTCGTACATGAATCCACTGCGACCATGATATATTTATAGTTGCCATCCCTTTGTAAGGGACCGCAGTGGTCCAGGTAAATACATGCTAATGGTTTATCTGAGATTAGAAGGGCGTCTGTGCTGGTCGTTTCACGGTTGATACCTTCATCCTTTGGCATATTTCGCATTCTAGAACATAGTTCCTAGTCTGTCTTCTCATGTGTGGCCACCAGTATCTCTGTTTTAATAGCGATACTGTGGCTGAAACACCAGCATGTACAGAAGCGAGCCCTTCGTGTGCCGCTATGATGAGTCCTAACCTATATTCCATGTTTGGAATTGCCCTATCCCCCACTACAGGGATTCGAGCAAATGGAACGTTATTCGCATCAGTTATGTATGAGTACTTTACTGGAAAGCCTTTCGGGAGTGTTTCTATCGCATCTTTTACCGTAGCGCTGACAGCTTGTAATATATCGCTGTCTATTTTTGTTTTTGACCGGGTGATAGCAGCTACGGAAGCCGTTTGGACAGCTGCCTTCGCTGCTTCATCAGCCAATGAATTCCCTGCCACGTGAACGCCATCACGTTGATGACTCAGTGTATGTATCACGTGAGTCTTTTGTAGTTCCTTTTGTAAATGAACTACTTGTTCCCAAAGCGTTTTTTGCTTGATTGTGCCACCTTTTGCGTCTTTGAAACCGTTCTCAACCCAGATCTGCAAGTATTCATTATAAGACTGCACGCAATTATATGAATCGCACACTATGAGTGTGGGGAATTCACGATCGGTATTTTCAAGCGCCATCTTAAATGCTAGTAGTTCAGCTCGCTGAGCTGTACAATCTCCTAGAGATTGTGTTTTAGTGGCCAGTGGTCTAAATTTCCCTCCGTGCCAGTGACCTTTAACGATCGCGCACCCAGCACTGTAAGCTTGTTTACCCCCAACTGCGGGTTGTGCTGATCTGTCTGTACATATTTTACAGCTGTAGTGTTCTAGAGGCAGTATTTCGGTCGGCAGAGGACATTCAAATTCATATTGGAGAAATACTTGTGTTTTTAAATTAGGATCAAATTCGTATACCACGTCTGTTGCAGCAAGAGAATTAACCCACTGTATCCATCTCGGATGTAATGCTTTAGCATTTGGAATGCTTGCCTTTGTTACCGCCTCTAGGGCTGATATTGGTGTAACGATGATTATTCGTTTACCTTGTGCTAGGGGTCTTTCTTTCGCTACAGCAGTCTGTACCGCGGTTAGAATTTTTTCCGTTGGGCTAAATTTTATTTCAGCTTTTGTGTACTAATGTGATTTGTATGCTATTGGTACCGTTTCTCCCTCATTAGAGGTCAGGTATGTGAATCCGCATCTTCCTGGGATGACTCGGATTACAAGGTTGCGTGTGTTATCGCGTGTTTGCAATTTTGTTTTAGCTAACATGTCTGTTTGCAATGATCTCAAAATTTCTGTGTGTTTTTGAGTCCAATTGATTCCTTTAAAATCTGGTTTTATTAGGTCATAGAGAGGTTTAACTCTCTCTGCATAATTTAGAAAGTACGTTCTACCGAAATTCAGGAAACCTAGAATTGATTGTAAGTTTTTCAGCGTTCTTGGTGCTTGGATTATAGCACATTTCTCTAGGAAATTGTCAGCCAGGCTTTTGCCTTCACTTGATAATTCATATCCTAAAAACAGGACAGTCAGATAGGCAATTCTTCACTTCTTGCAGTTGAATTTGTAACCCTCTGCTGCGAACCCAAGTATTATGGTGTTCACTCTTTTCAAGTGAGTATCCAAGTCATCATCTGTTAGATAGATGTCATCGACATAAGATAATGCCTCATCATCATATATTTGTAGTAACTCTGTTACTCTCGCTGAGAATAATCCTGGGCTGTTCTTGAACCCCTGTGGCAAACGACAGAAATTTTTCTGCGAGCCATTTATTGAGAAAGCGGTCAAATATCTGCTTTCAGGTGCTATATTTTGACAAAAGAATCCATTAGAGATGTCTAATGTTGTTTTGTATTTTTTGCGCACTATGCTATTCATTAGTGCTGCACTGTGTGAGTTTTGTACTGCAAAAGTTTTGCAACATGAGTTAAGGTGTCTGTAGTCCAAAACTAGACGATATGAATCATCTGGTTTGGAGACAGGAAACAAAGGATTGTTCATTTGTGAGGTGCATGTTTCAATCACCCCCTGGTATTCAAGTTGATCTAAGATCTCCCTGACCTGTTTTTTAGCTTCTTGCTTAATTGGGTACTGCATTTGTGCAGTTGGTTGAGATTTTAACTGGATTTTGTGAGGAAAAGAGTCCTCATCCCATCCCACATGGTTTTTATATAATGCAGGAGCTTGGGCTACTGCCCACTTTCTTGCAAGTGTATATTTTTTATGAATTGGAATGTGATTTGAGAAGGCAGGCATAATCATTTCTTCGCCATGAGGGCACTCCCTGACAAACTCTGGTGGCCAGTCTTTTTCAGCTAAAAGGATGTCATAGCCTTTGGAGAGGTTATCCCAAAATAGACCCCTTATTTTCCTAGTCTTATCTCCCTCTATACGTAATGTTATTTCGTATATTTTATGAGGTTTGCTAACTCTGATGTCTGCAGTTTCCACCTGAATGTATTCATTCGTGTCCACTGTCTCCAGATGATTCATCAGGATCTTGCAAGCTATGCTCACTTCTGCTGCGCTGTCTAGCATTGTCTGAGCCCACTCTCCGTTTTTCAGCTGTGTCCTCAGGATCCTCGGCATGTTTGATTACTTTAATACTGGCTACCTTCTTTTTTGGAAATTGTAATTTTTTACTTTGATGAGCAGGTTCCTTGTCTTTGGACTTGAAGTGCTCTTCCCTTTGTTCTGACCGTCCTCTTCTTTCCGATTTCTGCGAGGAAGTCTGAAAAGATCGAGATGGACGTGTATCAATATCTTGATATCTATCAGGTTTCTTCAAATTATCCCTATTTCTAAGGTTGTATTTTTTCTCAGAGGGCTCCCTCTGGGGAGACTTGTGTCCTTGGTCTGGAGATCTCTCTCTCCGCCGAGGAGACCTTCCTCTGGACTGGAATCTTTTTCTTTGGGAGTGGATTGTTTATTTTCATCCCAGTTCTTTTTTGGAGCTGTTAGATTATTTTTAATAAATACCTTTTCAGGATTTTCAGTTAGTTGGGGTTTCACTGGTTTCCCACCCAAACTATCTCTGCCTAGTTCTTCATAGGATTTTTCTATGATTCTGGCAAGTTCAAATGGTTGTTCTGCTATATCTGTTTCTTTCAACTTCTGGCGGATCGCCACAGATGCTGCTTCTCCTTTTATGTTGGATAACAATAAAGCTGAGACCTGCTTGAAGTCTTTCAGTAATTTCATACCCAGAGTTAAAGCAGGTTCTGGACCGTATTCATTTTGAATCTGTTTTAGCACATCTGGTATTACCGCCATGGACGGAACACCATGTGTTTTTGTGTAAATGGAAGCAAAGACTGTGCCCCAAGTGTCACAGTCCTCCACGTGTGGTGCGATCCCCATTGGAAGACAGATAGTCAGAATTCTGTGTTTCTCAGGAGGGGTAGTATCCGGAAATACTGGCTCTACTTGAGTGATTTTTTGTGCTAACCAGAATGGAATTTGTTCCCGTTTAATGGGTACTTTGCCTAGACAGGACTGTATGTTCTGTGGTGTGATTTTATCTGTGTTCCCCTGATGAGGGGTCAGCTGTGGAATTTTAATAGCTGGTTGGACTGTTGAAGTCCGCATTACATATTGGACTAATTGTCTATGTATTTTAATCAGTTGTTTTAACTGTACCAAAAGTTCTGGTATTGACATTTTTTCAATGTCTGGATGTGGTGTGTAGCTGGCTAGAATCGGCCACGTTGCTCCTGGTCTACCTAGTGGACCGAGCCTGGTGATGTGATCATTATGTTTTAGGGCGCCTTTAAACCAGAGCAGGTGCTCTTGGTATTTTAATGGTATTTCCACCTCCTCGAAAGGAGTGTACTCATCCGGAGGTTCCTCTATTTTATAACAGTGGAACTCTTTTGTGACAGCGTTTGCTGCTGGAAAGTTTATCCATGAATAGAATACCTCTGTCTGCCGATATTCGTGTGCCTCAATTACGAATATGACTGTACCACCTCTTGGTGTTAGTCCATTTTCTATAAGTTTAAGTGTTATAGTTTTTCTTATGCTGACCGGGATGAGTATTGCATCCGGGTCTTGCTGTAGGAGACTTGTGTCATTCGCTAGGAGTTGACCTGCTAATCTAGCTGTCTCCCTATCTCCTTCACCGTCTGACATTTTACTGACAGGAAGTTTTTTTTTTTTTGTTGCAGATCAAGTTTTCAAGGAAACAAAGATTAGGTGCACAATATTTTGGAACACTGTATCCTTCAACGTTGAATAAACCAAAAACCATACATAGGAGTCTCCTCCTACTAAGCTTGGCGGATTTTTAACCTTTGACCCACTCCAGACGTATTTACGGGAGAAAGGGTCTGTGTGAAAAAGCACGACTGAGTTACTCTAATGTCTTGCGTTAGATTTATCGCCTTACCAAACGTTGGGCGCCATGTAGTGTAGTTCCTATATTCCCAATAGGCTCTGCGCATTGGAATAATATCTTCAGTAGTGTAGACGTAGGGCTGAGGTTAACTAGGTCTTTTACTGACGATATTAGACTTAAGTTTTGTGTGCCAGCTAGCTCAGAGTTCACTAGAAACTTTCTCGAATAGGCGAGGAGGAGTTTAACCTCCCTGGATAGACAAGAAGGGATTTAGTTTCTGACAACCATAGAACATGACAACTTTGCTCTCCCTAATCAAGAGTATATCTCTAGAGTCGTTTGAAAACAAAAGACAGCTATTTTACTCAGTCAATATGTGCATACTTAGTTTCACCAGATTGTAGAGAAAAGAAGAGACGGGCGTTTTCAATAAAAGGTGTTATTTATTGATCAGTCTCTTTTCTCATACAAGAGAAATGAATTGCTACAATTGTAATACTGATAGTTAAGTAAAATGCATACAGTAAGAGCAGGATTATAAAATAATACTGTAAAAGCATTGATATGGTTTCTTAGCCATATGTTACATAAAATGGATAAAAGATATACATACATATATACATTGACTAATCGTACTCAACTGGTGCTTCTAACTACGCCTACCCCGGTGTACCTGACCTAAGCCTAATACATGGGAAGAAGTAAGTAGCAGTTTAAGTTAAGTTTGTTTTGCCAAGAATCTGACTCAAGAATTCTCTGTAAGGGGTTAGTCAGTTCAGTACCTGGGATTTAGAAGGCAGGAGGTCTGGTATCTCTTTCTCAGGACTCGGTATCCCAGTCACCCGCGAAGGTGGGCTGGAAACGCTGGAGGCTGGATTTCTCGGCAAGAGAAAAGACAGCGTCTTTCCTCAGCGCGTCAAAAGGGAGGGGCAGCGTCCGTGGGCTCTCGCATCAGCTGGGCTCTCCGGCAAGTAGTCGCTGCTCCAAGCTCATCACCACCGTGTCTTTACTTAGGGCAGTGTCGGTATATTTATACCTGAGAGGTGCCGGGTTTGACGTAAGGATGGACATAAGACGTCAATTAAGAACTGGTCGTTCTTACATTCTTTACAGGAGTTCTCGAACGAAATCAAAACAATAGCAGCGGGGATTTCCCAGGTCTGCTGGAGGCTTGGTTTGTTTAGAGAACTCGGTGTGTCTTCTAGGGGGCTGGAGGAATAGTGCTTGCTTAATGTGACAGCATGCGCTATGACCAATTTATGAAACGGGTTTCTGTGCCGTTGTATGGATATTAGTGATTTATAACCGGACAAGGGTCAGAAATTGGAGTATCGATACAGGTCCCTAGATAAACACACTACAATAAGTTCAATGACTTTTGCATCTTATATTTTTTTATTAACATTTACCTTTACCACTCACAATGAAAGTTAGGTTTCTTACTTCATGTATTTTGGACTGTATATTAGACTTCAAAATAATTTATGTATTTAGCTTCCCAGTCATGCCTTCGAATATTCTGAAGAATTTCTGCAAAATCCACCAATTGGTATTTTCAATATGACATGCATCAACACCTGCTCGACACTCTTTGGATCAAGTATAATATATAGACTAGAGACCATTGATCTTTCCACTTGAACACAGGTGGATAACCAACAGTGACATGTACCATATATAAAGCTTTTGACTGAACAATTAAGGATCTAAAACCTAACATTTCTGCCCTACCCCCTGTTTAGCTCTCCGAGTTGATATCCAGAGGTATTAAAGCCCACCACCTTCATAAAATTTCTTGGCAAAGGTTTTGTACTCGAGTTGGCTGCTACCTATAGACACATCTTTCCTGAAGTCACCCAGCAAAAGGGTTTATTTGGAGTACATGATTTACAGTTCAGAACTTTTGTTTTTGCTTCCTTTATAGATGTATTGACAATTTCGGCCTATCTTTGGATGCTGAGATAATGTTCTGAATTACTTCATTGCTTTTTTAGATGACTTGTCGATCACTCCATCATTAATGGATGCTGTGCTATATTAATTTAATTTGACGTATTTGAATCTTTGATTATAAGACTTATTCTGGCAAACTTTTGCAGAATGTGTTATTACGCCACACTCCAGACAGCAGTGGCTTTGCCAGACCCTTTGCCACCTATGGTGGTCAGGAGTTTGCCAGCCAGCTATGGCCGCAGGTAAGATCGGGGGGAGGGGTGGGGGGGCGGGTCTGACACACCAAAAACTCGTGCCGCCCGGGGTGGTCTGCTACTCCTTGCTACGCCACTCCCTGTCAGTTCACATTTCATTAGGACATTTAAGAATATTGGAAGAATTTTGAATGTTCGCACACTTGCAACATGATGAACCAAGTTTCCTTGCTTAACCTTGCTGTTTCTAATATTTGTTCCTTGTGTCATCATTTTTAACTGCAATAATTTTACAGACAGTGTCCTCAAAACCCCTACCATGCTTCTGTAATGCAGCATTGGTGTTCCTTTCAGAATGTAGCCTTCTGCACCAAAGCAATGATATCTTATAGGGGAGAATCCAGTTTGTTTTTGTATTCCCTACTTTGTTCTGTTTACGTTGAAAGAAATTACATTCTTTGACTGCAATACCCACTGTGGGTGATAAGCGATCATCCAATTCATCAATCGCATGGGCAAAGACATCGGTTTTACCCACACATCACATCTGTTTCACCCACACATTGTTCATTTTTTTGTCTGTAGTTGAAAATCCTCAGATCTTCCAGGACTAAACTGTGTAGCAGCAGTCTTTCTTTCTTTTCTGATGACCTTATGGTACCCACATTCTCAATAGTGCCAATAATAATAATGTAATATTTGTTCAGTCCAAGGAATGCCCGTTTGACTTTGTACCGATTCCAGTGGTAGACTCAAGTTTATAAGGTGATTCATAAGCAAGATGATACATAATAAGAACTTTAAAAAAATGAGGGCACGATTCAGTATTTGGCGGGGATGGGGTACCTGTCCGCCAACCATGTTTTGAGTCTGAGGGACCATCAGGTTTACGTTCATGGAGTAAACTTTACTCCATTGATGTCAACCTTCCTCCAGCCTCCTAATGGACTATGAACTGTCAAAGGTAAGACATCTGAACATGCTCCTCATTTAGAGTGGGAGGTCAGATGGCTTCTTTTTTAGTGCAAAAAAAGCCCCACATTATGGGAGTGAAGTCTACGATTTTGGGGCTATTAGTTTTGTCTTTTCCTAAAACAAACTTTTGCTTCTAGAAAAGAAACAAACTTTGAAAAGTTTGGTGTAGGCCTCCTTCACCATGGATGGATAAATACTAAACCATCAGAGTGGGTCATACCAACCCTTACAGTTCACCGTAAGGCTGGCGGTGAACTCTGAATTTTGCAGGCAGAGTAAAAGCAGGATGGCGGATGTAATGTCCTCTGTCACCATGACTGCCTTTACTCTGTATGCCAAACTCTAAATCAGAAAGAAAAAAAGGGTAAATTTAGTTCTGATTTTGAAAAGAATTACGTGGTCAGGTAAGTCTTTGCCATGAAGTATTTATAACATTTACATTTTTTGCTTTCAAATCCTGATGAACGTGTGTCTCTGCTGCTGGTCATGTGTAATAATCTTCAAAGCTCAGCACTTTGGTATCTTACCTTGCTGCTAGTCAAGAACACAAAAGGCGTGCTGACGCTGAGATAGAATTGAAAATTCTGCACATACCGAGTATGCCTCGACTGTAATATGTAGGGTATTGAAATTTGAGGAAGGCAAACGTCCCACAAGTCCAAAATCTGTAGTGCAGGTCTGAGTTGGCTGTTTGGAATACTTGTCACCAAAATACTGTAAGTATTTGAATGACACCTTCAAGTACAATGACACCAGTCAAGAAATGGCTTTAAAGCTCTACTCTTCTAAACACTCTGCAGTGCTGGATGGGAAAAATCCAGACTACTTCCTTATCACCGCTCCTTCAACAGTACTTGCACCCCCAGTATTCCAGAACCTAGCTTACAGATGTCTAAGACATTATCCCAGATCCTCATAGTTGACAACATGAGTAGAGCAAGAACACACAATGTTAAATGCTTACATAATACATATATCATACACTGTACTCAACTGTATTCTATATCCATTCCACCTCTCCTTTAATTCTACTTCCTTTTAAATGTAAACACTTTAAAATGTTATTCATAAGTAAATATCATATTACATTATATTATTAGCTAAGTTGGCTTTATTGATGAAATTGTAATATATATTTTATTAATATACTTATTGTTATATTTTATTCACCAATTTATCTCAAAATGTATTGATTCCTCGCTCACAATGAACCACCTGATCAATGCTGTATCTTCATCTTGCTTCCACACGCTCGACCTGCTATGAAAGACGTTCAGATACATCATCACAGAATCCAGAAAGACGGTCACCCTCGCACTCTTCACCCAGCAGACTACGGCACCACACTCTATGCCTGCATCACCAAGAAACTCCTCAGAAAACTACGGATCGTTCAAAGTGACACAGATAGACTAGTCCTCAACATCCCACTCCACAGCCACATCACAAAAAACCTTTGAGAACTCCACCGGGTCCCAGTCAACAAAAGAATCACCTTCAAGTTCCTCACACATGCCTACAAAGCTTTCCACGACACAGGACCATCATATCTGTACCAGCTCCTCTCATTCCACGTACCCACCACATACCTTCGCTCCACCCAACTGGCACTGGCCATCATCCCACGAATCCATAAGACCAAAACCGTAAGAAGAGCCTTCTCCCACATCTCTGCCAAGACCTGGAACACCCTGCCTCGTTACCTCAGCAATCCCCATCACTGACCCAATTTAGGAAGTATCTCAAGACCTGGCTCTTCAAAGGAACCCCTGCGCGCAGATGGAGCAGCAGCCCCGCCCTCAGTGCCTTGAGACTCTCACACGTGAGCAGCCGCTCTATATAAAATCCTGATTGATTGATTAATTCATTGATTGATTGAATAAAAGCTATGTAAACTTTAAACACCCAGCAGCCATCCTCAAACAAAGCCAGACAATTGTGGGACGTGGCTCCCTCTGGAGGATTACCCCACATGTTTTGCCATAACCCTACCTGTTTTGGGAACTTGTTTTTGTTGGCTTTTAGAACTCTGTGCACTTTACCACTGCCAACCAGTATGACAAGTGTAGGGTTCTCTCCCTTAAACATGGTAAAAGTTGCCTACACCTGATTGACATATTTTATTTACTTATAAGTCCTTAGTAAAGTGGTACAACATGTACTCAGGACTAGTAAAATTAATGCTACCTCGCTGGATGGTTGAGCACACTGATGAATTTTGATCTTATTTGTTTGCAGGAAATGTAGAATGTAAAGGGATGTTTTTATTTGGAGGGTTTTACCTCATATTCAGTCCAAGCAACTAATTCTGCCAGTGGTCATACTTGTGGCGTCCTTACCACTTTGGTAAATCTAGGTCTTGGGTCCGATTACGATGTCACCAGGAAAGCATTCCCATTAAATTATGTTAGGAATGCTTTCCTAACGACTCTTATACGGGGAGTCCAACCAGCCGATTACGATGTGTCCGCATGCTTACGGACTCGGTTCATCATACTCCCATTCACTTTAATGGGAGCCTGTGTTCCATACGAGCACACAGGCTCCCATTGAAAAAAGGGGTGGCTGGGGAAAACCTTGCATCCTGTGGCGGGCACCCCATGGTGGTACCTGCCACATTGTGCATGGTCGGGAATGACGGTCCCTTAGGTACCCTACAGGTCCCATCCAGAGGCCTATGGTTGATGAGGGGCCTGCTACAGGCCTCCAAAGTCTGATTCCCACAGCTGTTTCATCTCGAACGGCTCTTCAAATTGGTCATTGTACTTGCTCATTCGGAAACCCTCTCCATTAGGCAGTACGAATCGCCCTCAAACAACTCAGGCTGCCTGAATCCCTCTTGGAATAGATTCAGACAGCCCGAACGGCTCCCTTGCATCGTACTTGGTTGTCCAGAAAGGTGATCGATTTGATTAGAAACAAGGCTTCCGAATCGGATTTGACCAAATCGAATGCCATTTGGAATCTTTCCTGATGACATCGAAATCGACCCCTTAATTGTAGAGTCGAGGTTCTGAAGTCTAATTTAAAGACTATTCCGGGTAATCTTATTATTTACTAATAAGTGTAGATTGCTTCTTACTCATTTTTAGGAAGAGCCAGACGCTGCTATTAATTGCAAAGGATTTATTGATAACTTTTTTCAATGCTAGCTAGGGACTTCAATCTGCATCTTTGTCATTCATGCCCAAAGAGTAATGACCAGAACACGGGCCCTATTTTATTAACTAGGTGCATTTTAATCATACTCGTCAAGGTGATATTGTTAGCAGTTTAACTTGATGAACCTAATGGCCCTTAATCAGGAGAATACCAATATTCAAGGGGTGGGATACAGTTCTGTAATGGATTATGATACCCTGATGGCTGTTTTTCATTGTAACCACAAACCCACTGGAGAAGTACCCCTGTATAGGGAGCCAATCACTCTGATTGATCAGGGTCAATGGGTGAGCTGGGCCTCCATCGTTTCCTCATTTTGTTGTAAAAAATGTGGGTTCCACTTGCTGAGCCAATTTTCATTCCTGTTTATCTGAAGAAGAGTCAGTCTATGGTACCCCAAAGTCCTTTTTAAACATTAGTAGGTTCATTAAAACAGCACTCTGCATACCAGGTGTACCCCGTGATTCATGGTTTGATGGACGTTGCTCCAAAGCCTATGAGGATCTTTGGAATCATTTGCATGTGATGCCCCGGTGCCAGGAGAAGGTAAAAAGCCAGGGCTGCATATTGGCCTGTAAGGAACGTATAGGCCAGCTCAACGAGATAGTACTGCCTTTTGGAGAATCGTTAACTGTCCTCTTTTTAGCAATATATAACCTGTCTAACCAGGCTTGCACAATTACACCCCAAGCCTGGGTTGATCACTTTAAGGCCATCTATAGCTTTGAAGCTGAGGATGGGGAATTGAATGACACAAGGAGTCATCAGCAAATTGTTTTCCAATTATCTGAGGTCATAGTAGCCATTTCCTGACTTACCTTCAAACAAAGCCCCCATCCCAATGGGAATTCCAGGGGATCTTTTTAAAACTGATGTGGACTTGTGGGCTCACTTGCTAAGGTTGCACTTAAACTCAGTAGTCAACGGATGTCTACCTCTAACCTAGTCTCAATCAATAATAGTCTCTTCTTTTAAAAAAGGCAACAGGTCAGACTTAGCTTGTTTTAGGGCCAGATGTTTGATTGATTCAGAGGTGAAGATTATTGGTCGGATTTTACTGGATCGTCTCTCAGATTGGGCGGTATCCACCCTACAGCATGGGTTTGTGCCAGGTTGAGGTACTATCGAGCAAAATCTGAACCTTTACTTGCTGATTTGTAAGTACACTAAGGTCAAGAGGGGGGCAATTCATTTGACCTTCATGGACCTTAGCTCTGCCATCGACAGAGTCAACTGCTCCAAACTGTGGTCCATCATGGTTCAGATGGGAGTGGATGCTGCAAAAACTAGATTTCTGCATGATTTTCATAAAGATCTCTTAGAAAGTGTTAGGTTTGGCCCTAATAGGGAATGCACTGAGCACTTTAAATTGCGACATGGGGTTCATCAAGCCTATATTTTAGCACTGTTTTTAAAAATGTTTATATCAATCAAATAGAACAAGTTTTGTTAGACCCGGATGTGGATGTCCCTCAAGTAGGAGGCCAATCAATACCGGCCCAGCTTTATGCAGATGACATAGTTTTAATTGCTCAGTCAGCCAAGGGATTACAAAAGCTTCTTAATCTTTTCATTGATTTCATGAACAGCCTCGACCTTTCTAACAACTTCTCCAAATCACATGTAATGACGTTGGTTCACCCAACATGAAAATGATTAAATTTGTTGTAGATGGACACCACGTCAGTCAAGAAGATACTTTTTTATATTTAGGGATATGACCCAGCCACCCGGATCCAAGTAGCAGGAAATACATTTTTAAGGGGCCTCTTAGGTGTCCCACAAAGTATACCCTATAAAATTGTCCACGAAGAACTGGGATTAGGGGATATGCACCCGAGTAATTTCCAACATTATAAGGTGGGCGTATAACCTTTAACACACAGCTCCAGATCCTTTAAGACATATGCATAAACTGGCAACTTTAAAAGAGGAAGCACCACGGCATACTTTTAAAAGGAATCTGCTAAAATCCCTTGAGGTATCACAGTGCATTGTGGCACTTTTACAGGTTGGTCCACCGCACATCTGAAGCTCTTTCTAAAACATATGGCCCCGTGAGTCAGCTATGAAAGGGATAAAGAATACTGTATCCTACTAAAGCATTATAAAACGTTCTCAGAAAACACAGCATTTAAAACCCCTGCTCCTTACTTACGGTTTCAGTAAGAGC
The DNA here is from genome assembly GCF_964261635.1 of Lissotriton helveticus. NCBI lineage: Eukaryota > Metazoa > Chordata > Amphibia > Caudata > Salamandridae > Lissotriton > Lissotriton helveticus. The sequence goes on from NC_136061.1 coordinate 101,946,236, forward strand.
ATGGGGTAAGGCGTTGTATCCTTCTATTACGCCTGGGTATTCTCCCATTAACAACATTCACAGCTAGATGGGATGGCACAAATAATTCTAAAGGCATATGTGATCTGTGCAAAGACTTGCAACATGTTTTAATAATTTGTCCTTATTAGAGATTGGTAGAGGCCCGACCAATTCGCTTAAGTCATAATGCTATTTTAGCTCAAGATTTTATCATGTTGTGTATCTCTCCCGCTAAATAATTTGTTTGTCATAACTAGGATATGTTTTTTGAAAGTTTCTTGAAGTTATTTTACAGGAAAATATTACAATCTTAACATTTTTATTAAGTGTATGTTGTACATGTGGATCAGACAAAATACTTATTCATCTTATAAAGCATTCTAAAAGTTTTATTATTATAATCTAACAAAACAAATGTTATGTATCTGTATTTGTTGACCTCTAGCGAGGTCTGAATAAAATAAATAGTTGATTGATTGAGTGATAGAACTGGGATTAGGTTTATAATATTGACCAGATCCGACTTTCTCCCTTAAAACTTTGATTATTCATTTGGACAAAGGAAGAGACTGGATTTAATAGATTGATATTGCAGGATTGTTTAAAAATTGGACGAGCCCCTCCTGATCCCGTGACTGGCTTGAACAGTTTTTAAACTCACCCACAGTTTTTAACCCTCTTGTATGTTATCTCTCGGGGGTCATAAATCAGTTGATCACAATCAAAAAACATATGCTTCAAGGTAGCTGATCCTTCCCCACACCTCGGACACCGATCATTGTCCCGCTTTCCCCATGCAAACAGTTTTGCCGGTGTAAAATATAGATTAAATAACTGTGCTTTTAGATTAGAGGATAGGAAGGTTTCTGCCAACAGCTCCAAGGTTCTATAGATGTCTAGGTCTGGATTACTCAATTTTCCTGCCCAAGATGTTTCTGTTTTTGCCAGGTCATCTGGCATTTTTGCCAACAAAAGCTTATATACCGCTCCTATTCTACATAGTCTGTTACTGATTAACTCCATTAGAGGAATTTTCTCAATCATTACCCTTGGCCTGTATGCCATTAATATACTCCTAACCTGTAAGAATTTAAAGATCTGATATGCTAACCTATGTTGTAAGTCCAGAAATTGCGGCTGTTGGTTCCCCCCAAAAAATCTCCAATGTTGATTATACCCTTAGCCTCCCACTCCCGCCCCACTGAATCAAAGGGGGATTTAAAAAAAATTGAGTCATACCACAAGGGTGTATACTGTGTTACATGAGGAATTCCCATAAATTTAGATATTTGCTTCCATATACGCCCTGCACTCCTTATGATCTTAAACCTCAATTTATTGTAATAACCATATTCAACTTTTTTTAGCAGTAATCCTGCTGCATCCTTTCCTACTGCTAACTCGAATATTGTTGGGATTCTTTCCCCTGTATTAAGAAACTCCGTTTCATCCACCCTCAGTAAGTATGATATTTGATGTAAAAAGGCAGCCCAGAAATATAATACAATATAATACAATATTCGGTATAGCCAGTCCCCCTCACTCTTGCGTCAATGCCATTAATTTCAACGAACTCCGTATCTTACCATACTGCCAAATAAAATTTGAAAACATCATGTTCATATTGTTGAGCATACTATCATCAATTGCTACCGGAATTGACCTAAACAGATAAAAAATTTTAGGTAGAATGCTCATTTTTAAAACATTTCCTCTTCCTATAATTGACAAATGAAGGCCATTAATCCTTTTTAACTCCAATGCTACAGATTTGATGTGTGGGTAGAAATTAGCTTTTATTATTTTATCCACTTTTGCCATAACCCGTACCCCTAGATAAACTGCAGAATCTGCTCTCCTCTCGTCCTCATAATCCAAATTCTGCATACAGACCACAATAGTTTTCTCCTCGTTCAAACTATATTGATATTTTACCGAACATCCATGTTATCTGTGTGATTTCTTAAATTGCTTCCCCGGGGTCAGAAGTTATAATTGCCACATCATCCGCGTGGGCTAGGACTTTTGTTGGATAACCCCTTGTGAAAACTGGTTTAATTTTGTCAGTTTGAAGCAATTTTTCCAGAAGTGGATTTATATATGGAGCAAATAAAATGGGTGAGCAGGGGCATCCTTGCCGGGTACTCCTACCTATCCTTACTTCCCCTGACTCCCTGCCCATTACCTGAATCGGGGCTGTAGGTCCGCTATACATGGCTCTAATTGATAATATAAACCCCTGGCCAAATCCTTTTAGTTCCAGAATCCCCCACAAATATGCCCATGTGACCCGATTGAATGCCTTTTCGGGGTCCGTCCCCCAGTTACTGACATGATATCAATCAAGGAGATTGTTCTCCGAACATGGTCAGTTGACCCCTCCTAGCCTGGTCGCCAAGATTTTTGAATATATTTTTATATCTGAATTAATTAAGGAGATTGGTCTATATGACCCTGGGTTCTCCGGCGGTTTCCCCTTCTTTGGGAAGATGACAATTCTGGTCTCTCGCCATGATTCTGGGATAGTTTCATTATACTGAATCCCTTAAACAAATCTAATAAGAGAGGTATTATTATGTTGCCCAATGCTGTATACAGCTCAAGGGGTATTTGGTCAGGGCCTGTGGCTTTTCCTGCAGCGAGGCACAATAATGCCTGTTCAATCTCGCTCTGCGTGATATCTGCTTCAAGTTCAATTTTCTGATCCTCATTTAATACCTCCCCCAATTCCTCTTTTGATACGACCCATCTTATATCTTCTGGCGTAATATTTCCTCTCCCGCCCTCCTCAGCGTATAGTAGTTGATAGTATTCTTTAAACGCTTTGGCTATGTCATCTGAGCTGGTAAATTCCGCACCACCCACTTTAATAGTTGCAATATGATTCTGCACTAGTTTTTGTCTTGTGCGGAGGGCTAACATCCTTCCCACTGATTCTCTGCTCTCGTATAGCCTATTACGGCCAGATTGGTATTCCTCTGCTGCTCTTTCTGTGAGCCACCCGTTGATCTCTACCTTGAGAACCAAGATGTGCTCCTGCTCCTGCTCCAGGCGCTGCCTTGCCGCCTCCCCCTGCCTTATTGTACACTCACGCTCGTCTTCAGCTGCCTTCAATCTTCACATTAACTCCTTGTTTTTTTCCTTACACATTGCTCGTTTTCTGGCCACATAGGCAATGGTTTCTTCCCTTATTCCCTTATGCCAGCCTTAAATACGTCCCAAACTATTATTCTTGAGGCACTGTATCTGTTAATATGAAAGTAGTCTACCGCCCATTTTCATATATGCTCAATATAAACCTTATCGACAAGTAGCTTTTTATCAAACGTCCACCGGCCCCTGTCCTGACTTCCATCTGTTACTTCCACCCCGAGAACTATTGGATTGTGGTCCTCTATGATCTTAGGTAGAATTATTATATCAGCCTTATTAACAAGTCCTTGTGTGCAAAAGAAATAATCTATCCTTACATATTTCCTATGGGGACATGAATAGAATATACTGCCCAAGCCCGGAGAAACATTTTTTGCCTGCCGCATATCCACTAACCCGTGGCTCCTTATTAGTGATGTAAGTGCTCTATAGACCTTTGGTTTTCACCCTTGATACCTCCCCTGATTGTTATTGGCAGAAACAGTAACTGAAGCAATGTTCAAATCTCCACATAATACTAGTGGTGTAGGCCATGTTGCCAATTCCACCTCAAGAATTTCGAAAATTTGAGTGTCATCATAATTTGACCCATATATTGAGCACATGGTAACACCTATACCCAGCACCGCTATGGCCCACCTTCCATATTTATCAGCAGCTTTGCACTTAACTGGTCCCAATGACGTTTTAGCCAAAATGGCTACTCCCCGAACATTTGATGTTTGCGTTGTAACTGATAATACGTTATACCCCTGCACATTCAGTAAGTGTCTTTTCCCCCAGGGAAGATGGGTCTCTTGAAAACAAATAACTTCGAATGCGTTCACTTTCACCAACTCCCATAACTTTCCCCTTTTAGCTCCATCGTCCATCCCTGCCACATTAATCAAACAAATTCTTATTCTCCCCATCCTAGTTTGGCTCTACCTTTTCCAACCCTTTCTAACATGTGCATTAATCTTGCTTTCACACTTCTTTACCATTAGATTCACTGATTTATTCAATTGTTTTTGTATTGTATTTATCTAACGATTACAAAAACATCTTCTCTGTATGCGTCTTTTCCTAATCTTTACCCACTCTCCCCTCCACCGATTTCCTCCTCCCCTCCGAGAGAAACTCATATATTAGTCTGTGTGTGATGAATGCTTCGCACCAACCTGAGTGCCCATGTACAGCCCATTTCTACAACTCTTGTTTTAATCTTACTAAGTTATGTTTTTCCCCCCACCCGTGCCTAAAAACAAAAAACTGTAGTAAACCATCCATTAGATGGAAGGGAACCCCACAATAAACACCATGAGACCATGGACCAAGGTTATTCTTTCCAGCCTGCTCGCCTATATCATTTCACCCCCCCCTCTCTCATACCAGTAGGCTATCAAGGTACTCCTTGGCTTTTATCTGTGACTGGAACCTAGTTTGCCCATTCCAAATCACCTTGTGTGATCATGTGGATGTCAATGTTTGTTTGTTTTTAACATACTTGTCTTTTAGGATTTTATTTTTAAATTTGAATCTCGTAAAATCTCACCCGAGAGCCTAAGGGTCTAGTTATCTCCATGTGCTGAAGCTGCACTGCTTGAAAAGAACCCACTGCAGAGGGAAAGCTTTTAAAGTCTAAAGCCCCCATTATAAAATGAGCTACATTCCAGTGTCTGGAGATGTTTTGTTATTCCAGCTGCTGGAAAGTTCTAAAACATCCTTTATGAAAGCAGCAGTAGAGATGTTTACTTCCTGTTTCTAGTAGTTCCGGTTGTTGAGGGGCATAGCCAGCAGCGAGATGCCATCTTGGTGATAGTCACGCTCTATTATGAATAAATACAAAATTATATTTTAGCTAAGATGCTAAAACCAGTATTCTGTGCCATTCCATAGCAAATGAAGGGGCATATCATCAAGGGCCTTATCTCCGCTTTTCTGGCTTTAAATGCCCGAAAAACGGAAATAATGTTTTCGCCCTATCACCAAGAGGGTGCTAACATGCATAATCGCATGTTAGCACCCTGTTTTTGTATGCCTCCCTTTGCATTTCTGATGAGATGCTAAGTGGGAGTCCTTTCCAGAATAACTGGAGAAATGTCGCTAACCGATATTTCTCCAATTATCAATGGGCACGCTAACAAGCATAACGATAAGAAAAGTAGCGCTAACCGTGGTTATCGCTACTTTCCTTACGCCTGCTTGTAGTTTGACTAAACCATGATATCCAATGGAAGGTGAAAATCATGGTTAAGTCCGACCTGCCCTATCACCAACGTTTCGCCAATCATTGTGCAATTATCGCGGAATTTCCAGCGATAATCGCACAACATGTAGCTATCGCTGATAATCTCTTTTGAGATAAGCGTCGCTGATAGCGCGCTAACTCAGCGATAGAAACCAGCGATGGCCGGCGATAATTATCCTAGTGCTAAGTGCGCTTAGCGATAATTATTGCTGGTTCTTGGTGATATGCCCCGAAATATCTCTATAGTCGAGTATGTAAGATTGCATAATCTGCTGCAAGCATTAAGACTAAGGGCCCCTTGTATGAAGCTATTTGTGGTTGCAGACAGAGCCGTACCGTTTGCGAATGCAAAAAAGGCTTTTCCAGTGTACCAACCTCTATTTTACAATTTGGTAGCCAGTTACAGAATCTCAAAATGTGCTTGTGAGTCAGTATTAGAAAGGGACATGTATTGGGTAACCCTACCTAATACTGATTGCAGTGGTATGTATGAATGTTTTGCAACCAAATACCGGTCGCAAAACATTTGCAGTTTACTATCAGATTTAATCTGATGGTAACCCATTCGCGAATAGGAAGGGGTCCCGAAGGCCCGATGGCGAAAACGTTTTTTTTAAAGAGCAGGAAGTGGTCCCAAGACCACTGCCTCCAGCTTTTAAAAATTGAAAAGAAAACTTTTCTTTTGTTTCTTCTAAACACAACCCGTTTTCCTTTAAGGAACATGGGGAACATAAAAAAAAAAGATTGCTTCATTTAAATGTAATCATAGACGTGGTGACAATTAGGTAATCACTATTTCAAATATTGATACATGTGACCTTAAATATCGATTAGAAACCACACATGATAAAGCCCGAACAAAATCACCATCTTGACTAGGTTTGCCGCAAAGTCCCATCTCAGGGGTTTAAACCAAAATTGTTTCACTTGAGACGCTGGCGCTGTAACTGGGAGGACAGGTAGTTTTCCTCCTGTGAATTGTAAGGCCAGGGTTGCTGACCTTAAAAGGCCACACAGGTCTCTCGACTATTGTAGCTGCCTCCGCACCAGGCACTATGTCCACAGTTCAGATATTCCATCTTTCCCAGCAGCTTTGAAATCCATGTAAACCACTCCGCATAATCATTTTCAAACCATCTTAACAGACAGAATCATTAATTCCACTGCAGATGGATAGTGCTGTGTGCCAAACAGTTGGCTGCCTGCATTATTCAAAGCACACAAAGGCTGAATTTCCACTGGAGTGGATTGATTTTATTGCTAGGGTGTTAAAGCATCCATCTGGAAAAATAAGTCACTCTGCAAAAACACAGACAATGGTACTGACAAAATAGCTACCACCATGAATTCTGTGTCATGTTAGCTTATCTTTTTCAGTGATGCAAATGTATGTGGCTCTCAGCCAGCTTGTCTGATAATTACTAATGCAAGTACTGTTTTTTATTCTTTCCTTTTCACATCATCTTGCTGTGGAAAGCGTCCCAAAACAGATGTTTACTATTTCGAACTTTGCATAGCAAAGATGTTAAAAGAAAGGCACTAAAATGCTCTAATAGCTAACTTCATGATCATCCATTTATTGTAGGCTTTTAGCAGTGCACACTAAAAGGAAGATGGGGACTGGAAAGCACTTCATGATGGAAGATGGAAGCATTAGACTTAACGAAAACAAGTCAACATGAAAAGCCATGATCCCAGATCTGCTTCTGTTTTTGTTTCAGTTAGACTTAAGTTTTGGTCTTAAGTTTAACTGAGACCAAAGTCTAAGTTTACTACTCGTAAATACCCTTTGTGAATTCCGAAAGTCGTATAGTTAGACTTTCATCTCAGTTTACCTTTGTGAACTGGGCCCTGGGTTCTGATCACTAGGCAAATGTGACAACTGGAAAAGTGATCCATGTGTCCTGCTCTATGAACAATGAGGACATCTTTGTTGTCTTCATTTCAGCTTTAGAAGTGAAGATCTCACCTAGTGCATCCTGCAACCAACCAGCTTATTTCGGGGCATCTTTACTACAAGATAAATACCCTGATGGTGCAATAACAGTAATGCCATCTTACTCCGGGATGTAGAACAATGGGGAATAGCCCTTGACCCCTGGACCTATTCATAGCTCCCTCCCAGCAATGCTGCCTGGCTTGACGAGGAAGGACTTCGCCCCCAGGCACCAAATCCTCCGGCTCTGTCCCCACTTTCAGGTGTCTGCTTGCCACAACATTCCTTCTGGCCTCAGTCTATTTTACCCTCTAGAGCAGTAAAAGCATTTTGTGTTTATGGTTTCTGTTTTTTGTTAATTTGGTGACTAACTTTATTTCATGTGTTCTGTTTTGTTATAGTGCTTTACTGTCCTGTCTATTCATGCTATTTTCCTTCTCCCCACCCTCCCGCCTCCCGGACAGCCTCGTCAACCTCCCAAGACTACTTTTGGAGGCTGCTGCCCGGCACGTACCAGGGTGTACCAAAGGCATGCCCATTTGCACCCTTAAGGAAGCCTGCCCCCCCCTCAAACTCAAAGCCCATTTATTTGCTAAATCTTTTAACTAGATCACTTGCTGTTTTTGTTTTCCTTCTTCTTATTTTCTGTTACTCCTCCTCTGGGGATCTGTCTGTTGCAGCGCCCTGAAACCGCTGGTGAAAGTGCGCTATATAAATATTTTAAAACTCAGACTCAAACTCATTCCCGGAGATACTCTATCACAGATCTCCCTGCCATCGACCACAACGCAACAACTTCTACTCTCTCAAATCGCCTTGCTGCACAGCAGGCCCTTTCTCCTGCATCCGCTGCCGGTTCACCACCACCCTAGGACCAACTTTCATCACTGCAACCAGCATTACACCGCCTCCACCTGCTTTGACCCCCCCCCACCATGGAACAGCTCAGCTACCTCTTGATCAAGGCCAAGTTGCTCTGCAAACAAGCCACCAACGTCTTGGGCACCATCCCCACCCTTGCTCCCAACTTGACCTTCATCAGAGACTTGGCTCACCCCCGCATCCCAACCTGGACATCGCCACCACAACAGCCATCGGCTACAAGATGAAATACCATGCCAACAGACATGGAGGATGCATCACCATTGTACACAAAAAATTGATCATCTGAACCACCGCCGACAACAAGACCAAACTGATCATAGATCACATGAACTTCCAGCTCCTTACCAATGACAAAACCACCATCAAATTCACCCTCGCCTACAGACCCCCAATATCCATGAACTGGCCTCACCAATGCCATTGCTGAATTCATCACCCGGTCACCATCAAATCTGCTCATTTCATATTCCCAGGAGACCTCAACTTCCACCTGGATGACCTCACCAACACCAACTCAACCGATCCCCTGGAGAAATTTGGCAACATCGGCCTCAAACAGCTGGTCGCAGACCCCACGCTCAAGGCAGGACACAAGCTGGACCTCATCTTCACATCCACTCACAGAATCAAGTACAACTACACCACAGATCTCTCCTGGTCAGACTACTACATGGTACACTTCACTATCACCGGACCCATAGGCACCACTCCAACCGCTACAGTGCTCCCTTCCACAGCTGGACCAAGGTCACTTCGCACCAATGAACCAATGTCTTCAGAATTTTTGAGCCCAAAATCTCCACCAACCTGGATCAAGCTGTAGAGAACTTCAACACCTGGATCGCTAATGCTGCTTACCGAGTCACTCCCACCAAACAGGCCAGAATGCACAGATCCACCAAACGAGCCAGCAGGTGCACACCGAAACCTAGCATATAAACACAGAAGCAAACAACTGGAAATAAATTGGCGAACCACCTGGAACAACAGAGACCAAGCCACTTTCAAGTTGGCCCTCAACAACTACCACCTCCTGATAAGAGCTATGCAATTGAAGGCCCTGACTCACAGGATCCAGACCACTGCCAACCAAACCAATGAACTCATCCCAATTGTCAGAGAGTTTACCTGCCAGAAACATGATCCTCTTCTCACAGGAACTCTTTAACACCCTCTGCGACCACTTCCAAGATAGCAATCATCTACAGAAACTTCCATCCCCAGCCGCCGACCTCCTCCGCATCTCATTGACCACTGCGGCCGCCCACTAGATCACTACATGGGAACAGCTCAGTACACCGAACACAAATACTCTAATGAACTCCATTCACTCCGGAGCACCCACGGATCCATGGCCCCTCTGACCGCCATCACCAAAGTCACTTTTCCCAATTCATGTAAACATGCAGAGGTCAGAACCCTCCTCAAGAAACCCTCTGCTGACTGCAGCGAGCTTCGTAACTACCTTCCTATCTCTACAGTCCTGAAGGAGGCCACCAACCTCCAAATCACAGAACACCGGGAGAGAAACAACCTGCTGGATCCTTCCTTATCCAGATTCAGAGCCAATGAAAGCACCAAGAAAGCCCTAATGGCTGCAAAAGACAACATCTGCACCCTACTTGACAGAGAAGAATCGTCTGCCCAGAACCTGCTCAACCTCTCTGCAGCCTTTGATACTATCTTTCACCACACACTCATCAACTGACTGGACCAGATAAGAATCACAGATGAAGCGCTCAAATGGATGGCATCCTTTCTAACGGGATGCATCCAGAGAACCGATCTCTCCCTTCACCTCTTAACACAAGTGCACAATGTACAGCATCCCCCAAGGCCTATCCTTCAGTCTCACCTTCTTCAACATCTACATGACACCAATTTGATACACAAGGACAGGGTGTTCGTAGGAAGGAAGCAATGGCACTCAGCTAATTCACGTTAGTGAGTCATACAAGAAACATTTGGTATGGTGCTGACTGGGAAGGGGAGACCCTAAAAACCCCTTGCTCAATGCAGGCGAATCCTACCACATATACATAAAACAAAAGTTCTATGCACACATACTGTAATAAAGTAAACAATGCAGATGTAAAACGAAAGCAAATGGAACAAAATCCAACGTAGATGTCTTGATTTCTTTAATTTGTAATCGCACAAAAACAGACAGCCGACATGTGTTTCGTCAGAGAAACAGTGGTCTCCGACTCTCCAGGCCTTAATGGCTGATTCCAAGTATGGTGTTGTCCCATAACTGGTGATAATTCCAACCCGGTAGGGCACAAGTCAAAATCAGCAGCGGCTGGCATATATGGGCAGGTGGGAGAGAGAAGCAGCTGGGAGGCGGGAGGCGGGGGGCAGTGGGCAGTAAGGGGGCGGGCCCTCAGGGGACATAGCGGCGAGGGCGGTGAGGGACAACGAAGGTAACAGGAGGAAAAAGGGGCACTAAAATCGAGGGTAGAACGAGTGGAACAGAAGGCAAAAGGGGCACAGAAACAAGGGAAAATGAGTGGCACAGAGGGCAGAAGGGCACAAAAAAACGAGTGGAACGGAGGGCAGAAGGGCACAAAAAATGAGGGAAAACGAGTGGAACAAAGAGCAGAAAGGCCCAAAAACTAGGAAAAAACGAGTGGGACTGAGGGCAGAAGGGCACAAAAACCGAGAGAAAAAGGAGTGGAACAGAGGGCAGAAAGGAACAAAAAATGAGGGAAAACGAGTGGCACAGGGGGCAGAAGGGCACAAAAAAACGAGTGGAACAGAGGGCACAAGGGCACACAAACAGAGGGAAAACGAGTGGAACAGAGGGCAGAAAAGCACAAAAAACGAGGGGAAAACGAGTGGAACAGATGGCAGTAAGGCACAAAAAACGAGGGAATAACGAGTTGAACAGAGGGCAGAAAGGCACAAAAAACTAGGGAGAAACGAGTTGAACAGAGGGCAGAAAGGCACAAAAAATAGGGAAAAACAAGTGGCACAGAGGGCAGAAGGGCACAAAAAAACGAGTGGAACAGAGGGCAGAAGGGCACAAAAAACAAGGGAAAAATGAGTGGAACAGAGGGCAGAAAGGCACAAAAAACTAGGGAGAAACGAGTTGAACAGAGGGCAGAAAGGCACAAAAAATAGGGAAAAACGAGTGGCACGGAGGGCAGAAGGGCACAAAAAAACGAGTGGAACAGAGGGCAGAAGGGCACAAAAAACAAGGGAAAAATGAGTGGAACAGAGGGCAGAAAGGCAGAAAAAATTAGGGAAAAACTTGTGGAACTGATGGCATAAAGGCACAAAAAACGAGGGAAAAACGAGTGGCACAGAGGGAAGAAGGGCACAAAAATGAGTGGAACAGAGGGCACAAAAAACGAGGGAAAAATGAGTGGAACAGAGGGCAGAAAGGCACAAAAAATTAGGGAAAAACAAGTTTAACGGAGGGCAGAAAGACACAAAAAATGAGGGAAAAACAGGTGGAACAGAGGGAAGAAGGGCACAAAAACCAAGGGAAAAACAGGTGGAACAGAGGACAGAATGGGCAGAGAGGCACGTGGCAGCGAGGGGTACAGAAAGAAGATCGGGCAGAGAGAGCAGCGGGGGAAGACAGACAACAGCAGTCACAGACACAACAATGAAAACACAGGCAATGCAATAAGAGCAATAGAGCGGAGGATGAACAAACCTACCTACGGCCTACCACTGGCCACCAGGGATGAGGCGCAGGTGGTAGCCTGCAGGTGGTGGGGGGCCTCGAATGTCCTCAGCAGCGGCAGCTGGGGCAGGGACACACAGGCAGTGCTGTGCGAAAGGGGAGCAACCTACCAGGTGGGGTCAAGGGTCTCTTGTTGACATCGTCAGAACCCACAACAACATCAACATCATCTCATATGCCAATGATACCCAGTCAGTCCTTTCCCTCTCAGCAGACCCTACCATGATTAGGATGAACTTCTGCAACTGTATGAAGAATGTCTAAACCTGGATGAAGAGCAACTGCATGGAGCTCAGCACAGACAAAACAGAAATACTGATCCCTCGCAGAGACACCAACCCTCTGGAATAACTCCTGATAGACATTGGAACTCAGGACCATCCTCAGTCCAAAAGACCACGTGTGCAACCTCGGCATCATCCTGAACAGCGGACTCTCCATAAAATGCTAGGTCAGCACGGTGTCCTTAGCCTGCTTCTACACTCTCTGGATACTCCACAAATTCTTCAAGCAGCTCCCCAATCAGCATCAGCAAAACTGTGACTCAGGCCTTCTTCATCAGCCGGCTAGGGTACGGCAACACACTTTATGCAGGCACCACCACCCAATTCATGAGAAAATGCCAGATGATACAGAACGCAGCAGCCAGACTGATCCTCAACCTGTCTAAGAGGACCCACATCACCCAGTACCTAAAAGACCTCCACTGGCTCCCCTTCCAGAAAATATCCCACTTAAAACTCCTGACCCACGCCTACAAAGTACTTCATAACCAAAGATCCACCTACATGAACCACCAAATGAACTTCCACCTACCTACCAGGAACTTCTGCTCTGGTGTGCTTGCCCTCATACCACACATCCACCACTGCTGCACCTGAGGGCGCTCCTTCTCCCACCTCACATCCAAGTCCTGGAACACCCTCCACCTCCGTAATTCACCCTCGCTGACCAACTTCAGTAAGAGACTCAAGACAAGACTCTTTGACTGACACTGCAAGCAGAGCGCCTGGATACACTCTCGGAAGATAAGCAGTACTGTAAAAGTACAGTCTGATTGATTGATAAGACCTATTTATGAGGTTGTGTGCGTCGTTCTTGCACCAAGCAATATGGTACAAATGTGACACAAGTCTTAAGACCGACTTTTGAAGCCACGCAAAGCCCCTTTGTGTGGCTCTTTGTGTATCTAAAAATCTGGAGTAATGCGAAGCAGCGCAAATCACTGCGTTGCATTACTCTGCCCTGGGTAAGCATTTCATGTGCATTGCGTTGGTGTTCCCAAGCAACTCTCGTGGTTTTTTACATTTTCCCAGATTTACCAACGGTGGTAGACCTGGGAATGTGCAAAAAGATATACCTTCTCAGTGGAGGCATAATTTGGAGAAATATCTTTATTTCTCATTTTTACTTTCTCTCTCTATGTGTGCTGCACTCTACAGCACACATAGAAAGAGGACTTTGGCTCTTAGGATTGGTTATGTGCTGGAAGGTGTTCCTTTCAGCTCAGAAAACAATGTTGTCTGCAATGCAGGTACCCTTGCACTATGGTGCACGTGTGCTAGCTCTGACGCAATGCAGCCAAAATGGCACAAGTGCAGGGACGAGGATAGAAACGAATCATATTCGTTAAAATACAGTGCATTCCTACCCATTTACAGTAATGCAACACAGTTTAGCAAGGTGACTTGTTCCGCTATGCTGCGGTGCGTTACTTTGCCATAAATATGACCCAACGTGTTTTAACTATGGGTGTGGAGAGAGGTGTAATTTAGGAGTGACCAAGGGTACGCACCACTACTCCTGGCTGGTTCAACATGGGCTTGGGGCATAGTGTGGGACAGAGTTAAATCGTTTCTAGATTCTAGTGGGTAGTCAGACTGATTTGTGCTCTTTTGATCAGTTGTGAAATCTCTTAAGCAAGAGGTGCCACAGGGCTTTTTTCATTGAGACCCATCCTATTCAACATATTTATGACCCCTCTGTCTCCTCTGGTGGAATCTTTTGTATGCAAAATCATCTCCTATGCCAATGATATGTAGTTGCTCCTCTCTTTTGAGTGTGTCTAAAAAGCTGGTGAAGAAGTCTTTCGAAGCTTGCATGCACACTATCTACGACTGAATGCATAGTAGTCAGAGTAAATGCAGTTTGGGTCCCATCAAGCCAACTGATGGAAGTCAAGTTGGTCTTCATTCCTTCGGGCTCTCCACCTCCTTCCTCATTGACAAAGATTTTGAAAGTAAAATTTGATGACCAGCTCTCTTTTAAACCGCAGATTTCTGCAGTTGGTGGTGCTTGATTTGGGTTGCTTTGTGCCATGAAAATAATTCTGTTTCTTTACACTCTTCATTCTAGGAAGACGGTGATTCATTCATTTATTACACCTAGGCTTGATTATGCCAATGCATTTTATTTAGTGCTGCCGGAAGCTCTGCTAGTCATCTTCAGGTTGTTCAGAATGCTGCGGCTCACCTTATTATGAGACTCCCTATGCGTACACTAAGCTGCCTCCATCTAAGATCTCTCTACTGGCTGCCCATAAAGAAGTGGATCCTTTCAAGATCTGTTGGTCCATCGCACACTTTTTCTAGCGAGTCAGTGCTATATCACTGAAAGACTCATACCTTATTGTTCACAAAGAGCAATGTATTTGTGCCTGGCAAAGACAACCCGAGGCAGGAAGGGCACACGTACCTGGCCGCAAAGACATGGAACCACCTCCCCCTTGACTTGTGGATTGTGGTTTCAGAATCTGTTTTCCATAGGTGACTGAAAACCTGGCTTCTTTCTCCTGTTTAATCTGGTTTTGGGATATTCTTTTTCTTTTGTTCTTTTTGACTATACCTGCAGTTTTTAGTGTCAGGACACTCCTTGGGGTACCTGTGTGTTTTACAAAACCTGCATGTTCCTTCATTCATAAGTTTTCCTCTGGCGCCCCTGCCACAGTGCTTGCTAACACTAATCTGAGAGCCATGAATACAGGAGCATAAAATAGAGGGGATTCTTAAATCCTGATTTACTTTATGTATGTCACACTCCATGTTCCTCTCCGAAGCCCTGCAAAGCAAACATGTCTCTTGAGGTATAAGATCAGTTAAACAGAAAAAAACCTGTGATGTCATTGTGTGCAAATGGTGCTTGTTTTCATGGCTGCTATGGGTGGCATTTTGCTAAAATGACATGCATGAGTGGAGGTAGTGAACCCCAGACGGATCACTGACAAAATATAGAATACAAAAATATAGAAGAAAAAAATATCGAAGTAAAAATATAGAAAGCAAAAATATCGTAGTCCTATCTACAAACAGGTAAGTACAAAAATATTGAATCAAAAATATCGTAAAAAAATATATAGTTAGTCAAAATATCGATTTTTTTTTAAATGTCTTAAAAGTAATTTAAAATTAATTAAATAATAACTATAATTAACTAAAACATACTTAAATACCTTTAAAATTATAAAATAATTAATTTAAGTTAAAAAAATAAACCTACAATTTGATTTTTTAACACATACATATATATATATATATATATATATATATATATATATATATATATATATATATATATTCACAGAAAAAACCATAGGTTATAGACCATATATAGTTAGGAATTAGCATTTACAAAACCTTGAAAATTCACTGAAAAAACCATAGGTTATAGACCATATATAGTTAGGAATTAGCATTTAGAAAACCTTATTTTACTCACACAAAACCATTGAAATTCCATATATAGTTAGTTGCACTAACTATATATCGCGCACCCGCAATCCACTGCTGATGATGTCACATATTACATCATTCATGACATGGTCAGTGACATCACTGATGACATCACTGATGACATCTCAAATGACATCACTGATGACATCACTGATGACGTCTCATTTGGATTCATTCTTGTGCTAATACGATAAACCTCTTCAGACTCTAATATAACCTTAGATACACTCAGTGTATACAGACACTCACACACTGCCACTCATCCATGGAGTTACTCACACACCCAGTCAGTCATGCAAAGAAACAATCTCACCTCCATTTCTTCAACTATACAGTTATACACACCTTACTTATTGAAACATATACTAACACATATTTACTCTCTTATACAATCCCTGATACAAGTTCACAATGATCGATACAACCACTCACTCAGTGGCTCTCATGCACAGTTATTTATATATGCCAACTCTCACATGTACTGTGTTTTACATATGTACTTACTATGACATGTAGCATTGAGATATCCATTCACTCATCAATACACTCATGCACACAGTCAACTGCCCATGTAGCTGTTTCCACATGCACTCTTGAACTCATACACCTAGTGAATAAACTGCTCACACATCTATGCACAGAGTCACACACCTTCCAGCCACCCCCACACAAACTCAACCTCCCATAGAAATACTTGGGCAACCAATTAATAACACATATAGCCTCTCGTATAGCTAATGATCAACACATGCAGCAGTTTACATCACAACAGACATAATGATGCACAAATTAAGACAGTTTAGTCACTAACCCATGCATTCAGTGAGACACATTTAATCACTCACTCATACAGTCAGTCACGCACCTACTAAATCCTTCATCCAGACACTTATACATCCACTCATTCTTCAATATCTAAGACATATTTTAACTTTACAGAAACATACAGTCACTGGATGTTGTCATCAGTGATGTCATTTGAGATGTCATCAGTGATGTCATCAGTGATGTCACTGACCATGTCATGAATGATGTAATATGTGACATCATCAGCAGTGGATTGCGGGTGCGCGATATATAGTTAGTGCAACTAACTATATATGGAATTTCAATGGTTTTGTGTGAGTAAAATAAGGTTTTCTAAATGCTAATTCCTAACTATATATGGTCTATAACCTATGGTTTTTTCAGTGAATTTTCAAGGTTTTGTAAATGCTAATTCCTAACTATATATGGTCTATAACCTATGGTTTTGTCTGTGAATTTCATTGGTTTTTTAACAGCTAATATCTGTAGCTGTAAAATGTATTCTTCTTTAAATCCAAAAATATATTTTATATGTTTATGAATAATTTTTTTTTTAAATATTTTTTTTTCTTCGTTCCCGCTTCGCGAATCGGGAAGCTTCCCGTTAGCTGACCTTGATGCCGCGAAATAGACCGCGAGCCGGTAAACGTTTCTTTACCGCAAGTGCCGCGTTAGAAAACAACATCGTGACGCCTCCCGTCCGCATGACGTTTCACGTTGTCGCGTGATACGTCATATGACGTGCTACGTTAGCGAACTGGTACGCGAAGCGAGTCGCAAAGCGCAGGTTTCTGGAAGCAAACCGGGAGGCCCTGCAAAGCGCTTAACGTAAACACAGCAAGTCATGTGACTTGGTAATAACACTTTTCATTGGTTCATTTCACTTTTGGTTTCCTAATGATGTAAGACTAGGTCATATAATCTAAAATGAACACTTTTGATTGGTTGAGAACTCTTGTTTTTCCCAAATGATGAAAATCCCTCCTTCTTTCCTCACTCTGACTTTCATCATTGTGAGAGAAAGACCCTTTGTGATCACTGAGCAATGGCTTCTTTAGTAGCTTCAGCTGGTGCTTCCCCACCACCTCCACCACATCCAAGGAAGAGTGGACCACCTGCTCAAGTTGTAATTCAACAAGAAGAAGAAGAAGAGGAACAGGAGGACGAGCACGAAGAGAGGCAGTTTTTGCCTGAGCAGCCCAGGACGTCTCACCGGAAAGAAAACTTCATTTGGCAATTTTTTTAAATTCCCAAAGGTCAGAAAAAAGTAAATGCAAGATACGTAACTTGCCTTATATGTCAAGATAGACTGTCCAGAGGGACCGACAAAAAATACAGTTTCGGAAACTACACAATGCATCGCCATATGACTAGGTGGCATCCTAACAACTACAGTGCTGCACAGTTTCGGAACGACCTAGATAATCTCCCTATTATGGCCAGAAGATCTGTTGTACCGGAAGTAACGGGACCAGAGAGCAGGGAGATGGTGCCAAATATACAAATGAGATTTGGTGATGTAAAACACATCTGCGCATTTTGCGATGGATTCATTTCCTACGGAGAAAAAAGCATCACTCTGATCAACAGAGCTATTGACTATCATATGCAAGTTTGTCCGAAACGCCCAAAATAATAAATACTTCTTTTTTTTGTTTTGTTGCTCCTGTTGAGCCCTTTACAATGAATCGTTTTCATTGCCCCCTCCAAGAAAAACCCCCAAAAATATAAAACTGTTCCGAAAAATTCAAAAACAGTAAAAAAATGTTCAGAAAAATAAAAAAAAAAGTTCTTTTCAGAACTACCTCCCCGTTATTAAAAAATTGGTACAATATTTGGAACTGTGCCAACCTCTATTTCTCTTAGTTCGCTTCCCAGTTCGCTCGCGGGTACGCGAACCGGAAGCGACCCAAAAACAGTAAGTATAAGGGAAGGAAACAGACACTTATGTTAAAAGAAAGACAGCTATAAGGGAGTAAACTAGAGATACCATTACCCGTAATCCACTGCTGATGATGTCACATATTACATCATTCATGACATGCTCAGTGACATCATCAGCAGAGGATTGCGGGTTTTTTGGCAACATGCCTTATCCACGGTTTAATAACGCTGCCTTTTGCTTTATATAAGTTTTCAAATTGTATGAAATATATACCAATAGGTCGTTATGAACCTTTAGGTAGTGCTTTTCTTCATGAGGTCTGGTCGCTTCCATACACATACAGATGTTTCAAAGATGATCAAGAAGTTTATCTGAATGGAGAGGAATGCACTGAGACGCCAGATCATTCACTAATGTGTAGGCACATACAGTTACACGGTTCATGCAACAAACACCGACCAAATATGGCTTGCGTGTTGCAAGGCACGCCAGTTCCTGCTATCATCCCCACGTTCAAGTTGTTGGAAAATGGTAGTTATTTGATGCTCAATAATGAAGATTGTTCTGAGTTAATTAAAAGTATTCCTTTTATCGTAACAGTAAGTGAACGGGTTATTTGCTGCAGAAATGTTCTATTTCCTCCCACACATGAACATAGGGAGTTTTCAATCTGGCCACAAATACCAACCTTGAGACACGTTTCAACGGCATGGCAAGAATAAGAGCTCTTTTGTCTCAGAGAGAGGTGGCCTTGAGTTCGGCCCGTGAAACTTTAGTACTTCACATAGCGAACACCCATACAGAGGTGCAAAACCTTTTTCAATTAACATTTGCCTTTCAATTTCAGCAACATGTTTCCGACTATCTTTAACGCATCCTCCACAAAGTCCCTGGTGCACTTTTTTAAAGTTGTTACCAGTGGTCTCGTGACTTCATTTGAGAAAATCTTTGGAGTCATCCCTGCTTCCTTTCATTGTATTTTCTGCACTCTGGTTCGTGGATTGGCATTTTTACTTGCATTACCAGCGGACGCTCTTGTGCTTTTTTACATTTTTAAATATGGATGTCCCTCCTATACAACCTCCGACCCTGCAGATGCTGACACTGTTCCGCAATCGCATGCTAGAATATTATGGCACAATGCCGTTGGCGATATTAAGCACGGCATATGGATTATCTTTTCGGTTCTCCTACTTCACCTGTGTCCAGCCTGTATTTCACTGCCTGACCTGTGATTTCGATTGGGCCATTGATTTGTGTCTCTGCGGACCGGTTTCTCCTGACGTCGACTTTAATCAGCTGATGACTCCTATCATTACTCACGAGTTGGTTTGTCCTGGCGAAAGGGTTATGGCTGTGGCATTGATGCATGGACTACTTGGTCCCTGGAATTTACTGGCGGCAGCACAGTCTTTCTTGGAAGAGAGCTTTCTTGAAAACCCACCGAGCTGTCCTCTGATGGTGATAGAGGATCCGGTGCTGGGAGAGCACGTATGTTCTTTTCCGCTTTTAAATTGGATGGCTGAACTGTTTTCGGATGAAGACGGTGACTTCCTATTGGAGGCTGTTGCAGCTTATTTTGCATACACAGTTATGTCATAGACCTTTTTCATGTTTGATATGCTGAGTACTAGCATTTCATTGACAATTCATTGACTTATTTGTCAAGTTTTTATTATTTACCTTGCCTATTGGCTTAAGACTCGATAAAGTACTTGGCTGTTTTATTTTTCTTTAGCATTAAATTTTCCTAGTTTTTAATGCTTTACCTTGCGGACCGTCCACATAGAAACTTGCAATCTGCTCTCATGAGATGGCACTTCTATTATCTTATTCAGTTCGTTTCCGGATCATGAGGAGGTGTCATCTAGGTCCTGGATATCTTTACACCGTGTTAAGTTAGCATGGGCTCATTACCGGTTTAAACGCCATTTTTCCTTTTTTGCAACTTCTGCACACGACACTTAGTTGTTGCTTTAGCTTTCCACCTAGTAGTTCATCGTGGTTTACATGAGAATAATATGTTATTGGTCTACTATCTGCTTTACTTGTTAAACTATATCTGTACAGCGAGTGCTAAAGTTTCAAGAACAACACGATACAGAATTGTTATGAGGTCTGATCTCCACGACTTCATACTCATAACATAAGTGCAACTTCTGCCAATTCTGGGCATGAGGCGGGTTTTATATTGCTTTGCCGAACACACATACACAACAGTTGATGCGGTTCACATGAAGAGAGAGCTGGTGTATGCTGATGTGATTCCTTCAAATCTAAGACACTAAAGTATGGGCACGCCCTAAACCAACACAAAGAGACCTTCTTAGCAAATAATATAATATGTGTATTAGGGAGGGTGAGATATAAGCAGCCGCGGGCCGTGGAGGGAGTTACGATGGGGCAGGGAGGCGGGGAGGGGGAGAAGCAGGGTGGAGCCCTCTCTACCTTGCCCCTCCCCCTCCCCGCCTCCCTGCCCCACCGTAACTCCCTCCACGGCCCGCGGCTGCTTATAAGTGTTGCTAACTCTTATTCATTTACAGCATGTTAACATACTGTCACCATTCGCTTTTTATGTACTAGTAACTATGCTGGTAATTTTGCTACTGATAATATGTGTACTTGTATTCTCCACCCTGCTTCTCCCCCTCCCCGCCTCCCTGCCTCACCGTAACTCCCTCCACGGCCCGCGGCTGCTTATAAGTGTTGCTAACTCTTATTAATTTACAGCATGTTAACATACTATCACCATTCACTTTTTATGTACTAGTAACTATGCTGGTAATTTTGCTACTGATAATATGTGTACTTTTATTATCTAAGGTACTACGCCTGAGAAGACGGCATTAGTAAATAAACATTTCAAATACACATCTGTTCTTCTTAACTCCATGTTCTGGTTTCTAAGAAATCTATAACGACCGACTGTTCATGAGTTCCACGTATCCTGAGGTACTATAAGTTCATATTCTGGATTGTCTAAACATTGAGAGTTTGTTATATCCAATGTGACACTGTACCTAGCTTGCTAAGGAGTTTTTGATTACTAACGTGAGTTTTGGGACACCCTAATTCGCCGAGGTTCCAATCCTCTGTCCACAGTTCTGTGTGAGAACAGAAACCCTGCGACAGGGGCACCCCCGACCCTTGCTGGAGCTTCATCACACTTGCGATACAACTCCAGCAATGCGCCACCTTTACGGCACAGATACATCACGCATCTGTGCTGTTTTTGCCCCATGATGCGCCGCATTGTAAATGCAGCACACCATAGGTGACGGAACAGCGGCACAGAATGACTAACACATCCCTGGTGATGCGCCAGTCATCATAAATGTATCCCTATGCTTCTTATCTTGTTAGAGATGAACCGCCATATATATCATCAAAGTTTTTTGCATTTCCTAAATAGCGAACTTTAAGGAATAAATAGCGATTCTTTACCATTCCTAGTTTGCGATGAGCTATTTGCTAATTAGCCGAATGTAGCCCAATGAAGCCCAATGTAGCCCAATGTAGCCCAAAGATGGCCGCCAGACACACAAAAAAACAAATGTAGCCCAAATATCAGCCAGATGTAGCCCAACTATAGCCCAGTGACAGAATGACCAATCAGCTTCGCAAACCTCCGTTACGCGAAGCGGAGCGCTGTTACAGATATATATCTTTTTTTGAACGTTAATTTCTCAAAATCCACTGGAGCACATATATTGAGACCTAGCAAAGGCACATCGGGCTACCAGTCCCTAATATTTTGCCAAGTTTCGTGCAAATCCATTCAGCCGTTCAATTATTATTATTATTATTTTTTTTTGCCCCGCGGGGCCCTTTTAAAACCTCCACATCAAACCTAGGGGGTCAGCGAGGATCTACTATGCCCCCTTATAGTTATTTACCCCTTTGTTTTGACCTCCTCTTGTCTCTCGATCCTACCGAGAGACAAGATGGCGGCCGCTACGGACTGTTTGGAATGTTGACAGACGCCGGAGAACCAATCAGCTTCGCTTCACAAAGCTCCGTTGCGCGAAAAGTCCGCGAACCAGAGCGCTGCCCGGTCCGCTGTTACAGATATATATCTTTTTTTAAACGTTAATTTCTCAAAATCCACTGGAGCACATATATTGAGACCTACAAAAGGCACATCGGGCTACCAGTCCCTACAATTTTGCCAAGTTTCGTGCAAATCCATTCAGCCGTTCGGGCTAAAAGTGAGGCCAACCGCCCTATGGAAAACTCAATGTTAAAAACACGTTTTGGGACCCCCCTTTTTTCTCGGCCCCCACTGGACGAACCCCCCCCCAAATTTTCAAGGGCTGCTCAGAAACAAAATGTGCCATTTTCCTGAAAATTTCAGCCAATTCCGTCCACAAACGCCAAAGTTATTAGACATAGAATTTTCAAAAAACCCATAGAGAAAAAATCCTAACTATATATACCTACTGGCGACCGCCAGTAGGTAATATATATATTAACATATTATTAATTAGAAATTAGAAATATACAATATTTTTACTGTAGGATAGCGGGAGGGTAACATTTACTATTACCACTCCAGCAACTGCAACACTAGGGTAAACGTTGGATAGCGTAGGGCTAAAAATTACTATTCCCACACCAGTGAGTGCAACTGTGGGGAAAGCTTTGAATATAGTAGGGGTAAACATTTATATTCCCACTCCAGAGGGTGCAACAGTAGGGAAAGCGTTGGATAACGGGAGGGTAAAAATTACTATTCCCACTCCAGAGAGTGCAACAGTAGGGAAAACGTTGGATAGCGTAGGGGTAAAAATTACTATTCCCACTCCAGAGAGTGCAACAGTGCAACAGTAGGGAAAGCGTTGAATAGCGTAGGGGTAAAAATAACTATTCCCACTCCAGAGGGTGCAACAGTAGGGAAAGCGTTGGATAATGGGAGGGTAAAAATTACTATTCCCACTCCAGAGAGTGCCACAGTAGGGAAAGCGTTGGATAGTGTAGGGGTAAAAATTACTATTCCCACTCCAGAGAGTGCAACAGTAGGGAACGCGTTGGATAGCATAGGGGTAAAAATGACTATTCCCACTCCAGAGGGTGCAACAGTAGGGAAAGCGCTGGATACCGAAGGGGTAAAAATTACTATTCCCACTCCAGAGAGTGCAACAGTAGGGAAAGCGTTGGATAGCCTAAGGGTAAAAATTACTAATCCAACTCTAGTGAGTTTAACAGTAGGGAAAGTAAACATTTAATATAGTAATACAAATAAATTAAATATCAATACCAATAAAAAAATAATTAAAATAAATTATAAATTTAAAAGTATGTAATAATGAATCAATTAAAAATGCAAATGAATATTAGTTATTACAATTAATTTCCTATTAATACAAATAATTACCAGTTAACAATTAATTAAAAATAAATTAAAAATCAATACCAATAAATAAATAAAAATGATTACTTTAATTACAATTAAATTACTTCCCACCCTATTCCCCTATAAACCCACAACCCGCTACGGAAAATAAATGTATTAAATTAACATAATTATCAATTAATCAATTAATAAAAATGAATTTCCAATTAAAAATTAATTAATTACCAATTAAAAATTAATTAACAATTAATTCAAAATGGATACCAATAAATACATTAACATATTTAATTAACCCCTTGCCTGCTGCCACGATTCTGCGCCTGTGCGGCAAAATCGCGAGTGGGCGGGTTAATGAAGGCCCCCAGCCGTCATCAGCACACGAGCGCCGTAGTGCATAACGGATAGGGCCGTCATCAGCACTACAATTTCAATTAAATTACTTCCCACCCTATTCCCCTATAAACCCACAACCCGCTACGGAAAATAAATTCATAAAATGAACGCAATTGTTTTTAAGTTCCTTTAATAACATTACTGAGGTGGTTAAAACTGTATTAACCTCTGACGGCAAAGGTACGCGTAACCCTAGGAAGGGCTGGTTTAATAAAGAGTGTACCAAAAGTCATTCAGATCTAAAGAAAGCCCTGCACAGAGAGGTGAAAGACAGCCAGGAGATTAGGACCTGCAGGAAGACATATAACGTAGTGAGGATAAATCGGATGGCTGAGTAAAAAGAAAAGGCATGGAAGAAACTTACTGAAGCAGCTGAGCATAAAGATATCCACAATTTTTGGATGGCAGTAAACGCCCCTTTTCTCAATAACAATATAGATGCACCTTCAATCGAGGTGGCCATTGAGAAAAGAGTATGGGTTGACTTTTTTAGTAGCGTCTACTCAATAAAGAGGGGAAATGGAGCTACAACCCAAACTTTTGACACTTATGGGAAAGACCAGTCCTTTTTAGGGCTCGCCTGCTGTGCACATGTGCACAGCTGGAAGCTCTATAGGGGCTTATCCAGTGTTTAACCACCACTGGCGATTCCACTGGCGATTCCTTTGAGTGCATGTGCTTTTTAGGTCATTGCACAAGCGCAAGCCCTAAAAAGCGCGTGCACAATGCCACCAGCCGCCTGCCTGCCTGCCTCGCATTACCACATCAAAGGCAGCCCTCCCATCGCATTTGTCACCACCTAATTATTCACGGCCGCCCGGCCGTACTTTCAGTTTCACGGCCGGAGGCCGTGTCTCCTTTTAAAACCTGTTTAACTTGTTTCTTTGAGGTATAAAGAAATTAGAGACAGGCGTTTTATTTAGGGATTGTAGACTTTCATGCATGCTGATTACCCATTCCGGGGACAGTTCCATTTCTATTTTCCACCTACCTTAACAATTGATAAATCAGCATCTCTAACCAACAGAATGCAGGGGCTATTCGGGAGATTTCTCTGTAGAGAGCAGGGCAGAGAAAGCCAAGTAGGGCTATGTCTTCCCGCCTTTCCCGCGCATGTGAAGGGGCACAGACGTCAAACACCATGCCTTTGAAATGCACCAACCTTTCATTAAATCTCAGATCCCTTAAAAGCAGAGGCCGATATCGCACGTTTTCCCTCCAGCTTGCCATGTGTCTTGCATTTCCGCCTAGTTTCTGGTGCTTTCTGTTTGTTCTTCCCAGTCAATAACCGCCGCCTGCCATTAGAAGGCTGTAAAGTATTCCATGTGCCATTAAGGCGTCCGAGGGTCTTTGAATGCTGAGTGCACGCATCCGCCTCTTTCATTCCAAACTCAGCTGTGACTCCAGCGCCCCAGTGACAGCTCCAATCTCTCGAACGAGTGTATTTGCATCGTAATCGTCACACCGAAAATATCTGCACACAAGGAAGGAAGATGGAAAAGCTACCAGGTTACAATGTCACAGACACACAACTCCCTCGAGATTCGGGTTTTAGCACGAGCTCGGAGTGTGGAGTAGAGTTGTGTGTGAGTGTGCTCCCCAAACATATCGCATCATAATTTGCACGAAGCACACCTGCAGCTCAATTTCTGTGTCACCCTCCCCTATCAAGGCATTTTTTTCTGAGCGGTGTCATAGCTAAGTGGGTTAATGTGCATGTTGTAGAGAACTGTGTGCAATTTGAAGATCATGGGTCCTGCGCTCACTAATGCAGCTCTCATTGTTAATGTGCTGTAACTTTCGTGAAAGTTGAGGTGTGTTCTCTAAAGGGAATGACCAAAAAAAGTGTAACTAGAAATCCTTTCTAAGATGCATGGCCTACGTAATATGGCTGTGGTTTAAAGCACGTGACCTGGCATGCATGAAGAAATTGAATGAACGCCACAAAACAGATTTATTTGTACCGTACTGCACAATTGGAACGAAACTAGTCGTTCCATGGTCAGCAGTTTAACCACTCTGATGCTGAGTGAGTAAGCACTCAGATTCTAATATTGCTAAACAAATTTCTTGAAGTTGATTTCAAATACATCTCTAGATAATGTACTATCCGTTGTTTTATTACAACATGAGTGTTCTGACACCAGGGCATCCTCGTAATAAGACCATTGAATCCAGCTCCACCGAGGCACCCATCATACAGCTCCACCAATGCACCCACCACACAGCTCCACCGAGGCACCCACCACCCAGCTCCAACGATGCACCCACCACACAGCTCCAATGATGCACCCACCACCCAGCTCCACCGATGCACCCACCACACAACTCCACCTACACAGCTCCACCGATGCACCCACCACACAGCTCCACCAATGCACCCACCACCCAGCTCCACAGATGCACCCAGCACACAGCTCCACCGAGGCACCCACCACACAGCTCCACCGAGGCACCCACCACACAGCTCCACCGAGGCACCCACCACACAGCTCCACAGATGCACCCACCACACAGCTCAACAGATGCACCCACCACACAGCTCCACCTACACAGCTCCACCGATGCACCCACCACACAGCTCCACCGATGCACCCACCACCCAGCTCCACCGATGCAACCAGCACACAGCTCCAACGACACAGCTCCACCGATGCACCCACCACACAGCTCCACTGATGCACCCAGCACACAGCTCCACCGATGCACCCACCACACAGCTCCACCGATGCTTCAATTAAGCTCCAGCAATGCACCCGACGCACAGCTCCACCAATGCACCCACTAAGCTCCACCAATGCATCCACCATACAGCTTCACAGATGCACCCACCACACAGCTCCACCTACACAGCTCCACCGATGCACCCACCACACAGCTCCACCAATGCACCCACCACACAGCTCCACCAATGCACCCACCACCCAGCTCCACCGATGCACCCAGCACACAGCTCCACAGATGCACCCACCACACAGCTCCACAGATGCACCCACCACACAGCTTCACCGAGGCACCCACCACACAGCTCCACAGATGAACCCACCACACAGCTCAACAGATGCACCCACCACACAGCTCCACCTACACAGCTCCACCGATGCACCCAGCACACAGCTCCAATGACACAGCTCCACCGATGCACCCACCACAGCGCTCCACTGATGCACCCACCACACAGCTCCACCGATGCACCCACCACAAAGCTCCACCGAGGCACCCACCACACAGCTCCACCGAACGACCCACCACACAGCTCCACCGAGGCACCTACCACACAGCTCCACAGATGCTCCCACCACACAGCTCAACAGATGCACCCACCACACAGCTCCACCTACACAGCTCCACTGATGCACCCAGCACACAGCTCCACAGATGCACACAGCTCCACAGATGCACCCAGCACACAGCTCCACAGATGCACCCACCACACAGCTCCACAGATGCACCCACCACACAGCTCCACTGATGCACCCACCACACAGCTCCACTGATGCACCCACCACACAGCTCCACCGATGCACCCACCACACAGCTCCACCGATGCTCCAACTAAGCTCCAGCAATGCACCCACCATACAGCTCCACCAATGCACCCACTAAGCTCCACCGATGCACCCACCACACAGCTTCACAGATGCACCCACCACACAGCTCCACCTACACAGCTCCACCGATGCACCCACCACACATCTCCACCAATGCACCCACCACCCAGCTCCACCGATGCACCCAGTTCCACAGATGCACCCACCACACAGCTCCACCGATGCACCCACCACACATGCCCCCACTACACATGCCCCCACCACACAGCTCCACAGATGCCCCCACCACACAGCTCCACCGATGCACCCACCACACAGCTCCATCGATGCACCCACCACACAGCTCCACCGATGCACCCACCACACAGCTCCACCGATGCACCCACCACACAGCTCCACCGATGCACCCACCACACAGCTCCACCGATGCACCCACCACACAGCTCCACCGATGCACCCACCACAAAGCTCCACCGATGCACCCACCATACAGCTCCACTGTTGCACCCACCATAGAGCTCCACCGATGCACCCACCACACAGCCCCGCCGAGGCACCCACCACACAACTTCGCCAAAGCACCCACCACACAGCTCCGCCGAGGAACCCACCACACAGCTCCGCTGAGGCACCCACCACACAGCTCCTCCGATGCACCCACCACACAGCTCCACCGAACGACCCACCACACAGCTCCACCGAGGCACCTACCACACAGCTCCACAGATGCTCCCACCACACAGCTCAACAGATGCACCCACCACACAGCTCCACCTACACAGCTCCACTGATGCACCCAGCACACAGCTCCACTGATGCACCCAGCACACAGCTCCACAGATGCACCCAGCACACAGCTCCACAGATGCACCCACCACACAGCTCCACAGATACACCCACCACACAGCTCCACTGATGCACCCACCACACAGCTCCACTGATGCACCCACCACACAGCTCCACCGATGCACCCACCACACAGCTCCACCGATGCTCCAACTAAGCTCCAGCAATGCACCCACCACACAGCTCCGCCAATGCACCCACTAAGCTCCACCGATGCACCCACCACACAGCTTCACAGATGCACCCACCACACAGCTCCACCTACACAGCTCCACCGATGCACCCACCACACATCTCCACCAATGCACCCACCACCCAGCTCCACCGATGCACCCAGTTCCACAGATGCACCCACCACACAGCTCCACCGATGCACCCACCACACATGCCCCCACTACACATGCCCCCACCACACAGCTCCACAGATGCCCCCACCACACAGCTCCACCGATGCACCCACCACACAGCTCCATCGATGCACCCACCACACAGCTCCACCGATGCACCCACCACACAGCTCCACCGATGCACCCACCACACAGCTCCACCGATGCACCCACCACACAGCTCCACCGATGCACCCACCACACAGCTCCACCGATGCACCCACCACAAAGCTCCACCGATGCACCCATCATACAGCTCCACCGTTGCACCCACCATAGAGCTCCACCGATGCACCCACCACACAGCCCCGCCGAGGCACCCACCACACAACTTCGCCGAGGCACCCACCACACAGCTCCGCCGAGGAACCCACCACACAGCTCCGCTGAGGCACCCACCACACAGCTCCGCCGATGCACCCACCACACAGCTCCGCCGATGCACCCACCACACAGCTCCACCGATGCACCCACCACACCGCTCCACGGATGCACCCACCTCCACAGATGCACCCACCACCCAGCTCCACAGATGCACCCACCACCCAGCTCCACAGATGCACCCACCACCCAGCTCCACAGATGCACCCACCACCCAGCTCCACAGATGCACCCACCACCCAGCTCCATCGATGCTCCAACTAAGCTCCACCAATGCACCCACCACACAGCTCCACCAATGCATCCACTAAGCTTCACCGATGCATCCACCACACAGCTCTCCGATGCATCCACCACACAGCTCCACCGATGCACCCACCACCCAACTCCACCGATGCACCCACCACACAGCTCCACCGACACAGCTCCACCGACGCACCCACCACACAGCTCCACCAACACAGCTCCACCGATGCACCCACCACACAGCTCCACTGATGCACCCACCACACAGCTCCACCGACACAGCTCCACCGATGCACCCACCACACAGCTCCACCGACACAGCTCCACCGATGCACCCACCACACAGCTCCACCAACACAGCTCCACCGATGCACCCACCACACAGCTCCACTGATGCACCCACCACACAGCTCCACCGACACAGCTCCACCGATGCACCCACCACACAGCTCCACCGACACAGCTCCACCGATGCACCCACCACACAGCTCCACCGACACAGCTCCACCGATGCACCCACCACACAGCTCCACCGATGCACCCACCACACAGCTCCACCGATGCACCCACCACACAGCTCCACCTACACAGCTGCAGCGATGCACCCATCACACAGCTCCAGCGATGCAGCCACCACACAGCTCCACCGACACAGCTCCACCGATGCACCCACCACACAGCTCCACCGATGCAGCCACCACACAGCTCCACCGATGCAGCCACCACACAGCTCCACCGATGCAGCCACCACACAGCTCCTCCGACACAGCTCCACCGATGCACCCACCACCCAACTCCACCGATGCACCCACCACACAGCTCCACCGACACAGCTCCACCGATGCACCCACCACACAGCTTCACCTACACAGCTCCACTGAGGCACCCACCACACAGCTCCACTGATGCACCCACCACACAGCTCCACCGACACAGCTCCACCGATGCACCCACCACACAGCTCCACCTACACAGCTTCACCGATGCACCCACCACCCAACTCCACCGATGCACCCACCACACAGCTCCACCGACACAGCTCCACCGATGCACCCACCACACAGATCTACCTACACAGCTCCACTGATGCAACCACCACACAGCTCCACCGATGCAACCACCACACAGCTCCACCGATGCAACCACCACACAGCTCCACCGATGCAACCACCACACAGCTCCACCGATGCAACCACCACACAGCTCCACCGAGGCACCCACCACACAGCTCCACCGAGGCACCCACCACACAGCTCTACCGAGGCACCCACCACACCGCTCCACAGCTGCACCCACCACACCGCTCCACAGCTGCACCCACCACACAGCTCCACCGATGCACCCACCACACAGCTCCACCGATGCACCCACCACACAGCTCCACCGATGCACCCACCACACAGCTCCACCGATGCACCCACCACACAGCTCCACCGATGCACCCACTAAGCTCCACCGATGCACCCACCACACAGCTTCACAGATGCACCCACCACACAGCTCCACCTACACAGCTCCACCGATGCACCCACCACACATCTCCACCAAAGCACCCACCACCCAGCTCCACCGATGCACCCAGTTCCATAGATGCACACACCACACAGCTCCACCGATGCACCCACCACACATGCCCCCACTACACATGCCCCCACCACACAGCTCCACAGATGCCCCCACCACACACCTCCACCGATGCACCCACCTCCACCGATGCACCCACCACACATGCCCCCACCACACATGCCCCCACCACACAGCTCCACAGATGCCCCATCACACAGCTCCACCGATGCACCCACCACACAGCTCCACCAATGCACCCACCACACAGCTCCACCGATGCACCCACCACACAGCTCCACCGATGCACCCACCACACAGCTCCACCGATGCACCCACCACACAGCTCCACCGATGCACCCACCACACAGCTCCACCGATGCATCCACCACACAGCTCCACCGATGCACCCACCACCCAACTCCACCGATGCACCCACCACACAGCTCCACCGACGCACCCACCACACAGCTCCACCAACACAGCTTCACCGACGCACCCACCACACAGCTCCACCGATGCACCCACCACACAGCTCCACCGATGCACCCACCACACAGCTCCACCTACACAGCTCCACCGATGCACCCACCACACAGCTCCACCGATGCACCCACCATACAGCTCCAACTACACAGCTCCACCGATGCACCCACTACACAGCTCCACCGATGCACCCACCACACAGCTCCACCTACACAGCTCCAGCGATGCACCCTCCACCCAACTCCACCGATGCACCCACCACACAGCTCCTCCGACACAGCTCCTGATGCACCCGCCACACAGCTCTACCTACACAGCTCCACCGATGCACCCACCACACAGCTCCACTGATGCACCCACCACACAGCTCCACCGACACAGCTCCACCGATACACCTACCACACAGCTCCACCGACACAGCTCCACCGATGCACCCACCACACAGCTCTGCCGATGCACCCACCACACAGCTCCGCTGATGCACCCACCACACAGCTCCGCCGAGGCACCCACCACACAGCTCCGCCGAGGCACCCACCACACAGCTTCGCCGAGGCACCCACCACACAGCTCTGCCGATGCTCCAACTAAGCTCCACCAATGCACCCACCACACAGATCCACCAATGCACCCACCACACAGCTCAGCCCTGGCACCCACCACACAGCTCCGCCGTGGCACCCACCATACAGCTCCACCGATGCTCCAACTAAGCTCCACCAATGCACCCACCAAACAGCTACATCGATGCACACACCACTCAGCGCAACCACAGCATCACTGGTTCAAATATGTTCTTTCAATTTTTCAAGCTTTCACGCTTTATTACAAATCACAAAAAGATGTTAATATTTCACTTCTGTTCTTGGATTTTCGTCACAATAAAAAACACTGAACATAATCTTCACAAATGTTATTTACAAAAGTTTAAGCTATTGCCATTACAAATTAAATAAAATATTTAAGTATTAATTATTTAAAAAAATTAAAAGCCATTGTTATTTGTAATATCAATACATCTAAGTCACGTAAATACAAAACATGTTGCATTGCAAATGCTATAGGTGTCACATTTGCGAAAGTTATAACTATTGGCATTGTAAATGATAAAGCTATTAATTTAGCTATTTTAAAAAAAACACAAATAAAAATAATTCATTTATAACACCAATAGCTCAAACTTTCCTAATGCGAGCCCTATTGCATTTCCAATGCTTGTTGCCCCTTGAGTTTAATATAACACTTCATGATTTTAAGAGTGGTAAGGCGGCTGGCCCCGACGGGATACCCATTGATTTATAAAATCCAACTTAGAAGTCTGGGGCCCAATCTTAACTAGAGTCCTACAAGCATGGTGCGCAAAAGGCTTCATAAACACCTGGTCTGAATCAATCATTGTCCCTATTTTTAAAAAAGGTGACCGTGAAAATCCTGCATGCTACCGACCAATATCATTATTGGACTCTTTAATGAAGATGGCTGACAGGATAGTCTTAGATAGATTACAGACATGGATCAATGATTTTAAGTGATGTTCAGTACGGTTTTAAAGTGGGGTAGGAACAAATGAGCACATTTTAAACATTAGTATTTTAATAGGTAAATACACGCAGGCCAAAAAAGGGAACATGTATTTGGCCTTCGTAGACCTCACAGCTGCCTTTGATTGTGTTATACATGACAAACTGTGGGGGGTTCTTAATGAACCCCCCACAATTTGGGTATGAATGAAGGTTGATCCTCTTTTAATTTGTTTTTTAAAGGAGTTATACTCCGGAGCGACAGCAAAAGTCCGCTATGGAATAGAGGGTGAGTGCACAGCTTCATTTAGGATAGAACGAGGTGTGAGGCAGGGGTGCATTTTGGCACCTCTCCTGTTCTCATTATACACCAATGCCCTGGATCAGGATTTGGTGTCACACACCAGGGACCCCCAGGTGGTAAATAAACGACCAATATCATCTTTATTATATGCCAATGATGCGGTATTAATGGCCCATACCCAGATTGGTTTACAGAGGGCACTTTCATTCTATACCTGTTTTATGGATAAGCTGGGCTTGAAATTGAATGCTAAGAAAAGCTTTGTAATGTCATGTGGGAGGGGAAAGATAACGAATAAAAGCTATCATGCAGGAGAAGACAAAGTGGAAACAACAAACTTGTTCAGCTACTTGGGCATTTTTTTTTATAGATCTGGCTCCTGGGCCCCAGCAGTTGAAGCCAGGAGTTTACTTTTTATGAAGTCAACTGCGGCTCTGGTAAACTTCTCAAAGAAGCTGGGGAAAAGGCCCCCAGAAATCTTTAAAAAAAATATCGGGCAAAATGCGTAAGTATAGCTGTGTATGGGGCTGGTGTGTGGGGTTTTCAAAATAGTACTTCAATTCCATGCATAGAAAACGTCTTTTTAAGATTTGTTTTATCAGTCCCA
The DNA here is from genome assembly GCF_964261635.1 of Lissotriton helveticus. NCBI lineage: Eukaryota > Metazoa > Chordata > Amphibia > Caudata > Salamandridae > Lissotriton > Lissotriton helveticus. Next base: position 101,980,190 of record NC_136061.1, read on the forward strand.
AGAAGTGCCCCGGTTTTTAACTGTCACGCTGAATTAGGGTTGGCATACATATCTGATTTAATCCAGGCCCAACCTCCATTGCTGTGGCACAGAATATGGTCTACAGAGCGCACGGGCCTAAACAGAGAAATAATAAAAGATGTAATGACCTTAGAAAATGGCCATAAAATTACATGGCTAAATTATATCAGAATTGTTTTGCATGATATTTGCTGTCCGGAATATTACATATCTCCTGATACAATGAGGTGTATTAGCCGAAAGGAGTTTAAAAAGCTTTGTATGAACCATCTGGAAGAAACTAGGCAAACCCTTGAGTTGGTTAAACCGACGGTGGCTTTACATCAAATAATCATCATTACGTATGATATTCAACCCTATCTGATACATGTTACGGTTAGGTACGGCAGATATTTACTGACCAGATTTATATTTGGCACTTTCCACTGTTTTACTTCCTTCCCAGTCACAAATAAATGGTCAAAAGAACTCTGCTGCTGTCCCTGTGATAACATTTCTGTGCAAAGTACCATACACACGACCTTATTTAGCAAGTTTTACAGCAGCGAAAGACGTAGATGGTTAATAGCCCGTCTGAAACAGGGAGGGTGGAGGAAATGCCGTCCAGCTTTTTTGCACTTACAGATGCTGAGCGATTTTTATTGTATTGGATCAATAACGGGCTATTTAAAGAGTGTGGTGAGGATCAGGAAACTTTTAAACATTTAAATAGATGTATTTGAAGTGTGCCGGCAGCGCTAATGGTGTAACGGACTAATTCTGGTTAAATAGGGAATTATTGCACTTGCACTTTCATAAAGTTTGACAAATCGACTGTAATTATTATGTAGTAATGAATTCTGTTTCCTTTAATGTAATGATGTATTTTTAAGTTTGCTTTTATGATTTTAAATCTTAACCTCTTCAGCGCGACCGCGATTCCCCCTCCGGTGCTGGGCCCTCATAAAAACAGGCGTGGTCATGACGGAACGGTTCCGTCATGAGCACAGCTCAACCGTAGCTCATGACGGAACCGTTCCGTCATGAGCATCGAAGGGGTTAAAATCGAATAAAGCTTGTTTCTGATTCTGATTCTGAACATAATTATCAATTAATCAATCAATAAAAATTAATTACCAATTACAAATTAATTACCAATTAAAAATTAACTAATTCCAAATTAATAATTAATTCAAAATAAATACCAATAAACAAATTAACACATTTAATTAATTACAATTAAATTACTTCCCACCCTATTCCCCTATAAACCCATAACCCGCTACAGAATTAAATTACACAAAAATTAAATAACATAAAAAATCACTTTAAAAAATTCGATATATTTTAATTACGATATTATATACTTCGATATTTTAACTTTCTATATTTTAAAAATCGATTTTAAATTACTTACCTTCAAAACGATATTTTTCACCACTATATTGTGTCCATTCGATATTTTGTCCATTTTATATTTTTACTTCGATATTTGTGCCATTCTATAATTTTGATTCAATATTATGTCGGTATACCCCACAGACTACTGGATGGGACATCATTCTGGAAGGATCTGTCCCAGCCCTGAGTAGCAAGGATAAAGAACAATAGCTATGGCTCAGCATCTTCTTTGTACCAGGAAGTCCAGCCCTGGTACATCAAGCAGGGGGGATTGAGGCATCACAGATCTGGCAGAGGATTACACGCTGCCTGACAGCAGGCTTGATGCCCTGAGAAGGACTAAAAACATTCTTGCTGCTAAGTACCCCTTTTCTGTTCTTCTGCCGCCCTCCTTTTTTGTTTTTTTTTAACTTCACTAATTTTACGCTTTGCAAAGCTTGCAAGATATATATCGTTCAAAGATGTGAGCTTAGAACTGTTGCAATTTTGTGCACCCTTTGTTTTATTGTTATGCTACATTTTTACTAAACCCAGAGATCTAACTTAAGCTAGGACAGAAGAGGCCAGATAGACCTGATAGAACTGATGTACTGAACATCGGATTTGCTGCCCTTCGTCGTGGAAGATCGGACTACCCGAATTACACTTTTCCGGATATATACTTAACAAGGAACGTTACCTGGAACAAAACAGATCTTAATGTGGGATGTTTCAAATTGACTCTAAAAACTATTTGGTCTTAACACATGGGGAATATTCACAGGAAGCGCATGACATACATACTGTAAGCCCTGAAGAATTCAGTGTATGGACGAAACGCGTTGGCGGTTTCAAAAGCTTTTAAAAAAAGAAAAATAAAGGATCAAATCGAAAGCGAATACAACATCGACTCTTCTTTGGAATAATTTTGCGTTTGATTGTTTAATTGTTATATTGACCTGTAAAGTGTGCTGGGCTACTTTTTGCTACATTTGTGTATATATTATTAAGTACAAAACTCTCTTTATGAACTGGAAAATGATTCCGACTAGTAAAAAGACTTTAGCGATTGCTTCCAGTAATTAATTTATTTTTTTCTATCAGTAATTAATTAGTAATCTTTATTGCTTGATTAATTAAAATCTTAGCAACTCACACAGCAGTATAAAAGTACATGTTTAGCATAAATATAGAATTTCATTAAAAACATGGTGTCAATGTACAAAAGCGAACAGTTGGTTAATTAAAATCCATTAAATATAATTTGAAGTAAAAGTGTAAAGTTCGAGTGAAGGCTGTGGGAGAGTCCCGGACTGAAGGCAACACGTGTGTCCGTAGATCTAATGGTCGGTTCTTTAATCATGATCTACTAGACTTTGTGTCGGTGAACAGCGGGGTCAAGAAGTTACCGACTTGAGAGACTTAGGCAAGGGCGACTGTGCTCAGGGTGCAGCGCAAAGATTTGTTTGTGCAATTTTCATAAAGCGGACAAAACTGCAGGTTAGTCTGGTGTTGACCCCGTTAAAACATGCCTTCACTGCCTGTCTGCAAGGCCGGATATGCATTTCGTTTATGTAAAAGTAAATGTAAAAGACTGGAACGCCTTTGGCGAGCTAACTATTGCGACGCTGCCAAATCCAGCTATAAAAAAGCCCTTCATGCTCTACACTTATCTATTAAAAAAGCCAAGAAAAACTTCTTTGAGGCCTCCATCATACAGGCGGAACAATCAAGCAAAGAAGTATTCAAGATTGTTCAATCCTTTTTCAAGCCCAGAGCTATCGAGACGGATATCATCCCTTCAGTAAATCTCTGCGAATCCATTTCAGACTTTTTTGATACCAAAATTTTAAAAGTCTATGACACTTTTAGGGACCCTGAGCCGACATTAATGGATGAGCTAAGAGTCTCTGAGTGCCTCATTACCCCTTTAAATCAATTTCAGCCTATCTCCCTCTCTGAAGCAGTAAAAGAAATACAAAAATGTAAATCGGGAGGCCCGGACGATCCCTGCCCACCTAAACTGTGGAAACTAATGTCGGAAGCAATTGCAGTGCCCCTCCTACACATATGGAACACGTCCATTGCTACGGGCACGTTTCCGGACTGTTGGAAACAGGCCACACTTCTCCCGCTGAAAAAAAAACCTCAAGGCGCACCGGATGATCTGAACAATCTCCGACCCAGCTCTCTCCTTGCAGCCCCCGGCAAAATGCTTGAAAAAATAATCCAGCGGCAGCTTAACAAATTTATTGAAGACAGCGGCGCCCTACATGAAACTCAGTCGGGCTTTAGGGCCGGTTTCAGCACCGAGACGGCCCTCATTGAGGTTGCCGAGTCTATCAGGTGGTCCTTAGATTCAGGGGCATCAGCTATGCTGGTGCTCCTGGATCTATCAGCTGCTTTCGATACTGTAGATCACAGCAGATTGCTGACCCGACTTAAGGACATAGGTATTGGAGACAAAGCTCTCAACTGGCTACTCTCCTACCTCACTAATCGCTCCCAGAAGGTGGCCTTGGGCCCCTTCTCTTCTGGACCAAAAAATCTCTGGTGTGGCGTCCCACAAGGGTCGGCACTCAGCCCCCTGCTGTTTAATGTATACTTGGCCCCACTCTTTACCTTGATTGCCAAATGGAGGGTCAAGGCAATATCCTACGCGGACGACACGCAATTAGTCTTCCCATACACAGACATGTCCGAGGCAGCATTTAGCAAAATCAGGGGCTGTCTGCAAGACGTGGCCAAGTGGATGAACACAAACAAACTTAAAATGAACGCGAGCAAAACGGAGGTGCTATTCTTTGGTAACCCCAAACATCCCCCTCCGGATCTGTGGTGGCCAACGGAAATGGGCCCTGCCCCATCTCCCAGCCCCCATGCAAAAAATCTAGGAGTAAAATGGGATGAGAAGTTGTCTTTCTTGCCACATATACAACAGCTCACCACGGGCTGCCTGCATAAACTCAAACATTTTCGGAAATTTCTGCCTTTGCTACCAGTCGAGTGCCGGAAAACGGTTGTTCACGCAACAATCACTTCTCGACTCGATTACTCTAATGGCCTCTATCTTAGTCTACCTAAATATGCGGTGCAACGCTTACAAATCGTGCAGAATGCGGCTGCGAGATTAATAAAACGGGTCCCTTTTAGGCAGCATATCTCTCCGCATCTGCACGAGCTGCACTGGCTACCAGTGGCAAGCAGAATTAAGTTCAAAGTGCTAACCCTGGCTTTCAGAGCGCTAAAAGGCACATGTCCAAACTATCTGAAACTCCGACTTCCCCGCTACCACCAAAAACGTGAGCTACGCTCAAACTCCCTACTCAAGCTAACTGTACCGCACATAAGGAAAGCGAGACTTGGAGGCAGGTCCTTTTCGGCCGGCACGGCGAAACTTTGGAATACCCTGCCTCCTGCCATCCAATCCGCCACGCCAGAAGCAAGCTTTAGGAAACTCCTAAAAACCTGGCTTTTTACGCAATAATCCTGCCCCCCTTCCTGACTACTTACTCTTGTTGTGGGACTCTCTAGCGCCGGGACACCTCCCCAGAGGTAGCTGTTCGCGCTCAATAAATTTCTGTATTATTATTATTATTATGTGCGGTTTTAACAGCTCTCTCCTTTCCCGGTCTAGAGACTTGCATATACACAGAAGATGCAGCATATCTTCTTTGGTTTCGCCGCATAATCTGCATGATGTGGTTGCAAATGAACGTTTCCAGGGGGGCATGTGGGGTTTGACAGGTAAAATGCCCATCCTCAAGGTTAAGAAGCCTTCCTTTAGTGAGCCTGAGAAGCTGGTTCCGAAATATGGTTGTGGCGTGCATTTTAGGTAGCTTTGTATCACAAACCAGCTGTGGGCCCTCTTAGTTAAGCTTTCTTTGTCGTTTTCAAGAGAGACAAGCTTTGCCGACTTGTTTACCAAGTCTTTAACATTTTTAAATGGAAGTCCTGACTCCCAGACGTCTTCCAAGGCTAACATCCTAATCCCTGACTGAAGGTAGGCCTTGGCGGGGGAGACATTTTTACTTGATATTTCCTTCCATAGAAATGAGTTCAATGATCCCGCTGCTGCGTTCTTTATTTTGTACCAGCTTTTTACGTGATGGATTAAACCCAGATCTTTTGACTGGGTATGAGTGTTTGATTGATTCAGATGCTCCGTCCATCACCACCCCCTTTTGTACCGCTTTTGGCCGCCATAAGTGTGGCAGGGTTTGCTCAGACGTGAGTCCCTTGCTCACTTTGCCACTGGATTCAAGCAAGCCAGGCTGAAGACGGCTGGAATTCCAGAAACCTGTCCTCGGAAGCTTGTTTCCAGTCCAGGGAAGACATGGCTTGGCAGTTCGGGCTGGACTGTTCCCATGAGGCACAGGGTCAGACTGATTTGCATATAGCCATGTCTGAACTGGGGTGGCAGAGTGGGCTAAAGAACGGTGATGGATTAAACCCAGATATTTTGACTGGGTGTGAGTGTTTGATTGATTCAGATGCTCCGTCCATCACCACCCCCTTTTGTACCGCTTTTGGCCGCCATAAGTGTGGCAGGGTTTGCTCAGACGTGAGTCCCTTGCGCACTTTGCCACTGGATTCAAGCAAGCCGGGCTGAAGACGGCTGGAATGCCAGAAACCGGTCCTCGGAAGCTTGTTTCCAGTCCAGGGAAGACATGGCTTGGCAGTTCGGGCTGGACTGTTCCCATGAGGCACAGGGTCAGACTGATTTGCATATAGCCATGTCTGAACTGGGGTGGCAGAGTGGGCTAAAGAACGGTGATGGATTAAACCCAGATCTTTTGACTGGGTGTGAGTGTTTGATTGATTCAGATGCTCCGTCCATCACCACCCCCTTTTTGAAACGTTTATTGATGTCAAATAATTTTTCATCCGCCACTGTGTCATCACAATAAAGATCAGGTACCCAAATTCTCGTCCCAAATAGGACTTTGCAAGTAGTGACACCTCCTAGCAAACTTCTTGGCATATTTTTAAGGGCTCTTTGGACCCTGTATATGTGATTGACCCAACTACCACCCAAACCTAATACTCTTGCTGTTAAAGATTGCTTTAAGTCTCTTTTTTTCCTCTACACAACCAAATTTCCCTCGGGATGGTACAGAGAGGAGTACCGCAATGCAACACCCAAACTTCCCATGGCTTCCTTGTAAGCCCTAGAGATAAATGCTGGGCCACGGTCAGAATATAATGTGCCAACTGAGTATGTCCCTATGAAGACTAGCAAATCTTTTATAACAGTTCGAGCATCAGACGAGCGCTGAGGGTATACCCATAGGAATCTACAGAATGAATCCACTGCCACCAGGATATCCTTGTAAGCTTCATCCGATTGTAGGGGGCTGCAGTGATCCAAATAGACACAAGCGAGTGGTCTGTGGTTATAAAAGCAATGTCAAGCGCACACAACCTGCATCAGTGTTCAACAATTAAGTTTGGTATTCATGTACTGAAAAGGATAGGATCAAACTCCAATGTCTTTGACTTGTAAGGTGTTTATTCATTCAATATAGGTATTTGTTTCACAAGAAAAAACAGCCGACACGTGTTTCGTCAACACCGGGGTAAACCCGTGACTCTTCAGGGCTGTAGGGTACAATGATGTGAGCTGTGTCGTCGGACCGGTGATACTTCCAACCCGGTCCTGATCGGGTGTGAGCGAGAGAAGGAGTGGAGTTTGATCCTATCCTTTTCAGTACATGAATACCAAACTTAATTGTTGAACACTGATGCAGGCTGTGTGCGCTTGACATTGCTTTTATATATACAGAAGATAGAGGTTTCCTCCCGTTCCTTTTCTGAGACAAGGGTTATCTCAGAGCAAGTAGCACCAACCACCAACTTCTCGAACTACCCACTGACCACTACCCGTAGAGCGCCTAAACATTTCTGAACACTCTCATAACCCCTCGCTGAACCGAGTGGTCTGTGGTTGTATTGTATTGTAATTGCATTTATATAGCGCTTACTAACCCTGACGAGGCGTCGAAGCGCTTTTTTGGCAAATAGCACGCCTCTCCGGGACCCACAGAGGATTAGTGTTGAATTAGTATAGTGAAACATGCAAGTACATTTTAAGTGGTGGATATGCTAGTCAGTTAATTGGATTTGGAATGATAGCAGAAGGATAGAGGAGGACAAAGGTTTGTAATTATACAGCGCTTGTTGACGCACGCTATTCAGGAAGCCTACAAAGGATTAGTGGTGAAATAATATGGTGAAATATGAAGTAATTTCAGTGGTGGATATTAGTCAGTTACTTGGAGTGAGAAGGATAGCGGAGGGATAAAAGGGGAAGAAAGATTTGCATTCATATAGCACTTGTTACCCCCTGATGGGTGTTGAAGCGCTTTTCTGGCGAGTAGCACGCCACTCCGGAACCCAAAAAGGATTACTGTTGAAAATTAGTATAGTAAAAAAAATATGAACTAATTTGAGTAGTGGATATATTTTTCAGTTATTTGGGTAGTGCAATAGTATAGTTTAATGTGGAATTTGAGAAGTGAACATGTTAGTCTGTTAATTTCGATTGAAAAGGATAGTGGAGGGATAAAAGAGTGAAGGATTTTTTTTGTTAGGTCTTAGCAGTAGGAGGAGGCTTTTGGATGAGTAAAAATGAGTTTTGGAGGGGAGGACTCAGAGGGTAGAGTTTAGAAAGGTTTGTTTAGGGGATCGGTATAGTAAAAGAGGTGTCAGATTATGCAAGGAGGGGTAGAGTAGGAGAGAGTCTAGAAAGGGTTATTTTTGGCAATCATAGTAGTGGTATGGGGTTTGGGATAAATGAGAGAGTGGATGTAGAGGATATGTTGATGGATGTATAGGATGAGAGATAGGGTAGTGCTTTGGAAGAAGTAGTAGAAGAAGTTTGAGATGAGTCAGAAGTTGGGCTAGTAGATATATTGAGCGAAGTAGAGGTTGAGAAATAGGGTAGTGCATTGGAAATGCTAAATTAGAATAAAGTGATAAATATATAGATCCATAATTACATTGAAAATATATAGATACTTAAAGGAGGTAAGTATATGTAGATTAAAGATATTGATTAAGGCACAGGATGAGAAATAGGGTAGTGCACTGGATATCCTTTTTCAGGAGAAAAGTAACAGACACACAGATCCAAGTACATGGTAGAAGAGTGATCGGTATTGTGTGGGTTTGTAGCAGGTGTGTTTTTAGTGCTGGTATTAGCTGTATTAGGATAGCAATTGTGTAGATGTTCTGTATCGTGTTCCTCATCCAGCATGCTAAGAAGGCATTTTGATTGCTTTTGTGGTGTAACAATGTTGTGGAGTGGACATGAGGAAGCAAAGCTGCGAAGTGTGGCATGTTGCTTATATATTTTGCATGTGTTTAAGGCGGAAGGTGCAGGAGTCAGGGGAGGTGGTGCAGCATGTGGGTCATGTAGTAATGTTCTAAATTGTCCAATTGATGAGACGCGGTTAGAAGAGAGGTGCTGTATTGCTGTATCTGTGTTAGGTGTGGTGGAAGAGTGAAAGCTTGGCATTGGAGTTTGTTCTTTTGTGTGATTTGAAAGGTGGGTATATGTATTTTGTGATGGTAAGTATTATGAGGGGTTGCGCTTTGAAGATCTTGTTGTGCTGGTGTGTGATATGTTTTGCTTTTAAGGAGTAGTGAAAAAGGGTGCTGATGTATATGTTTCATGCAATGGATTTGGTTGTGTAGTATTGTTTGTGAGAAGAGGTTGTGACGTAGAGTGGGTAGTGATGTGTTTATGAGTAGAGTGTATATTGTGTGTCGGAGGGAATGGAGTAGAGGTGAGAGTGTTTATCTTAGACTGGTTTGTTGCAAGAGTTACAATGTGTGGTGGTGTGCAGTGTGTGTGTTGTGTGTTAGTGTTATTGTGGTAGAAGGGAGAGGAGGGTGTTTGTTGGACAACTGATGGAAGGATGATTATATGTTTGTTAGTGATAAAAGGTGGTCTGTTAGGTGTAAATACAGCAGGGAGAGTGTGTCTGAATGGGATGTAGTTATGTATGGTGTTGATTGGTGCTGTGTTAGTGATGAGTGGATTGGTTAGTGGTATAGGATAGACTTGTGTACTGTTTGTAGGTAATGGTGGATATATGTGGTAGTTGGGATAGTAGGGTGTGTAGATGTGTTTTGGTTGGGCTTGTAGTGCATGCTGGTACATTAATCTGTGCATAGTGTTGTGCGTGGTGTCCATTTGGTGTGAGTGTGTTGCTCTGTTTGTGAATGTGGATGGTGTGGGCTGGGTATTGCTAAATGAGAAAAAGGGCAGAATTTCTGGCCCTAGTCCCAACCAGTCTTGAACAGGTTCAAACAGGCAGCAGCCCTTGTCCTCTCTGCCCTTAGCCTCTACACCCGGGCCTCGACGTCCTAACCCTGGCATTTTTTTAGCCCTAGTAGTCAGGTTACCCCTTCAGCCAATGGGAACCCTAGCCCTAACACTATCCAATCACAACACAAGCCCTAAAATCTAGAACCAATAGGAGACCAGGACCTTACAGCCAATCTTAGCCCTAGTCCAAGCACCCAATCAGTTAAAAAAAAACCTGATCTCTACGTCCAATAAAGGCCCTAGCCCTACCAGTAGTGACTTGGTGCAGTTTGTTTTTAGACCTAGGTTGTCCATAAAATTATTAAACGCATCTCATAGGGATTGTAGGTCATTAGCTGTTCGGACAATGAGAACAACATAGTCTGCATAAAGTAACAGGAAATTCTTGTGATTTTATCTTGGGGATGTCTTTACCATACCTTATCAACTGATCTCCCAGAGCATTAATATAGATTAAAAAGAGGAATGGTGCCAGGACACATCCTTGTCTAACCCCTGTTACTGATGCAAAGCCTCAGTGAGATCCCCGTTCAAACTGTAGCAGATTCTGATCTAGGTATGGTGCCAAAAGCTGTAAGCAGCACTTGCCGGTCGCGATGAGACCAAAGGCGCTGCCCACGCCTCAAAAATGTTGTTGTTCTGGCCACCGTCACAAGACTCTGCTCCCTGCAAAAGACAGAAGCCAGGTGAAGGGGCAACTATATAACCCTGGCCATTGCGGTGGCGGAAGTGATGTGTATCCAGGGCCACTAATACTTTCCGGGTGACGGGAAATGCAATTGGCCGGCATGTTGCCGGATCGGGCCAGGGTCTGGGCCACAGTAATCAGTATCAGTAATGGTGTCTGCGCTGGACGTACTACAGTGGAATCCTTCATCTGCTGACAGATGTTACAATTTAGGACACCATTCTTTGTCTGTTTGGTTAATAATGGCCACCAATAGCATTGCTTCAGTAGAGAAACTTTTGCGGTAATTACTGCATGTGCAGAACCTAGACCCTCGTGTGCAGCTAAAATTAAGCTAATCTGTGATCCATGTTTGTTATCCACTCCTGGAATTTGAGCATATTATTTGCATTTAACTGATATAAATGCTTCAGAGAAAAGTCTTTTGGTAAGGATGTGCTGTTTTTGAGTGATGCAATGACAGCTACCATTATCTGTCCGTCTATTTGAGTGATTGCAGCTATGGCAGCAGTTCGTACTGCCCCCTTGGCGGCTTCATCAGCCAATGAATTCCCTTCAATGTGAACGCCATCATGTTGATGACTCAGGGTGTGTATCACATGAGCTCTCAGTAGTTCGTTTTTAAACTCAGCTACCTGTTCCCAAAGCATTTTATGCCTAATTGTGCTACCTTTTGAGTCTTTAAACTCATTTTTACCCCAGTAGTGAATATATTCATTGTATGACTGGACACAGTAAAAAGAATCGCACACTATCAGTGTGGGAATTCTCAATTTATTAGTGCCAGTAACAGGGCTGTCAGTTCTGCCAGCTGTGCCGAGCACTCTCCCAAAGACTGTCCTCGTCCTGCTAGGATGAAACTTACCTTCCTGCATATGACCATTAACAATTGCATATGCAGTGCTGTATTGCTGTATACTTCCTACGGCCAGCTGAGAAGATCCATCACTGTAAATAATGTATTCATACTGATTCACAGTCATTATTTCATTCGGGAGAGGATATTCTTGTTCATATTGCAGAAATTATAGTGTTTTAAGTGTAGAGTCATATCTGTATTCTGTATCTGTGGCAGCAAGACAATTAGTCCACTGTATCCATCTTGGATGTTAGGTTTTAGCAATAGGAACACTAGCCTTTGTAACAGCCTCTAAGGCTGGTACTGGAGTTAAGACAATTATTTGTTTCCCCTAAGCCAGTGCTCTTTCTCTCGCTACAACGATCTGTACTGCTATCAGAATGTTTTCTATATATAGCAAAACACATTTCAGCGTTTGTGTACAAGTGTGATTTTTATGCAATTGATGCTGTCTCACCTTCATTGAAAGTGATGTAGGTATATCCTGATAACCCGGGGACGACCCGAATCACCAGGTTGAGGACATTCACACGTGTCTGCAAGTTTTTTGATGCTATCATGCCAGCTTGAAGGGAACAAAGGATATCTGTGTGTTCCTGTGTCCAATGTCTAACTGAGAAATCAAGTCTTATTAAGTCGTAGAAATGTTTTAGTCTTTTTGGCGTAATCCAAAATGTATGTTCTGCAAAAATTTAAGAATCCCAATATGGATTGTAGATTTTTCAGTGATTTAGGAGGTTGAAGCAGTGCATACTTTTCTAAAAAGTTAGCTGCCAGGCTTTTCCTTTCACTTGATAACTCATATCCCAAAAATAAGACATTGAGGTGGGCTATTTTTGATTTTATTCAATTACATTTGTAGCCCTCAAAGGCTAACCCCAAAATTATGTTGTTCACACTGGTCAAGAGATCCATTAAATCATCATCTGTCAGATAAATATTAGCTACATAGGACAATGCCTCTTCATCCAAATTCTGAAGTTACTCTATTAGCCTCACGGAGAACAACCCAGGGCTATTCTTATACCCTTGGTGGAGTCAAGAAAATTGACGCTGAGAACCGAGCGCTGAGAATGCTGTTGAATACCTGCTCTGAGGCGCTATCTTTTTGCAGAAAAATCCATTTGAGATATCTAATGTTGTTTTGTATTTTTTCCGGACAATGTTATTGATTAATGTGGCACTGTGTGCATTCTGTACTGCAAATGTTGTAGTGCATGTCTTCAGATGTCTGTAGTCTAAAACTAGATGGTATGAATTATTGGGTTTCATTGTGGAAACAAAAGATTATTTATTACAAAGGTGCAAGTTTTATTTAGAACTTGGTATTCAAGTTCATCTAAAATCTCCCAGACCTGTTTTTCTGCTTCTTGTTTTATAGGGTACTGTCTCTGTGGAGTTGGAGTGGTTTTAATGGGATTTTATGGTGCAATATAAAGTTGGAGCAAGTGCTACCGCTCACTCCTGCATAAATGTATGTTTTTAGTATATTGGAACGAGGTTGGAAAAAGCCGTCAATCCATGGCAATCCATAACAAATTCAGCTGGCTAATCTTTTTCGGCTAAAAGTATGTCATAGCCATAAGTCAGGTTCTCCCAAAAGAGACCTTTAATATTTCTAGGCCCTCCTCCATTTGGAGTGTTATTTCATGTAACCTATGTGGGACACTTACCCTTGTATCAGGTGTTTCCACCGTGATATGCTCATTCAACTCTGCTGTCACCAGAAATTCCATCAGGTTCTGGCGAGCTATTGTTACTTCTGCTGCACTGTCTAGCATCATCAGAGCCTATTCCCCATTTAAAAGTTGAGTCCTCGGGATTATGGGCATGCTAACTTTAAGACCTGCTACTTGCTTCTTTTTTAATTGAGGTTTTGATTTAGTTTTTTTCTTCTTTTTTGGAAGTGTAGTGTGAAGCGCATTGCATGTCTCTGGACTTTGTATGCTCTTCTTGCCTGTGTTCTGACCATCCTTACCTCATGGAGATTTTTTATGAATCCTGAAAGGAACGAGAGGAGCGTGTGTCAGTATCCTGATACCAGTCAGGTTTTTTAATGTTATCACGATTCCTATGGTTGTACCTCCTTTCGGAGGGCTCCTGTTGAGGACACCCACCCCTGGATTGTGATCTATCCTTTTGTTTTTTATTGTTATCACATTTCTTCTTAGAAGAATCGGGTGCTTGCTTAGTGTTATCCTTTTCATGACCATCCATGAGTTGAGATTTTATTGCTCTAGCTCCCAAACTATCTCCACCTAATTCTGCATAGGTGTCTTCGATAATTTTAGATAATTCACATTCTGTTAAAGGAGTGAAATCCCTCAGGCGTTGGCGTATTGCCTCTGCTGCTGCCTCCTTTTTTATGTTAGCTAATATAATAGCTGATACCTGTGTAAAATGTCCTAACAATTTCATCCCTAGGTTCAGAGCTGGTTCTACTCCGTACTCATTCTGTATTTGTCTTAATACATCTGGTATTATGGCTAATGAAGGGATATCATGAGTTCTGGTGTATATATGGCAGCTAAAAATGTATCCCAAGAGGTACAATCCTCTATCAGGGGAGCTATCCCCTTTGTCAAGCAGATTGTTAGCATTCTTTGTTTTTCTTGAGGGCTAGTGTGTGGAAATGCTGCCTCTATCTGTGTTATTTTCTGAGCTATCCAGAATGGCATTTGCTCACATGTAGTGGGTATTTTACCCACAACTGTGTGGCATTTTTGGTGTTATTTTAGATGTCGATCCCTGAATTTGTCCAGTTTGTGTAGCCCTTGCTGGCTGAAGAGTGAGTGTTCACACCACAAATTGTGTCAGGTTTCTGTCAAGTTTTATTATTTCTTTATGAAGTGGACGTAAGACTGTTACTGACATTTTGTCAATGTCTGGATGTGATATGTATGCCGAGTTGCTCCATCTCTTCCGAGTGGACAGAGTCTCACTTTTTCATTTGTGTGTGGGAGGTGGCCTAAAAACCAGTTTACGTGCTCCTGGTAGGTGAGCGGAACTTCAATATCCTCATATGGACAGTATTCATTTGGTGTTTCATCTTCAGTGTAAGAATGACATGTATTAGATTGTGATTCTGTTTGTGGGAATTTCACCCATAAATAGAATACCTCTGTTCTATATGATTTGTGTGCCTCAATCATGAATGTGACTGTCCCACTCTGAGATGTGAAATGGCAGTTCTAACATTTTCTGAAATTTTTATTTCCTCTTCCTGTTCTTCCTCCCTAACTGCAGCACCTTGTGTTTGTACAATGGCATCTTCATCAGACATTATTTTGAAGAAGGAAAAAGGGATTGGTGTCACTACAACGCGGTTTTTTACAACGCATTCCGTTACATCGGAATTTTTACAACGCAGGATCCATTACATCGGATGCCATTACAACGCATGGCATTACATAGCAGATGCTATTACAACGCATGGCATTACATCGTAAGTATAGGTAAGTATATCTTTTAAAAAAAAATTTAATTAAGTTAATTTAATTAATTTAATTTAATTAATTTAATTAAAATACATTTTAAAATAGTAATTAATTTAATTTAATAACTTTAAATCTATTTATTTAATTTAATTTTAATAAAAATTGTAATTAATTTTAATTAATTAATATAATGAAATTAATTTAATTTAAATATTGTTAAACATTATAATTAAAATAAATTAATTAAAATATTTTATTTAATTTAATTAATTTAATTAAAAAATGTAATTAATATAATATAACTAATTTAATTTAATAAATATATTTTAATTAATTTATAAATGGTAAATATAATTTAATTAGCCCTAAGCACAAACCCAACCCTGAACCCTAAAACACCCCTGTACCCCAAAACCCAAACCCTACCCTGAAACCTAAAAACACCCCTGTACCCCAAAACCCAAACCCTACCCTGAAACCTAAAAACACCCCTGTATCCCAAAACCCAAACCCTACCCTGAAACCTAAAACCACCCCTGTACCCCAAAACCCAAACCCTACCCTGAAACCTAAAAACACCCCTGTATCCCAAAACCCAAACCCTACCCTGAAACCTAAAAACACCCCCGTACCCCAAAACCCAAACCCTATCCTGAAACCTAAAAACACCCCCGTACCCCAAAACCCAAACCCTACCCTGAAACCTAAAAACACCCCCGTACCCCAAAACCCAAACCCTACCCTGAAACCTAAAAACACCCCCGTACCCCAAAACCCAAACCCTATCCTGAAACCTAAAAACACCCCTGTATCCCAAAACCCAAACCCTACCCTGAAACCTAAAAACACCCCTGTACCCCAAAACCCAAACCCTACCCTGAAACCTAAAAACACCCCTGTACCCCAAAACCCAAACCCTACCCTGAAACCTAAAAACACCCCTGTACCCCAAAACCCAAACCCTACCCTGAAACCTAAAAACACCCCTGTACACCTGTACTTATTTTAAAAATTACTTTAATTAATATAATAAATAATAAATTAATAATATTAAAAAACATAAATAAATATATTTAATTATAATTAATATTAATAAAATTAAAAAAAAATAAATACTTACCTATACTTACGATGTAATGCCATGCGTTGTAATAGCATCTCCTATGTAATGCCATGCGTTGTAATGGCATCCGATGTAATGGATCCTGCGTTGTAAAAGTTCCGTTGTAAAAGCCTCCCGTTGTAAAAGTTGCGATGTAACGGTGCATCACCGGAAAAAGTCACAAGGAAACTGAGATAAGGTTTTATGCTCACTAGGAACTATTTTTGTCCTTCAAGCTTGGTAAACCTAGAGCTAATACATAGGATATGCATACCCAGCTGTGGTGGATTGGTCCCTTCCCACTCCAGACATTTCTAGCAAAATGTGAGTGGGGGGTTCTGAGAACAGCATGACTGAACTACTCAGATTTGACCAATAAATAAGTGGCAAACCAACTTTGGCGGCGCCATGTCATGTAGTTTCAATAAACCTCTATATGATCTGAGCGTTTAGACAACCTACCTTGCGGGATTGGTGTCCAGTCTGATTCCAGTCACCACCACCGGGTATGTTAGCCGGTATACCAACTAGCTCACAGTGCCACTATAAACCCCTCTTACCAAGGAGAGAATAGTTCTCTGCAACTATTGAACATGACAACTCTGTCCCATCAGGGATCGTGGAAACAGTGCATTACTTTTGCTCAGTCACTCGTGCTCACTTTGTATCAGAGAGATACACAGAATAAACGGTGGGGACGTATTCAATAAGCATTTATTGAACCGGTGTCATTCTAGTGGAAAATAGGTGTGCTGAAACAACCATCCGACAGAAACAGCTACAAATCAATATAAGCACCAACATAGTGAAAAGGATGGCAGATTTCTACCATAGTGCTAAGGCGATGAATACGGGCAGGTATTAAAATACATGACAGTATAAATACACACTCCCACAATGCGATCCTAACTAGATGTACCAACCTGTACCTAGCATGTATGTAGGAGTAAAGCCAATAACCCTGCTAGGATAAAGTCAACCCCATTACCTGAAGTGAGAGACTGTGGGACCCTGTCTTGGTCTCGAGATGGACACCCCACGAGGGATGTCACACCACTGCGCCACCACAATGTCACTTGGCGATAGGGGCTGCGCCTTATGTACAAGGTCCCCTTTCACGCTGTGGTTAGTGTGAATAGGGAGGGTAGTGGGTGTTGCAGTGGGCGTTCCACTGCAACGCCCATTCATTTTGACACTGCCCCCTATGTACAAGGGTGGCGTACATAGGAGGCAGTGCCAAAATTAAGACAAGGTAAATCCTGCCCTTAATTTGGGGAAACGAGGAGAAATGCATTATTTCTCCTAATTTTTGCTTTTTCCATGTGTGCTGCCTTGTGCAGCACACATGGAATAAACAAAATGCCATAGTTTGTTTATGTACAGGAAGGTGTCCCTTTCATGTGTGCTGCATGTAGCAGCACACATAAAAGTGACAGAATGGCATTTTAGGATTGTTTATGTGCAAGAAGGGGCACCTTCCTACACATAAACAATCCTCCCCTGCAAGCAGATGCCCTTGCACTGTGATGGCTGGTACATGCGTGGGCTCACTGAGATGGCTGTGGAGATTCCCTCCCCTCCCCTTATTTACTGCACTACAGATGGCTGTGTCTGCAATGATTGTGTCATGGCTGGACTATGGCAACGCCCTGTCCATTGGCCTCCCCGAGAAGTTATTAATCAAACTACAAGTTACCATGAATGACGCAGCTAGGCTGGTCTTCAGTATACCAAAATGGACACATGCTACGCCTCTGCTGCAGCAGCTGCACTGGATCCCTATCAAACAGAGAGCCAGGTTTAAAGGCCTTTGCATTGCTCACAAACCCATTCACAGCCGGGCCCCAGTTTACATCAAGGAGCGCCTCAAATGTGATGTGCCAGGACATACCCTTCGCCCGTCCAAAGCAGGCCTACTGGCCTGCCTGCACTTCAATAATATCTCAAAAGGGGGCAGAGCCTTCGTTGTAGTGATCACTCAACTGTGGAATGGACTATTGGTTAGCCTACGTAGGGAACCTACCCTTCTCCCATTCAGGAAAAAACATAAGACGCCCCTTTCTACAGAAGCTTGAAGCACAACTAAGACCAAGACCGGGAGCGTGTACATGCTGATCTTTGGCGGGGTTTAGTCTCTCTCTCACAGCGCTAAGAGAACTGTCAGTGAACACAAGCTCTATAAATACCAGTTCACAATAATAATAACTATGGATGTTTGTGACCCCCCAGAGGGTGTTGCATCCCAATTGGGCTGGGGAACCGCAGACTAATAGTCGGGTGGATTCCATCCAGGATTCCATCCAGCTACAGTGACATAGTAATTGGCCCCAACGTATTATATCAGTCTCTAGTGATGTGTCGCATTACATCATAAAGTGGGATATCATGAGGGTACATCTTGAGAAATACAGTATAACATAGACCAAGACATAGAACCAGACCAGCACATAGAAATCAGAAGCACAATGGGCAGCTACGACTCCTGTACGAAGCACATAGTTTTCTCCTCTAGTTCCCGGATCCAGAGTCAAAGTCCTCACCACCATTAAATCTATCTAGCTGTAACCCCAAACCATCTCATCATCAGCAGCCCATTTCATGCACACGAGCCAGGTACAAGTGATGTTCTTCCACCACTCAAGAATATATTTAAGCTAAAACGACAGCTGTAGCACCCTGGGTCCCAGCCGCCCATTGGCCACCTGCCACCAAGCCCGCCCCTTGTGCTTTGCCACCATACCCAACAGACATGCCCTAGGAGTAGAAGGAATTGTGAGGCCAGTAGACACCTCAATTGTGGAAACCATTTCTCTCCAGAACCCCTAAACACCAGCGAATGCCCAGGCAAGATGCAATAGGTGGCTCCCACTGTTGCACAAAGTGCACACTTCACAGCCTTAGTGGAATCAAGTTAAGTTGGAAAGGGATCCCTTAAGTGTGACACAGATAGTTAAAGTGCAGAAGCTGAAACCTGTTTATACAGGAGGCAGTCCTCACCAAATCACAAGCACTCACCCAATCCGCATCACATCTGCTATGAGCTTCCCATTCTCCAACTCCCACTCCTACTGAGCCGTATAGGGAGTCTATGTCATGTCCCCTTCAAGAGCCCTATAGAAGAGAGTAATCAGATGTCTGTCCTCCCCCAATCATAGCAGGCCACCCAAGGCCTGAAATGGCTGTGTGGCACCAGCAAACCTCTCAACACCTCCCGTGCAGTGTTATCCAATTTAGAATAGTGTAGGAAATGCCATGGTCATATGTGGCATGCTTTCTGAGCATCCGAGAAAGAAAGAAAAACCTCACCTGGATGCAAGCCCCCAGCTAATTGGCAACTACTCGCCCTCCATTGGTCTATAGACATATCCAAATCAGTCACATAGAATGGCGCCAGATATCAAAGTACCAGTTCCCTGTCAAAGGGAGCCCTGCAAAGCACCTTCCTAACCACTGTCTCTCATATTGTGGCAGGGTGCCTGACCAGATATGGGATAGTATGCTCCGATCAACTCCCTCCCATCAGTAAACAGGCCAATGTATCAACACCAATCAGATCCCAGAAAAAGTCTCTTTTCAGGATTATCGAGTAAATAGAGTTGCGTGTCCGGGAGAGCCTAGCCTCTATCCTCCATGTCCCTTTTAAGGACTGACAGAGCAACCCTGCTCCACCATCTTGCCCAAATCAAAGAAACTTACTCGCTGTTATCACTATATAACAACTCATCTTCCCAGTAGATGAAGTGATCTCTGGACGTTCCACCTGCTGCCTGGTCTGCAGCCTGTTGCCGCATACCGACGAGAGAAAGGCACTCTTTCTGCTCCATGCAGAATTCCTCCCTGGAGGGCCCACCTTCTTGCTGCCAATGGGTCAGCTCAAGTAGGTTGCCCAGTTCGACCACCTGTTCCCCTGTAGGTTCCAGGGCATCCCCCTCAGGTTCTGCTCCTTCCTGGACTGTGGGAATGGCTGGGGATGGTTTTGGGCACCCCAGCCCTTTCTTCTCCTTGCAGGTCTCTGTCTGTCACTGTTTCATGCTCCAGTTCTGCTGAATCACCCCTACTGGCTGCCATAGTATGAGTGGTCACACAGATCCACGCAGACGAACCCAACATCTACAAATGAGTTCTGTGTTCTACATCCTTCCATGGAGAATTCTCCAGGTCATTACCTAGCAGACAGTCTACAGGCAAGGCATCACTGACAACAACTTCCAAAGGACCAGAGACTCCCCCATTCAAAGGGAACACGTGCCACTTTGCAGAGGCGCACTGCGCTATCAGCTGCAACTACCGGGCTGAGGACATTTGGGATACACTGCTCTTCAGACACCCACTGACACCTCACGGATGTCACGCTGGCCCCTGTGACTCTCAGAGCCTCTATCTCCCTCCCATTGACGGTTACATTATACCCGTATTTCTTAGTGTTAGGGGGCAGTAAGGTTTCCTGGACCATCTCTTGGTCTCCTAAAAAGACAAGGGTCATCACTGCTAGCTCCCCTTCCCCACTAGAAATCAAATCCCCTCCCAAAGCTAGACTTGCAAACCCTGGGACTGGAGCATCAGCAGGTGCTGGGGGTTTCTTGGGGCACCTGTTGATAACATGTCCCACCTCATTGCAGTGAAAGCAGGTAGAAGGGACCCCTGTTTTCCCATCTGCCCATAGGGGGCCATGGCTGTCAGGGTCTAGGGGGTTGGGACTCCTTTCCCTGGGAACTATTTTGGGGCCTGTTAGAACTGGCTATTTCTGTTGGGCTAAGGCTGACGCCAAAGCCAGGCAGAAACCACCATTCTAGTCAGGGCAAGGGAGTCACACACCAAGATAACCCCTGCTCACCCCCTTGGTAACTTGGCATGAGCAGTAAGGCTAAACTCGGAGGCAATGTGTAAAGCATTTGCGCCAGCACACAACAGCAACAACATCCTAGGCACACCACAAAAGGAACTCCACACAAGGTTGTATGAAAATAACTTTTGTATTGTCAAAACCACATCAGATCGAAATCACACATGTACATTGTGCCAACTGGCACGGGCAATATTCACAAGGGATTATGTACAGGACAGGGCCACATGGGTCACTGTCAGAATCAACACTTTTAGAAATAGAAATACCGTCAGAAATTAGAATAAAAGGATATAAAATCACTAGCACAAATTAGCAAGAATAGCACACAACCAGTAACTACTGGTAACAGGTAAGTACCACCTATGCAACCCTAACCACCTTAGGAGAATGTCACGCAGGGGACCAGGACCTCACTAGGACCACCTGTACTGGAAAGAACAACCACCTAAGAATAAAATACAGCAAGAACACATTACACATGATGCATCAAAACATTCAGAGGTGTAGGGAAATAGAAAACACATGATGCCTAAAACATTCAGAGGTGTAGGGAAAAGGGTAAACACATGATGTATAAAAACACATTCAGCGGTGTAATAATAAGGCACATGATGCATTATAAACACATTCAGAGGTGCAGGGAAGGAAAAACACATGATGCATAAACCAACACATTCAGAGGTGTAAAATCAAGGAAGACACATGATGCATAAAAACATTCAGAGGTGCCAGACCATAACTCAATAGCGCAAAAACACATGATGCCTAAAAACATTCAGAGATGTAAGATCAAGGTGCATAATCATATTAAATGCATTACATTTCCTATCACATCACATTGCACAAACCTCACATTAGGCAATCACCATCACATAGATAATCATATTGCGCCTAAATAAAATCACATACCAGCCCCCATCTAATAAAGGGACTAAAGAGCCCTGTGTCCAGAATGTCAGGGCGCGCTGTCAATGCAGCGCCAGTCAGGGGTGCGCCACCGGCGCAAAACCTAAACGTTGCAGGTGCCCACTACTTGCTGGGCACCTGGGAACATCACAAGACCTAAACGGTGCAGCTGCCCACTAATTGCTGGGCAGCTGGAAATCAAAACTGCGACAGGGTCCTCACTGACCCTTAGGTGCAAACTGCGCCCACTGCTGGAGCCACACAGGCTCTGCAAACACTCGTGTCCACGTTGGAGCCACACAGGCTCTAACCTAACACATGCCCCAACCGTTGGAGCCCTCAGGCTCTACAAACAACATTGCCCCCAAGAGCCTCTCTGGGCTAGCAAAACAGCAATGTGGGCAGGGAGGCTCTCTGGCGCTCTAAAACAATCATGTGGGCAGGGAGCCTCTCGGGGCTCTCAGGAACAAAGAACGCCCCCAGAGCCGCTCATGGCTCTAAACGAAGAAATGCCCCCTCGAGTCTCTCTGGGCTCCAACAAATAGCTCGCAGGTAGGAGGGGGCGGGCACCGGCAATGTGCCCCGACGCCCCTCTCACTAAAATGGCCCCCGCTCTACTGAACAAGATGCCAACACTGCCCCTGAAGCTCTCGTGGCTTTACAACCACACTGAGCACGAGATCGCGCTACTAGGGGGGGCGGACACCGACAATGTGACCCGGCGCCCCTCTTTTCTCCTCTGTTGCCCCACTCACCGGCTTCCTGTAGCAGGGGCTCCTCCGGCTTCTCAGATGCTGGGGCGGCTCTCCTCTGGGCAGCGCGGGGCTCTCTACGATACCGGAGCCCCGCCTGCGCCTGTAACCGCTCACCTCTCACGCCCAGCATTTCCGGTCTCCCTCTCCACACGGGAGACCGACAACGAAGAAGGCAGGCTTCTCCCAGGCAGGGGGAAGCGGAAGTGGCCGCTTCGAGGCCCCGCCCACGTCGCACCACTGCTTGCCTGGCTTCCTGTGCTGAGGGCCGCCAATGGCAGCGCGGCCCTTGGCAGGGAGGCAGGCGCAGCGCCTCTACATCGATCTCCGGGCCAGCGGCGGTGATCTCTTTCGGGGGTATAGAGGGGTAGGCACCCTCGTAATTTAAAAGTAAATAGCGGGTAGAGTACCCGCTTAAGGCGCCATAAAAATGGGGTGACACCCGTAAAACTACTTAAAAAAAGGCAAATAAAGACGCCTGGTGGGCACCGGCACTCAGGGCACACAGAGGGCAGGAGCGCTTCCCAAAGGGGAGAAACAACAGCGCTCTGCCCAGCAATCAAGAACAAAGCGCCCTCAAGGCGCTGGGGGCACAGGCAGCGCCAGGCCCCTCAGGAATGGCCCCACAAGCAATCAGGGCCCCAGCAACAAGGCAATTCCAAAATAAAGCGCCTCCCAGGCGCTAGGGGTCAAGATGCAGCGCTTCCAGGCGCTGGACGCCAGCAAAGTCCAGGCAAAGTCCTTCAGGTATCCAGGGCAAAGCAAAAGTCCCCCTATCAGCCCAGGCAAGGCAGAGGGGTCCCCCAGAAGTCCTCCAGGCATCCAGGGGCTGGGCAGGGCCCAGGAATTCCCCTGGGCCCAAGCAGCAGCACGCCCCTGGCAGGATTCAAGTTGGAAAACAAGAACATTTTGTAAGGGGACACAGCCCCCTTTTATACAGAAAAATCCTTTGTCTAAAGGGTGCAGGCAGTGTGAGAACCAGCTAGAACTGGTTATAGGGAACTCCTTTCAGTGTGAGGGGCAGAGGCAAAAGTCGCCCAGCAGGGGGTGGAGCCAGCATTGTGGCAGGCAGGCACAGCCCTATTCACTCCTAGGTACTATCTCCTCCCAGTTCCCTGGCAGCAGATGCAGCCTTTCATCCACGGCCTGACTCAGACAATCTCCTGGGGGCTCTCCAGCCCCTGTCACCCTCAAACCAGACAGTCAATCCACAAGCAGGACCAGGCTCACTCCTGGAGCCAGGCTCCAGCCAATCACACACTGGGCACAGATTACACAACTATGCCAACTTCTAAAAGTGTCACTTCTACACTAGACACAATCATGCCGCATATATCATTACGCAGCATTCAATCTCACGAGTTTGTACATACCAAACTCGACCCTGCACTCCCCACACATCAGGAACTGCCATGGGCATACATATTCCACATTCATTCCTATGGGAGGGCAGGTCACTCACCACACATACACAGAGAGCTCACGCACTTTACACTGTACCACAGTGAAAAAGTGCGCCAAGACCTAAAATCACCAACACCAGGTTCCAGAAACAGGCTAGGAAAAAGCAAAAAGTTTCGGGGTGAACCTGCCAAAAAGGGCCAGGTCCAACAGGGCCCTTGAGAGAACTCCTTTTGGTTACCCTTGTCCCCCCACTCTTCTGCTGGGGACCCTGCCTACCTTTGGCTGTGGTACCCACAATTCCTTTGTAGACCCTGGTACTGGTCTAGCGGTCCGCCTCCTTAGCAAGCTCAATGGGGTCTGTCAGCTTGCTGTCTAAAAAATGCTGGTGCAGCTCTGGAACACAACAACTACTCAAGTGCTCCCAACTAGTTGTGGAGAAGCGTGGCTCAATGGTTAGAGTGGCAGACCCTGATGCAGAGGTCTGGCCCGGGACCAGGGTTCAATTCCTGCCTCGGTGGCTCTTGGACTCAATTTCCCCAGACCTGATAATTCTTGCCTCTGTGCCTAGTCTAATCATGGGTCCCACTCTGTGACTCTGGCAATAGCTTGCTTAATTCTCCACAACGGCCCCAGCAGCGCTTGGATGCCTGGCTTCACCTTGGGGCTGCCCAGGAGTGGACATTTCACAGGAAAGCCAGGATGGGTTCGACAGCGGTATGAATACAGCGCTACGAGACCTCTGGGTAGAAGTGCGCTATATAAATACAAACACATTTACATTTACATTTACAACTAGTTAAATGCAACAATCCCTTATAATCAGTTACTTTGCTGCCCTTCATCCAACCTTCTAGTGCACGTGTTGGAAATGGGATCCCTGGCTGGCCAGGGCTTTCGCCAAAGTCAGTCAGAGACCACCACACCCAAGTCAGGGCAAGGGAGTTACACGCCAAGATAACCCCTACTCACCCTCTAGGTAACGTGGCGCGAGCAGCAAGGCTAAACTTGGAGGCGATGTAGGCTAAGTATTTGCGCACGCACCCCAGCAACAACAACCAAAGGCCCACCACAAAGGAAACTCCACACAAGGTTATATAAAAATAGCCTTTGTATTACACCAAAACACATTAGATAAAACACACACTTTACAATGTGCCAGAGGCACGGGCAGAATTTACAAGGGATATGCACAACACAGGGCCACCTGGACCACTGTCAGGAATCAGAAGTAGCACTTTCAGAAATAGCACTTAGTACATAGAATATAGCACAAAATAGCACACAACCAGTAATCACTGGTAACCAGGATCTCACCAGCACCACCTGCA
This sequence comes from Lissotriton helveticus, assembly GCF_964261635.1. Taxonomy (NCBI): domain Eukaryota; kingdom Metazoa; phylum Chordata; class Amphibia; order Caudata; family Salamandridae; genus Lissotriton; species Lissotriton helveticus. The sequence goes on from NC_136061.1 coordinate 102,005,227, forward strand.
CTAGGGAGAAAACAACCACCTATGTATTACAATACCTGTAGGGGTGTAAGAGGAAAACACATGATGCAATGCATAACATTCATTCAGAGGTGTAAAGAGGAAAACACATGATGCATCACAATACATTCAGAGGTGTAAGGCACATGACGGTACACAGACATAATATCGACTCCAAAATATCGTTTGGACAGAATATCGAGTTGAAAATATCGTTTGGAGAAAATATCGACTGGACAGAATATAGACAGCCAAAATATCGTTTTTAAGGTAAGTGAAGTAATATCGTTTTTAAGGTAAGTGAAGTAATATCGATTTTTATTTTTAGGGTTCAGGGTCAGTTTTGGGTTTTTGGGTAAAGGGGTATTTTTAGGGTTCAGGGTCAGTTTTCAGTTTTTGGGTAAAGGGGTATTTTTAGGGTTCAGGGTCAGTTTTCAGTTTTTGGGTAAAGGGGTATTTTTAGGGTTCAGGGTCAGTTTTCAGTTTTTGGGTAAAGGGGTATTTTTAGGGTTTAGGGTCAGTTTTCAGTTTTTGGGTAAAGGGGTATTTTTAGGGTTCAGGGTCAGTTTTCAGTTTTTGGGTAAAGGGGTATTTTTAGGGTTCAGGGTCAGTTTTCAGTTTTTGGGTATTATTTTATTATATTTTATTACTATATATATATGTTTAATACATATGAAATAAATTTTTTTTATTTAACTTTCATTAATTATTTATTTATCATAAGTTAATTTAAGTAATTTTAAGTATATTTTAGTAATTAATTATTAATATTAATTTAATTTAACACTGTTTCTAGTAAATACGATATTTTTTACAACTATATTTTTGTTAACGATATTTTAAACTCGATATTTTTGTACTTACCTGTTTGTAGATAGAAACTCGATATTTTGACTGTCGATATTTTCTCAACGATATTTTTGAAGGTCGATATTCTGTCCGTCGATATTCTTTCAGTGATCCGCACATGACGCATAATCAATACATTCAGAGGTGCAGAGAAAATACAATTGCGCCAAACTCACGTAAGTCACCACCTGTGACTGTCCCTAGGCCCTCTGGCCTTGTTGGGGCTAGGACGCCCTGTGTCCAATGTCAGGGGGGCCTAAACGGAGCAGTTGCCCACAAAGTGCTGGGCAACTGGTGCAACAATGTTTGAGCCTGCCAGGGCTCAAAAACAACAGTGGGCCAATGGGGGAGCCTCTCTGGGCTCGTCAACACAACTTTGGCGCCTGGAGCCTCTCTCCGGGCCCTAAGAAATGAATGTGGCCCTCCAGAGCCTCACTGGGCTCTAAACAAATGGACTGCCCCTGAGCCTCTCTGGGCTCTTTGCAACAGATGTGGGCCAGGAGCCTCTTGGGCTCCACACAAACCAAAGGGGCAGCTCGAACCTCTCAGGGCTCTGTAACAACTGGTGCCCCCTGAGCCTCTCAGGGCTCATAAAACAATTGTGCCATCTTTGAGCCTCTCAGGGCTCGCAAGAAAATGCAGCCGGTCAGTGGAGTCCTTCACGGGGGACTCTATCTCCCACTGATCCCAGGAACTGCCGGCAACGTCGGAGCCCCACTCGGGACTTAAACCAAGAGATACGCCCCCTGAGCCTCAGCAGGCTCTACACACCGGAGGGGGGGGTGCGGGCACCGGCAATGTGCCCCGACAGCCCTCCTCTCCCCTCTGAGCTGCACTCACCGGGTTCTGGCGCTGCAGCTCTCCTCTCTCTCCTGCACTCCTCTGTGTGCAGCGCGGGGCTCTCCTCACTCGCCGCTCCGCTCACCAGACGCTTAGGCGGGCTCTCCCCCTTCTCAGGAGAGCCCTGCTGGAACCAGCGCTGGCGTCTGGGCACTTCTCCCTTCTTGCACCGGAGCACGGGGTGGGCTCCCGTCAGCTTCCGGTTTGCCTCTATGTCCTGTCCCCGGCCCGCCTGACTTCCGGGTCGCGCTTTCCGTCCGGGCCGCACTCGGATTGGCCGGCCGGCCAGCCACTTCCGGGTCGTCGCGGGCAGCGCGGCGGCCCGTTCCAGGCACTCGTAGGCGGGGGATGAGTTTACCGAGGAGTGGGCTCCCTCGAGGTAAACTTAAAATATAGCGGCAAGGTCCCTGGCAGGGTGGGCACCTGCCAGGGGGCAAATTAACCAAAATAAGCGAGGTGGGCACTCGCTAGGCAGGCAAAGCGCTCCTCAGCGCTAAAAGGCAATTTACAGCGCTCCCTGCGCTAAATGCCAAATACAGCGCTCTGAAGCGCTAGAGGACCAAAATAGAGCGCTCCCAGGTGCTATAAGTAAAATAAAGGTCCAGCAGAGTCCTTCAGCAAGGCAGGGGGGCAGGGCTGGGCCCAGAGCCAGCACACTGGGTCTCCAGGCAGGGAGACAGCCCAAGTGGCGGTCCTCTGGCCCAGCAGCAGCAACAGCCCCCTCAGGATCCTGGAAGAGAACAACTTCTGTGGGGACACAGCCCCATTTTTATACAGTGCATTCCTTTGTTCAAGGGTGTAGAGTGGGGGCGGAACCAGTCGCAGCTGGTTCTTGAGTACTCTGTTTACCTCAACCACCCTCTCTATTCACTGGCAGGGCTTGGGTCATTAGACACACCACAGGGGGGCGGAGCCAGCATTGTGTGGGGAAAACCCAGCCCATCCAGGACACAGGTACACTCCTCCCACACATTACTCATGCAGATCTCCCACTCACCACCGGGCAGACCCATCCAGACTTCCTGGAGCCTGGCATGCCAGCCAGCTCCAGCCAATCACACGCCAGCACCCTCACAGCACACGTACAGCCATGTCTAGAAATGGCGCTTCGCTACTAGACACATACATGCTGCATACACCATCTCGCAGCATTCACTCTCACGAGTTCACACATACCAGACTCAAGCCTGTACACCCCACGCATCAGGAACTACCAGGGACACATACATTCCCCATGCATTCCTATGGGCGGGCAGGCCTAGCTCAGCACATGCACTCAGAGTGCGCACGCACTTTCCACTGGGACACAGTGAAAGTGCGCACAATCCAAAAATCACCATCTCCAGGTCACCATTTCAAGCAAAAAGTCTAGGGGTGAACCTGCCCTAAGGGCCAAAGTCCAACAGTGTGTGTTTTATCTAATGTGTTTTGGTGTAATACAAAGGCTATTTTTATATAACCTTGTGTGGAGTTTCCTTTGTGGTGGGCCTTTGGTTGTTGTTGCTGGGGTGCGTGCGCAAATACTTAGCCTACATCGCCTCCAAGTTTAGCCTTGCTGCTCGCGCCACGTTACCTAGAGGGTGAGTAGGGGTTATCTTGGCGTGTAACTCCCTTGCCCTGACTTGGGTGTGGTGGTCTCTGACTGACTTTGGCGAAAGCCCTGGCCAGCCAGGGATCCCATTTCCAACATTGGCGGCAAGCGGTGGGATAAGGATTTGTGTTTGCCTTGTACCTTAGTAGCAGCTGGCTGCACCACAAAACTCTGCATTTTAGATGACCACATTTTTGGGGATTATTGTTTTTGGTGAAATTCCATTGTTTCTTCTCCTGAAGAGTGTCATTTGATTGTGTTCAGTACATTTGTCCCCCGCCCTGCTTCCAGAGTTTGGTACCTGTGTCGCTTTTGGTCAGGTTGAGAAGTCAGGGGTGGTAGAAACTGCCCCACCGATCCGAGGGGAGGGTGTGTGTGGATGAATGGTGTGTTTTCCTGGACGCATGAGTATGAGTTCTCTTGGATAAGGAGATTGTTGAAGTTTTGGAATTGTGTCCTCTTACTTCAGATTGTTCAGTCCCCTGTGTTGCACGTGTCTGTGAGCATCTTGCCAAGATGGAGTCTGCTTTTAATGTCTGGGGTCTGTTTTTGCTTGAACTGAGAGAGTTTTGCGAAGAGAGAGACATTGCAGTGAATGAGTCAGACACCCAGTCCCAACTTAGGGGTAACCTGATCCAATGGCAGAAGGATGACTGGGAGCGTGAGCACAGCGAGGAGAGGGCCCGGGTCTCACACCATGAGGGTGGTGGGTCAGAGGGGAGCCCTGAAGAGTATGAGGAGGAGGAAGAAGATGATAGCACAGGGACGCCAGCAGAGAGTGAGGACCCCATAGATAGGGAGTCCCTTGCTGGGTCCAGTTTAGGAGGCAGCGCCTCATCCCTTTCCCTGTCCCCAGAGGAGCTGGAAGATAGGAGGAGAGAAAGGGAGCACCAGCTGGCTTTAGAGAGGCTCAGGTTGGAGCATGCCCAGGCTATGGCACAGCTGGGCATTAGAAAGCAACAGCTGGAGGTTAAGAAGCAACAGCTAGAGACCGAGAGGGTCTTAGCGCAGGAAAGGATAGAGGAGGCTGAGAGGGCCTCCACCAGAGGCGAAGTAGCTCTGGAGGGTAGACTATCCCCTGCGCGCAGTGTTGAGTTTCTGGATCCCCCAGGGAGGGTTGGGTCCAGTGGTGGCAGCTATTTACATCTCAGTCTAGAAAGTCCCAGTTCCCAGAGTATGGTTCCTGTTTCCCCAGAGGAGGAGAATAGGTTGAGGTTTAGGAACCTTAGGAAACCGTCTCATCAGTCTTGGGAAGACTTTGAGGATGACTGTTGTAGAGCCCTGTGTGATTGGGTACGGGAGCCCACGAAATGTGATTGGGACCTATTGCTCGATATGTTTCTCAGAGAGCAGTTGCTCAGTTGTTGTTCACCAGGGTTGCGCCAACACCTGTTAGGGTGTGGATTGTCTGAACCATGTGAGCTGGCAGAGGAAGCAGACCGCTGGGAAGGGACCAGAGGTTCTGTAGAGTCATTGGTGAGTGACTCCAAAAGTAGTGGGTCAGGGATCTTCCAGCCCAGCGTGGTGGAAGAGGCTCAGTGTAGCCCAGCGAGGTCCCAGTATAGTGAGAAGGGTAGAGGGGCTGACTGCCTGGCTCAGTGGAGCAGGAGTCAGTGGGTGGCTGAGAGCCCCCAGAGGCCCGAAGCCCTGTCTCAGAACCTGGGTGGTTTCTTGAGGGAACACCAGGTTGGGGACCTAGGCTGTCCTGTTAGTCCACTTGAGGAAGATCTCCTAGTGAGTAGAGGACCTGGAGTGTCTGTAAACAGAGCTCCTGTGGTTCTAGATGCTGGCAGTACCGCTCCGGTAGGGAGGGTACAGGAGTCCAGAGTGAGGAGTGATTGGGGGAGTTCCCCAGTGGCTGGACCAGTGGGTCAGGGACTACCCAGTTGGGCTAGGTTCCCGTGTAGTGACCATGGTAACAACCCTTCTGGTCTGGGGGATCTTCACGCACTGTCAGGTGGACAGAGGGCGGGAGATCTGCGCCAGACAGACAGTCACACAACACATGGGCCATGTGTTAGCCTCAGGGGGATTGCGTGTGAATCCCCAGAAGTCCTGGAGTGCCAGGCAATTGTGCCACCGAAGGTTTTAGACCAGAGGTTGGAAGGCCAGGTTCAGGACCAGCCTGACCTGAAGGGTAGGACGACTGTAACCAGTGTCCTGACTGGTTCTTCTTCCAGAGGAACTTCTCCAGGTGGGAGAGGGCAGACCTCTGGAAGGGGGTGCAGAGGGTGGGAGAGCCCACCTCTGACCCCGGTGCAACCTGAGTGGATAAGCCCTGGGTTGGAATGGCGTTCTAGGGGTACCCCTCGCAGAGGGAGGAGGAACCCTAGGAGAAGAGGTAGGGGGAGGAGAGCCTTCCCTGAGACTCCTGGTCCGCCTGAGGTTGTAGGCCTTAGGCTGGAGAACCAGTGGCAGTCTAGTCCTGTCTTGCAGACAGGAAGAGTGGAGAATGGCTCCTATGTGCCAGGGGTTACTACCCCCCGCTCTGCGAATTGGCATGGACCAGTGGCACCTGGGTGGCCCAGGGCCTGGTCCTGGCCGCGGACAACTTGGGAGTACCAGTGGGGTAGCCCAGTTGGTCCAGACAGTGTGTTTAGAAGGAATCCCATGGGTTCACCGTGGCGTAGAACAGGAGCGTGTCCCTGCAGTTGTGGGCCCGCGTCCGTGTTCTATCGCCCCAAGCAGGGAAGTCCATCACGGTGGTGATTGGTCTCCCCTGCGTTTTGGCTGGAAGGGGGTTATGTTGGACTTTGGCCCTTAGGGCAGGTTCACCCCTAGACTTTTTGCTTGAAATGGTGACCTGGAGATGGTGATTTTTGGATTGTGCGCACTTTCACTGTGTCCCAGTGGAAAGTGCGTGCGCACTCTGAGTGCATGTGCTGAGCTAGGCCTGCCCGCCCATAGGAATGCATGGGGAATGTATGTGTCCCTGGTAGTTCCTGATGCGTGGGGTGTACAGGCTTGAGTCTGGTATGTGTGAACTCGTGAGAGTGAATGCTGCGAGATGGTGTATGCAGCATGTATGTGTCTAGTAGCGAAGCGCCATTTCTAGACATGGCTGTACGTGTGCTGTGAGGGTGCTGGCGTGTGATTGGCTGGAGCTGGCTGGCATGCCAGGCTCCAGGAAGTCTGGATGGGTCTGCCCGGTGGTGAGTGGGAGATCTGCATGAGTAATGTGTGGGAGGAGTGTACCTGTGTCCTGGATGGGCTGGGTTTTCCCCACACAATGCTGGCTCCGCCCCCCTGTGGTGTGTCTAATGACCCAAGCCCTGCCAGTGAATAGAGAGGGTGGTTGAGGTAAACAGAGTACTCAAGAACCAGCTGCGACTGGTTCCGCCCCCACTCTACACCCTTGAACAAAGGAATGCACTGTATAAAAATGGGGCTGTGTCCCCACAGAAGTTGTTCTCTTCCAGGATCCTGAGGGGGCTGTTGCTGCTGCTGGGCCAGAGGACCGCCACTTGGGCTGTCTCCCTGCCTGGAGACCCAGTGTGCTGGCTCTGGGCCCAGCCCTGCCCCCCTGCCTTGCTGAAGGACTCTGCTGGACCTTTATTTTACTTATAGCGCCTGGGAGCGCTCTATTTTGGTCCTCTAGCGCTTGAGAGCGCTGTATTTGGCATTTAGCGCAGGGAGCGCTGTAAATTGCCTTTTAGCGCTGAGGAGCGCTTTGCCTGCCTAGCGAGTGCCCACCTCGCTTATTTTGGTTAATTTGCCCCCTGGCAGGTGCCCACCCTGCCAGGGACCTTGCCGCTATATTTTAAGTTTACCTCGAGGGAGCCCACTCCTCGGTAAACTCATCCCCCGCCTACGAGTGCCTGGAACGGGCCGCCGCGCTGCCCGCGACGACCCGGAAGTGGCTGGCCGGCCGGCCAATCCGAGTGCGGCCCGGACGGAAAGCCCGCCCCCGCGACCCGGAAGTCAGGCGGGCCGGGGACAGGACATAGAGGCAAACCGGAAGCTGACGGGAGCCCACCCCGTGCTCCGGTGCAAGAAGGGAGAAGTGCCCAGACGCCAGCGCTGGTTCCAGCAGGGCTCTCCTGAGAAGGGGGAGAGCCCGCCTAAGCGTCTGGTGAGCGGAGCGGCGAGTGAGGAGAGCCCCGCGCTGCACACAGAGGAGTGCAGGAGAGAGAGGAGAGCTGCAGCGCCAGAACCCGGTGAGTGCAGCTCAGAGGGGAGAGGAGGGCTGTCGGGGCACATTGCCGGTGCCCGCGCCCCCCCCCTCCGGTGTGTAGAGCCTGCTGAGGCTCAGGGGGCGTATCTCTTGGTTTAAGTCCCGAGTGGGGCTCCGACGTTGCCGGCAGTTCCTGGGATCAGTGGGAGATAGAGTCCCCCGTGAAGGACTCCACTGACCGGCTGCATTTTCTTGCGAGCCCTGAGAGGCTCAAAGATGGCACAATTGTTTTATGAGCCCTGAGAGGCTCAGGGGGCACCAGTTGTTACAGAGCCCCGAGAGGTTCGAGCTGCCCCTTTGGTTTGTGTGGAGCCCAAGAGGCTCCTGGCCCACATCTGTTGCAAAGAGCCCAGAGAGGCTCAGGGGCAGTCCATTTGTTTAGAGCCCAGTGAGGCTCTGGAGGGCCACATTCATTTCTTAGGGCCCGGAGAGAGGCTCCAGGCGCCAAAGTTGTGTTGACGAGCCCAGAGAGGCTCCCCCATTGGCCCACTGTTGTTTTTGAGCCCTGGCAGGCTCAAACATTGTTGCACCAGTTGCCCAGCACTTTGTGGGCAACTGCTCCGTTTAGGCCCCCCTGACATTGGACACAGGGCGTCCTAGCCCCAACAAGGCCAGAGGGCCTAGGGACAGTCACAGGTGGTGACTTACGTGAGTTTGGCGCAATTGTATTTTCTCTGCACCTCTGAATGTATTGATTATGCGTCATGTGCCTTACACCTCTGAATGTATTGTGATGCATCATGTGTTTTCCTCTTTACACCTCTGAATGAATGTTATGCATTGCATCATGTGTTTTCCTCTTACACCCCTACAGGTATTGTAATACATAGGTGGTTGTTTTCTCCCTAGTGCAGGTGGTGCTGGTGAGATCCTGGTTACCAGTGATTACTGGTTGTGTGCTATTTTGTGCTATATTCTATGTACTAAGTGCTATTTCTGAAAGTGCTACTTCTGATTCCTGTCAGTGGTCCAGGTGGCCCTGTCTTGTGCATATCCCTTGTAAATTCTGCCCGTGCCTCTGGCACATTGTAAAGTGTGTGTTTTATCTAATGTGTTTTGGTGTAATACAAAGGCTATTTTTATATAACCTTGTGTGGAGTTTCCTTTGTGGTGGGCCTTTGGTTGTTGTTGCTGGGGTGCGTGCGCAAATACTTAGCCTACATCGCCTCCAAGTTTAGCCTTGCTGCTCGCGCCACGTTACCTAGAGGGTGAGTAGGGGTTATCTTGGCGTGTAACTCCCTTGCCCTGACTTGGGTGTGGTGGTCTCTGACTGACTTTGGCGAAAGCCCTGGCCAGCCAGGGATCCCATTTCCAACAGCACGCGAGTACAAATTCACACACTCCATCCAAGTCTCAGACTCTTTTAGAGTTTCTAAACTGCAGTCTGTACTGCTCTGGAGTAATTCCATACCTGAGACATAGGGCCTCCTTCATATTGGGGTAGGTCATGGCACCTGCTAACTCCAAGGGCTATAGAGCACGCCTCCCAGAAGCCTCAAAATGTTTCCACAGGCCCGCCCCAATGCTGTTCAGGCACACCATTCATTCTCAATGCAATTTCATAAGAAGTAAACCAGGCATAAATATCCTCACTCCTATTATAATTCTGTACCAGATCCTTGGGAATATATACTTTACCCCCTGCACTGGCTATGCGCTGCCACAATTTGAACTGGCATCCACCTCCTTGGCTTTAAGATCCAGTTCTCTCATGCTCAACACATGAGCCAAAAGCAATTTCTGTTTCTCCAGGGCACGGGCATTTTTGCTGTCCTCCGCCGCACTTTCTCTCTCCATTTTTAACTTCATGACTTTCAAGTCATATTCTCTCACTCTTTGATTCTCCTCTAACTTGGGTAAACCCCTACTGGAATGGTTGCTGACAGGCCTTGAGCCTGCTTTGCTCACAGGCAGATCTTTGGTTTGAAACCCATTCCCTGTACTTGAATCATTCCCCTCTTGTGCCTCCCAATGGACCTTCAAGGTTCTCTGCAACTTCTCTTTCCTGGCATTGCTCTGTATGGAGCTCTCAAACTCTTGGCAGAATTGCTTAAGCTGTGTGACCTTGTAGGAATACAAATCCTTTGACAAATTCCGATTCCAATTCTGCCTCCTCACTGGGTGCCTTTCCATTCACAGACATGATGCTTTGAAGAGTTACTCAAAAATAGAACCAACCAAAAAAAACAGTAGTATGCGGTGGCGTAGTGGTCTGCACTCACTAGTGATGTACACCAATCACTGTGGGTCTAGTACAAATACAAGTTCAAATCCCTTCGCTGACCACCAATGTTAGAACTGGGGGACTCTGGTTGGCAGAGGCAGGTGCCACTGTCCAAATAGGGACCCTTGCTTCTAGTCAGGGTAAGGATGAAACCCTCTGAGATAACCCCTGCTCACCCCCTTGGTAGCTTGGCACGAGCAGTCAAGGCTTATCAAAGGCAATGTGCAAAGTATTTGTACCAAAACTCACAGTAACACAGCGAAAACACCACTAACTCAATCAATCAATCAATCAATAAATCAAGATATTTGTATAGCGCGCTACTCACCCGGAGGGTCTCAAGGCGCTTGGGGGAGGGGGGTCTGCTACTGCTCGAACAGCCAGGTCTTGAGTTGCTTCCTGAAGGAGAGGTGGTCTTGGTTCAGACGGAGGTGGATTGGGAGGGAGTTCCAGGTCTTGGCTTCCAGGTAGGAGAAGGATCTTCCTCCCATGGTGGCTCTTCGGATGCGTGGAACGGCGGCGAGGGCGTGGCTGGTCGATCGTAGCTGGTGGGTGGGAGTGTAGAAGGTCAGGCGGTTGTTGAGGTACATGGGGCCCAGGTCGTGGAGGGCCTTGTGTGCGTGGGTGAGGAGTCGGAACGTGATTCTCTTGCTGACCGGGAGCCAGTGCAGGTCTCTCAGGTGCCGGAGATGTGGCTGTGTCGGGGGATGTCCATGATGAGTTATGCGTGGCGTTCTGGAAGCGTTGGAGTCTTTTCTGTAGTTTGGCTGTGGTTCCGGTGTAGAGGGTGTTTCCATAGTCCAGTCGGCTGGTGACGAGTGCATGGGTGACCGTCTTCCTGGTTTCGGTGGGGATCCATCGGAAGATCTTTCGGAGTATGCGTAGGATGTTGAAACATGATGATGAGACGGCATTGACTTGACTCCACAACAGTTTAGAAAAATAAAGGTTTTTAATCTAAACTACACAAGACCAAAATGACAAAAATCCAACATACACAATTCAAGAATATGGTTGCCAAAGAGTTCTTAATGTTAGCGTTAAAACAATCCACAGATTCGTGAAAAGTTCACAGTAGCGTTACGTTTAGCCAACAGTACCTTTAAATGCGACAAAAGTCCAAAACAGAAGCTGTTGCGGTGGAAAACAAGCGATGCGTTACTCCTGAGACCCTGGGGAGTCGTTAGCGACAATTCCGCTGGATGTAGCGGCGTGTAGTGACGAATCCGATCTGTATGGGGAGGAAGGTGATGACTTGTATGGATTCCGGTGCGGAGGTCCCGTAGGAAAATGCTCTCAAAGGCACGTTGCGATTATTCACAGGGCTCTGCGACAATTCTCGCAGCGACGTGATGCCGTGATACCACCCAGCGATTACAGGCTCTGCGGCGATGTCCGCAGCGGCAGAAATCTTACCGCTAACGAAGGGTGCGATGTCTTCAGGCAGCGGCGACAGGCGTTATGACGATCTCGGTCTTCGTAGCGGCGGGAATTTTCTCGCTCGGCCGGGATTGCGATGAATTTTCTGTAGCAAAGTCTCTTAAAGCTTGGTTTCCAGCCCCCCAACACAGGTACAACTTCCAGAGGCACCACACATAGGCCACGCACTCCAGGAAGGACAGAACTCTCTCAGTAGAATTCAGGGAAGCTGGGGGTGAAGTCCTTTTGTTCCTGGGACTTCATAACAGGGAGCCAGCTCTCTCTCAGGCCCTTGGAGATTCCTTCAAACAAGGGGACACAGCACAAAGCAAAGTCCTTCCCCTCTCCTTGGCAGCAAAGCAACAGCAGGTCAGTCCAGCAGAGCAACAGCAGGACAGTCTTCCTTCTTCAGTTTCAGCTTTCTCCTTGGCAGAGGTTCCTTCTTGATTCCAGGATGATCTAATTTTCTGTTGTCAGGGGTCCTGTACTTATACCCCAAAAGTCGTTGTTCTCTTTGTGCAAGTGGGCCCTGAGCCCGGTCTGAACCAGTTCTGGGTGCTCCTTGAGCACTTAGTTTTCCTGGCTTCTCCTTTCCTTTCAGAGTGAGGGGCAGGGTCATCAGCCGCCCAGCAGGAGGTGGAGCCAGTATTGTGGAAGGCAGGCACAGCCCTATTCAGGCCCAGGTGCTATCTCCTCCCATCACTCAAGTTGCAAATGCAGTCATTCTGCCTAGGGCTGACCCAGCCAGCCTCCTGGGGGCTCCCCAGCCCCTGTCACTCTCAAACCAGACAGTCAATTCACAACCAGGCTAAGGCACACAGAAAGGTCAGACAAGAGAACAGCTACTTTCTAAAAGTGCTGTTCTCAAACACAGGATTTAAAAACAACCTTTCCTAAAATATGTGTTATTAAATTCTGAGTTCAGGGATACCAGACTTTTATGTCCTATCTTGTTCCTATGAGAAGATATGCTGGTAGTCACTGTAGCCAGCATCCCGCATGATAGCCTCTGGAGCAAGATAGCCTTATAGCAGTGAAAAACGAAAATGGCTGTAATTCCCTACCAGAGCATGTCACCTGCACAAGTACATGCCCTACCTTTCACATACACTGCACCCTGCCCAAGGGGGTACCTAGGGCCTTCCATAGGGGTGACCAATGTGCACAGAATGGGAAGGGTTAGGCCTGGGCAGTAGAAGCACTGGCCAGGAGGACATGGCAGTTCACAGACTGCACACAGGCACTGCGGTGGCAGGCCCCAGACACCATTTTAGGGCTACTCATGTGGGTGGCACAATCAGTGCTGCAGGCCCACTAGTAGCATTTGACTTCACCAGCCCTGGCACACTCAGTGCACTTTACTAGGGACTTCTGGGTGATGCAAATATGCCTATCAGGTATATATAATTACAATAGCAATTTACACAGGGAGCACTTACACTCTGACACCAATCAGCAGTGACAGAGTGTCCAAAGTATCTAACCAGCAAAAACGAAATCCAGCACAGCATCAAAAATACAGGAGGTAGAGGCAAAAAGATAGGGGGAAACCACGCCAAGGATGCCAGGTCTAACAAGCACGCAAGAGGTTAAGCTGGATCTGGTATTGCTCCAACTTCTCCCTGAAAAATTAGGATGAAAACTGGGTGTCTTGCCGTTGTGACAAGCTACCTTCAGCAGTTTCCCCCTGAGTGTGTGACTCCCACTTAAATTTCAGTTCTGTAGGTTCAGGCACTTTGGTTTGGTCTCATTCTGCTCATTTTTCTGATGTGTGAATATGTGTGAATATGTATGCCAAATTGTCTGTATGGATGTGGCAGTTGTACAGTGCCATAAGGCAGCGGAGGCCAGTACTGGGTTAAGGCTACAAGTGGTGGGAGAGGCATGTGCTATTCTGTGCCACTGAGGACCACTCACTATCCTAAAAGAAACATGGCAGTTCCTCCCAACTAGAAAAAATACATTAATTTGCTTCTCTCCTCACTGCAACTTTCAGCTGCTATATCCCTACCCCAAAAGATAATGCGTCATCACCACACATGTAACCTCAGTGTATTTATTGATGTGAAATGCTCTTCTGCATAGTGCATGTATCTGTTCTGTTAGTAGCTGTAGCGACATGTTTACCACAACATTATAAGACATCCCTGTCACTCACACATGACATCCATCTCTTCCCTTACACAACACCTGCTGCCATACACATTTCCATACATGCATCAAATCATTTTTATCCACTCTATTATCCTGGTGCTGCTGGACTATAGCACCACGATTAGTGGCACGTCGAAGCAAGTTGCATATGTGTGGTGGATATCTCTAGACTCCAAGGCTTCCATCAAGCGCACAGATATGCACACACACCTTCTCACACAGGCACAGGATTTTAAAGACCGGGCACGGCAACAGTGCTACGAGGCCACACAAATGGCATCTGCAATGTCAATAACATGTATGTCAACACATTCAGGGACATATTTACAAGAGCTGATGCATCGGCCTCGATGGGTCAGATTTCTTTTGCCTGCTGCAATTCCCCTAATGTCGCCATGGATGCACTGTATTTACAATGCAGAGCTCCATGACGCAAGGATTCACAGTCGCATCTGAAATTCTGACGCATCTTTTGGTGCTAAAGTGATGCATTGCTGGAGTTGGTTGTAAGACTGACACACCTCCAGCATGCATCAGAACACAGAGGCAAGTCCCATGTGAAAAGCCCTGCATCAATCCTTACGCCTGGTTTGAGAAGGCATAGGGATTTTGATGCAGTCAATACTTTACACCTGCCGCCGGTATAATGTGACACATGCCACTACAAACTGAAGCGTTGGGCCAAATGCATTAGTTTTTAAATAAGAAGCAGTGTGGAGCATGATTGTACCGCCACTGTGCCAAAAAGAATGGCGCTGCAGCGGCGCTATCTCTTTGTAAATATGACCCTTAGTTTCAACCCTTCCCTGCTGCCTCTTACAGAAACCGGTCCTCGGAAGCTTGTTTCCATTCAAGCAAGCCGGCTGAAGACGGCTGAAATGCCACAAACCGATCCTCGGAAGCTTGTTTCCGGTCCAGGGAAGGCATGGCTTGGCAGTTCTGGCTGGACTGTTCCCATGAGGCACAGGGTCAGAGTGATTTGCATATGGCCATGTCTGAACTGGGGTGGCAGAGTGGGCTAAAGAACGGTGATGGATTAAACCCAGATCTGTTGACTGGGTGTGAGTGTTTGATTGGTTCAGATGCTCTATCCATCACCACCCCCTTTTGTGCCTCTAACAGCATCAACATTTTAGTACCCTTATGCTAAATATGAGGAGTAGTGCAGATTAATTTATGAACTCAATAAAAAGATGTCAGGGTTCTCTGCTGCCAAGGGCAGGCCTGGACCACATTAGCAGAGATCTGTCTGGAAGACGAAGCAGGAGGTATTGACGCAGACAATGCAACGCATCTCTCACTTTTATGAGCACTGGAAAAAACACCCGACCAACTAGCTCATTTTTTAGATTATTTTGCATTAGAATGAGTACTGGGAAGAAACTCTGAGACACACTGACACCCCTTCGTTAATTAATGTAGCGCGAGAATGCGGGCGGGGAAAAGTAGTATTAATTTGAAGGTATAATATTTCTAAAGCAAACAATAGCATCTTAGATTCAGTGCGCTATTTTAATGAGTTCCGCCCGCCTTGCAGGACGCTCGGGCGGGATTGTAATGGATTAGCAGGAATATCGCCTGTGACTGAGACGGATGGAGAGTTTGTACGGAACCCACAGAACAAATGGTTTCTTTGTATAATCGCCCATGTAATATTAGCCGAGAGATGCTATCCGAGTGTTTGTGCTGTTACACGGACGCCCTGCTCTGTGCAGTGAGAAAAGATAAATAGAGGCGGCCGGCCGAGGCCTTGAGTGTCTTCAGGACAAAGGTGGCGTGACGTGACGTGAAGATCACACAGCCCATGTGGCGCAGGGCTTTACAACGTGACGCATCTGCCTAGATGCGTCACGTTGTAAATAAGTCGCAACGTGGCGCATGGTTTACGCCGCCGCTGCTCACAGAAGTGACGCAATGGTGGAGTAAAAGTGTCGCAAGGGCCTTGTAAATCTGCCCCAAAGTGTTTACATGCATTGGCAAAGCCAATAGGCGTGGCCTTGTCTGCCAGCCTTTCGGCGTTTATTATTTAGCCATGATTTTTAAAAGGCTTTTTTTTTTTTCCGGGGATCTTTGCGGGCCCTCGTCAATGCAAACAAAAACAAGCTGGGCAATGGCAATCGGTCTCACCGTATTGATGAGCTTAGTGGTCTGGTTCTTAAAAGAAATTATTAATATTATGTGATTTTTATGAGATGCTAAAATAGTGCGAAATAGTAAATACAGCAGATGTTTTAGATTTTTGAAAGAAAAGCTTTATTAACACAGCAAACGTTTTTATTGTATTTTTACATTCACAAAATATATATATGTTTTGTTTTTACTGTGTTAAAATGTTGACAGTATTTAAGCTTACGCACCTAAGCAGATAAATACAATGTGTTTTATATTAAATAAACCTGCAGATAAAGTTATAACGCCGGTGTTAATGTATCGAGAGCTCCATAAACAATAGAATCCGGAACAATATCACGGCCCTCACTTGGGGCCCACTCATTGTAGCGCCTCCCTCGCCACTACCATTAGGTTCTGGACGTTTTTGAAATTGGTTTAACTATGTTTTGGGGCCGCTGTTAATCCATCTATATATTGTAAAGTGAAGTTGAAGACTACACAATGAAGGCAATAGTAAGAAATAAAACAATGTGAAAGATAGAAGTAAGGTGGGATCAACAAATAATAGAGGAAGGATATAAAATGGACTGGAAAAAATGTAATTACTGATGGAAAATTAAAGTTTGAAAAGAATGGAAGAAAACCAAAACATTGTAGATAATATGAGTGCTAGGGGCTGTAGGAAAGATTAAGCAAGCTGTAGCTTATAATGAGATAGTGCTCAGATAACCGGCTACCTGTGGCAGGAATTGAACCGTGAGCCGTGTGTTATGAAATTAGTTACTGTAGCTGCTGCGCTATACTTCATGTCGATAAAAGTACGACAGAAAATAAAAGTGTAAATAATGCTGCATGAGTAGAAGCTCTTTAAAAAGCTTACTCACTTTGGGCCATATGTATGAACACATTTTCCCATAGACACAGAATGGGTAAAACCCTTTGATACATCTGGCCCTTTGTAACAAACAGCGAAAATTTTGCAAATTATAAAAATTCTGTGCCAATGTTAACAAGACTTGTTAACGTGCCAGCTGCACACATACACGGTGTTTCAAACAGTGTCAAAATAAACACAAGATTCTGTAAATAAGATGAAGCTTGTGCCCGCTGTGATGAACATCATGTCAATGAAGGTCTGGTGAAATTAAAGTTTAAATAAGGCTACATGAGTGCAAGTTTTTAAAAAAGCTTCCGCACTTTGTTACAGAAAAATGACAAGTGTGCGAAAGAGAAAAATTTTGTGGAAATGTTTAGTTCCTCCTAATCACAAATAACTGAAGTTCACCTGCAGGTAACAAAAAACCTGTTTTATACGCTGTGTTTAAAACAGTGTGAAAACAGACAAACCACCCTGTAAATAAGCTGGAGCTTGTAAGACAGTTAGGAACATCAGCTGATTGTAATTACTTAGAGCCTAACATGGAACACATTAGACACCATTTGAACTATTATTGTATATAAAAAACAGATATAGGAAGCACCAACTTGTTGCAAGCAGATACAAACAATGTGTCTTGTATTGAATAAACCTGCAGATAAAGTTATAACGCTGGTGTTAATGTACTGAGAGCTCCATAAATAATAGCATCCGGAACAATACCACCCCCCTTCCTTAGGGCTTCACTCATGTAGTGCCTTCATCTTTACTACCATTAGGTTGTGGACATTTTTAAAATTGGTTTTAGCTATGTTTTGGGTGCATTGGTAATCCAGCTAAAGCTACAGTCCCCCGCATCCGAAGAGCGACCTCCGGCAGCAGATCATTCTCCCACCTCGCCGCCAAGACCTGTAACACCCTCCCCACCCACCTACAGCAGACCCAAGACCGGATGACCTTCAGACTACTCCTCAAGACCTCGCTTTTCGAACAGTAGCAGCACCCCCCACCCCCAGCCCCTTGAGACCCTCACGGGTAAGTAGTGCGCTTTATAAATGCTATGATTGATTGATATTTTGTAAAGTGAGGTTAAAGACTACACTATGAACGCAACAGTAAGAAAAAAAAACAAAGATAAAAGTAAGGTGGGATCAACAAATAGTGGAGGAAGGATATAAAATGGACTGAAATTTTTTTTATTACTGAGTGTTAGAACTGGCCCTTTTTGCAGGGTTATCCCCAAACTTTTTGCTTCTTCCGCCCTTATTTTTCCTGACCTGTGGTTGTTGGCAATAGGACTCTGCGTGCTTTACCACTGCTGATTAGTGCTAAATTGCATATGCTCTCTATGTAAATTGTTATGGTAATTGGTTATCCATGATTGGCATATTTGTATCCCCCAGAAGTCCCTAGTAAAGTGCACTGAGTGTGCCAGGGCTGGTGATACAAATGCTACTAGTGGGCTTGCAGCACTGGTTGTGCCACCCACATGAGTAGCCCTAAAATGGTGTCTCAGGCTTGCCACCGCAGTGCCTGTCTGCAGTCTATGAACTTCCATGTCCTCGTGGTCAGTGTCTCCACTGACTAGGCCTAACCCTTCCCTTTCTGTGCACATTGGTCACCCCTATGGAAGGCCCAAGGTACCCCCTTGGGCAGGGTGCAGTGTATGTGAAAGGTATGGCATGTACTGGTGCAGGTGACATGCTCTGGTAGTGAATTACAGCCATTTTTGTTTTTCACTATTGTAAGGCTATCTTGCCCATAGGTTATCATGGGGAATGCTGGCTACAGTGGCTACCAGCATATCTTCCCATAGGAGCAAGAGAGGACATACAAGTCTGGTATCCCTGAACTCAGAATTTAATAACACATCTTTTAGGAAAGGTGGTTTTTAAATCCTGTCTTTGAGAACAGCACTTTTAGAAAGTAGCTGTACTCTTGTCTGACCTTTCTGTGTGCCTTGGCTGGTTTGTGAATTGACTGTCTGGTTTGTGAGTGACAGGGCTGGGGGATTCCAGGAGACAGAATGAGTCCATCCAGTGGTGAATAGAGAGATTTGCATCTAGATGGGAGGGAGGAGTTGCACCTGGGACCTGAATAAGACTGTGCCCACCCCCCACAGTGCTGGCTCCACCCCCTGTGGTGTGTCTGATGTCTCTGCCCTGCACTATGAAAGGAGAGTAGGAATCATGTCAACAAAGTGCTCCAGGGCTGTGCTTTCCCTTTACAATGCTGGCTTCATCTCCTGCTGGGCGGCTGACGACCCTGACCCCCTCTCTCTGAAACGAAGGGAGAGGCAAGGAAAACAAAGTGCTCAAGGAACACCCAGAACTGGTTCAGACCGGGTTCAGATCCCTCCTGCACAAAGGGAACAAAGACATTTAGGGGTATTAGTACAGGACCCTGGAAGTTGTACCTGTGTTGAGGAGCTGGAGATCAAGCTTTTAAAGACTTTGCTGCCAAAAATGTATCGCAATCGCGGCCGAGCGAGAAAATTCCCGCCGCTACGAAGACCAAGATAGTCGCTGCGCCTGTCGTCGCTGCCTGAAGACATCGTACCCTTCGTTAGTGGGAAGTTTTCCACCGCTGCGAACATCGTCGCTGAGCCTGTCATCGCTGGGTGAAATCATCGCATCACATCGCTGCGGGAATCGTCGCAGAGCCATCGCATCGAGGAGCTGCGAGAGAAAGTTCACCGCTGGACCGCGCATCGTCGCACCGGAGATCGTCGCAACACCCGAGAATCATCACATTGTGCCTTTGCGGGAGAAAACTTCCTACAGAACCTATGCACCGGTATCTATACAAGTGGCCTTCTTCCCCATACAGACCGGATTTGTCGCAACATGCCAGCTGCTGCAGCGGGGCTGTCGCTAAAGCCTCCCCGGGGTCTCAGGAGGAACGCATCGCTTGTTTTTCACCGCTACAGCTTCTGCGCTTGGAACTTTTTATCGTTAACAAACTGTGGCTAAAACTTGACATAACTGCGGATAATTTTATCGCTAACCTTAAGAACATTAAGAACTCTTTTGCAACCATATTCTTGAACTGTGTATGTTGGATTTTTGTTGTTATGGTCTTGTGTAGTTTAGATTAAATACCTTTATTTTTCTAAACTGTTGTGGAGTCAGTTTGTGGTGTTTTCACTGTGTTACTGTGAGTTTTGGTACAAATACTTTACACATTGCCTTTGATAAGCCTTGACTGCTCGTGCCAAGCTACCAACGGGGTGAGCAGGGGTTATCTCAGAGGTTTCCTCCTTACCCTGACTAGAAGCAAGGGTCACCATTTGGACAGTGGTACCTACCTCTGCCAACTAGAGATTCCCAGTTCTGACAATGATGGAAAATAAAAGTATGAAAAGAATGGAAGAAAACAAAAACATTGTAGTTAATATGACAGCTAGGGGCTATAGGAAAGATTTAGCAAACTTTAGCTTATAATAAGGTAGTGCTCAGATAACCTGCTGCGGGCCCCAGGAATTGAACTGTTTGCCTTGGTGCTATTAAGTTTCCTACTGTAGCTGCTGCGCTACACTTCATGTCAATAAAGAGTAAGACACAGCACAAAATACAGGCTTAAATAATGCTACATGAGTGCAAGCGCTTTCAAAAGCTTACACACCTTGTTAAAGAAAAGCGAAAATTTGCAAGTTATAAAAATTCTGTGGCAATGTTAACAAGACAATCTGTCAACTGCATGTATAAACTGTGTATAAAACACTGTGAAAACAAACACAAGATCCTGTAAATAAGCCTGAGCTTGTGAGACAGTGAGAAACATCAGCTATATGTAGCCACTTACAGCCTGATTCATGAAGCAAAATTGCACTCGCAAAGGGCAAGATTCTCAGAATCTTGCCATTTGCGAGTGCAATTTTGGCATTTGGGATTCACAATCCCAAATGCAAAGATCGCTAATGAAGAATTAGCTAATATGCGAGGATTAGCATTTAAGGAATCTCTATTAGAGATTCCTTAAATGCTATTCATGACACTTTCAAAAATTGCGATTTTGCAAAATTGGGCCGCTATTTACCGAGAGGTCAGACCTCTCGGTAAATAGCAAAAACATAGAAAAATGCTTTTAAAAGCATTTTTCTAAGTTGCATGTTGCACACACACATGTCCTTTGGACATGTGTGTGCGCAACACCTGTTCAAATGTGCATTTTAGGGGTGCTACAGGGTGTCCTTTGGACACCCCTGGCACCCTTAAATTCGCTATCTGATTTGCGAGTAGCAAATTGCTACTCGCAAATAAGGGATACTCCCCATTCATTCCTATGGGCCTTTTGGCCCATAGGAATGAATGGGGAGTTATTCCTTTTTTTGCGAGTAGCAAATTGCTACTCGCAAATAGAGAACATGTAGGAATCGCTATTGATTTAGCAATTCCTACATGAATGCCGTTTTGCGTGTCCTCAATAGCGAGTCGCTATGATTCGCTATTAGGGCCACGCAAAACGGCCCGTACATGAATCAGGCTGTTAGTGTCTAATGGGAACACATTAGACGCCGTTAGAACTATTGCTATATATAAAAAACAGATATAGGAAGCACCAACCTATTGTAAGTAACTAACAACAATGTGTTTTATAATACATAAACCTGTCAATAAAGTTATATGGGCAGTGTTGATGTCCCAAGAGCTACATGAACAATGGGTCCGGGGCAATACCTACCCCGTTCTTTGGGGCCCCACTTATTGTAGTGCCACACTATTAATCCAAATTCCCTTTATTTCCACTAACATGTTCCATGCAGAGCAAGCAGCGGTGCGAGTAGCTGAGAACGCCTGTGGCAGTGTAAGATGCACAGTGACGCACTCCCAGTGTTGTTAATGTCAACGCAGCGTGGTATGGATGTAACTGTCGGGAGCACTCAAATACCTGTGTTACCGCCACACCCTGCCCCGGCACACCCCTTGCACGAAGAAGTGAGGTTAGGCACGTGGCAGGCACCAATGCCAGATCCACACCACCCAACCCTCGAGGAACTAATTGGACCAGGGCCAGCCCCTGCACACCTCACCCTTCTCTTCACTTGTCCAGCTTTAAAGAGGTGACTGTGCCATGTAACCAAAAAAGTTCAAAGGAACGGATCAGGCGCGCAGTTAAGGAGTAAGTAAGACAGTCTCTCCTGTACAGAGGGGTGCGGGATGGTGTGACACAAGGAAGGATGCATGACGCCTGGTGTGACTTCTCTCAGGTAATCTAGACAGACCACAAAGTCAGGGCACCAACACACACTTCTCATGCATAGAACTAGAAGCAGTTTCAAAAACATGATGGGCACAAGCTGCCGCTGATACCTGGGGACGACACACATCAAGCGGGTGCTAACCGACCGTGTGAACTAATGAAACTACAGATTTCATGGTGTCTGCTTAATACGGAGGCATTATTTTCCCAAGGGTTTCTGCTTCGGGTTTGGCGGTTTATACATATTTTACTAGACGTGCCCCTCAAAAAGAGACGGTTTTCACAGGATAAGTGTGGTGTTGATTTACCTACCCTCCACATGCACCTTGTAACGGAGCGGAGTGCTCATATATTGGCCTGTGGTATCCATCTGCAGGTGGTGAACTGGAGAGGCCACCATGGCAGGCGCGGCTGAAGCCCTCCTGGTGCCCTCTGGGAGCAGGGTACTGCATATGAGGGAGCAAAGCAGAGGGTCACAGGTCACTGCTGCAGGGCAGTTTGTGCAGTCCTAACACCCCGGTGACTGCAGGACCCACGTGCACGCCCCCCAAAGGAGTCTGACGCACACAATGGTTCGATGATCATCACTTATAAATGAACCAGTGGGCTCCTTCGAGTAGCCGCCTGGCACACACTAGCGCCTTGAAAACCTCTTAGGTGTACAAACAAGCACCAGACCAGCTTTGCAGTGTAAACACCCAGACTTCAATAAACAGGCAATGTAATTGTAGCACCAACTCCTCGGTCCACATGTAAAAAATTAAAGCCACACCAAAGTAGAGTAGTCAGGCGGGTAATCTGCGGGTGAGGATGAGGGAGTGGAACCCACCACACTTGCCTTTGTCCTGTTCTGTTTCCCTGCTTGTGCTGTCTCTGCCTTCCTCCGTCAATTGGCCCGTGTTGCAAACATTAAAGTAACAGCCTCTGCATAAAAAAGATGCTGTATGCGCATGCGTTCTGGAAAGGATAGAACAGGTCAGGAAAAATATAGTGTGAACTCACCCAGTCAATCCCAGGAGAAAACAAGCCTTTACAAATGCAATAGGACTAATTACCCGAGACATTTTGCATTGTAAACAAAAGTGCGGGCGTCCAAGAATGTACAAACTGGAGGGGGGTGGTGATGGGCAGAGAAGTCACAGACTGCGCGAGGGAATGGGGGAGGCAGAGGAACAAAATAGTTTTTCAAGTAGCGGCGTAGAGGGAGTTGCCGTAGTCCAGCCGGCTGGTGACGAGGGCCTGGGTGACCGTCTTCCTGGTTTCGATGGGGATCCACCGGTAGATCTTACGTAGCATGCGTAGGATGTTGAAGCATGGCGAGGAGACGGCGTTGACTTGTCTGGTCATGGAGAGGGAGGAGTCCAGGATGAAGCCCAGGTTGCGTGCGTGGTCTGTTGGTTTGGGCGCGCTGCCCAGGGCAAGGGGCCACCAGGAGTCATCCCAGGCGGAGGGCGACGATCCCAGGATGAGGACTTCCATCTTATCTGAGTTCAATTTCAGGCGGCTGTTCGTCATCCACTCGGCTACGTCTTTCATCCCTTCGTGTGGGTTGGTTCTGGCAGTGGCGGGGTCGTTGGTGAGGGAGAGGATCAGCTGGGTGTCGTCGGCGTAGGAGATGATGTTGAGGTTGTGTTGGCGTGCGATGGCCGCGAGGGGGCTCATGTAGATATTGAACAGCGTGGGGCTGAGTGATGATCCTTGTGGTATGCCACAGATGACTTCGGTGGCTTCTGATTTGAACGGGGGAGGCGGACTCTCTGTGTCCTTCCGGTGAGGAATGAGGTGATCCATTCCAGTGCCTTCTCCTGGATTCCGATGTTGCTGAGGCGCTGTACTAGGGTGCGGTGTCAGACCGTGTCGAACGCCGCGGAGAGGTCCAGGAGGATGAGGGCCGCTGTTTCCCCGTTGTCGAGCAGGGTTCGGATGTCGTCGGTGGCTGCGATGAGGGCGGTCTCGGTACTGTGGTTGGCCAGGAAGCCGGACTGCGAGTGGTCGAGGGATCCATTCGTCTCGAGGAAGGCGGCCAGCTGTCTGTTGACGGTCTTCTCGATGACTTTGGCAGGAAACGGGAGGAGCGAGATGGGCCGGTAGTTTTTGAGGTCGGTGGGGTCTGCTGATGGTTTCTTCAGTAGGGCGCTGAGTTCGGCGTGCTTCCAGCTCTCTGGGAAGGTTGCGGTGTCGAAGGAGTCGTTGAAGATGTCCTGTAGATGGGGTGCGATGACGGAGGCAGCCTTGTTGAAGACGTGGTGAGGGCAGGGGTCGGTTGGTGATCCGGAGTGGATGGAGTTCATCGTGCGGATGGTGTCTTCGGTGTTGATCGGGGTCCAGGCGCGGAGGGTGGTGGTGGGGGGCGTTGGTGCGGTCATAGGGTGCGTCGGCTGTGTGCTGAAGCTGTTGTGTATGTCTGCGATCTTGCTGTGGAAGAACGAGGCGAGCGAGTTGCAAAGGTCTTGCGATGGGGTGATGTCGTTGTTTCCGGCGCTGGGGTTGGAGAGCTCTTTGACGATGTTGAAGAGTTCCTTGCTGTTGTGGGCGTTGTTGTCCAGTCATTCCATGAATGCGGTTTTCTTGGTGGCGTGGATCAGTTGGTGGTGTTCTCGAGTGGCGAGCTTGAGGGTGGTCATGTTGTCTGGTGTCGGGTCTCTGCGCCAGGCTTTCTCGAGGGCTCGGCAGTTCTTCTTGGAGCTCTTGAGTTCGTCGGTGAACCAGGATGCTTTCTTGCTGCCGGGTCTGCTGGGAGGGGTCTTCAGTGGAGCGAGGTCATCTGCGCAGTTGCTGATCCACCTCGTGAGGTTGTTGGCGGCTTGGTTGGGGTTCGCTGAGCTGGCGGGAGGGTTCTGGCTCAGGGATGCGGCGAGCTGGTCGGCTGTGATCTTGTTCCAGCTTCTGCGGGGGACCTGTTGCTGGTGGTGGTGGAGCGTGGTCCTTCTGAAGCTGAAGTGGACGCAGCTGTGGTCTGTCCAGTGGAGTCCGGTGGCGTGGCTGAAGGAGATGTCCTTGCTGGAGGAGAAGACGGGGTATAGCGTGTGGCCGGCGTAGTGGGTGGGGGTGGTCACCAGTTGCTTGAGTCCGAGGTTGGCGAGGTTGTCCAGCAGGGTGGTGGTGTTGCGGTCGTTGTTGTTCTCCAGGTGGAAGTTGAGGTCCCCGAGGAGGATGTAGTCAGCGGAGGGGAGGGCGTGTGGGCTGATGAAGTCGGCGATGTCTTCGCTGAATTGTGAACGTGGTCCCGGGGGTCTGTAGATGAGGGTGCCTCTGAGGGTTGTCTTGGGGTCGGTGTGGATCTGGAAGTGCAGGTGTTCGGCGGCTGTGAGGGTATCGTCGGAGTTGGACGTGAGACGGATGGTATACTTGTGGACGATGGCGATGCCTCCTCCCGTCTGGTTGGCGCGGTCCCTCCGGGAGATCTTGTATCCGTCCGGGATAGCGATGGCGATGTCTGGTGCTGAGGAGGCGGTCATCCAGGTATCCGTGAGGAAGGCGATGTCTGGAGCTGTGGTGTCGAGGAGGTTCCAGAGTTCTACGGCGTGTCTGTGGACGGAGCGGGTGTTCAGCAGGATGCATTTCAAGTGGTTGCTGCTGGTGCTCGTCTTGGCGGGTGCGGTGCAGGTCCGAGAGCAGGAGAACTTGCAGGATTGGCAGGTGAAGGGTCCGTGGGTGCGTCCTGGGGTGGCTCGGTGGCAGCCGGGGGTCCGGCCGGTGTTGAGAGCTTTGAGGATGGCGTGGTCGTAAGTCCGGCGGGATGAAGTCTGGCTGAAAGCCCCTATAAGTAACTGTGGGATACACACGAGGCACACTTACTTAGCATTCATGCAACGCAGGGCACAAAGATACATTGTTGTGCTACGTTGTATGGAAAGGAGTTGAAAAGCTCTCATCCTGCACTGGCGCACTTGAGACAGCCTAGCACCTCTTGCACCATGGTGCAAGGGTGCTGCTTGATGGACCGGACTGCTTATGTGCTGGAAGGGATACTTTCATGCACAAAAACAATCCTTGGAGGTATAATCCTTTTTCTATATGTGCTCCAGAATGCAGCACACATAGAAAGCAGAAGAAAAGAGGAGAATTAAACATATTTCTTATCATTACACCTCACTGGGGGGTGTAGCATTTCAACGCATTCCCGGGTTTAGTAAATCTGGAAATGTGCCAAAATACATAGGTGAATACATGGGAATGCCCATGCTCCATCCATGGACGGCCTTCCTAATGGAAGGTACATCAAGGCATCACTATGCACTAAGTTCAGTTCATTTGTATATACTATATCATGCTAAGTCACGCAAAATTGCTTTGCATGGCTTAGTAAATACCAAAAACGATTTTGCATTAGGGTTGCGCCACAAAAGTGATGTAACCCCGACGCAAAATCATAGTAAATCTGCTCCTGAATTTTAGTATAATAAAATGGTCTTATGTAACCCAGACAATTAGTCTGGCATGGGCTGTCTGCCTCTTGCTTTTAGAAAGGAAAAGAAAGAAAGAGAGCGAAAAATAAGAAAAGAAAGAGAGAGAAAAAAAGAAGGAGAGAGAAAAAGAAAGGAAGGAAGAAAGAAAGAGAGAAAGAGAGAGAGAGAGAAAGAAAGAAAAGAAAGAAAAGAAAGAAAGAAAAGAAAGAAAGAAAGAAAGAAAGAAAGAAAGAAAGAAAGAAAGAAAGAAAGAAAGAAAGAAAGAAAGAAAGAAAGAAAGAAAGAAAGAAAGACAGACCAGGGTCGCAAGGATAAAGTACCGCTATAAGCTAATATTTAGGGGCCGATTCCGATCTCGGTCGGAAGGGCACCGAATCGGGTTCGTCATTAGCGGATTGGATTCGGAGGCTGAATTTCCGTTCGGTTCGTACACGGTCCGGCCGTCGAAGTATGATGCGAACAAGAGCAAAATCTCCGTCCGAATCGATTCCGGG
Source organism: Lissotriton helveticus (assembly GCF_964261635.1). Taxonomy (NCBI): domain Eukaryota; kingdom Metazoa; phylum Chordata; class Amphibia; order Caudata; family Salamandridae; genus Lissotriton; species Lissotriton helveticus. The sequence continues at coordinate 102,031,569 of NC_136061.1, forward strand.
TCCGAACCGTTCTGTACGTCTCGGCCGTAAGCTAACCGTGCCGTGCAATGGAGGCAAATTCCGACCGAGCCAGTACGATGCTCGATTCGGACAGCCTGATCCAGTCGGAGCTTCCGGCTCGCAATAGCTCCCCGAGTTGGGCTTTGGGGGTGCGCTTCGGACCCCCTGTTACACGCAGCCTTACGACTCGGACACAGGGGGAGACCCATGGGTCTCCCCAACACAGGCTTGTATGGTGTGGATGGCACCAATATGTACCCACTGTAGGGGGCGCACTTGTCCGCAACATACCCATTCAGTCAATGGGAGCCCATGCATGCATCGTACAATCAGCTCCCATTGACTTCTATAGGAGTCTGACCGAACCGAGTCCGACAGCATACGGCCGCATCTTACTCGCTCGGTCGGACTGCAGGGGTCCGGATCGGTCGGAAACCACCCCAGATCCGGCTCAGTCGGAGTGCTTTCCGACCGAAATTGGAATTGGCCCCTAAGAGTTCATGTGAGCTTCTGGTATGGTGTTAAAAACCAGCACTCATATAAACACAGGCCCCTTTAAAAGGAGTTTACAACAGCATTGACAAGAGACAGGAACTGATAAAGCTGAAATGTGCCCTGTACTCACATCTGGAAGAAAGGCCTGCTATCACACCAGGCTCTACGAATAAAGACAAAACTAAAGTAATAATAAAGTAAAAGCCTAAATACTGCCACTGAAGGGCTGTACCTTGTGTGCGGATTTGCTCCTTGTGAAAGGGCTAAATGCCGCCACTGAAAGTTAAGTTAGCCAGTGACTGAAATAGGCTGACCCATTGTCCCATGCTGTATGCTGTGGTCGGCAGAAGCGAAATGTTAATGACACAACAACAGACAAATGGATGAAGAGAGGTGTCTGTAACACCTTTAGGTAAGTATATTATTCATATCATTTTAGTAAAATCCCAGAGTCTTGGCGAAAACCAGCCCTAGGAATGTAGCAAGAAAATTGTGTAGAGATACTCTGCAGTGGAATTATGGTTCTAAATTCTCCAGTTCTCCAGATTACATACTGCTTGTGCATACTGCATATTTAAGTCATAGATTTATAAAAATCTGCCCTCTCTTCCCCTGACAGTCCATTTTCTGGAAGCTGGCTCTCTCTATAGTTATCTAAAATAAACTACACTGTTTAGAGAGTCCAGTGAGTCCCTTATTGATTTACAGAGGCTAAAGTAGATAATACTAACCCTCAATTTGTGGTAGTGTGGGTGAGCAGTTAGGCTTATCAGAGGGTAGTGCTAAGCATTTGTTGTAATTACAGAGGCAATAAATAGGACAAACAATCAAGAATGAATCCGAGACCAATTTATAAAAATAGTATTGATTTTTATGTAATTTTTAAGATAGTGAACTTCAATGTAAGTACTTTTAGAGTTAAGATTTTCCAAGAGTTCTCGAAATATATCACTTTTGTGTGCAATTAAGCACCATTGAATTCAAGCGGGTAAAACAGAAAATGCATATAAAATTAGGCAATGTTTTATCAAAGTTCACCTTCTTTTTTTAGGTTGATAGCAAGACCAGGTCCAATGTTCCAGCAGCAGAAGATCGGGAGCATCCCAGATTCGTCCAGAAGCCCGGTGCTGAGGGTGTTGGTAGCTGGTGCACTACACTGAAGGGGGCCACTTGAATAAACACTGCACAGGAGGACTTGAAGATAATTCCAGAGGGCCCCACTCAAGGGAGGAGAAGGCAAGGTCCTCAGGACCATGGGAGCAGAGCTGGTAAGTCATTACCAGGCTTGGCCGAGCCAGATGGAGAGCAGATAGGTCAGCCGAGAGCCATGCTACTAGATGTCCATGCGGTTAGGAGCAGGGAATTTCGGGAGGCGAATTTGGAACAGCTGGCCCACTCATGATGTGGGCCGCGGAGTTCTTGATATCCATTGATGGGTGCTTGCTTCTAGGGTAGTTGGAGTTCCACATGGACTCTTCGCCTTGTTGTTTGCTGAAGGGGGTCCTGTATCCTGGGTATTGGTAGGTGCGGCTCCCATATCTCTCTGAACTTTGGAGGAGGCAGATCTGACCCTCCAGAGCTGATGCACCTTTATTAATTCGGGTGCTGTGCCATAGTCACAGGGCAGTAGCTAGTCAACAAACTGTGCTTGGAGGGTTCAGTGCCTGCAGTGTCCAGGAGAGTGATACCTTCACTCCAAGTCTAGCTGACTTCTCAAAGGCTGGAGGAGCTCATGGGGTTCTTGAAGTCTTCACAGGATCAGGACGAGACTGCACAACCACGATTGTCAACTCCTTGTGACACAGGCAAGGTTTGGCACTAATGTTCACTGCAGAAGGGCTTCAGTTCTCAGGCAGCAGCTCTTCTGTGTCTGTCTCTTTTTGCCTATCCAATATAATCTTTAAGGTTCAGGGATACCATCAAATGCTGAATTTCGGGGCGTTGAAAGGGGAGACAGGCAGTAGACAATGGGCAACCTATATTTAAGGTGTCCACACCCTCTAAATGACCTCTTGCTGGGAAAGGGGCACTACCCTAGCCCAGACAGGTTGTTTTCCTTCCATCGCAAGATGGTGGATTTTTAAGAGGGAGTCCACATTGCTTGCCACACCTTAGGGGTGGTGCTGGCTCAATGGGAAAATTCCTCTTCATTTAACTAGTTGTTAAGCAGCACAAGGGGAGTTGGCATCCCTAACTTTCTGGGGAAGCCTGGGCTGCACATTAAAGTGCATTGCCTTTGAAGCTTGCAGCTCTGGAAAACCATTTCGGCCTGGAGGAGGTGTGAAGCACCTACGCCTAGAGCAGTCTTTGTTTCTGACCTCTGAGCGTGAGCTTCACCAAATGAGGTCAGAAACATATCTGGTGGTGGCTAATCGCAGACCATACCAGTCCTTGGTAAGTTTCCAAGGAACCCTCTATAGGGTCTCCTGTGAGCATTAATTATCAAATGCAACACTGGCATCAGTGAGGATTTGTTAAGGCAAGATATTTGGTACCAAACATCTTATGGTGCAGTGAAGCCATTATGAAGCTAGAAAACTCGTGATTACTAGTATCCAGCCCATGTACTCTCCATGGCTTCCCTGAGCACTTACAATATTTGAGAATGGTTCAGATATTTTAGGGTCAATGTCAACATATGGGATATAGTGCACCCTGCCTTAAGGCTGTAAGATCTGCGGTAGAGGTGGCTTACCTCTAGCTCATACAGTGCATGAGGGCATGGCACACAGGGCTCTGTGCATGTCAACTCTTCTTTTTTCACATTACCAAGAAATGCAACCTCTATTGGTAGTGTGTATGGTCTTGGTGAGGGGTATCAGAGGTGGCACAATTCATGTTGCTGCCGCAGTTGACCCTCTTCAGTACCTATGCCCTAGGCACCAGGGGTACCATTTACTAGGTACTTACAGTGGTTGCTGAAGTATTGCCAATCGTGGTACAGTTTTTGGGGAATGTACTGGGATCCTGGTTAGCAGGGAGCCAGTACACCTCAGTCAACGCTGCATCAAAAGCCAGGCAAAAAAGTGTGTGGGTGGGTACTGCAGCAGACCCCAGTTTCTCATACCTTTCCACTCTGGGACCTGGAGTCATGCATGTGAAATATGTTCACCCTCCAAATCTGTGCTACACAAAGAGCAAGGGTGAAAAATGACATTATTTATTATTGCAACTCAGAATGTCAATTCTGAATCTTTTTCACCCACCAGATCTTTTTATCAATCAGAAATATAAAGTTACGTTAACCTTTGGTTTTTTCAATGAATTTCTCATTTTATTTAATGTAAAGTAATATTTTAATAATAAATATAAAGCAAACTCCCGCATATGCATATATATGGTTTTGTGTACATGTTTGCTTCAAATATTTAAATATAACTGTATGTATGTGCTTGTACCTCAAGTTAAATACATGTATATATCAATATGCACTCATCGTAAACAATGCTCCTTTGCACTGAAAGGTAGTTGGATGATTTAACAAATGTGGCAAAGTGCAGTGTCTCCTAGGACAGTCAAAAGCTGCGGTGGTGGGGCCCAATGGAGAGGGCTGGACAAACAGCACTGGGATAAGGTCCAGATCTGGCCCTCCAGTAATCAAAAAATAACAACCATACCCCTAAAACCTAATATCCCACTGTTACAAATAAATTAGAAATTGATTATTTGTATACATATCACTAAAAAAAAAAAAATCACAATTTTATCATTAATAAATGATCTTACTAAATACAAAAATAATAATAACTAGCAGCCCGTCCCGACCTTGTCCGGGAGCAATCAGGCTTCAGGGCCCTCACCCGCCCCGGCCCCCGACCGCCCCGACATTGTCCGTGGGTACCCCGGAGTAGCAGCCCGTCCCGACCTTGGCTTCAGGGCCCCCTCCCGCACCGACATTGCCCGTGGGTCCCCCGGAGCCTTACCTCATCCGCCGCACCTCCCGCGCTCCTGAGTTCACCAGTCCGCTGCTCCTACCCGCCTGTCCGCCGTTCCTCTCCGCTCCTCCCAGCCTGTCCGCAGCTCCTCACGGCTCCTCCCCGCCTATCCACCGCTCCTCCCCGCGTTCATGTCCACCGATGCTCCTCGCGCTCCTGGCGCCGCTCCTCCCCGTGCTCCTGATGTCAGCACGCACGTCGCGGCCGGCGCTACTTCCATGGGACTACTTTTTTTTTCTTGTAAATTTTTTAAATAACTTAGATTTTTTTAATTTATATAGCCTATGTCCATCTGCACACCCTGACAATTACAACGATGTATCGTGTGTGTGGAATGGCGCTGTGGTTCCCGAGTTTACCCGCCTCAAAGGTTCAAAGTTCTTCCGTTATAATAGTAGTATAGATTATAAGCATATAGACTCAAACACACTACAATACATTGTATATTGATTAACATTTACAAATGATATCAACTTACAGCGATAGTTTCTCAATTGATTTTTTTGCAATAATAGAAAAGATTTAAAATTATATTTTTACCCTTGATATTCCACCCGACAATATTTTTGTATCTTTTGCATGTTATGTTATGTTATGTTATGTTATGTTATGTTATAGATTTTTATTATGCGCACTGCTACTCCAGCTAAGGAGCGTCCTGGCGCAATGACGAGGAATAGCATGAGAAACATAACACAGCTAAAAGAGCCAAAGGACCACTTTAAATACATAGCACATACTGAGGGTAAAAGACTAAAACAGGAATGTTTTCAAGGCTTTCCTAAAAGCCATAAGATCTTCTAAGAGGCGCAGTTCCACCGGGAGGGAGTTCCAAGCTGATGCCGCCTTTACTCCAAAGGAACGGCCACCCATACGGCAGAGCCTATATCTGGGAACTACCACCAGGGCCTGGCCCTGGGAGCGAAGAATGCGCGTAGGAACATAAAAGAGAACAGAGCCAGACAAGATTTCAGGACCCATGCCTCTCAAGATCTTAAAGGCGAGGCAGAGTATCTTAAAAAGAATCCGCTTCCGTATTGGGAGCCAGTGTAGGGAACGGAGAACATTCGCGACCGAACAGAATTTAGGGAGGCCGACGATTGCCCTGGCTGCGGCGTTTTGTACTCGTTGTAATCGAGTAAGTTCGGCCTGATTGGCCCCGGCGAGAAGAGAACTCGCGTAATCCAAGCGAGAGATGACAGTGGCCTGGATTACAAGCTGTCTAGTTGGGGCATCAAAGTACTTAAGAACAGGTCTTAAGCCTCTCAACAGACCGAAACAACAAGCCGCTGTTCTTTTTGTGTGCCCTACAAAAGTCAGGCCCGAGTCTATCCACACGCCCAGGTTTTTCAGCTCCAGAACCGGCGCCGGGGATGGTCCCAGCTCACGTGGCCACCATTGGTCACCCCAAAGTTCCGCTCCCCTACCGACAACCATAACCTCTGTTTTAGTGGCATTTAGCTGGAGACAGTTTCCTGTCAGCCAGCTTGCCACCGCCTTCAATCCATCCTGAAACCTGGGGGCATCCACTTCTGCGTCCCCGCTGAGAGTAACCGCCAGCTGTGTGTCATCGGCATATGAGACCAATGTTAGGCCCCACTGCCTCGCGACATCAGCTAGCGGTCTCACGTAAAGATTAAACAACGTGGGGCTCAGCGAGGATCCCTGTGGGACCCCCATGGCCAGTGGTTGGAAGTTGGACTTGAAGGGAGAGATGGAAACACAGAAGAAACGATCGCCAAGGTAGGAGCGGAACCATTGCAGGGCCAGTCCACCGACACCTATCTCCTCGAGCCGATGCAGGAGGATGCTGTGCGAGACGGTATCGAAAGCGGCGCTGAGGTCTAACAGTATCAGCGCCGCCGTCTGTCCAGCATCCAACACCGCACGGAGATGTTCCACCATCACAAGAAGGGCGGTCTCCGTGCTGTGGCCAGCACGGAAGCCGTTCTGTGTGGGATCGAGGGCATTAGTTCGTATGAGGTACTCCGACAGGGCCAAGTTGACATGGGCCTCTGTGATTTTCGCCGGCCAAGGCAGCAGCGAGATGGTTCGATAGTTCTCGGGCTTGGAAGGGTCAAGGGAAGACTTCTTGAGGATGGGAGACACCACCGCCTGTTTCCACTTAGTTGGAACCACCCCTGTCTCCAAAGATAGGTTGACAAGGGAACACACCGCAGTGCGCCCCATAAAGGCCTGCTCTCTAAACAGAGCAGACCTAACTGGGTCGAATGGAGAGCCAGATTTAACTCGCAAAGCGAGTTTGTCAAACCTGTCTAAGGGAAGAGGGGGAAAGGAAAGCAGGGTGGTGGAATGTGGTGTCGCATTAGAACTTCCCAAGTCGATCCCTGTGTTAGGGAATGCCTGGTAGATTGTTTGGACTTTCCCCAGGAAATAAGCAGCCAGGGATTCACAGTGGGAGATAGAACTCACCACTGCGGAGGAAGTTCGCTTCGCTACCAAATCCTTCACGGCCTTGAAGATGGTCTTCGACGGGTTTGGGCTGCAACGAAACTCTGCAGCATAATAAGCTGCCCGAGCTCGGCAAATTGCCCGATGGTAAGTCTTGGTAGATGCGGCATATGCAGCTTTTAAATCGGCCCCATATGTCTTTCGCCAAGCTCTTTCAGCCCGCCTACAGGCCCTCTTCAAGGCACGCAGGGCACTGTCGTACCAGGGGCTCGACTCTCTAGTACTGATCTTAGTTGATGTAATAGGAATCAGAGTGTCGAGAGCCCTGGTGGTCCAGGAGCAGAAGCGGTCATACCCATCCTCAACATCTTCCAATAGACCCAACGGATCTTCCGCTAGAAGGTGGTGCAAATCCTCTAGCTTAAGTTGATTCCACAACCTCCTAGGAGCACATCTCACCGACGGAGTGGGAGGAGCCGCCGGGATGGGACACAGAACGGTCACCAGAAAATGATCAGTCCATGCTACCGGGGAGATAGATGTAATATTAGTCCCCGGCAAGTTGGTGAAAAAGGGGTCACGAATGTGACCCCCTATGTGGGTAGGCTGCGAAACCAGCTGAGTAAGCTGGAAGGCCTCTAAGTCAGCGGTGATGCTGCGAACCGCCAGGTTAGAGGGGGCGTCGAAATGTAAGTTCAGGTCGCCCAAGATGGAATAGTTGGCACATCCTATAACCAGTGTGCCCAGGGCATCCGGAAACGAACTTCGAAACACAACGTCACTACCCGGCGGACGATACACCACCATCCCAGAGAATGTAAATTCCGGGCTGACAGTGATTTTAAAAGAGGCGCTTTCACAGCCGGCGATGTTAAGGCCATTCCACACGCATGCAAAGCAGGACCTGACTATAAGTGCTATACCGCCACCTCTGGACGGTCTATTCAAAGTGAACATGGAATAGCCAGGAGGACAAACATTTTTTTAATATTTTGTTTAAACACCACCAAGCTACAAATGAAAGATTAAAAAGCGAAAGATTACACTGTTTAAAAGCAAAGGAAGTATAAACAGTGAGAATTGAATATCGAACAAGTCAGCACACCATACAAATGTCATAGGTGTGCAAAGATTCCTATGGGAAAAATTGAATCAGCTATTATGAACAACATATGGCAGCCTATTATCGCGAAACAAGGGCCATGCAAAACATAATAAAAGCAATGGCCAAGATTTACTGTCCTTCATACAACATGAACAATTTCAGTTCTGCATTGCAGAAAATAGTGATGCATCAGATTCTGCAGGTGTTCCCTGCTGATTATTCATTGGTGGTCCTTGCACTAAAGCAGTCTGTTCAACATGATGCTCAGCCTCATGGAGTGGCAAAAGTCATGCCAGTAGTGTTTAACCTAGTATTCGTTCTCAAGGTGAGACCTCCTAGTCAAATTCCTATGTATAGACAACAGCACAGGGTCAGAAATGTAAAATGTGTGCTTTACGACATAGCTCACGTTAAATGTAGCTATTTCGGATGTATGACATTACAACACATGCTTTTACATCGCATGCTTTTACAACGCGAGTTTTACAACGCATACCATTACAATGCATAGTGCTTTGGGGCGCTGGGTAGTGAATAGTTTAATTTACTATTACAACTCCAGTCCCCGTGGATAGTAGGGAAGGTGTTGGATAGTAAATTAAATCTATTCCCTATCCAAAGGGCCCCCAGCGTAATTCGTTGTAATGGTTTGCGTTGTAAATACCGCGTTGTAAAGGCACTACGTTGTAAAAGTTGCGTTGTAAAGGTTGTACACCAGCTATTTCAAGTAATATACAACTTTACTCCTTGCATGCGCCTGGTTTTACTTGGCGTTAGAATTTGGGACAAAGCCAGATCATGTTACTTTTATAGATCTGACTTTGTGCTGAAACATGTGCTTTTTTGCATTGTTCCAACCCCAACATGTTGTCCTTGTATACATTGCCAGGAGATTGGCACAAGGAGGATTGACTACTTTGGTTTGACCAAGAGCAAACCTTTGATAAACATGGGCCAATACAAGTGGAGCAGAGTAATGTGGCTGCATAGCAGATTAAGGGCCTGACTAAAGTTCATCAGGGTGGCAGAGGACATGTCTGCCACCCTTACAGGCTACAGCCCGCCATATTTAGAGATTACCGGCACCACAACCGTGATCTCTGTGCCTTAAAAAGAATGGTAAATGACCTACATCTGTCATGCAGCCATGCAGCAAATTTTATTTTTTTTCAAGAATGTATTTAATTTTTCCTTTTTTTCTGTGACGGCCAGGAAAAAAAAGCATGCCTTAATTTGTCGACCCATCGGAGTAAGCTTTCTGATGGCAGCGTCAGCCGAAGCACTGTTTGTTGGAAATAGAGCATTCATACCACAGGATTAGCGGACAGCATAGTCCATTCAATTTGTGACTGAGGGACTGATTACGATGGCGGATTGTCTCGGGGAGTTGGACCGCCCTTCTACAAGGTGGTTGGCCCACAGGTGGGTATTAGGATGCGACTGCCACAGTGGCAGTCACACTTGCCATACTTAGCATTGCAGCGTGTGCTGCTGGCTGCAGCACCTGCTGCAATGTAAACATGGCACTGTTTACATTTCCCTGCACTACAAGGCAGGCACCCTGCGGTGCATGCCACATGGTGCAGGGATGGTGCCCCCAACCACCAAACAAATGTGCCCAGGGTGAAGGGGGCTCGCTACGGACACCCAGTGTCCGTCCCCGCCAGCCTTTCCATGGCAGGTGAAGCGCCCTGGAAAAGTTGGCAGGGATGGACCATCGTAATCCCAACGGCGGTGACTGGTAGGCGGTGACCGACCAAAATATAGAATCCAAAATATAGAAAGGACAGAATATCGACTACAAAATATAGATAGGACAGAAAATCGAATTACCAGAATATCGAATTTGGGGTAGGAAATATCGATTTACATAATATCAAATTTAAAATATCGATTTCCATAATATCGATATTTTTTTAGTGTTATGTATGGTAGTATATGTTTTAAAATTATTTATTAATTTTGTAATGTATGTTTAATTTTTGTAAAGTAATGAATGTTATGTAATTCAATTTTTGCGTAATTTAATTACTTAGCGGGTTGTGGGTTTATTGGGTAAGAGGGAGGGAAGTAATTTAATTATAGTAAATTAAATATTCATTTTTATGTATATGTATCGGTAATTATTAATTGGTAATTAATTGTTATTAATTGATTAATTGATAATTATGTTGATTGTATTATTTAATATTTGGAGTAGGTTGTGGGTTTATAGGGGAATAGGGTGGGAAGTAATTTAATTGAAATAAAGTAAATATTTGTATTTATTTATATGTATTGATAATGAATTATTACTTGGTAAATACCTTTTATTAAATGGTAATTCATTTTTTTAATTGGTAATTAATGTTATTGATTGGTAATTATTTTTAATTCTTTTTTTATTGGTATTGATAATTAAATTAATCTTCTTTTAATATTAAATCATTACTTTCCCTACTGTTACACTCTCAGGAGTGGTATTAGTAATTTTTATCCTCCCGCTGTCTAACGCCTACCCTACTGTTGCACTCTTTGGGGTAGGAATAGTAATTTTTACTCCTACGCTATCAAACGTTTTCCCTACTGTTGCACTCACTGAAGTGGGAATAGTAATTGTTACCCTTTCGCTATCCAATGCTTTCCGTACTGTTGCACTCAGTGGGAATAGTAATTTTTGCACTCTCACTATCCAACAAAACCTCTACTTTTTTATATTACATTTATTATTTTTACATTTTAAGCTTTTTTTACATTATTTTAAGTATGTTTTTTTTTTTAATGTCATTACTTTTATATTATTTTTAATACGTTTAAAAAATTCGATATTTTAGTTAACTATATTTTAGCATTCTATATTTTGGATTTGATATTTTAGTACTTACCTGTTTGTAGATAGGGATTCTATATTTTGTACTTTGATATTTTGGAGTCGATATTTTGGCCATTCTATATTATGTCCCTCGATATTTAGTCACTGAACCCTGGTAGGCAATTCTACCATTTATTGGGTTGGGAGGACTTGCAGGACCGGCAAGCTCAAGGATCCTGTCAGATGCTTGGCAGTCGGAGTTTCCGACCTCCACGGTACCGCCTGCCATTATAATATGGCGGTGGAAAATAATCTCATGATGGTGGTTCTCCGCCATCATAATCAGCCCCTGATTATTCTGTCTTCCAAAGTCGAAATCAGGCCCCAAGAATGTAAGGGCCTATTTATGGGCCAGTTTGCGTCCCTCTCGCACTATGCAATGTAGTGCAAGAGTGACGCAAAGCTTACATGTGATTTATAAAACCACACAAGCCACTTTGCGTGGCTCCATAAATCTGGAGTAAGGCAAATCACTATGTTGCCTTACTTTTCCCTGGGAAGGCATTCCCACCATGGGTTTGTATGCATTCCCAGATTTACCAGAAGTGGTACACCTGGCAATGTGCCAAAATGATATTCCTACTAGGGTAGGTGTAATGAGGAGAAATATCTTTATTTCACCTAGTTACTTCCTTTCACCTAGTGTGCTGCAGGCATATGCCTCTCAGGATTGTTTTGTGCAGGAAGGTGTCTCTGCAGTTATGCATGCAATGCAGGCACCCTTGCACCATGGTGTTGGTGCTAGGATGCCAACAGGGCACTAGCGCAAGGGAAAAGGCAGAAAGGTGCCGTATTGCATTCCTGCCCTTTCCCTGGCATTCATTACTCTGCACAGCGTGACTTTCTCGTAAATAGTACTCTTAGGCTTTCAAAGTGATGCAGGACCAACGTGCCTTTTAATTTAAAGTACCACCACAAATTCTCCGATACTTCATTTCTGCTTTTAGTTTTTACTCCATGCGTGTTGAGCTATTCAATATCATAGTAATGCACTGTTTATCTGACTGTTGTTTGGTACAATGTTCTTGCCTGATCGTTATAGTAATAAACGGAGGGCCTTACTTATGAAAACTGTTGCAGTGCTGCGTGAAAACAGCGATGTGATAGTTTTCACTGCGCCCTCCTTGTGACATGATGGATGACACAATAATGGTGCAAGGAATGAAAGATACATCCGTATTACGGATGTATCAATCGGCACAAAACTGACGCATTGCTGGAGTTGTATCGAGAGCATGACGCAACTCCAGCAATGCAGGGAGAGGGGGGCTATGATAATTGCACTGCATCACTCTTATGCATGCGATGAGGCATGAGGATTTAACACAATGACGTCCTAGAAGTGGTGCACTGAAATCTTATATATTTTCATGCACCATATGCATGATACCTGACGCAGGTATAATGTAGCGCAGGGGTTTATAAAGTGACGCATCTGCCTAGATGTGTCACTTTGTAAATAGGGCGCAAAATTGCACATTTTTACACTGCCAGTGCGTCATATAAAGTGATGCACCGGCAGTGTAAAAGTGTTGCAAGAGCGGTGCAAAGATGTTGCAAGCGCTCATAAATGAGCCCCTGAGTTTATTGGTAGGTATGTTTCCAGTGACACCTGAAGTACTTCCTCACCACATGAAGATGTAAATTCCTGAAAAAATCTTATGGTAACTGTATTTAGATGCACTTATTTTCTGTATAAGAGGTGTCTTGTTGAATTTTTTTAAATATAGCATTGGAAAATAAATTGCTAATCCACACGTGCTTAAAGCTGGCTCAGCCTGGAAGCAAACGTTCCATGATTTAGTGAAATTACACTCGTTATGACTAACATTACAAAGAGCAGCACTGCAGAGCTCGCTACACTGTGCTCACAGCCAGGTGTGAAACCCTCTAAAAATACTAATTCATCATGAACATGAATCCGCTGCAACGAGAAACCCTTGGCAGGTGATAATAATAAAGTGGAAATAAAATGCAGCTTGAAATAAATTAAAAGACACAGTAAATATTCATGAAAGTTAGCGCTGCTTGGTGACGTGCCTCCTCTTCATAACTAAAGAACAGTGCATTGAATTAATTCATTTTGTTTGGGGAGCGACAACAGTTTTAGTGAAGATCCCATTGTTGTTGTATTTATCTGCATTTGCACGTTGCAATTGTTATCAATATAAATACATCATGGTTTTATGGTCCATGAAATTAATTTGCAATTAACAAAGGTGCACATTTATTTGTCCAATAAATAATGAAAAAATGCACCTCGAGTCCTTATAATGCTATAAGCAACAATACATAATACGTTACTCATCAAAGCCAGTGAAATCAGTATAAATAGGAACTTTAATAATGATGCTTGGATTTAAAATCTGTTTGTTTGACAAATGTATATACATTTTTACAAACCCTCAGTTTGACCGTGTTAGCCTCAATATTTTTATTAGGTGAGATTAGAAATAAAAAGTTAAATGCTGGTGGAGTTGAATGTACATATGTGTTTGCACGCCCCTTTACTCAATGGCTGGAAGTTATGTAGTGGTCATCATTTCCCCCCACCTTCTCCTGAAGGTTGGGTGGTATTTGTTCCCCCCTTGGATGCTTGTTTGTCCATCAAACCCTTACCTTGCCCAAAGTAGATGGTACTGTCACCAGGAGACAAAAAACAGGTGGTGGGGCAGCTGATAGTTGCCCCTGTGTCCTCAGAGCTACAACATGGAGCAGGCCACAAAAGACGGGTGCAGCTGGCAGCTGCCCCAGGGCACTGCTTGTGGCTGTGAGCAGGGCCCTGGGGCAGCTGACCCTGTTGCAGACCGCCTTCTTCCTCACTTTCTTTCAAGGTGAAGGAGACCAGGGACAGCAAACATCTGTCCTTTTGTGAGGAGGCCGGTGGGCAGCCGTCAGCTCTCCCTGTCCTTTCCACACTCATCTTTAGAGGGAGAAGAATGGTAGGGACCAGTGGCGGCTGCTGCAGGTAAGCGCGGTGGGCCGGGGATGTCGACAGACTAGGGAAAATTAAATACATAAATAAATCCCCCCCTCCCCCCACCCCCCGCTGCCAAACAGCTCTTCTCTGCAGGAGCCGCAACTGGTTGGTACAGCTGACAGCAACTCCCTTAGAACATTCCTTTCAGTGACAAGAAGGCAGTAGGGCATCTTTCACTGCCACGCTCTTCCATGGCCACATCATTTAGGGAGACAAGGAGGACTGCCCTAACGCCATCTCTGGAACATGTTACACATGTTAAACATTACACAATATGAATTAATATATTACATGTTTCTAGGGTGTTTCTAGGGTGCTTGCCATTAAAGCAATGTAATTTTATGCAGGAAATGTGTTTTAAAAACACTAAGCAGAGAAGTGGACCATATCATTTGATTTATGAAGTAAAAAGAACAGGAAAATATTTAATTATGTAGTCAAAAATACAAGATTTAGGGAGCTGTTGACAGGTGACCCTAATTTCAATAGCATGTTAACCTTTTGTGAATAGCTAGCTTGAATAGAGCACTCATTAAATGAGCGACAGTGTTTAACCTCTGACCTTGTTTATGCTGCTCCTGCAATAGGCAACCACCATTATGTTCTAATTACAGGTAGAGCGTTCAGGGTTTGTTTTCCTTTCATGAATAGGTTGCTAATTGTACACTGTTCAATGGTGACGCCACGTAGCGTGGTTTGAGACTGTCAATATCTAAATGCACTATCGTTCCTAGACACTAATTAGCAGAATGGAAGAAAATCAGGTTGAGACAAGCCTCCACCATTGTTCCCAGGAATGTCCTGAAACTAGACTTTTCACTGGATAAAATCTATAATTGACAAATTTAGCATCCCATTTCTGTGAAATATGAGGCTTCATATCACATCAGTTTGTGCAAAACATTTTACTAAGCGTATTTAAACAGGATGTGGCACATGCCATCACAATTCACGAGTATGTCACTAGTGACAGTACATAGCACTTTACTTTAACATCATTAATTGATGTTTGATATGTGCTATTTAATATTGATGTGCAGTTAAATCCTGTTATTTTAAGGTAAGGATCTTCATAGGTGAATTATATTTCCTTTGGCGGTGATGTATGTAATTGGCGTCCCAGTTTCATTGCTCGGAGCCACTATGCATTGCCTTAGTCCATGCACAGTGTGTTCTAGGTGCTGGTAATGGCCCGTGTGTATATCTGTATAGGACCTTTGGTAATGTACATAATGAAACAACCAAAGGTTTTTTGACTCTGCACAAATGTTGTCGAGACTTATTGTCGCCGGGTACCTCGCGTAGTGGGACAGGAGTGGTGCACAAGCTCACCAAACCCATTGCAGACAATGGCTGTGACCGCGCGCTTTAGGAGACATGGGCTGTGACCGCGCCCGTCTCCTCTCGCGCTCCGCCACGCTTTCACTTTCGCTAGTTTAAGCAAGGCATGCCCTTGCATCAGAAAAGGATTGCGAGATACCACAACATACCATATTTTGTCACTTAGAGGCATGTTTAAGAGAGCCTTGTGTTTGCACTACGCAAAGTGGTGCATGCATGAGGCAAGGACCTCTGGCAGATTTATGAAGACAAACAAAGCCACCTTGCATGGCTGTGAGTGGCGTCATAAATCTTGAGCGAGGCAGCGCGGCGCAAATCGCTGCATCGCCTCACTCTGCGGAAGGGAGGCATACCATGGGTGTTCCCACGCAACTCCCATGGTTTGAGACACATTCCCAGATTTGCAACGACTTATAAACCTAAGAATGCATCAACATTTTAGGCCTCCTGAGGAAAGGAGTAACGAGGAGCAATAACTTGATTTCTCCTTGTTTCTCCTCTTTCAATGGGTGCTGCATTCTGCATCACACATGAAAAAGGGAAATGGCTCCCAGAATTGTTTTTGTGTGTCGAGGTCCTTAAACAGGAATCTGAGCCCCAAGTTGCGCATGGCATTACATTATCCCTGAGGGAGTGGGGTGATCCTGCATCCTCATTTGGCATAATTTACTATGTATAATAGTTGGTAAGCCTCACCGTGATGCATGTTGATTTTTGGGAAAAGGAGTGTCTTTGTTTAGGATTTTTTCTCTCTGTTTTTTACAAGTGTTGGGGGGGTGGGTTCTGTGGGGGCCTTATATGATGAACGATTATTATAGCCATTGATCCTGTTACCTGGTGATTGGTTGAATATATTTGTGTAACGAATAAGACGCTATTTTGGAATGATGTGACAATCTATGACTACGGAGTGATGTTCGAACATGCATATGTATTTCTTTTGAAAGAAGAAAATGGAAAATAAAGTTAAAAAAAAAAAGAATTGTTTTTGTGCAGGAAAGTGCCTCTTCTGAACAGGTGTTTTTGATTAGCTTATAAATTTAGAGTCATCTTACAAATCTGTGCAGAATGTGGAAGATATTTACCATATGCAGCATTCCTTTGCCATGTCAAGTGTGATGTAGATCCATCAGAGGGGTACATAGTTAAAAGGGGGTGTCACATTTTTTATTATATTAACTTTGGTGGGGGGATGTGCTTCAATACAATACCTGCACTTAGTTTGCTATCAGTTAAAATTGATAAGCATTTATCAAACAACATCTAATTTTTTAACACAAAAGTTATTTGACAGGGTATGGACACAGAACATGCTGCATGTAGGGTGAAGGGTTGGGCACATAGTCTGGCCCTAGGAAAAAAGATTTCCAAACAGATGCCACTGCACAGGACCTTATTTGCAAGCAGCTTGATTGAAAGGGATAGGGAAACCTGCAGTGTAAGTTGGAAGGCCATGTACAGGTGGTTTATGTTAAATTGGTTCTGAAGAAAGTGCTTGGATGAATGCAGGGTTTTGTGTCGACAAGTCGGTGCATGCTGCAAGGAGCCAAGTGCATCTGGTTTGGGTGCAATGGCGTCTGGGTTCAGTATCTGGCTCAGAGTCGTAGGCGTGTGACTGAAGGCTGTGAGCAATGGTCTGAGTGGGTTGAGGAAATCTCCCAAGCATGGCTGAAGGGAATGTTCAGCTGGTTTGAGTTGGACAGGGAATAGGTCCAGGGCCTGGCCGAATGCTAGATCATGGACTCAGAGGATGATGTGCACAGCCAGCGGCTGAGCGTGACTGGCTTGGGTAGGACAGTGTCTGTATGATGAGCCTGGTCTTAGCATCCAGACCCCATTGTGTTAAAGTGACTTGTCATATTACACGTAATGTCATCAATCATGTTACTTGTGTTGTCATCTTTGACACTATGAGTGAGGTAATGAGTAGGTAAGGACCAGGTGATGAGCAGTGCAGTCGGGGTGAGCACTGGCGTAACGAAAACTGAGGGGGCCTCTCTGCACGGTACTTCGGGGGGCCCCCTCCGGGCTCAATCAGGAGCTCTCCCGGCCAGAGTTTAGTGCCGAGGGGGCCCCTTGGAGCTAGGGGCCCCCCTGCACCGCGTGGGCTGCAGGGGCCTGTGTTACGCCCCTGGGGGTGAGTTGTAGTGTCAGCTCTCCTGAAGAGTAAGATCAGTGAAATACCTCATGTAGCTAGACTGTGCGTCCCGGAACAGAATAGACTATGAGGGTCCTTAGACGTTATGGCATTTGGCAGTGGCTGCAGATATTGGACTGACACTCTTAGCCAAGTTGTCATTGTTTATTTGTATCTAATAGGCTTTTTCATCCCCTTAATGTCAAATAGATTTTGGCATCACCCTGTTGGTGTCTCCTAGATTCCAAGCCCTTTCAGATAACTTGTGAGCTTATGCGGCAAAGTAAAAGACAAATACCTCACTTTCCTCCTGCCACTTGGCTATCTCCCAGAGTAGATCAGTGCAGTGAATAAAGCAGCCCTGTCAGAAACTACAGGCCTTAATATGAGTTTGGCGGTGCGGGTCCGGGAGCAGAATCGCCCTGCTCCATCTCGGCAAACTTGTGTAGGAACCTCTCGCCAGATCAGGAGTTTTCTTCTTTCTAGTGGGCAGTTCTTTGGTGTTCCCAAGGTGGTGCCTATGACATTGGCACTGCAATGAGAATGTCAAAGGCAGTACCTGCACAGCATGGAGTGCTGCAGTCCATTCTGCACAGGTACTGGTGCACATGCAAACAGGGGGACATATTTTGTACCCTCCTGGGTCCATTCACATGGTATGAAAAGAGTGGTGGTGAGGAAACACCTAATATTCTTGTCATGCCGCAGTGGCCCCACCAAGCCTATAGCATTCTCAAGACCGCTGCACCACTACCAGGGATCTCTGATCCCTGGAGCCGTGGTAGCCCCAGGGCGTTCCGATTGCACTGGTCCTAATAGGGCGGTCGGAAGAACGCCACTCCCTCGTTCCTACAAGTCTGATGGTCTGTGGGAGCCAGACTCATAATAAACCCCTAAGCAGGAATTTATATGCAAGGCCTTCTGATAAGTTCCCAGGAGTCAGTCAATAACACATTGTTATCTCCTAATGAGAAAAAAGTATAACACATGGTTATCTTATAATGAAAAATAATAATAGATCTATACTATGTTGCACTTTTATACTACTACAGAAAGCGCAAAGGTCAGAGATCATAGTTCAAGCCCTGTGTGTTATAATTGTAGGTGTGTACATTCTTCACAGGGAACAACTGGAACTTGTATAGGAGTTTCACAACTATCCAGTCTTGGGATGTGGATGGTCAGTGCACAGCTCAGAAAGCAGAGACAAAAGCAAGGCAACTCTGCTGTAAAGTGACAACTGAAGAATCCAGTATTCTATTCATGTTTTCAGACTTTAAACCAAGGATCTGCAGTGATGTCTTTATCATGCCCCAAGACAAATATGCTCTTATGTATACCACACAAAATATTTCAGGTTCTGTCAAATCTGTTTTGCTTTCCTTGTAGAGCCCCAGTTAAATATCATCCTCTCCTAAAGCGACCTTGCTAAGAGAAATGAAATGTGGTGAGTGAACAGACTGCAGCAGGCCAGCAAACTATTCCATTTTCTGCCATCACTTTCTATTAGCTTGAAGAGTGGGATATTCTACAAATGAGACCTGTCTATGCTTAGAGCAGATTCAATGCATTTGCACTGAGCGCCTATGCTGATGAAAGTGGCAATGTTATTTCTGTTAACTATCACTCACTATTTGAGAGAGGGATAATTGGCCATACTGACAGAGCGTGTTGAATCTCAATCAATTCAATAAAACAACACTGCCAGAATTCATCAGAAATGTACAGGAGAGAAGCTTTCTGTTATTTCTCAGGCTAGAAGTGAAGTTTTTCCAATCCGGCCATGCTATGCATTTTAAATAAGTCCAGGTATTTGATTGACAGGTTGAGGGGCACCATAGTGTATCAAAACAACTGTTTTTGGGTGTTGTTCTATTTATGTGTTGTCTTTTGCATGTAAACCCTTGAATTTATAATGTTATTTTTTTGTGTAGGAAATAATGCATTTAATTGGGCCAGTGCAAGCAAAAAATGTGAACAAAGAGTTATGGAACGTCTACAGATTACTTTTAAAGGTACAAATTAAGTGAATAAATAAAAATATGGATTTTTTGTTGAGCTGTAAAAGGGAGAGTGGCCTGTTATGTACAAAGTTAATCATAAAGAGGGGTGGGCGTAGTTCGCGAAGTAGCGCTACGCGAAGTGCACTTTGCACTACGCGATCTACGCGGAGCACTTCGCGAACTGCGTAGTAGCATGTTCGCACTGTGCAAGATGTCGTTTTCAATGATTGCACAGTGCGGACAAGCATCCGGCACTGTGCAATCATTGAAAACGGCATCTTGCACAGTGCGAGCTGTACTTTCCTGCCGCTCGAGTTGATTTTTACTCGAGCTGCAGCTTTCTCAACGCGGACTAGTAGTTTCTCATCACGATCGGTCGCGAGCATGCGTGACCACTCGCAATGAGAAACCTGACCTCCCCGCGTTGAGAATCTCGCAGGGAGGCTTATTTTCCATGCTCGTGTTCGCGAACAGGGAAAAAGTCTTTTGAGGATGTAGTTTTGCTTGCTCGCAGTCGCCAACTTGACGTTGAGGACCGCGAGCAAGCAAAAAATGACCGCTGCACTACGCTACGCATGTTTGCACTTTGCTACGTGCAGCTCGCGTAGTGCAAAGTTGCGCAAACTTCGCAAACTACGCGAGCGTAGCGTAGTGCTTTACCCAGGTTTATTCATAAACCATGGAATGCATAATTGTCAGAGTGAGGTATTTTTCAGCTTTTCAATAGGCCTGAACAGAATTGCCATTACGTCTGAGAAAACAGAGTGATTTTGGTAATTCTGTGTTATCTTTGACAAGAAATGACTTGCACTATTACTCTGGCTTGCATAATGAAGACTAACTTGGGGGAAAATCCTATTGCAAGAGCATATTAATGGAGGAAGAGCTGCCACTCTCTCTTGTTCTTTACGTTCTGCTGCATTTAGCGCTGTTTCTTAACACAAAAGGCAACGTTGCACCCAATTTGGATCTGTGGGTGCATTTTGCACTATGAAAATAACACAATGCTGGTAGTGAGTTTCGGGAAAGTCCTACCCCAAGAGTACATTTATTGAGTATGAGTGGCTGCTTTCACTCACCAGTCGTGTTCTGTTGCATCTAGTGCCAACGCAGAATTACTCTTCTTGAATAATTAAAGCATAATATTGAGAATTTGTAGGTAATTCTGCTACATGAAAGTATGCCCTCCCCTACTTTTTAATCATTAGAAGATGAATACCTTGAAGGGACACAGCCATCTAAAAGTATTGTCTAGCTGTAAAAGTTGCATATTGGGAGCATGGTTGAATTTGAATGGCTAGAAAAGATTATGGCGGAACCAGTGACAAAGTCCTTACTCAAGAATAATCCTTGTCCAGTTTTAACCAACAAGATGCTAGACTACCCTGTGACTCCCATTACCCTGGCTGCCCTCACCTCATTGTAGCCCTCTCCACTGGCAACTTTTGCCAGTGGCACAGCAGCCCTGTTCATTTCCTTAAAGCATATTGTAACACTCACATTTGTAGAGTGCATATGCCTGCCACATGGGTGTCTTAGGTGTTATTGACAAATAACAGATGTTTATTGCTACACAACCCATCCTCATCAACAATCTTTGTTTAGTTTTAAAAAACAACAATAAAACTGTTCAAATCAACCAAGAATAAAAAATGCAGGATACAAACAATATTATCAAAAGCTACCCATGTTTTTTCCATCCAACATTACATCATGTAGTTCATAGAGTCTTCCTGAAATGGACAGCACTGGATACAAATGAACTAATTAAAAACAAGTCATCGCATCCGGTAATAACATTAGATAAATCAGTGCAGGTTGAACAATGTAAAGATTTCTAAATCTTTAATAAAAATTGCAAAACATCGTCAAATGAACTTGTCCTGGGGTAAGATACCATCACAACTGAGAGCAGTGACATAAGAACTTCCTTGCGGAACTGCTAACAAGTGACTATTACATTCAGTCTAAATCATGTTAAAAGAAGTCAATGGTGATCAGACATATGGTGAACAAGGTATGGTTCAATTGACATTGATGTCTGTACTGATACATGGGCTTTAACAGATGATTTATCAATAACCAATAGGTTTCTCACACTAGCCATCGAGGCCGAAAAAGCTCTCTTAGACCAAATGTAGTCCATTCTGTGTAGGCACTGATGTGAGGGGGGGGGCACATGGACGATCAAAGAACTCAGGTCAGCCCAATGTAATAAAACAGCCCTTAATGTAACTAATTCATTGGATACTAGCGGCTCGACTTAGGGCTACACAGTCTTTTAATATTAAACTATTAAAATGCTTAGCTAGGTGGACTCTTACCAAAATTCATAGGAGTATGGGGCAAAACATCAATACGGCCTCTAAATAGTCAGGCCCTAACACCTCATTAGTTATAAAGGAGGATACACCCTGGGCGGGGGGAAGGAGTTTCCTTAACCCCTTCAGCACTAATGACAAAGCTAGCTCGTCATGGGCGTTACCTGCGCTACGCGGATGACGAGCTGGCTTTGTCATAAACAAGCCATTTTTAAAATTTCAGCGCACAGATGTTGCATTGTTCTTTTATGTCTATGAATTACTGTTGTTTTTGATGCCATACGTTTAAGTTCTATAATAGCGGTTATTTTTTGACCAGTACCGGTTTTGGCTGACGGTTTTGTACTGTGCTGCCAACATTACAATTCTTCATTAACCTTACATGTTGTTGCTGGATCTTTACTCTTGCATACCCCCATATATAACTACCATATGCTGTGTAGGGAAAGTGTTGGATAGCTTAGGGGTTAAAAAAAAACATACTTATAAATTAAAACATTTTTGTAATTAAATAATGACATAATAACTTACCAATACATTAATTAAAAATACGATTAAATACAAATTAATAATAATTTTAATAACATTAAATTACTTCCCACCATATTCCCCAATAAACACACAACCCACTCCACAAAAAAATTCACATAATTAATATAATTATCGCAATCAATAATTAATTACCTTAAAATTCATTATCAATACCAATAAATAATGAATATTAAGAAGTATTTACGAATTAATAATTAACACAATTAATATAATTATCAATTAATTAATTAAAAGTAATTGCCAAGTAATAATTAACGATACAATATTTATCAATGCCAATAAATAGAATTTAATAACTACTTAATTACGATTAAATTACTCCCCACCCTATTCCACTATAAACCCACAACTCTCTCCTAATTACCAATAAATTATTATTGATTATTAATCACATTTTAAATATGTATTAATTAATTAATTAGCACAATTAACAATATAAATTATTTAATACAAAGGTATTAATTGAATAAATTAAATTACTTCCCACCCTATTCCCCTATAAACCCGCAACCCGTTACGGAATAAATTACACAAAAATTAATCAACATATAATTAATTAATTCAAATAAAATTTTAATTATTATATTATAATTGAATTACTTCCCACCTTATTCCCCTATAAACCCACAACCCGCTACGGAACTAAAATACGCAAAAATAAATTTATATAAAATCCAACATATAATGCAAACATAATATATACTTTTAACACATATACTAACACTTAAAAGTAAAGAAAATCGATATTTTTAACAACTATATTATGACTTTCGAGATTACTATCTTTGATATTATTAAAAACGATATTTCTTACCTGCATTTCGATATTCTGTACCACTATATTTTTGCCAGTCGATATTTTGGCAATTCCATATTTAAAATTTGATTATTTGGCAACTCGATCTTTAAAATTCGATATTTAGACTGTCCACCCTGGAAAACATGTGCCATGTAGCCAATATAAAGGGAGACCAAGATGGGGAGAGGTCAAATCGTACACTGTAGTGTTGGCTTTCTTTTACTGTCAACACAGCAGCCAATGAAAAACTTTCATTGAATAACATAAACTACATTTCCCGTGATGCTCTTGCACCAATCACGTCCCATCTGCCCCAATAAGAGCAATCAGCACCTTCCCATGAGCCTCTTTCTTTGCTGCTCACAGCAGAGATAAGTGCTCTCTTATTACTTCATATGTCATTGTGCTTATGGCTCGTTTACATATTGCGCTATGTGGGTTTAGATTTGATGTTTAAATTGATGGTATTCATTCATTTATACTGTTCTTAATGCTTCAATTTGTTAATTCGGTCTAGGCACCCCCCCATACATTAGCAGGTCATCCAAAAATCACCTCATAGGGCGATAGGCCAGAACGTGAATGAGGGGTAACTCGTAACGACATTAGGGCCAAGGGTAGGGTGTCAGGCCATTTTACTTTAGTACTCTCTTGGATTTTTGCCATTTTTAGTTTTAAGATTCCGTTGTATTTCTCAACCAATCCTGCTGACTGGGGATGTCGAGCTGCATGGAATTTTTGTCTTATTTGCAGTCCGTTATAGATATGTTTTACAAGGGCCCCATTAAAATGTCCCCCGTTGTCTGACCAAATCAAACGGGGCAACCCAAATCTAGGGATAAACTCTTTGAGAAGAGCTTTTGCTGTTGCCAAAGCAGTGTTTTCTTTAGTCGGGTAGGCCTCCACCCATTTGCTGAAGGCACAGACCACTACTAAGACGTATTTCAAGTTGTTGACGTGCTCCATATGGATATGATCCAACTGAATCACTTCAAAAGGTAAAGTCGGGGGTGCAAAGTTCCCACTCAGAACAGTTTGCCCTTTACCCGGATTGTGTTGCAGACAGACCATACAATATTGGACTAGAAGGACAGCTGTCTTCTGTATATTGGGGTTATTCCATACTGGGTCCAATAAGGTACAAATGCCTTTTGCCCCGATATGAGCTGGGCCATGGGCCATGGTTACAACGGCCTGTACCAGAGCATTGGGAAATAACCATCGTTGCTTGTCAATCAAATCAACCCAACAGTTATTTTTATCCAACCTCCCCACCTCCTGTTCCCACCAAACCAACTCAACCGGGGTAGCCTCTTTCTGTATTTCTTGCACACTTTCTATGGTATTATTAAACAAATCAGATTCCTCCACCCACCTTGCAGAAGAAGTTACGAACATAGAGGTGAGTGTGGACTGGGCAGTTTGTTTAGCGGTTTGGTGAGCAAAAGCATTCCCTTCCCCTACATCATCCACTATTGCCTTATGTGCACTGCATTTTATTATTGCTACTCTTTTGGGTAATGTCAGAGTCGTAAGCAATCGCAACACTAAGGGACCATTCTGTATTTTCTGACCATGAGAGGTAAGGAAACCTCTCTCCTTCCACAGCCGCCCGAAACTATGGGCCACGCCAAAGGCATGTTGGCTGTCAGTATAGATGTTAACCTCTAATCCCTCGCTCAATTCACAGGCTCGTAATAATGCCACTAGCTGAGCAGCCTGGGCTGATCGATAGGGCACTCGGGAAGTCTCAACTACTGTTTTTAGCGTTGTGACTGCATATGCAGCTGTTGTTGTACCATCTGCTAACTTGAAACAAGAACCATCCACATACAATTCCCCTTGGGGGTCAGATAGAGGAATGTATGTGAGGTCAATCCTCCCTTTCGTTTCTTCTTCTGTCCGAAATATACAATCATGTACATTGTTTCTAGTTTCATCAGAAGGGAGAGGCAGCAATGTGGCAGGATTCAAAGTAGCACATCGCTTAATCGAAATATGCTGGGCAAACAGAGTTAGTTCATAACCAGTAAGGCGTGCACTCGTAAGATGCTGTGTTTTCATTTTATTGAGAAAGGCATCCACAGCATGAGGCACCATCACCGTTAGGCTAGAATTTAGAACGAGCCCCTCTGACTGTCAGATGGCCACCGCCACAGCCGCAGTGGCCCTCAGACAGCTAGGAAGCGCTCTGGCAACGTTATCCAATGTGGCCGAAAAGTATGCACAAGGTCTTTGCTTACGACCAAATCCTTGTGTTAACACTGTAAGCGAGCAACCATCGATCTCATGCACATATAGTACAGAAGGTTTATGGTAATCAGGGGTACCCTAGATGGGTGCAGAACAAAGAGCAGATTTCAGAGAGTCAAAAGAGTGTTGACGTTCATCAGTCCACGGAAGAGGTTCATGCACAACTTTAGTGGTTAAACACAACAAAGGTTTAGCAAGAAGATAAAAATTGGGAATCCATTGACGACAGCAGGAGGTAATGCCAAGAAAAGCACGAATAGCACGCTGGGCGCAAGGCACAGACATGTTAGAGATAGTAGTAATACGTTCAGGAGGCAAACGTCTCCCCTCCTTCGACAGCAGATGACCTAAGTAGGTCTCCTCCTTTCGACAATATTGAAATTTAGACAGGGACACCTTATTACCTCTCGCAGCTAGGTGGTGCAATAGTTTCACAGTGGCGTCCTTACAACCCTCTTCAGTGTCTGATGCTACTAGTAAATCATCCACATATTGTAGGAGCACATTACCTGTAGGCAAAATCAAATCGTCTATAACGGCTTTAAGGGCTTGACTATAGATGCTAGGACTTTCGGTGTAGCCTTGAGGTGCGCGACAAAATCTGAAACTGCGGCCAGATATCGAGAAGTCAAAAATCTGACGGCTATCGGGATGGATTGGGATGCTAAAGAAGGCATTCTTCAGATCAATGACCGAGAAATACCTAGCTGTCGGAGGGATCATGGTAAGTATGGTAGTTATATCAGACACCACCGGGTACTAGGGCACCACAATTTTATTAACTTCCCGTAAGTCGATCACAAAACGATATGAATCGACATTTTCTGAATTTCTTGTGTCAAGAGTTTTTTTCAAAATCGGGAGAATAGGGCTGTTACAAACATTAGCAGCTGTTGCTTCTACTGCACCTTTATCAATCAAGTCTTGTATAATGGAGAGTAAAGCCTGCTCGCCAGCCGGCGAAATCTTATATTGGGGTATCCGTGGTAATTTTACACCAGGTTTCAATGTTATATTAACAGGAGGGATGTCTAACTTACCGACATCATCATCCCCCGTAGCCCACATCGTAGAGGGAACAGTATCAAATTCAGGTGGAAGTGGTTCATTTTTAGCAAAGTACTGTTTCATATTTTGGTTGGGGGGGGTTGTATTGTCACGTAGACACCATCCGGGGAACAATGTATTCTTACATTTAATTTCTTTAACATATCAAGACCCAATAAATTTTCCCCGCAATGCGAGGTCAACAGAAAGGGGTAGTCAACAGTAACTGGACCAATAGTGAATGCGAGCGGCCTGGAAATGGGTCTTACCACCGGAACTTCTGAAAATCCCACCAAAACATTATTTTGCCCGGACAGAGCAGCCCCTGGGACCAATGATTGAGCAATGGAACTGTTCATTGCTCCTGTGTCAATCAGAAAATTCTTGGCAGTCCCCATCAATGCCCCCTTCACATAGGGTCCTTGTTGATTAACCGGTATCGACACTTGGCCCCTACTCTGTCCTTGGCTGTCCTACGTATAAACATACCCATTCTGGTCTTCAAACGCATAGTCCTCGTTAAAGTATTGCCTACCTTGTGGATTATCAAAATGATTTTGCTCAGAATGTCCCTGTGCCGTTTCTTCTCTACGCATATCAATTCGGTCCGGACTACCTCGGCCCCGTCCTCGCCCTCGGACAGCTCCGTTCTGCGCTAACAACAAAGGACACTGAGCTCTCCAATGTCCTTCCTGTTTACAATACGCACACTGATTTATCCCCAACGACGGGACTGGGCCTCCACCTCTTCCTGTCCCCACCCCTCTGGACACGGGCCCTCGGATGCCTCTCCCTCCTCCTCTGACAACTTGCTGTAATAACACCCGAGTCTTGAGGTCCTTAGCCTTCTTTTCTATTTTGTCCTTACTTTCATTCTCCCGATGCTCATAGTACTGGGCCATACTCAGTATAACAGAAGGGGTGGAGGTGGTCCAAGTACTCTCGGCGGCTTGTAGCCGGGTAGAGACTTCTGGTAAGAAGTTGGTCACAAAACGATTTAGAAATAACCGGACCCCACCCTCCCTAGCAAGGTCCTGTCCACTAAAGTCAATAAATGTGCCTTCAAATCTGGTGAAGAAATCAGAAACGCTTTCTTCTTTCTTTTGCTTACAGGCTGTCAATATATCCCAATCAACCTTGCGAGGGGGAATCAAGGAATGCATGTAAGCAATAATTTTGGCTGGGAGAGTAGAAATTTGCGATCCTTAACTCAATCTTTTGACTGTTCCCAAGTTCCTCCTAATTCGGCAACCTGATCGGTGTCATGTACCTGTCGCCATATATCCACAGGGACCAACAGCTCGAAAAACAATTCAACATCGGCTAAGGTCATTACAGCCGTAGCCGCAGCTTCAGTTAATTCCTTATAGTAGGCCGTGGGATTCTTACGGGGGCGGGAAGCTGTGATTTTAGAGCCAGAACTTCACTTCTCTTCCATGAAGTGTATACCCATTGCTCCTGAAACCGAGCATCTACTCTGTCTCTGGTTACTACATTCTGATCATTACGTAGTTCGGGCACCTCAGGATGGAAAATGGGATGCACTTCCCTCTCAGGATGTTGAGAATCCCAATTGGGACATTTCAAGAATATCCTACTATGGTATTTCACCAATGTCTCTATGTTCCTATATACTTCCTCTGGGCTTAAATCAAACTTATGAATTCGGTCCAGAATGTCATACAATATCTGAGGAGCCAACCCGTCTCGAAAGGATTGCTCCCAAATTTCAATAAGGTAACAAGACATTTGATATAAGGCATGTTGTTGCATAACGGGTTCAAGGTCTCTCATGATACTCCATAAATCAGTCACAGTGTACATATTTTTCCACATCCATTTAACTGCCTGCTCTGCTATTGCTTCCTTTTCACTATATCCAACTGCTGCCCTTGTAAATAGTCGCCTAGCGTTTAGCCTGCTTGTGTCCCCTAATGGAGTCTGATCCCTTACTTCAGGTGTCATTCCAGCCGATTGAGAAGTTCCATATAGGACTTGGAGATGCTAAAATTACACGAGAACTTCCTATGGGTTGCTGTGTATCAGGAATTAGGGTAGCGGTATCCCGTAATGAGGTAGGTGTGGCACTCGAAGTACCAGCAGTAGCTAGAGACACAGCTAGAGACACAGCTGCAACGGGGGCAGGTGCCAGGGGAGCAGTGGCCAACTGGAGGGGAAGAGCAGGGTACACGCGCTGCGGCGCATACGGTGGGGGAGGTCGAACATCCAATAAATTCTCTATTTCATCTTCAGCTTCATTCCAAGTAACGTAACTTTTGTTTGTCTGCAATCTAAACTGTCTATCCAAACAATCAATATTCTGTTCAGTCTGGTTTTTATCATAGGCATCAGCTTTCTGGGTAACAGTCTGTCCTGCTTTCATCTTGACTAACTTCTCTGGTCTTATGCGCCTACGCTTTGCTTCTTTCTGCCATATATTAAGGGTGTCAAACATGCCTTGTCTGCTACGCTTAGAGAACAGAGGATCTTATAAATATTGAATCTTCTTTTCATCAAAAGACCCTGTCAACGGCCACTGTAGTTCTACATTATCCTTCGTATATTTGTGGCACAAGAGTGGTGTAATCCCGTGCTTACAATACATATCATGACTAGGGCTCCCTTCTGGAGGGGCCGGGTGGCTCTCATCCAATCGTGTGCCTTTCCGACAAATACAGCCGAAATATAACTTACTGAAGCACGGCATTATATTTCTTTTTTTTTTTTTCTTTTTTTTTTAAGTTTCAAAGAGACTTTATTAAGAGAAGATTGCATGAAATAAGAATACAAAACGACAATATGATAAATAAGCAATTAATACAAAATAGAAGTAAAAATATCCTACGAGAAAGAAAAAAGGGGGGAAAAAGGAAGAAAAAGAAAAAGAGGAGAAGGAAATGAGAGGAAAGAGAAGAAAGAAGGAGTAAGAAAGGAAAAAAGAGAAGAATATAGAAAACATCAGTAAAAAAGTGTATCAAGAAGCGAAAAAATCAGAGAGCAGGAAATGAGTAAAATTGTCATAAAAAAGTAATGCCAATACATAAACAGCAAGTTATGCATATACAAGAAAAAGGTAACATATTCAATTCAAGGGGGTTTAGGAACTTCTTCATGAGTGGGTGTATGCAAAGGACGAGATTGAGCAGATATATCTAAAAAAGTAGTAACTGGTAACCACAATAAATCACGTTTGATAGCAAGTTGAATAGGGTATACATATGCTCTGTCAAGTCTATGGTTGTAACAAACACCATACCACCATGCTTGAAACGGCATTATATTTCTAGAGACTAATTTCTCTGTCTGGAAGGGAAAGAAAGTTAATTACAACACTCTCATACACATGACCATGTACAAGCAACTTCAACTATTTACTTACAATAAACATACAACAATCTTCGAACAACATAAAAGACAAAACAAATCTTTACTAAACAAAAGGCAGAGCCCGTCGACTCCTGCCCATGGAGAACTCGTAAATTTTCCAATTCTTAACAAAAAAGAAACCCAAAGTCAAGTACTCTTGTCCTTAGACTACCTAGAGATAGACAGGCTTTCAAGCCACAGACCGACCTACGGACCGTCCGGCAGCCTTCCTGGTTCACCTCCTGAACTATTCTGGCTTAGCCCGCTGTTTTAAGCGTCGCTCCAGATCTGCGCAGAGGCTACCCAATCTTGACCGCCATCATTTCCGAGAGCAGTCCGGCCGGGTGCGAACTTATGACAAGTCACACCTAGGCGTCTGGTTCATATCTCTATTATTCACCAAGATTGCTCAAGACAGGAGCGTCTGCCCGTGCAGTCTCAGTACTGCCCCGTCAGACCTCCACCAAGTTCTCCGTGATCTCAAACCACCAAATACCGAAAACCAAAATCAAAAGGATATCCAACATAAAAGAAGACGAATCACTCACCTGGTGCACTCAGGTTCGATTGCAAGTTTCTCCACTGCCAACTCCTGAAGACCAACATGGTCTGCTACTGGGTTACACCCGTAGGACTCCGGCGTGGGGTCACTAGCAGCTGAGGCTCTCTGATCGCGAGAGCGGAGTAACTCCCAAACTTCGGTCAGTCCACCCCCTTGATCTAGAGCACCTTTCCTAACATCCCGCTTTTTCCGATTACAGAGTGACGACCCCAACGCGGAGTCTCGTCTGAGTCGCCAACTGATGTACCGGAAAAATAAAATAATACCATATAGAGCTATACTTACTAATAGCCCCAATACCAATTACCAATAACCAGTCAGTTGGCAGTGAAGAAGGTACAATCATTTATTATACAACAACTCTGCCAGAGGAGCCTCTCGCAACATAACCCCTTGAGGTCCGCCGAGAAGACTGCTGGCACATTATCAAGAGATAACATATATACTGTTACATTTCGAAACCGTTACCAAAGAAGGAAAAATACAAGTTGATACAGGTTGCTAAAACGAAAGACCATATATGGCATACAAAGCAGCCTTAGTTCAGTTCAGCTCGTTATAGCAAGGTCAGTGATGGTAACTCCCTTCTGCCTGTCTCACGAGGGTTCGCACAGCACCTCCTGGAATGTGCTTATCCGTTCTACTCCCACCTATATCCTTGACAGGCCTAACATGCAGGAGCAGCAGTTTGTAGCAGTTGTCGTGCTATTTCTTGCGAGAACAAACCCTACGACTACAATCATTAGGTCTGGCTAACGCCATAGACAAGCTAGGCCACAAAATGGCGCTGATCGGGTTAAGTTATAATACCCGTCAAAAGGCAGTTACTCATATAGCGTGTGTAGCAACAAATAAAATGGTGAGTTTAATGCATTAATACCTACACTGAACTGAATAGATACATTACGCTAATTCTAAATCGAGTGGTGTGACCCCGGTTTACTCATAGGGCCTAATTTAGACTTCAGTTTCTCAAAAGATCATAAGAAACAGGATCGACTGCACTTGGCATGGGTGCCAGGTTAAGCTCCTGGATGTTGCGGGCCCTTTAGCTAAAATCTTAGAAATGCCTCTAGTGGCCAAGTAATCCACGTATCTTGGCAGGATAGACTCAAAGGGCGATCTGCCTCATTGGTACGGCGCAAGTCCTTGCTCATGCGCATGGACTCGAATCTCACAGAGCTTGCTGCTGCAGAGCCTGGACCCCTAGCTGAGGGCAATTTCTTTGGCGACTGCTTTGTAAAGGACGTCTCAAACTATATAGGGACATTTACATCCCTGGACAAAGCGCAATCTGGAATTAAGCATGTCTTCCTGCAAGGCCTTTTTAACAGGGCCAGACAAGTCAGGGCACGCTCATCAGGCCGTTACTATAACTAAGGTCCCCCGAGAGGTGACTATGGCCATGGCAAAGAAGAGTGGGATTCGACTAGAGGATGTATCTTCTATCCCACACACTGACGCTTCAACAGATGCTGTTTGCACAGAGGTGGAAACAGAGCGGGCTTCCAGGCACAGAGTTCAGTAGGTAAGAGGCTGGTATCAGTTCTTTGCCCACAATTAGAGAAAGTTGACACAGGAAGCATTGGTCTAACAGACTGTTCCGGGGTTCCATCTAGAGTTCTATTGTACACCACTTCAGGACACACACTCCAGACAGCTCAGTTTTTTCCAACAAGAATGTGTTTTTATAGACACAGAAATAGGCAAATTGCTGCAAAACCACACGATTGCTCATTGTAACAGCAGGCCGCAAGATTTTTGCAACAATGTCTTCTTAGTGCAGAAGAAAGGTGGTGCTCACAGACTATTTTTGAATCTGAGGGAGTTCAATCGCTTCCTGATTTACAAACACTTCAAATTAGAAGGTATCTTCTTTTAGCGGGCGTTTCTTACAATTCCAATGGAGGGATCAATGGTTCGAGTGTATGGCCCTTCCTTTCGGGCTTTCCTCGGCTCCTTGGTGCTTCACCAAATAATGAAATCGGTGATAGCACAACTGTGAGAACAGGGTGTTTGCATGATCATTTATTTGGACGATGTCCTAATCATGGTGCAGAGTCCAGACGTGGCCAAACAACATTTCAAAATTACAATGTCTCTTTTGCAAAGTTCGGGGTTTGTGATCAATGAACCCAAGTCAGCTCTTTCTCTGTCCCAGACAATGGATTTACTGGGGTTTGTGATAGATTCTCGGACTGCTGAACTTTCCAAGACAAAACTAAGGGATCTCAAGAAGGAGATACTATCAATTCTCGACAGGCAGACGGTCTCACTCAAGACAATTGCCAGAGTAGTGGGGTTACTGGCCTCCTCCATCCAAGCATGTTTTCCGGGCCCTCTGCATTACAGGGCTCTTCAGAGGGTAAAGATGCAGCATCTCCACAAAGGTCTGTCTTACTCAAACCTAGTTCCGTTGTCGCAGGAAGTACGGGAGGAGATGTAATGGTGGCTGGGCTACATGGAAGCGTGGAACGGAAAGGCAATTTCGGCTCACAACCCAAAGCTACAATAGAATCAGACGCCAGCCGATGGGACTGGGAAGCGCATTATGGAGATATCTCCACTGGAGGAAGGTGGTCTCCTCAGGAGTTATCCCTCCACATCATTTGCTGGAGCTGCTAATGGGTTCCTTCACAATACAGACACTATCTCACAAGCAGACCTCTTGTTGTATCCTGCTCAGGATGGACTACATTTCGGCCATGAAGTACATCAACTAGTTGGGAGGTACGAGGTTGTCTCTACTAGTAGAGATTGCCAAGGACTTTTGGCATTATTGCCTGAGTCTGCAAATCACAGTAATAGCAGAGTACATTCCGGGTCAGTCCAACTTGGTAGCAGACTGGAATTCCAGACACTTCAAAGATTACAGTGATAGGCAACTTTAACCAACCTTATTTCACTGGTTACAGGTAATTTGAGTTCCACGTCAAATAGACCAGTGTGCGTCCAGACTGAATCGACAGTTACTGATCTTTTTCAGCTGGAGAGAGGACCCATTGGCGAGGGCAACGGACGCCTTCCTTCACGATTGGTCTGGGGGGCTGAATTACACATTTCCCCTTTTCTTCTGATTCCCAGAGTGACGGGCCACATTTTCAAACGGCGAACCGAAGTGATTCTGGTGACTCCCCTGTGGTTTCCAGTTTTGTTGGAGATGAGCTGTGATCTCCCCAGGATGCTTCATTTGTCACAGTCACCACTCCTGGGCCCTCACAAGGAGCAGCATCCAATGGTCATATCGGGCGGTTGTTCCTGATGGCATGGAGGCTTTCCGGGGACAGTATGAAATGCTGGGATTTTCAGATGGGGCTTCAGCTTTTATCAAACAAGCCTGGGCTCCTTCAACTAGGAAACAATACTCTTCAGCCTGGAAAGACTGGGTTAGTTGGTGCCTGGAACAGCACATGGATCCCAGGGGGGCAGAATTATCCCATGTTCTGAATTTTCTCTCAGACAAGGCCACTGATCGTTCCGTGAATAACTTCAGATCAGCCATTTCAGCAGGACATTCTAAGGTTGGTGGTATACCTGTTGGCATGCATCCACTGGTTTGTAATCTACTTAAAGGCATGCGTGTGGCGAACCCTTCCACTCCTAAGTATACCTGCTTATGGGACATTTCTTTGGTTATATCCCTATTTGATAGTTGGCCAATGAATGATCTTCTGTCCAGAAAGCAATTGTCTGCCAAATTGGCTATGCTTTTTTGCCTGTCAGCTTGTAGGCGTTCATCGGACGTCTGGGCCTTCGATGTTTCAGGTAGAGTATTTACTCCTCAGGGAGTTTCCTTTACTATTGCAGGGCAATCAAAGACTTTTTCAAGATGTATTGAATATAATGCGTTTCCAGAGAATGGTAAATTATATGTTATACAATGCTTGAAAGCTTATGAAGAATGTACACGTTCAGAGAGACCCGAAGGTTCTACACAATTACTAATTGTGTTACAAAAACCTTTTAAGCCAGTGTCAGCTCCAACCATAGCAAGATGGTTACGATCCATTATGCAGGAAGCTGGTATTGATATTCAAATGTTTGGAGCACATTCTGTTGCCATGGCCTCAAAGATATATATGTGGTGTTCTACTATCCAGGACATTATGCGATGTGCTGACTGGTCATCTGAATCAATTTTTAAACAATTTTATTATAAACCGTTGGGTGATATAACCTCAGTTGTGTTTGGTAAGCGTTAAACTAGCATAATCCGAAGACACCGGTCCTGTAATAGAATAAAAAATTTGCTAAAATTAGCAGCAAGAATTTTCAATTCTATTAAGGACACGGATGCGAGGATTATCCGATCCGGTTGTATTTCAATGTCATTGTAAAAATTAATTACCCGTATGTGATGTAATGTGATTTTCTGTTATACAGAAATTATGGCTTGTTCCTTTCCTTTCTTTCAGGTTCGGATAAGAAATCCGAGTAAGAGATTCTTCGAGTTGAAGACTTTAGAGGACATCATGGTTCCATGTTAATCTTCCACTTTGGAGGACATTGTTTGATATTACGAGTTAACGATTCACGTTTGGACTTGCAGTTTGAGCAAAGAAAGAGGCTCATGGGATGGTGCTGATGGCTCTTATTGGGGCTGATGGGACGTGATTGGTGCAAGAGCATCATGGGAAATGTAGTTTATGTTATTGAATGAATGTTTTTCATTGGCTGCTGTTTTGACAGTAAAAGAAAGAGAAAACATAATGCTCGCCTCCGTGTCCTTAATAGAATTGAAAATTATTGGCGCAAATAATAGCAAATTTTTTATTCTACATTGCCTTCACAATTTATGGTTACACTGACTCACACAGCAACGGTGTGATTCAACTTGCAGTAATTGCTAATTCGTACAGCTTAAAGTTTCTCAGATGTGATTCAGCTTGGCTGTTGCATTGGTTTGTGCATAGTTATAAAATCAATCGCAGATTCACACAGATTATTGTTTTTGATTTGAAATTCATCAGGGTTCTTGCACTCTCTATGTGCACAGTCAAAGTGTTTTACCCTCCACACTGATTTGCACAGTTTTGTAGTTGACTCAGCATGGTATAGTCTTAGCTCCTATTTTTTTGGCTTTGCAAGTTTATCCGCACAACCTAATTGCAGTCAGAGCCAATAAGTAACAACCTTTTGTTCATTTTTGTTAATTGGCTATACCATAATTTAATTTTTTTTTAATATTGCAACTTCTACACCAAACATTTCAATGAAGGCTTATGAAAATTAAATATTAACAACAGGAGAGTGAGGAGGTAGGAACCCAATGATGAAGCATGTCACCAACTAGGTTGGTGAGTGAGGGTTCTTTTAAATAAAGAGGTTTTTCTTCGCGCTGTCCTGTGGTTTTTCACCCACTGGTCCTCTCATTTTCACTCTTTCGTTGTTATTAAGTTATTAAGGCTTATAAAAATTCCCAAACAAAACACTAACATGCCAGTGGATAAAGTGTTTCTGCATGACAACTTTGATAACAGAAAACCGGCGGAGCATGGGTTTTTAAAGTTGACCTCCATGCATTTGCCATCCAGAGACTTTGCTTGGGATCTTACCGATGGAACACTCCCAACCAGAATAATGTCCACAAACACAGGCAAAGTGCACCCCAAAATTTTATATAGCTAGTAGATTACTTTGTTTTTTCAGCTGCCCATAATTCTTGGTGATATTGGGAGCCAACCCAGGAATACAAGCCAAAACAATGACATAAGGTGTTGCAATTGGAGGAAGTTTGAGGTTAACAACCATAACATCACATTGAGACACTCATGGGTGAGTAGTGCGCTTCACAATTCCCTGATTTATTGATTGATTGATTGATTGAAAATTACAGGGACCAGATACTGCTGACACTTGCATGGCCATATTGAGCTTTTCATCAAACTTAACCCCTATTTGTTTTTTACTACAGATAATACTGTGGAATTGGGTACAAGCTGTACAGGCCATAAATTGTAAGCCCCAAATCATGGCAGTTTCACTATTACTAAACCTCTGTATTGTCAGCATTATGTTTGGCCAATATTTGCTCTTTCAGTGTTTAATGTCTACTAAATGTTGGCAAAGTCTGTGAGATTCCTCTACAATTCTGTTGAGCAGAAACAGTAGCTGCATAGGTATAAAAATGCAGACCATATGTGCAGATCAGCATGTCAAAATGTAAATATGAATATTGAAAGAATAGGAAGATAACAGTCCAAGTAGACTGAATGAGTGTGCCGTCCTTGCAGCACTGAGAGCTGAATGGAGTAGGACCGGGTGCAGCCTGCGGTTCATCCGGTTGTGCCCCACTCACTTGTGCCTCACCTGTGCATGACCTACCTGACCTGACGTGCTTGAGCACCACCCCAGAGATATCATGCAGATTTTCCTGTTCTGACAGATTGCCACATCCAGCCGTTCTCTTCCTCTTTTCCTCTCTTCTCTGGGTGGCAAACAAGGGTCACTGAGGAGGTGGTGGTGAATTGTAAGGGGCCTGTTCCAGCCGGCCCTACGTCTGCCCAGGTAATGGGGTAACGGGGGTGTAACGAAGTTGAAGAGACTGGAAAAGGTTAGACCAGTGGGAGTCTTTATTCAGCAAACCCCATCCATCGTAGAGCCAGAGCAACTGCCAAACACAGAACAGTCTGCAGACCTGGTTCCACACTGGAATGTGGAATATAGAACCAAGCCACATCACACTTCTTCCGCTTTACATTTTAAACACATTTTAACAAGAACAAAAACTAAACAAAAAAAACAGCAAATTAATTACGCACAGTAAATAAACAAATTAATTTCTCACAAAGTCTTTAAGAAAATGTGGGTTTCTGCGGACTCTAACACTTTTGCGTGTCTGCCCTCGCACCAAACGAGAAGAGACTCCAGCAGAAGACTCAGATTCACTTGTGCTGTTCTGACTTGGCCGTACATGAACTACACTACTGTGATTCCAGATCCGACCATCGTTAGTTTTGACAGTGTTCTTGAACAATTTCACCACACTCTTTACACGAGTGAATTTTGAGCAGTCTTGACAGCCTACTGGAGCTTCGACCATGACTTTGTCACCAACTTTGAATTTGACAACCTTACCAGACCTACGAGTGTCAAGATAGATCTTCCTCTTCTGTTGTAGAGCAAATTCTTTTCCCCTCCATTCACCAATGCCATTGTCCTTGAGACCATTATCCAGGATCATCCACCCTGGGACATGACGGTATTAGGAGATCTTCCTTTAAATAACTCAAAAGGTGTCTTTCCCGCTGAAGAGTGTGGCATAAATCTGTAAGCAGAAATGCGATTCTGTAACTCATCCCTCTAATTTAAACAGTTGACTCTTGCCAGTTGAATGCTTTCTTTCAATGTTTTATTCAACCTCTCAATGGCACCATTAGTCTCGGGATGATAAAGAGAGGTTTTCTTATGTTCAATTACACATTTTCCCAAGAAGTCCTCCATTTCACATGAACAAAATTGAGGCCCATTGTCAGATAGTAATGAACCTGGAAAACTCTCACGTTTGAAGATAGCATCCAAAAACTTAACACATTGGGGTCGATTCCGATTTGGGAAAATGCGCTCTGAATAGCTGTACGGAGTGTTTTTCCCAGTACGAATCGTACCCTGCAACGTCCCCCGTATGTACGATGAAGTACGATTCGTACCAGGAGCAGGACTCCGTACGACTCTATTCTCCGGACGAATCGCCCTCGCCCTCGGAACCCGCTGTACGCGACATCCATACAGTTCGAAGCAGGTTTTCCCGACCCAGCAAGTACGATTTTTTTACGGGACCCCAAAGCATCCAGAGAATCAGAGTACGCCTCGTAACAGGTACGGAACGCCCACCCTGGGTATGGTGCATACACCCCATGTCTGCATGGGTACAGTGCCTACCCCTGCGATCATAGGGTATATGCACCGTATCCCATGATCATGGGGTGTACGCACCGTACCCCATAATCGCAGGGTGTACAGTGAGTACACCCTGCTATTGTAATTTAACAGCGATTAGGTTGAGCGATAGCAAAAGACATCTTAGTTCTAGCCGTTATCTTGACATTTAGCGGCATCCATTTTGGATTCACGGCAGCCATTTTGTCTGCCACACGCTGTCTCGTGTCGACCATGTGCGTTGTCCTACCTTTCTGCTAATGGCCTTTGAATCTGCCCGGCAACAAGCTATTAATAGTGTTTCCTTGTTTTACCGCTGACCGTTAGGGTCCACATCTGTTAATGGTTAGCCCTAGATTGGAATGTGTTAGCCGAGACCCCAAGACTTTTAGCTCCTCCCACTGATCGATTGTGCTTCTCAATATTTCCTTAAATGGACATAAAATATGCTCTTATGCTTTGTACTGCCTTCGTTTGAGCCCCTGTGTGGGTATAAATAAACCATGCGTTCAGTAGCCCTTTGTGCTACTTCTTGCAATGCCGAAGGGTACTGTTTGAATTGTAGCACCGCCTCATGAGGTGTAATAAACTTTATGTTTTGTATTTTTCCAGTTTCCGTGCCAACTTCTTTCCTCAGGGTCTGAGGACTTCGTGCACAGAAGGGCGAACCCCTTGCACTAGCGGGTCCGGCTGAGGCCTGCATGACAAATTGGCGCCCGACACGTGGGGCTCATCGCCGACTCGGATGCCCGAAGGATTAGTCGTGACGAAGCTTCGGAACCTCGCTGAGGACGGGATCACTGCCAGAGGAGACCCGAGTCTTGGCACCCGAGGCGGTTCTTCCCTTCTTTCCGATCCGACCATCCAGGCGGCGCCGGTCCTCGACTGAGATCTCTTCTGTTGGTCTGCCGTGCAGTGACCGTTTGGTCGAATTTAGAACTTGGCAGTTATAACCTGGACAGCCTATGATTGGTAAGAGCCATTTTGCGGCGCCTATTGTAGGTTTTGGATGCCCTTGTATGGTAAGGTAGTTTTAGGAACACTTACTGTGGCATATTTGTATTTGGGAATAGACTAGTCTACTTTGGTATTTCTATTTGAATTTTGCATTTGAATTTGGTATGTGTTGCAACTCATATAGGCAGGTCATGCGAGGACTTTTCCTCAACTTTTGATTTGAACTACACAACGTACTAAGAAAGTACCTTAAGCGCTACTTTACGTATAATAGTGTATATTTTGCATTACTTTTGGCATGCCTGTTTTTAGTGCACTTCGAAGGTTGTGCTGCTTTTGTAATGGTACCAGTTTACGACTTGAGGAATCGCAGCCGGCTCCCCCAGAAGGGACGCCTAATAGGGATGTGTATGTGAAGTTTGGTCTTTCTGCCATAATGTACAGCATGTTGTGGCATAAATACACCAAAAAGGATCCTGAGTTACGTTGGCCACTGCATGGGTCATTTGATGTGCGAAAGGTTGAGTATGTGGAACGATGTTTGTTTGAGTGAAGGTCTAGACGTAATATGTTTGAAAGTTTGCGAATGTGGGAGAAAGAAGTACGACAGCAAGAGAAACGTGAGCAAGCATTGATTGAAAAAGAACAGCGAAAGACTGTGTATGAGAAAGCGGTGGAATTGAGAAAGTAAGAAGCGAAAGAATTACAGGAGCGAGAGGAAAAAGAACGTAGGTTGCTGATATCTGGCCAATATCCTGTCCGCCAGCCTCTCTATCCTGTCCTCAATAAACCGCAAGATGATTTTTTGTTATTAGATCGACCTCCACCTCTGTATGCCATTCCGTCGGCTCGGTCTGGAGACGACCAGGACTCTGGTTCGGACCAACGAAAAGAGCACGACACTCGATCTATGTTGACTACTGCGCGTTCGGCCGAACTTCGACAAGCTGCTCGTTTGGCATTACGTAAAACTGATTCTGCCCCTGAACTTTTTGCTATTATGAAGGATTGGTCGGAAAAGGAGCAGTTATATTTTCTTGCAATACTTACTAATGAAGTTGTAGAAAAGTTTCAAAAACACTCTCCAGTCTTAGAACCTAATGATATAGCAACTGATCGTAAACAGCTACGTGATGGTTCTTTTGTTTTTTCCCAGGTAGACAACGCGATTAGACGTTTGATTAAATTACAAAATGAGGCGTTCTACCTGCAGGAGCAGAAAAAGATTGCGTACAGCGTTCCACAGTCCAATCCGCCAGGAGAGTCGCAGTCCTCTGTCTTTGAAACAGATAAGATAAAACCTGCTGACATGAGACCTATGCGCGAAGACGCACCCTTGTATGTTCCTCCTAAAGGAACGGGTGATAGTGATGATAAAAATTCTGTTGATTCTAAAGGATATTTCATTTATAATTGATTGTACACTCCTTGGAATAGGGCAGATGTAAGGGCGCTTAAAACAGCATTGCCTGATCCGTGTAAAAATCCAGCGGCCTTTTATGAGGAAGTCGAAGGCGCTTTAAATTCCTGTACTATGATGACCTTATGTGATATAGATTTGTTTTTTGGTTTAATTCTGCCTCCAGATATGTGGAGGACTGTTCGAAAAATTGACGACCGTGCTATTTTTGGTGCTGAATGGAAATATTTGGAACGGCTAGATGCGGATAGAGAACCCGCCCAAAAACCGCATTGGTTAATATTAGATCTTCCTGCAGCCATTTTGACTAAACTTAAAACGATTATCCCCAATAAAAAGATTGATTGGACTGTTTTAGCATCGTGTAAACAAAAGACAGATGAATCGGTTTCTGATTTCTTTACACGCTTTGAGGAAGCTTTTCATGATTTTAGCGGCCAGTCTTTAACAGATGATACCGACAGGCATTTGTTTGTCGATAAATATGTTACGAATCTGTTACCAGGGATAGCCAGCCGTCTAAAAGCTAGCGAAAGTTCCTGGACTACGTCCTCTCCGGCCTCTGTTTTAATGATGGCTCAATATTATGAGCGTCAGGAAGAGGAGGTGAAGGGAAATGAGGACAAGAAATCTAAAGAGTTAAAAATGAAAGTTATGTTGGCTCAGGTGTATGGTCCGCCTTATAGTGGTTACGATAGCGGCCCTGATAGAAACTAGGATAGAGGCGGACGAGCATCTCTCAATACTCCTTACACTCGTACGATTTTGTCTATCAATCAATGTGCATATTGTAAGCAGTTTGGCCATGGGATGCGTAATTGCCCATTGTTGCGCGCCCAGCAGGATTCACGTGGGCGGGGCCAAGGGAGAAATCGTTCAAGATCTTCGGAGCCTCGGGGAAATGTGAATGATCGTGCCCGACCCGATACAAATGTACGCCCAAAGCATAGTCACAACACTTTCAATAGACGAAATCAATATCAAATGTCTGATTACGTCCAGCCTGATCTTTACGACTCTGCTCATGCATAGGTTTGCCTAGGATGGGGTTAGGAAGCAGTTGAAGTTCCAGTAGATCAGACGGGTCCCTATGTTACAGCACATGTTTGGGTTCTACTGATCGATTTCTGGTTGATACAGGAGCTACTCGTAGCGCTCTGTCTAAACAATTGGTTCCGAGGGCTCTCCTGTCTGGCACGACTATTACTTCGATAGGTTTCGATGGAACACCTTCCCTTAGCCCATTGTCACAACCACTCCCATTTTATGTTGATAAATGTAGTGCTCCATGTCCGTTCTTGCTTTCCCCAAACACACCAGACAATATTGTGGGTCTTGATATGTTGAAACATAGAGCCACGATACAATGTTCTCCTGAAGGGGTGCGTGTCATTTTAAATAATAATTACTCCGAGCTTGACAGAATTTGCTTTGTTAGAGTAGATGTTGCACTAGCCTCACTTCCTGAATCTCTGTGGGCTACCTCAGACACTGATGTGGGTCAGATGGTTATTCCCCCGGTTCAAATTAGTGTCAAGGAGGGAGCTGTGTTACCTCGCTTGCCACAATACAGGATTTCACAGGAGGGAGAAGAAGAACTCATATGAATTGTGCATGATTTGATCCAAGTTGGGGTTGTTGAGGAAGTTCCATTTAATGTTTGCAATAGTCCGATTCTCCCGATTCTGAAAAGAGACACTGATACACGAGTCTATAGGTTCATCATTGATTTGAGGGAGGTGAACAAGATTGTCGTACCACAGTATCCCGTGGTTTCCGACATCACAACACTCCTTACTTTGGTTCCTCCGACTGCCAATACATTTTCTGTGATAGACTTGAAGAACGCTTTCTTTTCAATCCCTATTCATCCTGATAGCCGATATTTGTTCGGTTTCACTTTGAATAATCGATCGTATCGATTTAGTAGAGTTCCTCAAGGCTATACTGAGAGTCCGAGTATTTACAGTCAAGCATTAAAAAGGGAACTTGATTCTTTTGGGTTACCCGAGGGTGTGGCTCTCATACAATATGTCGATGACATCTTGCTGGCAGCCGACACCCCAGAACAGTGTGAAAAATGTACTCTATCTTTGCTTTCTTTTCATCACAAAGTCTCTCGAAAGAAGCTGCAATATTGTAGACCAAAGGTAACCTACTTAGGTCAACTTTTGTCTAAGGAGGGACGTGCATTGACATCAGATCGTATACAAGCAATTTTAGACACGCCAGTTCCTACCATACAGAAGGGAGTACGTGCATTTTTGGGTCTTACTTCCTTTTGTAGACAGTGGATTTTGGGATTTTCACACATTGTTAAGCCTTTGTTAGCACGTTTGACTAAAGACACTCCAGTACCTCTTCCATGGACAGATGAATGTGAAAGTGCTTTTCGACAGTTACGGCAAGCTCTTTGTTCAGCACCAGTGTTAGGCACACCTGATTACACGAAGCTTTTCACACTTTACGTACACGAGAAAGATGGATGTGCATTGTCAGTGTTGGT
The DNA here is from genome assembly GCF_964261635.1 of Lissotriton helveticus. NCBI lineage: Eukaryota > Metazoa > Chordata > Amphibia > Caudata > Salamandridae > Lissotriton > Lissotriton helveticus. The sequence goes on from NC_136061.1 coordinate 102,074,489, forward strand.
TCAGTTACACGGCAATAAGCAACGTCCTTGTGCATATTTCTCAGCAGTTCTTGATCCTGTTGCTAGAGCATTACCTGGGTGTTTTCGCTCAGTTGCAGCGTCAGCGGTGTCAATACGACAGAGTGAGGGAATAGTTTTGTCACACAAGTTGTCAGTGCTAGTACCACATGCTGTTGATGCCCTTTTGAATCAGACAAAGACGCAGCACTTAACTAGCGCTCGTCCTACAGGATATGAACTGACATTGCTAGCCCCCCACACTACATTGAAGAGATGTGCAACTTTGAACCCAGCTACTTTGTTGCCATATCCGGTGACTCAGCCTCAGTCACAAGAAACGCATGATTGTATATTCCTGACTGAGGAACAGACAAAGGGTCGCATTGATTTGCAGGATATGCCTCTTTCAGATGTGGATGGTGAATTGTGGGTTGATGGGTCTTGTTTGAAATTACCAGATGGTATGACCTCAGCCGCATATGCAATTACCACGCTTGAAACAATAGTGGAGACAGCTCGCATACCACAGAAATCGGCCTTTGACACAACCATGCGAACTCAGTGCTGGTTTGTGTGTGAACATTTACACAGATAGCCGCTATGCTTTTGGAGTAGCGCATGATTTTGGCCTACTCTGCAAGGAAAGAGGCTTTCTTACAATGCCTTTGTAGACCACGTAGCACGTGAAACTGCGATGCAGAGAAATACCACTTCTATGTATGTAGTGAAGTCGTAAGCTGAGAGATGGCACAATGCTAGGCAGGAAGTGCGAGAGATACAGTAGACAGCTTCTGACAAAGAACATTAACAGTGGTCTAAAGAAGGAGGGTGAGATGACGAGGGTTGTTGGAGAAACAAGCAGATGGACCGATGGAAGCTGCCTATAGCTTTCGTACAACCTATGGTTCAGATGGCACATGGGCTAGCACATGTTGGAGCTTCTGCAATAACGAGAATGCTTACGCAAGTTTGGGAGCATCCAGAAATTGCTAGCACAGCTAAGAGAGTAGTGCAGTCTTGCTTGATTTGTTTACAATACAATCCTGGAAAAGGGACACGAGTTCCATCTGGAGGTTTTGCTACACCAACTGCACCTTTTGAAGTCCTGCAAATGGACTACATTCAGCTTGAGGGGTCTAATAATTTAAAGTATGTTCTAGTGGTGGTCTGTGCCTTCAGTAAATGGATTGAAGCATACCCCACAAAAGACAATACTGCTATTACTACTGCTAAGGTGCTACTGAAGGAGTTCTTCCCGAGGTTTGGTGTTTGCAGACTTTTATGGAATGATAACGGACCTCATTTTGTTGGGGAAGTTATCAAGTATGTCCTGAAGGGATTAGGAATCTAGCAGAAATTTCATGCTGTGGTCCATCCACAATCAGCAGGATTGGTGGAGTGGTATAACGCTACTCTGAAGCTGAAAATTGCGAAAATCCAAGCTTCCACGAATTTGACTTGGCCAGATGCGTTGCCGTTGGCATTATTGTCCATCAGATCAGTACCACATTCTAGAACGGGTCTCATCCCGTACGAGGTGGTATTTGGACGGCCAATGAATATTTGGGGAGTTCCGAAACCGAGCTCTGTGTATGATGTACCTTGTGTTTTAATGAATGACTATTTGGCACAATTAACTACCAGCTTGGTTTCTATTCATCAACAGGTTTGAGAAGCGCTCCCCTATAAATCCCAAGGTGAGGGCCATCAACTATGTCCTGGTGATTTCGTCATGGTAAAAGCTTTCGAGAGGTCAAGCAGCGAGCCGAGGTGGCGTGGACCAGAACAAATACTCCTCGCCACGAGAACGGCAGTTCGAGTTACCAACAAAAGAAACTGGGAGCATAGCACCCACTGTTGGCTGTCGGAAGGTATTGTCGACCTTGGTGGAACCTGCTGTGCTGACCGATCATCGAGACATCCTGGCTATGGAGAAAGGCCCTGCTGTATCACCTGACGGATCTGCGGAGTTCTTCCCGGACCAAGTGACTCCTGGAGCAACGTGATACAATTTGAGATCGAGGAAGTGATCTACAGTTTTTTTTGCGAGACTGGTAGAGCAACCGCTCTGGGTAGTGGAAACAGAATGCCAATATGACAAGGGAGGGGGATCAGGCCTGCGTAGTGTAGTGACACCTGTCTTGAGCTGTGGTGAAGAAACCAACATCTACCCACGGGTGAAGAGCTCATTGACCATTTTTGTTTTTTCAATTTTTTAGTTTGAAGAGAATTGACTTTGTGACTATGATAACTACTAAGAAAAAGATTTTAGGAGTGTTAGGTGTTTTTGTTGTTTTGACAATTATAGCAGTGATCACTTGGTCTGTTGAAATGATGATTCCTGCTCGTGAGTTTTTTGTGGTTCCTACTACTCCAATCCCAGAAGAGCATCAGCATTTCACTCTTCCGTATCATGAGTATAAGCATTGGGAGTCCTATTTGAATAATACGTTTGTTCAGATGCTCCACCACACTCACAATGCAACTAATACCACGAATTGCTGGATATATGGTATGCTTCGAGCTCATCAAAAGAAAGGTGGAACACCGTTAATCCACTTCCTTTTTCGCATAATGGTTCTTGTCGAGCCTGGTACACTCTTCTCTTTTCGAACAGAAAACCTGCAGTAGGTGGACTTCTCTTCAGTCTGAATAAAGAATGTTACCAAGATGAACATGGGTATCCCCAACCGAATGGAACTATATGGGAATGGGAAGAATATCGACCGGACAATGCTTCTACGCCTTATGTTTTCACCCATACAAGAGACTCTACCACATGCAATGAATCTGTAATTACTGTTACACGGACAAAAGCAGACCTTTGTGTACAAAGTACTGGACGAATTCCAGTTGGAACTAGTGATTGTGTTGTTGCATTAAATATGGATGGAATAAATGAGAGCACCTTCCTGGCTTCACATAACACATATCTAGTATGTGGAAGTCATGGATATAAGTAAACAACAAGAGAGCAAGGGCTGGAAGGACACTCCTCTTCCCCAGTCTGAATATGTCTAACAACAAAGGAGTGACTAATCATTAATGAAAAATAAGAAAAAATGTGGGGGAGGGGAAGTGAAGTGCAATGTGGGAACACACAGAGTTCTTTATAAAACCCTCACTCCCCCGTCTATTGGGTGACATGCTTCATCATTGGGTTTTTTCATCGGGCGGGCCGAATGCCTACCCGGTGTGCTACAACACCTGCAATTGCAGTGGAGCTGGTTAGTAAGATAAAAGCAGTGTGAAACGTGATAGTGAAAAATGATTAAAAAGGTGCGAACTCTAACCCAAACCAAACTTTAATAAAGGTTAGTGTAAGCACGCCTCTAAAAAATGTTTAATGGACAAGGTTTGACTATAAGTTTGAGTCAGATTGTCCCATTAAATGTATCGAATGGTCGACATGTTTCTGCTCATTTAGGCCACTTTGGCCGAGCTTTCTTCAGGACCAACAAGGAAAGTAGATCCACTTGGCGGTGTACGCACGCTAAGGCGCACCCTAACCTCAGTGTTGTGACAAAAAATAACAAACTCACGGTTATTATTACCGGAACACACTGGTAATTCCAGGTGTGTAAATATGTGGATAAAAGAAAAAGAGACATATACAGGTAATCATATTTTTTGGAAAACAATACATGTACTCCTTTGTACACCACGGTTATTGAGTATAACTCAGAAAACATGTGCATACACATATAACCCTCTTTATCTATCCAGATAATTGTTCACCCTCTGAATAGTTCTATAACCAAATGTGAAAATCTTTATATATTCTTTTATACAAAAAGATACCTTCACTACGACGGGGATAGAAGAGATGGCCCATTCTGCCCTTCAAATCAAACCCCATGAGCCCAAAAGCGGGCCAAAAGGCGTCTTAACCATTAGTAAGACATGCCTTAGATTTATATTTATCACAACTCTCAAAAGGAAATTGTGCAATTTCATAAAGAAAGCGGCACGTCAGCACCAAGCCGTATGCTTTAAAAAGATTAAGTTAGAAACACCCAACAGCGTGGACCTGAAGGCACTATGTACACAAACGAAGGAAGGATATATTTACGTGAGAACAGGGTTGGTTTCACTTCATGGGTCGGTGGCGGGGGGTTTTCTTCACATCGGGAAAAGCTAATAAATAAACGTAGGGAAAAACCGTCATAGCGCGTTGCTCCATAATGCCAAAGAATTTATGTAGCATTTTGTCAAATGTGACCGAGTTTCACCCACCTTTCTACTGATGGCTCCCCACCTAGTGACCTATGTGAATCACATCCACCGCCCAAATAGTAATGGGTGCATGTTGCTGTTAGAAAGATAAAACATCACGTAGGAACACGTGATTATGTGGGCGAATCCCATTATACGTATTGTCAGCGTCAAAAGCGATGTGTGTTGCTAAAGAAACTTAAAGGGCCAGTGTTCTTGCTAGGATCGTGAAATAACTTTATTAGTCACGAGTAGCTAAATACTGTGTATTTTCAAAAGATTACTGATCCACGTGTGCAATTTATATCCGAAAAGAGAATGTTACTCGGAACACTATCAAAGGAAGGTATTGTGGAATAGACCTTGGTAGGACGAATTCTATGTCATAAAATTCAGTACGAACAAACATGTGTTCAGCAGTCTGTTATTCATAGGTATAATCTTTTAGACATAGACAGCCCAATCACAAGAGATGTTCCTGTTGATATAATAACTCATCGGTGCATTGCAGTACCCCACGGAATATTGTAATTTAAGCCTCGTAAATGAGTTGAGAGGCGGTACACCCACCTCTGCTCTTTTTCAAACAGTGATTTTTGGGTTCTTGTGCTAGTGTGTACCTGTTCCACTACAGTCCATCGAATATCATTTGGAGTGTGATTAGCTTCGATATAATGAGCAGTAAGTTTAGTTGTGTTTTTATTACATCTTACATTACTGCGATGCTCGCAGATCCTTAGCTTGATCCGCCTTGTCGTCATCCCGATATAACGCAGTCCACAAGGACAGGTGATTAAGTAGACTACGTTAAGGGAATTACAATTTGTGTGTTGTTTTAAAGACCAGGTTTTTCCTGGTTCCAGGGCCAAGGTTTTTGCTGAAGACGTAAGATGACAGACACTACAGCCACCACAAGGGTGATGGCCTCTCAACTCATTTACGAGGCTTAAATGACAATATTCCGTGGGGTACATGGCAGACGCAAAGTTCGCCTGACGCTTTTCTGCCAGCCGCCAATCGTTCCCATTGCCGGCCAGGCAGAGCTGAGCCATCACATGGTGGTGGTGCCTAGCAGGCACCACCATTCATATTATAATGTGTGTCTTCTAAGGCCTTTCCATGGGGGCGATGCCGCCATTGAAAGGCTGGTGGGGAATTGATTTGGGGGCGGGCCCCTTGGGGATTAGGGGTGGGGGGGTTGGGTGCTGCACTCAGGGGGAAACCTATGGTACCCCCCTATATTGCCATGCCACCATGTTGTGCATGGCAATGCACAACATGGCACTTTTGCATTGTGGCTGGTGCTGCTTATAGCAGCACCAGCCTTAATGTCAAAGATGCGGAATGCGACCAACAGGATGACGGTCACATCCTAATTAGCAGTCCGGGACCGCCGCGCGTCTGGCGGCCAGTCCCAGCTCCGCTAGGGTGGCAAAACAGTGAGGCGACTTCAGGAAGAAGAGGTCCAATTAAAGGCCTGGGGAATTAAAATACACCTCTGTCAAAAGCTGGGCTATCCAGATCCTTTCAATCAATCAATCAGCGGTTTATAAGCGCATTATTCACCCGTGAGGGTCTCAAGGCACTGGGGGCGGGGGTGGAGAGGGCAGCTCCGGATCAGTCAAAGAGCCTGGTCTTGAGGTCCTTCCTGAAGATGTGCAGTTTGGCGAGTGTCTGATGTTCACAGGTTGCTCGTTCCAGGTCTTGGCTGCTATGTAGGAGAAAGCTCTCCAGCCCGTTCTGTTTCTGCGGATGCGGGGGATCTCTGCCGGTGCGAGGTCAGCAGAGCAGACGTTCCTCTTGGGTACGTGGGAGGATACTCTCTCGTTGAGGTTTTTGGGTCTGATGTTATAGAGGGATTTGCAGGCGTGGGTGAGGAGTTTGAAGGTGACCCTTTTCTCAATGGGGAGCCAGTGGAGGTCTCGCAGGTGTTGGGTAATGTGTTTGTGATGTGGCCTTCTGAGGATGATTCTTACGGCGGAGTTCTGGATGGTCTGGAGTCTGTGTAGTAAGGTTTTGTTGATTCCGACATACAGGGCGTTGCCATAGTCCAGTCTATTGGTTATGTGGGTGATGGTCTTTCTGCAGTTGGGGGGGATCCACTTGAAGGTTTTGTGGAGGTTGCACAGGCAGTTCTGGCTGGTGGAGGTGATAGTGTTGATCTGGCGGTTCATGGAGAGGGAGGAGTTGAGGATGATGCTGAGGTTGGGTGCATGGTCGGAGGGACTGGCAGGATTCCGGAGGGCGGAGCGCCACCAGGTGTTGTCCCAGGCGGAGTTGCGGGATCTGAGGATGAAGACCTCTGTCTTCTCTGAGTTGAGCTTCAAGCAGCTGTCATTCATCCAAGCTGCCATGTTCTCCATTCCTTCCTGGAAGCAGAGTCTGGTGTCTTCGGGATTCTTCGTGAGTGAGAGAATGAGCTGGATGTTGTGGGCGTAGGATACAATGCTGAGCCAATGCTGTCTGAGGATGGCAGCAAGGGAGGCCATGTAGATATTGAAGAGCATGGGGCTGAGAGACGAGCCTTGTGGTACTCTGCAGTTGATATTGGTGGGTACGGAAAGGAAGGGGGTAGTCTGATCCTCTAGGTTATGCCTGAGAGAAAGGATTGGATGCAGTTGAGGGCGGTTCCTTAAATCCCTGCGTTGTGAAGTCTGGCTGCAAGGGTGCGATTGGAAACTGTGTCGAAGGCTGCGGAGAGGTCTAGGAGGATGAGGCTGCGGTGTGTCCCTGGTCGAGTAGCAAACGGATGTCATCAGTGGCTGCGAGGAGAGCGGTCCCGGTGCTTTGGTTGCTGCGGAATCCAGACTGGAAGGTGTCTAGGATGGAGTTGTCTTTGATGAAGGTGGTCAGCTGGGCGCTCACAAGTCGCTCGGTGACTTCCACCTCAAAAGATCCTTTGCTACCAAATAGACACTAGCAAGCAACCTCATTTACATCATAACTGGGTAAGCAGACTCAATTCGTGCTTAAAGGGGCACAGAGCATGGAAGTACCGCTGACAGATCCAAAAGAACAAAGCTTAGCAATCAAACTGGAATCTGGACCTGGTTAGCCAGGACAATAAACCTATTTGGCGAGAGTACTTGACTCAGAACAAAAAACTTCCAGTAGGCGGCCACCAGCTACAACTCTCCTCCTGAAATACAAACAGATTAGGAAACAAAACATCAGACAGAGAGCTTCTGGTTTACTTCCAAGGCTTTGACCTTATCCTACTACAAGAGACATGGCTAGATGGCTTTTTTCATCTACTTCAAAACACATCATTTACCAGCTGCAAAAGGTGCAAAATTGGGGCACATGAAGGGCAGACTAACAATCTATTTGTCAATTAAGAGCATAACGGCGACCAAGGAAGTAGATACTATCACAACCTCTACAAATGCAATAAATGCTCTCATACTGAATACACATGATGGCAACCAAAAACAACAAATACTAGTGCTAAACAAATACTTACATCCACGCAACAAAGCCAATGGAGTCAAATTTGTGGGATCCAAAAACCAAGATTCCTCTCAAAACAATCAATGTCTAACTTTCTGCTGACAGGTAATTTCAACATGCATCTATTAGGCCTCAAATAAAGGATGAACTAATGGAGACATAATTTATGGTCTGGAATATCCACCGCCAGGAAGAGAGCAAATGGAGAAGCCAATCAAGTCTAGCCAGAAACTTCATAAGGGATATAAAGCATTGGAGCTTTGTGGAACTCAATGGGAGTTTCCCAGGAGATCAACCCTTGGCAGCCACGTTTCACAAAGCTGCTGCCACTATGCTTATAGATTACACCTATGTAACCCTGCTGCTTATCAGCAAGATTGCAGGCTTTCAGATAGGGACACAAGATCAAAGTGATCAACTACCACAGAAAATTACTATGAATATATTTAGCTCGATAATAGCCCAGCCTGTGGAGGATCCAGACTCCATTTATACAGTGAACTTCAGGAGAATAAAATGTAAAACCAACCAACCAGAAAAGCTGCAGGCTTCAGCAAAGGCACTTAGTGACAACCTGGACGAGGAAAATACAAATGTCACAACCCTCTCGGAACTTTTCACCAAAATATTAGGAGAAATATACACAGCAAGGGACGGGCTCAGCACAACATCTTGGGAAACTCTAAAAAAATAGACTTCCCCTCTATCATCAGACAACCAATATAATCACGTCTCCACGTCTAAGAACTCTAACTTACAGGAGCTCAAGAAAGCAATAAATAAAACACTACAAAGGCTCTGGCAAACAGGACCCGATCCCATCATTTAGAAGGAGCTAACACTATTAAAAGCTAACAAGCAAAAGGTAACCTGGCAAGCAAAAAGGGAATTGGATGATAAACTGTAGGCAAAGCGATTCAAAGACTAAAAACAGTGCTAGATTCTGGTGCACAATAAACAGCTTAGAACGTACAAATAGTCAACTCCACCTAACAGAAGAAGCCTGGGCAAATCTCCTCCTACAACATTTCAGCTCAGAACTGGAAGGTTTTAGGATTGGGAAGCCTGGTCCCAGCTACACTCATGAGGTAACTTTGCCCGATCAAACTAATCCAGCAGTAACTGACTTTCATTTTCAACCAGCCAGATCAAGAACAGGATTGCTAAAGGCAATCAGGTGGGTGTGCAAGACCCTAACGGCATTCCTCCGATCCTATTAAAAAAAGACCCGGATTACTGGGTGGTTGCACTACCACTGTTGTTTGAATAGATCTCCAGAGGAGAAAGTATACCGGATTCCTGGAGCAGCTCCATCATATCCGAATATACAAGAGAGGCAAATAGCTAGAGGCTGGTAGCATTAATTGATAATGAGGCCAAATACTATGCCACCATTCTCTTGGATTATTTTACAGATTGGGCAATCGAAAAATCAACTATCCCCATCAACCAGACAGACTTCTGAAAATGCATAGGAACTACAACAAATATACTCGCCTTGTCTCTACTAATAGACAGTGTCAAAGCAGCAAAACTTCTATTTTTTATATGCTTTATCTACTAATTATTAGCATTTGACAACATAGGTAGAAATAAACTGTGGAACTAGTACAGAAAAGACCTAGACCTTGCAGGCACTTATAAAATCATCTTTTTCGGGTATACCAATTATTGCATTATCATTACAAAACTTACTCCCCTCCTATTAGTTATTGGGGTAGTTGATATGTCCTAGAGTTGTGCCTTCTTTTAAAAATCGATTGTTCCCTAAAGAAGTAAAACACACCTTAGTGTCAACACTGGGATACGAGAAAAAAAGTGTGTGAGAGCGAGATGGCACCTCACGGGTAGCGGAGCACAGCTTCCGCGATTTTCAAATCTGCATCATGCCACCGCGATCATCGAGGCCATTGGCTGTATGCAATGCTCCATGGCGGTGACGCACCGCGGGTGCCCGGGGTGCGCTACCGCGATGGTGCATCATTCAAAAGCATCCAAGACCGCCTCCGCTGTAGTGGAGCACAGCTTCTGCGATTTTCAAATCTGCATCATGCCACTGCGATGATCGATGCCATTGGCTGTATGCAATGCCCCATGGCGGTGATGCACTGCCGGGGATCGGCGGTAGGTACCGCGATTCATGCGGCGGAGCATACCCACCGCCATATTAACAAGTCCATATGCCAATGGCTACCTTGGCTGGGTAGATGGTGGTGCTGGGGTCACACCGCTGGGGACCGGCGGTAGGTACCGCGACTCATGCAGCGGAGCATACCCACCGCCATATTAACAAGTCCATATGCCAATGGCTACCTTGGCTGGGTAGATGGTGGTACTGGGGTCACACTGCCGGGGACCGGCGGTAGGTACCGCGCCTCATGCGGCGGAGCATACCCACCGCCATATTAACAAGTCCATATGCCAATGGCTACCTCAGCTGGGTATATGGTGGTTCTGGGGTCACACCGCCGGGGACCGGCGGTAGGTACTGCCATTTTCGTACACATTGCTGTGTATGTCAATCCTGGACAGTGTATCAGCATCCTGCAGCTACATGGTGTAGGGCACATCATTGTACACACGATGCCACACAGCCATGTCATCCACAGGAGGATGCACGTTCAGTGTGAGCCACGTTTGCCTGTGTTTCATCCATTTTAGTAAGAGTTTTGATGGCTGATGTTGATTGACAGAAGTCAGGTGCTCTACATTGATGTTGTGACGTTTAATGTGTTGTTGGTCAGTGCAGACCTTGACCTGGCTGGTGTCACTGCATTGTATCGTACCTGACTTATGCATTCACAAATGATAATGCACACAAGCGGAAGTGTCCCTGCTACTGTGCTCATTGTGTTAATGAATGTGTGCCGACTTTACATGATGCATTGAGGTGTGGCAGGTACAGCAGATGGGTATGACAGACATGTTAAGTCACATTACATTGGTGGGTCTTGTTGCACCATGTCTGCACATGTCAAATGTTCAACCATTATATCTGCATTCACAGTCCCCGATGTGTTACTGTCACTTGGGTATTGTCACTGGAGAGGCCTGCCCTCTGTGTGTAGCTATTGGCCAGCCATGTACACAGATGTGCCATGCATCTCTCTGGCCCTTGTTGTTTTCCCATTACATCATTGATGCTTTGTACTATGGCCATCTCATGATGCTTGTCACTGACATATTCATTTTACTCCTCAACTAGGGGGAGGTCGAATCTCCTACGTAACCTGACTGTGCTTGAGGACATGGAGAATGAGGCAATCATCAGGAAATTCAGGCTGGACAGTCCAACATTGAAGATCGTGTGTGATCTATTGGAGCCCCACCTGCAGCCTCGCCGTCACTATACTACGGCATTCACACACACCTACAAGGTGAAGGCAGCACTCCACTTCTTTGCGACTGGTTCCTTCCAAGAGACTGTGGCTAACGCTGGTGGGATGTCGCAGCCCATGTTCAGCATGGTGCTGAGGGATGTACTTGAGGCCATGATGATATATCGCAATCACTACATACATTTCCCCAGGGGACGTGAATTGGCTGCCGTTAAGGGGGACTTCTATCCCCTTGTGCGCATCCCACATGTAGTCGGTGCCATAGATTGCACCCATGTAGCTCTGGTGGCACTGCAGGCGACAGAGAACATTTATCGGAACCGCAAACACTACCACTCCATGAATGTGCAGGTGGTGTGCCTTGCGGACATGACAATATCACATGTGTGTGCAAAGTATCCCGGTTCGGCCCATGATTCGTACATAATGAGGAAGAGCATGGTGCCACGGATGATGGAGAATCTGCATCCCAAACGTGCCTGGATTGTGGGTGAGTATCACTACTGCTATCACGTGCTGTGTGTCACTGGCTTTACTGTGGCCGTACAACATTGCAATGGGTGTTTATCATTCACAGGTGACTCTGCATATCCCAGTAGGCAATGGCTGTTGAGCCCTCTCGGGAATCCCCGGACACCAGCAGACATCCGCTACAATGAGGCCCATGGCAGGACCCGACGGGTAATCGAACGGACTTTCGGCCTGCTGAAGTCAAGGTTCCGGTGCCTTGACAGGACCGGCGGCGCACTCGCATACTCGCCTGGGAAGGTGTGCAAGATCGTTGTGGCATGCTGTATGCTGCACAACCTGGCCATCCACAAGGGGGTCCCCCTGCTCCTGGACGATGGTGAGGAACCAAGGCCACGACCTGCTCAGGGACCAAAATCCAGTGATGAGGACAGTGGAGAGGAGGAAGGAGTTGACCAGCGCCAGCAGCTAATCGAACGCTACTTCACTTGAAGGTGGGTAACGAGTTACAACGTGTACATAGTCTGGTGTGGTTGCTTTTGTTGTGGATGGTTATGCGCAGATGTTCCCGATAGGCACATGTTCTGTCACCTATGTATGGTATTGGTGGAATTGACGTTACGTACGGAGATGTATGCAGGACCGTATTTGTCCGTATCTGCTAGACATTGTGTAGTATGCCTGTGATATTTTGGATATTTTTTGAGCAGTGATCTGTGTGTGTTGCCACAATGAGACCAGTGACTGTAGTTCTGTTGTGTCTCCCTAGGTGCTACAGAGTGTTCATGCCCTGCATACTGTACATCATGTTTACACATCATGGACATTATCAACAATGTTTATTGAATTCACTACACCAAATCAGGAGTGTCAGGTATTTTTTTTTGTGAGTGGGCATGTGAATTGTGCTGGGATATTTACATGAAGGTGGAGAATGAGCAGTGAGTTGACAATCCTGTTCAATGAGATGCAAGAGTAGATACCACATGGATGTGGTGACCCAGTCCAACAGAGAGGTGCCATTGACATGGCAATGTGGGGAAAGAAAGTCCGAACTGTGAATGCAGTTGGGAAGAGGGTTGTCTTCACGGCTGGCTCCGTGACTGGTGTGTGGCAGGTGCTTTGCCTCCAGAGACTCCCAGGCCATTCTTTGGACGCCCCCTAGATCTTTTTTGTGGTGGGGGGCCTGCTGAATGGCCAGCGGCATCAGAGGACCACGCCGACTTCGCCCCCCTACCGCCCATTGGCCGCCCACGCTCCCGCCACCCAGCTGACCCGCCCTACCGGCTCCTTACTTATGACGCCCCCGGAGCGGACGCGCGCAGCGGGAGCACCGATTGAGCGCCGAAGGTGCGCCAAAGGTAAGCCCGTCTGCGCCCGTCCGCGCCTGGGCCGCGCCCAGCGCCAGGACCCCTGGCCCCCGCAGACCCCAGCCCACCCGCCGGAAACCGACCAGACGAACCTACGACTCCACCGAACTCAACGCTCTCAACACCGGCCGAACCCCGGGCTGCTACCGAGCCACACCGAGACGCACCCACGGACCCTTCAGCTGCCACTCCTGCAAGTTCACCTGCGACCGGACCCACGCTACACCAGCACCCACCATGCCGAACTCCGGCAGCACCCACCTGAAGTGCATCCTGCTCAACACCCGCTCCGTCCACAGACACGCCGTCGAGCTCTGGAACCTGCTCGACACCACAGACCCAGACGTCGCCTTCCTCACGGAAACCTGGATGAACGCCTCCTCAGCGCCCGACATCGCCATCGCCATCCCGGACGGCTACAAGATCATCCGGAGGGACCGCGTCAACCAGACAGGAGGAGGCATCGCCATCATCCACAGGAACACCATCCGCATCACGACCAACACCGACGACAACCTCGCACCCGCCGAACACCTGCACTTCCAGATCCACGTCAACCCCAAGACCACCCTCAGAGGCACCCTCATCTACAGACCCCCGGGACCACGCACACAATTCAGCGAGGACATCGCCGACTTCGTCAGCCCACACGCCCTCCGTTCCGCTGACTACATCCTCCTCGGGGACCTCAACTTCCACCTGGAGAACAACAACGACCGCAACACCACCACCCTGCTGGACAACCTCGCCAACCTCGGACTCAAGCAAATGGTGACCACCCCCACCCACTACGCTGGACACACGCTCGACCCGGTCTTCTCTTCCAGCAAGGACATCGCCTTCAGCCACGCCACGGGACTCCAATGGACGGACCACAGCTGCGTCCACTTCAGATACAGAAGGACCACGCTCCACCATCACCAGCAACAGGCCCCCCGCAGAAGCTGGAACAAGATCACTGCAGACCAGCTCACTACTTCCCTGAGCAAGAACCCTCCCACCAGCACAACGAACCCCAGCCAAGCAGCCACCAACCTCACGAAATGGATCAGCGACTGCGCAGACGACCTCGCCCCGCTGAAGACCCCGCCGAGCAGACCCGGCAGCAAGAAAGCCCCATGGTTTAACGACGAACTCAAGAGCTCCAAGAAGAACTGCAGAGCACTCGAGAAAACCTGGCGCAGAGACCCAACACCGGACAACATGACTGCCCTCAAGCTCGCCACCCGAAAACACCACCAGCTGATCCGCGCCACCAAGAAAACCGCATTCAAGGAACGACTGGACAACAACGCACACAACAGCAAGGAACTCTTCAACATCGTGAAAGAGCTCTCCAACCCCAACGCAGGAAACAACGACATCACCCCTTCGCAAGACCTCTGCAACTCCCTCGCCTCCTACTTCCACAACAAGATCGCGGACATACACAACAGCTTCAGCACTCAACCAACGCACGCCACGACCGAACCACCGCCCCCCCACCACCACCCTCCGCGCCTGGACCCCGATCAGCACCGAAGACACCATCCGCACGATGAACTCCATCCACTCCGGATCTCCGACAGACCCCTGCCCTCACCACATCTTCAACAAGGCCGACGCTGTCATCGCACCCCACCTGCGGGACATCATCAACACCTCCTTCGACATCGCCTCCTTCCCGGAGAGCTGGAAGCACGCCGAACTCAGCGCTCTACTCAAGAAACCATCAGCAGACCCTACCGACCTCAAGAACTACCGCCCCATCTCGCTGCTCCCGTTCCCGGCCAAAGTCATCGAGAAGACCGTCAACAAGCAACTGGCCGCCTTCCTCGAGACGAACGGCTCCCTCGACCTCTCGCAGTCTGGCTTCCGGGCCAACCACAGCACCGAGACCGCCCTGATCGCAGCTACAGATGACATCCGAGCCCTGCTCGACAACGGAGAAACAGCGGCCATCATCCTCCTGGACCTCTCCGCGGCCTTCGACACTGTCTGCCACTGTACCCTAGTACAGCGCCTCAGCAACGTCGGAATCCAGGAGAAGGCACTGGAGTGGATCACCTCCTTCCTCGCCGGAAGGACACAGAGAGTCCGCCTCCCCCCGTTCAGATCGGAGGCCACCGAAATCATCTGCGGCGTTCCTCAAGGCTCCTCGCTCAGCCCAACTCTCTTCAACGTCTACATGAGCCCCCTCGCAGACATCGCATGCCAGCACAACCTGAACATCATCTCCTACGCCGACGACACCCAGCTGATCCTCTCCCTCACTAACGACCCCGCCACCGCCAGAGCCAACCTGCACGAAGGGATGACAGACGTAGCCAAATGGATGTCGAACAGCCGCCTGAAACTGAACTCGGACAAGACGGAAGTCCTCATCCTGGGATCCTCACCCTCCGCCTGGGACGACTCCTGGTGGCCCCCCGCCCTGGGCAGCGCACCCAAACCAACTGACCACGCACGCAACCTGGGCTTCATCCTGGACTCCACCCTCTCCATGACCAGACAAGTCAACGCCGTCTCCTCGTCGTGCTAAAACATCCTGCGAATGCTACGCAAGATCTTCCGATGGATCCCCACCGAGACCAGGAAGACGGTCACCCAGGCCCTCGTCACCAGCCGTCTGGACTACGGTAACTCCCTCTACGCCGGAACCACCGCCAAACTCCAGAAGAGACTCCAGCGGATCCAGAACACCTCAGCACGACTCATCCTGGACATCCCCCGCCGCAGCCACATCTCCGGACACCTGAGAGATCTGCACTGGCTCCCGGTCAACAAGAGAATCACCTTCCGGCTCCTCACCCACGCAAACAAAGCCCTACACAACCAAGGACCAGGATACCTCAACAGCCGCCTCAACTTCTACGCTCCCACGCGCCAGCTTCGATCGACCAGCCACGCCCACGCCGCCGTCCCCCGCATCCGAAGAGTCACCACAGGAGGAAGGTCCTTCTCCTACCTGGCCGCCAAGACTTGGAACTCCCTTCCGACCCACCTCCGACTGACCCAGGACCACCTCGCCTTCAGGAAGCAGCTCAAGACCTGGCTGTTCGAGCGGTAGCGGACCCCCCCCCAGCGCCTTGAGACCCTCCGGGTGAGTAGTGCGCTATACAAATGCTCTGATTGATTGATTGATTAAATCACGATGAACCCGTTTTGTGGCTCAGCCTGAGCCAGTCTCTGAATTAGGGTTTCATGACTCCAGACACTCTGAGAGCTGCAGTTGCGTATCCCTGACCTCGCATACTTCTGGCTCAGCCGAAAGAGGCCCAGCACGGGGTGCCAAGACAGTATTTTGCACAACAGTTATCTGCTTGCTCTACAGAATCACATTCCTGCCCGGTGAAGAAGGTAAACAGAACCCGTCTGCAGAGATAGGGCCTAGCCTTTCTGTCTCCGTTTAAGTAAATTACAGAGCTTGCATCCGTAGAAAGCCCACGGCCCCCAGTCAATGAACGAAGAAATATATGCCCTCTCTGGCTCTTAGTGATGAGCGACCTTTGCTTCAGATAATACATCCCCGGACTCAAGATATCAGATAATACCAGACGTGCTGGTCGCCCTGACACTGAAGGCCTCCCTACTAGACTGAATGTGAGCTCCCCCCAGTTACACGTCAGTTGCACGTCATGATCAAGTTGCGCACACAAGTAGGGCAAAGTTCCAGCTTGCCATGCAACCCCCTCCATGTATCCACCCACCTATGACTCCTCCTCAAATGCACGCCCACATGCTCTTATCTCTCTTTCTCTTGCTCTGCCTGGAGCGTTCCTCCCTATGTACAAGATTAAAAGGTATATATATTGTACTCTGCAAAGAAGGTTCAGAGAAGACCCTTCCTGAACCTTAGTGGTGATGGAACCGATTCTCCCCTAACTCGAGTTATGAGAATAAAGCCCTTTTGAATCGGACACCACGGACTCTGCCTCTCATTTAATGCATGACACTTTGTTTATTTAGAAATTATGACAGGGTCATATTTTATTTACCACATAAATCTGGTGCCCGAACAGGAACTTATCCCCTTCCCCACACGCCGGTGACGTAGGTCCAGCCCTTGCCCCCTTCTACAGCCGTGACGGACTCCGAAGTGCACACGCAGCGGGACTTCCTGCTTACTCCCTCAGGCCCACGGAGGAGACGGACTGCGACCAGGCGTCCACACGAGGCGGTGAGGATCGCGGATCATCCCAACCAGAGCCCAACCCGTGAGAGAGCAAGGTCCGAGGTTCTGAAGACCCACCTGTTCCGAGGCGCATGCGTAGTATCGAGTTTCAAGTATCAAGTTTCCGAGGCCTTCAAGTTCTGCTTCCCGGTGAGTACCACTAAGGGGAACACATAAAGTTAAAGACGTGTCCATTCATATGAACACGGTAAAGACGTGTCCGTTCACACGAACATGGTAAAGACGTGTCTCATTTTTGGGACCGGTATGGCTGTGCTGTATTCCAGTGCATAAAGTTGTAGTTTTTCAAGTACATGTTCTGTATCAGTTTAGATTGTATTTGTTTTAGTGTTTAATTTTGTTTTAGTGTGAATGATTGTTGATTGTTTCAGTCTATTCTGTGTGTATTGTGTTTCCATTGTGTTGGTTTCAACATGCCACTGTTTTCTAAATTACGTCAGATAGGGACCAGGAAAGGTATACTAGAAGAGTCAGTTAACATCCCGCCTAGAGACACACCTGGTCATTTTATGTATAATAAGCACGGGCTAGACGCCATTTTGTTTTTAGACTTATGGGTAGATTACACAAAGGATTTGGAGGAGAAATATAGATGGCCTGTCTCGGGAACATGGGATTCTGAATGCATTATGAGAGTAGAGGAAGCGCTATGGAAAAAGAAATCAAGACCCTCTCAGAAAGATGCCATTGAGTTATGGCGCAAAGAGTCACATAGGAGAACAGAGAAAGAATTGAACAAAGCAGAGAGAACTAAACAAGCAGCGGAAAAAGCGAAAGAAAAAGAACTGCGGGAGGAGGGGGAGCGGGTCAAAACAGAACAAGCTGATAGAGAAAGAAATGCCGTCGTTACTGGTATTTATCCTGTCCTCTCGGAAGAACTAGCTAGAATGACCTCCTCAGAAACATCCAGTAGGTCGCGAACGCCACCACCTGTACCATATAGAGTACGTAGAATAAAGCCGACAGCATCCGAGGCTTTTATTTCCTCCTATCTAGATGAGACCCCACCGGACTATGCAAACGCAGATTTCCCTCCGCCCCCACCAGCGGATCAGCTCCAGCAGCTCGTAAAAGAAGACGCGGGGCCCGGGGAAGTAGGAGGAGGGGTGCCTACTGTAGATGTAGCAATTCCACATTGTATATATGATCCAGAACCAGGAAAGGGTTCAATGCTTGCGATTTCAATAAGACTGAGACAAGCCGTCGCATATTTGGACAAATTACCAGACATGAAAGAGCACCTAGATAAAATGTACCGTTTCATTAGAACGGGGGAGGAACCCGATTGTATAGTACAAGCCATGCTACACAGAAAGGTTGGGGTTAAGAATTATATCCTACGTTTTATTATTAACTGCCTGATCAGGGAACAAGACGGAGGAGACGGAGATGTAAAACCTGGTTTGATAGAATGGAGTGACCACATAGATGCCGGTCGACATGATAAACAGGGACAGACAGAGAGCATGTACAAGAAAATACAAAAGGAAATATTAGAAATACACAGAACAGGGTCTGACGAGAAGAGTGAGTCATCAACGGAAGAGGTAGATTCAGAAAACAAGGCAAAAGACAAAATGAATTATGTAGGCAATGCACGACGGTTTGACAGGCCCAAGTGCCTCGACTACCGTAAACAGGGGCCAGCTATAAAAGAAAGATATTCCCTTGAAAATCTGTTCCAAGTTACTGAAAAAGCCCTGAAACAACGGATAGGGAGCGAGCGATCTCCCACCCCACACGAAATGGAGTTGGCCCGATCAGCCACCCAGTGGGTGTCAAATTCTAATATATATAGCAGTGATATATTGGCCCAGACTTTCTTGAGCCTTCCACCGAACGAACAGCGTTTGGCTGGTATTTACATAGTTCAACATTTAATAACGTTGTATGAGAGTCAATATTCCGATCCCGGTCAATTGTATAAATTATTGGACGACATGCTTCTAGACAGATGGACAGGCCTGGGTACTGAATTAATTAATGTCATCCTGGATCAACGACATAAGTACCTGCATTCTCTGACCACATGCATGCTTCCCGCCCCACACCACGACAGAAAGCACCTATATGTAGACAGACAGAACCCCCTACGATAGGTACATCCTGTCAAAAATGAAAACAATGAGTTGCAACAGGTGTATGTTTACACCCCCTTGACGAAATTGGAAATACTGGAAATGAAAAAGATGTTGCCTTGCCATGATAAAGACCCAGGGGGGTTTCACCGAGAATTAAAAGACATCCTCCGCATAGGAGATTATACGTACGCTGACATTCTGAAATTATTGAAAGTACTGTTGCCTGCAGGTATTTATGAAAAGGTTAAGGAAAAAGACTGGGAGGTGTGGCGAGAAAAAGTTAAGTTGGGTTGCACTGGAAACGGAAGAAAAAGGCAGGCTCCCGGGGGTTGGTCTTGGGGACAAAGCTAAGGAACTGCCTGAACTCCTGATACAGGTTTTACCGAGACTATTGATTACTAAAAAGGAAGACTGGGATGCTATTTCAGCCTGTAAACAAAAACAAGAAGAGGACACAAGTGATTTCTATTCTAGATTTGAGAAATGCTTTACTATTAATAGTGGCCTTAAGCCAGGTAGCGAATCATATCCACATCTTTTCGTGAGCAAATTAGTAGAGAATTCCTTACCCCAGATCAAGAATAGAGTACTGAAGGTTGAGAGTACTTGGCAAGCAAACAGTCCTTCACAAATGTTACAGATGCTACAATATCACCAGAACAGAATTAGAGAAGAGCAGGATCAGGAAAAGAGACGCATGAAAGAGACAAAAATGAAGGTGCTGGTTGCCCAAACGGTACCGGCAAATACGAACAAAATTAGCACGACACCTGTCAAGGGGAACTGTAATTATTGCAAACAACCAGGTCACTATGTAAAGGAATGTGCTGTCCTGAAACACAATATAGCTACAGGCAAGACAAAAGAACGACAATACACTCCTAGGCAAAATAGCACCCAACAGAACACACAGCAGACAGTAGCGAATTTTCCACCTTCACCACCGCCTG
Organism: Lissotriton helveticus; assembly: GCF_964261635.1. Classification (NCBI taxonomy): domain Eukaryota; kingdom Metazoa; phylum Chordata; class Amphibia; order Caudata; family Salamandridae; genus Lissotriton; species Lissotriton helveticus. The sequence goes on from NC_136061.1 coordinate 102,094,535, forward strand.
TTCATGCCGCACCACAAATGTATCAGTACACACAGTCAGACTATCCAGAATATCAACAGTTCTCATGAAACAGCCTTGAGAGGGAAGTTGGCTTGCCCCTTATTGAGGTTCCTGTAGATCAAGAGGGGCCGTATGTACATAGTCATGTACTAGGACAGGACCGAAAGTTTCTGATTGACACAGGGGCGAGCAGAACTACCATCAGCCATGACGAGGTTCCAGGGGCACCTCTCTCGGGCTCACAGAATGTTTCCCTGGGATTTTCAGGAAAGCCTATTGTTAATGATGTATCGAAGCCAGTCTCCCTCTGGGTTGGACCACTGTCACGTACCACAGACTTGCTACTTACTAAATCATGTCCAGAAAACGTACTTGGTATGAAGACATTAAAAGAACTAGGAGCAGTTATCTGTTGTTCTCCAGAGGGAGTGCGACTGTTTTTACGTGATTTTAAGGGACATTATGTGCTGACTGATTTTGACCACAGACTCCAGAATGTGCCACAGCTCCTATGGGCACAAGGACCGACTGACGTAGGTTACATGAACATAACACCACACCATGTCACTCTCAAAGCAGGAGTAGTACTACCACGTATTAGACAATACAAGTTACCACCTGATGCCGAAGTAGCCTTATTGAAAATAGTTGACGAGCTCATTTCATGAGGGGTAGTAGTAGAGACCGACTCGAATGTATGTAACTCGCCTGTCATTCCTGTCCTTAAGCATTCTGACCCTAGTGTACTACCAGTGTACTGACTAGTTGTTGACCTACGAGAATTGAATAAATGTGTAGTACCACAATATCCAGTGGTTCCAGACATTTCTTCATTACTGACTGCTATTGATTCTGAGGCAACGTTCTTTACTGTCATTGACTTGAAGAATGCTTTCTTTAGTGTTCCCATTCATACAGATAGCCAATATCTTTTCGGATTTAGTTTAAAAGGGTGTAGCTTTGTATTTACGAGAGCTCCACAAGGTTTTACAGAAAGCCCTAGCATTTACAGTCAGGCATTAAAAAGACAGCTGGACAGTATTAGCATGCCTCCCGACACTGCTCTACTCCAGTACGTAGACGACATCCTAATTACAGCACGATCAGAACCGGAATGCGAAAATGCATCACTGACAGTTTTACACTTTCTGGCAGACAAGGGGCACAAAGTGTCCCCTTCAAAGTTACAGTTCTGTGAACAGCAAGTGGTGTACCTTGGACACTTACTGTCCAAGGAGGGTAGACAGCTAACACCAGAACGTATACAGCTCATTTCTAACCTTTCACAGCCCAAGACACAAAAGGATGCACGGGCCTTCATTGGCATCACTTCATACTGTAGGCAATGGATTCCCCAGTATGCCTATCTAGCCAAACCACTCATACAATTGACAACACAGGAGGCAGCGTCTTCGACTGTCCTCCCTTGGACACAAGAACATACTTTGGCATTTGAGGAATTAAAAAGAGCATTATGTCAAGCGCCAGTACTAGCGACTCCTAGTTACAGTAAACCTTTTATGCTTTTCGTAACTGAACGGGATGGAACAGCGTTATCTGTCCTCACACAAGATCAAGCAGGAAAACACAAGCCTTGTGCTTATTTTTCTAGTACACTGGACCCAGTGGCCCAGGCTCTGCCTGCGTGCCTGAAATCGGTTGCAGCAACAGCTCTAGCCATAAGACAAAGTGACTCGATAGTGCTGGGACACCCCCTGACAGTACAGGTACCGCATGCAGTGGAGGTTCTCTTAAACAGGACACAGACACAACATTTGACTATAGCGAGACTGACAGGATATGAACTGACATTATTTCAACCACACATAGAGATCAGACGATGTAATATTCTAAACCCTGCTACACTTTTGCCCTCAAGTACAGTAAATGCACCACCACATGACTGTGTGGAAGTAATGAATATAGTGACGAAACCAAGACAAGACCTGACAGATATTGCACTTCCAGACCCTGACCTAACACTCTATTAAGACGGATCATGCATGAGAACGAGTGCAGGAGAGTTAGTAGCAGCATATGCCGTGACCACTGCTACTGAAGTCATAGAGACACAAAGAATAGACACACTGTCAGCACAAGCAGCAGAGCTCATCGCTCTGACACAAGCCTGCATAAGAGCTAAGCACTTAAGAGTGAACATTTATACCGATTCACAATATGCTTTGGCGTAGTTCATGATTTCGGAGTACTATGGAGGGAGAGAGGTTTCTTGACCTCTCATGGGGCCAAAATTCAGCACGGCCCGCTTATCCAAGCCCTGTTGGAAGCAATACATTTACCTACAGCCATAGCTATCCTGAAATGCAAAGCTCACAACAAAGTTACAGACACCATTTCCCAGGGTAATGACCTGGCAGACCGAACTGCTAAACTTACAGCCCAGACACCAACAGACACGACAAGGACAGAGGTACCATTACTGACAAAAAGTATGACAGTCAGGGATCCTTCTCAAGATGTACTCGACATACAGACACATGCCACTACAGATGAAATAAAGAAATGGACTGAACAAGGAGGGGTCCAGACTGACCAAGGTTGGATGACTAAGGGAAAAGGCACATGGTTTCTTCCAGAGACCATGGTACAAGTAATCATAAACACAACACATAGTCCAGCACACTTGGGAGAGAAGGCAATGATAGACAGCTTACAGAATATCTGGTTTAACAAGCACCTGCGTGCAGCAGCGAAACAGAAAGTACGAACATGTATGATCTGTTGCCAGTTCAATCCAGGTAAAGGCATCCCGGTGGAACAAGGCGGATTTCATCCTCCTGACCACCCTTTTGAGGTCCTCCAGATGGATTACATCCAAATGGACAGATGTAGAGGTTACAAGTATGTCTTGGTAGTTGTGTGTGCACTATCTAGATGGACAGAAGCGTATCCTGTTTCAGATTATACTGCTGTGACAACCGCCAGGCAATTGGTGCGCGAATTCTTTCCCAGATACGGATTGCCCCGTGTCATCTACTCAGACAATGGTCAGCCATTTTCCTCTGAATTAATGAAACATGTGCCTCTTCTGTAAGGATATAATTGGAAGTTCCATTGTGTACGACACCCTGAAGCAGCAGGCCTTGTAGAAAGACATAATCAGACAATGAAGACGAAACTAGCAAAGATCTGTGCAGAAAAGGGCGTGGATTGGATGGTAGTCTTGCCGGTTGCCCTCTTTTACATGCGTATGGTAGCTCATTCCAGAACAGGCCTATCTCCGTATGAAGTAGTTTTCGGTAGACCGCCAAATATGTGGGGTACGCCTATGCCTAAGAAAATAACTGATGTTGACAGTAACATGCTGACAGATTACCTGGCTTCCTTGATGTCTGCACTACTCTCTTGTCGTTCACAGGTTGCTGCCGCCTTCCCTGACAACACCCAGGTCAAGGAACACGCCATAGTCCCTGGTGATTTCGTCTTCGTGTGGAACTTTGATCGATCAAGCCCCCTTGAGCCGCGTTGGAAGGCGCCGAAGTTAGTGTTACTGACCACGAGGACTGCTATCAAAGTCGAAGGAAGAAAAGGATGGCTTCATGCCCATCATTGCAAACGGTACTTTGGACAATCTGGAACTTTGGTAAAGAATAAAGACATTAAAGACATTACAGACTTTGCGCCGCCTTTGCTAGAAAAGACTCCACAGCAAGAGTATAGGTCTAAGTTACGATCTAGTAAGTCAGACGAGGTTTAATTGTCTAAGTCCACTAGGTGGTGAATCGGTTAGACTAGATTTCTGACATGTATAAGATCGCATACGAGAATAATAAGAAGAGCAAAATGAAAGAGAAATACTGCAAGATATTACGTAGTAGATGTATAGTTTCTTTGATTATTCTTTTTTTCTGTGCATCGTTATAATCTGTGTTAGTTTAATACTACATGTTTTCTTTCCTCCTTTTGCCTCACATATGCACTCTTCCCTTAACAACACCGTAGAGCATACATTCAGTGACCTGCCACCCCATGAACTGTCATATCGACTTGCCCTGCGTAACAATACTTTCATTCGAATGTTACACCGTTCTCATCAGACCAGCAATGCGACTGATTGCTGGGTATGTGGCCAACTCCCACCTTATCAAAAGACGAAGGGAGTTCTGCCCTTCTTCCCTTTACCGTTCTCCCACAATGGTTCGTGCGGAGCATGGTTTGCCTTAATGACCTCACTGGACAGAAAGTCCAAAGTTTACCAAGATGAATGGATATATGGAAACTTGAATAAAGTAATGAATGAGGCATGTTTTCCAGACAAAGACCGATTTCCCCAAAGGAAGGGAACCGATCTAGAAAATGAAGAGTACGAGCAAGAAAATGCATCCGTTAGTTTTGTAATGCTGAACGTTCAGCCCATGCAAAATATAGGTCCACCGTTTATTTCAGTCCTACCGGTAAAAGGTGATTTATGTGTTAGAAAGAAAGGCTCAGTACATATGGGACACAGCGAGTGTAAAGCTGTAGTAGAGTTTAACGATAAAGGACAGTCTTCTTTCAAAACATCACATCATACCTATTTCATTTGCGGTCAGACAGCCTATGTACATCTGCCCCCAGACTGGGGTGGGACATGTTATATAGCGTTCCTGCTGCCACCCGTCTTTCTGGCCCCATCCCATTACCATCGATATTCACGACTAGAGCATGTTAGACAAAGGAGAAAGACCGATGCCTCAGAGATCGATCAGACTGAAACAGCTTGGGAGCAATATACAGATTTCAACAAAGGATTCTTTTTCTTCATAGGTCCCGTCCAAAACAGTAAACTGATACGCAGGTTAACAAGAAATCCGGAAAGCAGTAGTGTATGTGACTGCTTCTGCACTGGCGAATTTGACCCAGGAGCAGTCTGCCATGAGACTTGTTGTTCTTCAGGACCGCCTTGTTCTTGACGTCATCCTGGCGGATAGGGGCAGGGCCTGTAGAGTGATCGGCTCCAGTTGCTGCGTTTTCATTCCTAATAACGCGCCATCTGTGTACGCAGCAATAACAAGGCTCCACAAGATTGCTCATGATATACATCAAGACCCAGGCACACGGACTTGATACAGTTGGCTCTGGGGTGTAATATCGGCTTGGGGATGGAAAGTGTTGTCATTCCTAGGAATGATACTGCTTATGATATTCAGCTGCTGTCTCTGTCTGCAGTGTGGCCCGGCCATTTGCGGCCTGTGTGCGACTGCATGTGTTCCACATCCACGTATACAAAGGATCAAAGATGAACAAAAGATGCTGTATGATCAAATATACGGTCTCATGAATATAGATGTGTCCTGAAGGGTAAAGTAGGGGACAAGGAGGGAATGAGGAAAATGAACTTTTACATGACCAATATGTCCCCTGCGTGTACCCTATGTTTAATGTATGTGCATGTCATCCATGCATTTTCCCTTAAGTGGCCTGAATAACAAGGCCTCTGCATTTACGTCCTGCATTAGGATGCCAGTCATCAAGTCTCCCATGTAAGAAACGTTAATTTCGTGTTGAGGCCCATGTATTTGCATTGTGCACTCTTAAATCACGATGAACCCGTTTTGTGGCTCAGCCTGAGCCAGTCTCTGAATTAGGGTTTCATGACTCCAGACACTCTGAGAGCTGCAGTTGCGTATCCCTGACCTCGCATACTTCTGGCTCAGCCGAAAGAGGCCCAGCACGGGGTGCCAAGACAGTATTTTGCACAACAGTTATCTGCTTGCTCTACAGAATCACATTCCTGCCCGGTGAAGAAGGTAAACAGAACCCGTCTGCAGAGATAGGGCCTAGCCTTTCTGTCTCCGTTTAAGTAAATTACAGAGCTTGCATCCGTAGAAAGCCCACGGCCCCCACGCAATGAACGAAGAAATATATGCCCTCTCTGGCTCTTAGTGATGAGCGACCTTTGCTTCAGATAATACATCCCCGGACTCAAGATATCAGATAATACCAGACGTGCTGGTCGCCCTGACACTGAAGGCCTCCCTACTAGACTGAATGTCAGCTCCCCCCAGTTAAACGTCAGTTGCACGTCATGATCAAGTTGCGCATACAAGTAGGGCAAAGTTCCAGCTTGCCATGCAACCCCCTCCATGTATCCGCCCACCTATGACTCCTCCTCAAATGCACGCCCACATGCACGCCCACATGCTCTCATCTCTCTTTCTCTTGCTCTGCCTGGAGCGTTCCTCCCTATGTACAAGATTAAAAGGTATATATATTGTACTCTGTAGAGAAGGTTCAGAGAAGACCCTTCCTGAACCTTAGTGGTGATGGAACCGATTCTCCCCTAACTCGAGTTATGAGAATAAAGCCCTTTTGAATCGGACACCACGGACTCTGCCTCTCATTTAATGCGTGACACTTTGTTTATTTAGAAATTATGACAGGGTAATATTTTATTTACCACATAAATCTGGCGCCCGAACAGGAACTTATCCCCTTCCCCACGCGCCGGTGACGTAGGTCCAGCCCTTGCCCCCTTCTACAGCCGTGACGGACTCCGAAGTGCACACGCAGCGGGACTTCCTGCTTACTCCCTCAGGCCCACGGAGGAGACGGACTGCGACCAGGCGTCCACACGAGGCGGTGAGGATCGCGGATCATCCCAACCAGAGCCCAACCCGTGAGAGAGCAAGGTCCGAGGTTCCGAAGACCCACCTGTTCCGAGGCGCATGCGTAGTATCGAGTTTCAAGTATCAAGTTTCCGAGGCCTTCAAGTTCTGCTTCCCGGTGAGTACCACTAAGGGGAACACATAAAGTTAAAGACGTGTCCATTCATATGAACACGGTAAAGACGTGTCCGTTCACACGAACACGGTAAAGACGTGTCTCATTTTTGGGACCGGTATGGCTGTGCTGTATTCCAGTGCATAAAGTTGTAGTTTTTCAAGTACATGTTTAGCTCTCTGTATCAGTTTAGATTGTATTTGTTTTAGTGTTTAATTTTGTTTTAGTGTGAAAGATTGTTGATTGTTTCAGTCTATTCTGTGTGCATTGTGTTTCCATTGTGTTGGTTTCAACATGCCAATGTTTTCTAAATTACGTCAGATAGGGACCAGGAAAGGTATACTAGAAGAGTCAGTTAACATCCCGCCTAGAGACACACCTGGTCATTTTATGTATAATAAGCACGGGCTAGACGCCATTTTGTTTTTAGACTTATGGGTAGATTACACGAAGGATTTGGAGGAGAAATATAGATGGCCTGTCTCGGGAACATGGGATTCTGAATGCATTATGAGAGTAGAGGAAGCGCTATGGAAAAAGAAATCAAGACCCTCTCAGAAAGATGCCATTGAGTTATGGCGCAAAGAGTCACATAGGAGAACAGAGAAAGAATTGAACAAAGCAGAGAGAACTAAACAAGCAGCGGAAAAAGCGAAAGAAAAAGAACTGCGGGAGGAGGGGGAGCGGGTCAAAACAGAACAGGCTGATAGAGAAAGAAATGCCGTCGTTACTGGTATTTATCCTGTCCTCTCGGAAGAACTAGCTAGAATGACCTCCTCAGAAACACCCAGTAGGTCGCGAACGCCACCACCTGTACCATATAGAGTACGTAGAATAAAGCCGACAGCATCCGAGGCTTTTATTTCCTCCTATCTAGATGAGACCCCACCGGACTATGCAAACGCAGATTTCCCTCCGCCCCCACCAGCGGATCAGCTCCAGCAGCTCGTAAAAGAAGACGTGGGGCCCGGGGCAGTAGGAGGAGGGGTGCCTACTGTAGATGTAGCAATTCCACATTGTATATATTATCCAGAACCAGGAAAGGGTTCAATGCTTGCGATTTCAATAAGACTGAGACAAGCCGTCGCATATTTGGACAAATTACCAGACATGAAAGAGCACCTAGATAAAATGTACCGTTTCATTAGAACGGGGGAGGAACCCGATTATATAGTACAAGCCATGCTACACAGAAAGGTTGGGGTTAAGAATTATATCCTACGTTTTATTATTAACTGCCTGATCAGGGAACAAGACGGAGGAGACGGAGATGTAAAACCTGGTTTGATAGAATGGAGTGACCACATAGATGCCGGTCGACATGATAAACAGGGACAGACAGAGAGCATGTACAAGAAAATACAAAAGGAAATATTAGAAATACACAAAACAGGGTCTGACGAGAAGAGTGAGTCATCAACGGAAGAGATAGATTCAGAAAACAAGGCAAAAGACAAAATGAATTATGTAGGCAATGCACGACGGTTTGACAGGCCCAAGTGCCTCGACTACCGTAAACAGGGGCCAGCTATGAAAGAAAGATATTCCCTTGAAAATCTGTTCCAAGTTACTGAAAAAGCCCTGAAACAACGGATAGGGAGCGAGCGATCTCCCACCCCACACGAAATGGAGTTGGCCCGATCAGCCACCCAGTGGGTGTCAAATTCTAATATATATAGCAGTGATATATTGGCCCAGACTTTCTTGAGCCTTCCACCGAACGAACAGCGTTTGGCTGGTATTTACATGGTTCAACATTTAATAACGTTGTATGAGAGTCAATATTCCGATCCCGGTCAATTGTATAAATTATTGGACGACATGCTTCTAGACAGATGGACAGGCCTGGGTACTGAATTAATTAATGTCATCCTGGATCAACGACATAAGTACCTGCATTCTCTGACCACATGCATGCTTCCCGCCCCACACCACGACAGAAAGCACCTATACGTAGACAGACAGAACCCCCTACGATAGGTACATCCCGTCAAAAATGAAAACAATGAGTTGCAACGGGTGTATGTTTACACCTCCTTGACGAAATTGGAAATACTGGAAATGAAAAAGATGTTGCCTTGCCATGATAAAGACCCAGGGGGGTTTCACCGAGAATTAAAAGACATCCTCCGCATAGGAGATTATACGTACGCTGACATTCTGAAATTATTGAAAGTACTGTTGCCTGCAGGTATTTATGAAAAGGTTAAGGAAAAAGACTGGGAGGTAGGCGAGAAAAAGTTAAGTTGGGTTGCACTGGAAATGGAAGAAAAAGGCAGGCTCCCGGGGGTTGGTCTTGGGGACAAAGCTAAGGAACTGCCTGAACTCCTGATACAGGTTTTACCGAGACTATTGATTACTAAAAAGGAAGACTGGGATGCTATTTCAGCCTGTAAACAAAAACAAGAAGAGGACACAAGTGATTTCTATTCTAGATTTATGAAATGCTTTACTATTAATAGTGGCCTTAAGCCAGGTAGCGAATCATATCCACATCTTTTCGTGAGCAAATTAGTAGAGAATTCCTTACCCCAGATCAAGAATAGAGTACTGAAGGTTGAGAGTACTTGGCAAGCAAACAGTCCTTCACAAATGTTACAGATGCTACAATATCACCAGAGCAGAATTAGAGAAGAGCAGGATCAGGAAAAGAGACGCATGAAAGAGACAAAAATGAAGGTGCTGGTTGCCCAAACGGTACTGGCAAATACGAACAAAATTAGCACGACACCTGTCAAGGGGAACTGTAATTATTGCAAACAACCAGGTCACTATGTAAAGGAATGTGCTGTCCTGAAACACAATATAGCTACAGGCAAGACAAAAGAACGACAATACACTCCTAGGCAAAATAGCACCCAACAGAACACACAGCAGACAGTAGCGAATTTTCCACCTTCACCACCGCCTGTTCATGCCGCACCACAAATGTATCAGTACACACAGTCAGACTATCCAGAATATCAACAGTTCTCATGAAACAGCCTTGAGAGGGAAGTTGGCTTGCCAACTTCTTGAGGTTCCTGTAGATCAAGAGGGTCCGTATGTACATAGTCATGTACTAGGACAGGACCGAAAGTTTCTGATTGACACAGGGGCGAGCAGAACTACCATCAGCCATGACGAGGTTCCAGGGGCACCTCTCTCGGGCTCACAGAATGTTTCCCTGGGATTTTCAGGAAAGCCTATTGTTAATGAAGTATCGAAGCCAATCTCCCTCGGGGTTGGCCCACTGTCACGTACCACAGACTTGCTACTTACTAAATCATGTCCAGAAAACGTACTTGGTATGAAGACATTAAAAGAACTAGGAGCAGTTATCTGTTGTTCTGCAGAGGGAGTGCGACTGTTCTTACGTGATTTTAAGGGACAGAATGTGCCACAGCTCCTATGGGCACAAGGACCGACTGACGTAGGTTACATGATCATAACACCACACCATGTCACTCTCAAAGCAGGAGTAGTACTACCACGTATTAGACAATACAAGTTACCACCTGATGCCGAAGTAGCCTTATTGAAAATAGTTGACGAGCTCATTTCATGAGGGGTAGTAGTAGAGACCGACACGAATGTATGTAACTCGCCTGTCATTCCTGTCCTTAAGCGATCTGACCCTAGTGTACTACCAGTGTACTGACTAGTTGTTGACCTACGAGAATTGAATAAATGTGTAGTACCACAATATCCAGTGGTTCCAGACGTTTCTTCATTACTGACTGCTATTGATTCTGAGGCAACGTTCTTTACTGTCATTGACTTGAAGAATGCTTTCTTTAGTGTTCCCATTCATCCAGATAGCCAATATCTTTTCGGATTTAGTTTAAAAGGGTGTAGCTTTGTATTTACGAGAGCTCCACAAGGTTTTACAGAAAGCCCTAGCATTTACAGTCAGGCATTAAAAAGACAGCTGGACAGTATTAGCATGCCTCCCAACACTGCTCTACTCCAGTACGTAGACGACATCCTAATTACAGCACGATCAGAACCGGAATGCGAAAATGCATCACTGACAGTTTTACACTTTCTGGCAGACAAGGGGCACAAAGTGTCCCCTTCAAAGTTACAGTTCTGTGAACAGCAAGTGGTGTACCTTGGACACTTACTGTCCAAGGAGGGTAGACAGCTAACACCAGAACGTATACAGCTCATTTCTAACCTTTCACAGCCCAAGACACAAAAGGATGTACGGGCCTTCATTGGCCTCACTTCATACTGTAGGCAATGGATTCCCCAGTATGCCTATCTAGCCAAACCACTCATACAATTGACAACACAGGAGGCAGCGTCTTCGACTGTCCTCCCTTGGACACAAGAACATACCTTGGCATTTGAGGAATTAAAAAGAGCATTATGTCAAGCGCCAGTACTAGCGACTCCTAGTTACAGTAAACCTTTTATGCTTTTCGTAACTGAACGGGATGGAACAGCGTTATCTGTCCTCACACAAGATCAAGCAGGAAAACACAAGCCTTGTGCTTATTTTTCTAGTACACTGGACCCAGTGGCCCAGGCTCTGCCTGCGTGCCTGAAGTCGGTTGCAGCAACAGCTCTAGCCATAAGACAAAGTGACTCGATAGTGCTGGGACACCCCCTGACAGTACAGGTACCGCATGCAGTGGAGGTTCTCTTAAACAGGACACAGACACAACATTTGACTATAGCGAGACTGACAGGATATGAACTGACATTATTTCAACCACACATAGAGATCAGACGATGTAATATTCTAAACCCTGCTACACTTTTGCCCTCAAGTACAGTAAATGCACCACCACATGACTGTGTGGAAGTAATGAATATAGTGACGAAACCAAGACAAGACCTGACAGATATTGCACTTCCAGACCCTGACCTAACACTCTATGTAGACGGATCATGCATGAGAACGAGTACAGGAGAGTTAGTAGCAGCATATGCCGTGACCACTGCTACTGAAGTCATAGAGTCACAAAGAATAGACACACTGTCAGCACAAGCAGCAGAGCTCATCGCTCTGACACAAGCCTGCAGAAGAGCTAAGCACTTAAGAGTGAACATTTATACCGATTCACAATATGCTTTTGGCGTAGTTCATGATTTCGGAGTACTATGGAGGGAGAGAGGTTTCTTGACCTCTCATGGGGCCAAAATTCAGCACGGCCCGCTTATCCAAGCCCTGTTGGAAGCAATACATTTACCTACAGCCATAGCTATCCTGAAATGCAAAGCTCACAACAAAGTTACAGACACCATTTCCCAGGGTAATGACCTGGCAGACCGAACTGCTAAACTTACAGCCCAGACACCAACAGACACGACAAGGACAGAGGTACCATTAGTGACAAAAAGTATGACAGTCAGGGATCCTTCTCAAGATGTACTCGACATACAGACACATGCCACTACAGATGAAATAAAGAAATGGACTGAACAAGGAGGGGTCCAGACTGACCAAGGTTTGATGACTAAGGGAAAAGGCACATGGTTTCTTCCAGATTCCATGGTACAAGTAATCATAAACACAACACATAGTCCAGCACACTTGGGAGAGAAGGCAATGATAGACAGTTTACAGAATATCTGGTTTAACAAGCACCTGCGTGCAGCAGCGAAACAGAAAGTACGAACATGTATGATCTGTTGCCAGTTCAATCCAGGTAAAGGCATCCCGGTGGAACAAGGCGGATTTCATCCTCCTGACCACCCTTTTGAGGTCCTCCAGATGGATTACATCCAAATGGACAGATGTAGAGGTTACAAGTATGTCTTGGTAGTTGTGTGTGCACTATCTAGATGGACAGAAGCGTATCCTGTTTCAGATTATACTGCTGTGACAACCGCCAGGCAATTGGTGCGCGAATTCTTTCCCAGATACGGATTGCCCCGTGTCATCTACTCAGACAATGGTCAGCCATTTTCCTCTGAATTAATGAAACAAGTGTCTCTTCTGTTAGGATATAATTGGAAGTTCCATTGTGTACGACACCCTGAAGCAGCAGGCCTTGTAGAAAGACATAATCAGACAATGAAGACGAAACTAGCAAAGATCTGTGCAGAAAAGGGCATGGATTGGATGGTAGTCTTGCCGGTTGCCCTCTTTTACATGCGTATGGTAGCTCATTCCAGAACAGGCCTATCTCCGTATGAAGTAGTTTTCGGTAGACCGCCAAATATGTGGGGTACGCCTATGCCTAAGAAAATAACTGATGTTGACAGTAACATGCTGACAGATTACCTGGCTTCCTTGATGTCTGCACTACTCTCTTGTCGTTCACAGGTTGCTGCCGCCTTCCCTGACAACACCCAGGTCAAGGAACACGCCATAGTCCCTGCTGATTTCATCTTCGTGCGGAACTTTGATCGATCAAGCCCCCTTGAGCCGCGTTGGAAGGTGCCGAAGTTAGTGTTACTGACCACGAGGACTGCTATCAAAGTCGAAGGAAGAAAAGGATGGCTTCATGCCCATCATTGCAAACGGTACTTTGGACAATCTGGAACTTTGGTAAAGAATAAAGACATTAAAGACATTACAGACTTTGCGCCGCCTTTGCTAGAAAAGACTCCACAGCAAGAGTATAGGTCTAAGTTACGATCTAGTAAGTCAGACGAGGTTTAATTGTCTAACTCCACTAGGTGGTGAATCGGTTAGACTAGATTTCTGACATGTATAAGATCGCATACGAGAATAATAAGAAGAGCAAAATGAAAGAGAAATACTGCAAGATATTACGTAGTAGATGTATAGTTTCTTTGATTATTCTTTTTTTTCTGTGCATCGTTATAATCTGTGTTAGTTTAATACTACATGTTTTCTTTCCTCCTTTTGCCTCACATATGCACTCTTCCCTTAACAACACCGTAGAGCATACATTCAGTGACCTGCCACCCCATGAACTGTCATATCGACTTGCCCTGCGTAACAATACTTTCATTCGAATGTTACACCGTTCTCATCAGACCAGCAATGCGACTGATTGCTGGGTATGTGGCCAACTCCCACCTTATCAAAAGACGAAGGGAGTTCTGCCCTTCTTCCCTTTACCGTTCTCCCACAATGGTTCGTGCGGAGCATGGTTTGCCTTAATGACCTCACTGGACAGAAAGTCCATAGTTTACCAAGATGAATGGATATATGGAAACTTGAATAAAGTAATGAATGAGGCATGTTTTCCAGACAAAGACGGATTTCCCCAAAGGAAGGGAACCGATCTAGAAAATGAAGAGTACGAGCAAGAAAATGCATCCGTTAGTTTTGTAATGCTGAACGTTCAGCCCATGCAAAATATAGGTCCACCGTTTATTTCAGTCCTACCGGTAAAAGGTGATTTATGTGTTAGAAAGAAAGGCTCAGTACATATGGGACACAGCGAGTGTAAAGCTGTAGTAGAGTTTAACGATAAAGGACAGTCTTCTTTCAAAACATCACGCCATACCTATTTCATTTGCTGTCAGACAGCCTATGTACATCTGCCCCCAGACTGGGGTGGGACATGTTATATAGCGTTCCTGCTGCCACCCGTCTTTCTGGCCCCATCCCATTACCATCGAGATTCACGACTAGAGCATGTTAGACAAAGGAGAGAGACCGATGCTTCAGAGATCGATCAGACTGAAACAGCTTGGGAGCAATATACAGATTTCAACAAAGGATTCTTTTTCTTCATAGGTCCCGTCCAAAACAGTAAACTGATACGCAGGTTAACAAGAACTATGGAAGCAGTATTGTATGTGACTGCTTCTGCTCTGGCGAATTTGACCCAGGAGCAGTCTGCCATGAGACTTGTTGTTCTTCAGAACCGCCTTGTTCTTGACGTCATCCTGGCGGATAGGGGCAGGGCCTGTAGAGTGATCGGCTCCAGTTGCTGCGTTTTCATTCCTAATAACGAGCCATCTGTGTTCGCAGCAATAACAAGGCTCCACAAGATTGCTCATGATATACATCAAGACCCAGGCACATGGACTTGATCCAGTTGGCTCTGGGGTGTAATATCGGCTTGGGGATGGAAAGTGTTGTCATTCCTAGGAATGATACTGCTTATGATATTTGGCTGCTGTCTCTGTCTGCAGTGTGGCCCGGCCATTTGCGGCCTGTGTGCGACTGCCTGTGTTACACATCCACGTATACAAAGGATCAAAGATGAACAAATGATGCTGTATGATCAAATATACGGTCTCATGAATATAGATGTGTCCTGAAGGGTAAAGTAGGGGACAAGGGGGAATGAGGAAAATGAACTTTTACATGACCAATATGTCCCCTGCGTGTACCCTATGTTTAATGTATGTGCATGTCATCCATGCATTTTCCCTTAAGTGGCCTGAATAACAAGGCCTCTGCATTTACGTCCTGCATTAGGATGCCACTCATCAAGTCTCCCATGTAAGAAACGTTAATTTCGTGTTGAGGCCCATGTATTTGCATTGTGCACTCTTAAATCACGATGAACCCGTTTTGTGGCTCAGCCTGAGCCAGTCTCTGAATTAGGGTTTCATGACTCCAGACACTCTGAGAGCTGCAGTTGCGTATCCCCGACCTCGCATACTTCTGGCTCAGCCGAAAGAGGCCCAGCACGGGGTGCCAAGACAGTATTTTGCACAACAGTTATCTGCTTGCTCTACAGAATCACATTCCTGCCCGGTGAAGAAGGTAAACAGAACCCATCTGCAGAGATAGGGCCTAGCCTTTCTGTCTCCGTTTAAGTAAATTACAGAGCTTGCATCCGTAGAAAGCCCACGGCCCCCACGCAATGAACGAAGAAATATATGCCCTCTCTGGCTCTTAGTGATGAGCGACCTTTGCTTCAGATAATACATCCCCGGACTCAAGATATCAGATAGTACCAGACGTGCTGGTCGCCCTGACACTGAAGGCCTCCCTACTAGACTGAATGTCAGCTCCCCCCAGTTACACGTCAGTTGCACGTCATGATCAAGTTGCGCACACAAGTAGGGCAAAGTTCCAGCTTGCCATGCAACCCCCTCCATGTATCCACCCACCTATGACTCCTCCTCAAATGCACGCCCACATGCACGCCCACATGCTCTTATCTCTCTTTCTCTTGCTCTGCCTGGAGCGTTCCTCCCTATGTACAAGATTAAAAGGTATATATATTGTACTCTGTAAAGAAGGTTCAGAGAAGACCCTTCCTGAACCTTAGTGGTGATGGAACGATTCTCCCCTAACTCGAGTTATGAGAATAAAGCCCTTTTGAATCGGACACCACGGACTCTGCCTCTCATTTAATGCATGACACTTTGTTTATTTAGAAATTATGACAGGGTAATATTTTATTTACCACATAAATAGGGCGCCCGAACAGGAACTTATCCCCTTCCCCACGCGCCGGTGACGTAGGTCCAGCCCTTGCCCCCTTCTACAGCCGTGACGGACTCCGAAGTGCACACGCAGCGGGACTTCCTGCTTACTCCCTCAGGCCCACGGAGGAGACGGACTGCGACCAGGCGTCCACACGAGGCGGTGAGGATCGCGGATCATCCCAACCAGAGCCCAACCCGTGAGAGAGCAAGGTCCGAGGTTCCGAAGACCCACCTGTTCCGAGGCGCATGCGTAGTATCGAGTTTCAAGTATCAAGTTTCCGAGGCCTTCAAGTTCTGCTTCCCGGTGAGTACCACTAAGGGGAACACATAAAGTTAAAGACGTGTCCATTCATATGAACACGGTAAAGACGTGTCCGTTCACACGAACACGGTAAAGACGTGTCTCATTTTTGGGACCGGTATGGCTGTGCTGTATTCCAGTGCATAAAGTTGTAGTTTTTCAAGTACATGTTTAGCTCTCTGTATCAGTTTAGATTGTATTTGTTTTAGTGTTTAATTTTGTTTTAGTGTGAATGATTGTTGATTGTTTCAGTCTATTCTGTGTGTATTGTGTTTCCATTGTGTTGGTTTCAACATGCCACGGTTTTCTAAATTACGTCACATAGGGACCAGGAAAGGTATACTAGAAGAGTCAGTTAACATCCCGCCTAGAGACACACCTGGTCATTTTATGTATAATAAGCACGGGCTAGACGCCATTTTGTTTTTAGACTTATGGGTAGATTACACGAAGGATTTGGAGGAGAAATATAGATGGCCTGTCTCGGGAACATGGGATTCTGAATGCATTATGAGAGTAGAGGAAGCGCTATGGAAAAAGAAATCAAGACCCTCTCAGAAAGATGCCATTGAGTTATGGCGCAAAGAGTCACATAGGAGAACAGAGAAAGAATTGAACAAAGCAGAGAGAACTAAACAAGCAGCGGAAAAAGCGAAAGAAAAAGAACTGCGGGAGGAGGGGGAGCGGGTCAAAACAGAACAGGCTGATAGAGAAAGAAATGCCGTCGTTACTGGTATTTATCCTGTCCTCTCGGAAGAACTAGCTAGAATGACCTCCTCAGAAACACCCAGTAGGTCGCGAACGCCACCACCTGTACCATATAGAGTACGTAGAATAAAGCCGACAGCATCCGAGGCTTTTATTTCCTCCTATCTAGATGAGACCCCACCGGACTATGCAAACGCAGATTTCCCTCCGCCCCCCACCAGCGGATCAGCTCCAGCAGCTCGTAAAAGAAGACGCGGGGCCCGGGGCAGTAGGAGGAGGGGTGCCTACTGTAGATGTAGCAATTCCACATTGTATATATGATCCAGAACCAGGAAAGGGTTCAATGCTTGCGATTTCAATAAGACTGAGACAAGCCGTCGCATATTTGGACAAATTACCAGACATGAAAGAGCACCTAGATAAAATGTACAGTTTCATTAGAACGGGGGAGGAACCCGATTGTATAGTACACGCCATGCTACACAGAAAGGTTGGGGTTTAGAATTATATCCTACGTTTTATTATTAACTGCCTGATCAGGGAACAAGACGGAGGAGACGGAGATTTAAAACCTGGTTTGATAGAATGGAGTGACCACATAGATGCCGGTCGACATGATAAACAGGGACAGACAGAGAGCATGTACAAGAAAATACAAAAGGAAATATTAGAAATACACAGAACAGGGTCTGACGAGAAGAGTGAGTCATCAACGGAAGAGGTAGATTCAGAAAACAAGGCAAAAGACAAAATGAATTATGTAGGCAATGCACAACGGTTTGACAGGCCCAAGTGCCTCGACTACCGTAAACAGGGGCCAGCTATAAAAGAAAGATATTCCCTTGAAAATCTGTTCCAAGTTACTGAAAAAGCCCTGAAACAACGGATAGGGAGCGAGCGATCTCCCACCCCACACGAAATGGAGTTGGCCCGATCAGCCACCCAGTGGGTGTCAAATTCTAATATAAATAGCAGTGATATATTGGCCCAGACTTTCTTGAGCCTTCCACCGAACGAACAGAGTTTGGCTGGAATTTACATGGTTCAACATTTAATAACGTTGTATGAGAGTCAACATTCCGATCCCGGTCAATTGTATAAATTATTGGACGACATGCTTCTAGACAGATGGACAGGCCTGGGTACTGAATTAATTAATGTCATCCTGGATCAACGACATAAGTACCTGCATTCTCTGACCACATGCATGCTTCCCGCCCCACACCACGACAGAAAGCACCTATACGTAGACAGACAGAACCCCCTACGAGAGGTACATTCCGTCAAAAATGAAAACAATGAGTTGCAACGGGTATATGTTTACACCCCCTTGACGAAATTGGAAATACTGGAAATGAAAAAGATGTTGCCTTGCCATGATAAAGACCCGGGGGGGTTTCACCGAGAATTAAAAGACACCCTCCGCATAGGAGATTATACGTACGCTGACATTCTGAAATTATTGAAAGTACTGTTGCCTGCAGGTATTTATGAAAAGGTTAAGGAAAAAGACTGGGAGGTAGGCGAGAAAAAGTTAAGTTGGGTTGCACTGGAAACGGAAGAAAAAGGCAGGCTCCCGGGGGTTGGTCTTGGGGACAAAGCTAAGGAACTGCCTGAACTCCTGATACAGGTTTTACCTAGACTATTGATTACTAAAAAGGAAGACTGGGATGCTATTTCAGCCTGTAAACAAAAACAAGAAGAGGACACAAGTGATTTCTATTCTAGATTTGAGAAATGCTTTACTATTAATAGTGGCCTTAAGCCAGGTAGCGAATCATATCCACATCTTTTCGTGAGCAAATTAGTAGAGAATTCCTTACCCCAGATCAAGAATAGAGTACTGAAGGTTGAGAGTACTTGGCAAGCAAACAGTCCTTCACAAATGTTACAGATGCTACAATATCACCAGAACAGAATTAGAGAAGAGCAGGATCAGGAAAAGAGACGCATGAAAGAGACAAAAATGAAGGTGCTGGTTGCCCAAACGGTACCGGCAAATACGAACAAAATTAGCACGACACCTGTCAAGGGGAACTGTAATTATTGCAAACAACCAGGTCACTATGTAAAGGAATGTGCTGTCCTGAAACACAATATAGCTACAGGCAAGACAAAAGAACGACAATGCACTCCTAGGCAAAATAGCACCCAACAGAACACACAGCAGACAGTAGCGAATTTTCCACCTCCACCACCGCCTGTTCATGCCGCACCACAAATGTATCAGTACACACAGTCAGACTATCCAGAATATCAACAGTTCTCATGAAACAGCCTTGAGAGGGAAGTTGGCTTGCCAACTTCTTGAGGTTCCTGTAGATCAAGAGGGTCCGTATGTACATAGTCATGTACTAGGACAGGACCGAAAGTTTCTGATTGACACAGGGGCGAGCAGAACTACCATCAGCCATGACGAGGTTCCAGGGGCACCTCTCTCGGGCTCACAGAATGTTTCCCTGGGATTTTCAGGAAAGCCTATTGTTAATGAAGTATCGAAGCCAGTCTCCCTCGGGGTTGGCCCACTGTCACGTACCACAGACTTGCTACTTACTAAATCATGTCCAGAAAACTTACTTGGTATGAAGACATTAAAAGAACTAGGAGCAGTTATCTGTTGTTCTCCAGAGGGAGTGGGACTGTTCTTACGAGATTTTAAGGGACATTATGTGCTGACTGATTTTGACCACAGACTCCAGAATGTGCCACAGCTCCTATGGGCACAAGGACCGACTGACGTAGGTTACATGAACATAACACCACACCATGTCACTCTCAAAGCAGGAGTAGTACTACCACGTATTAGACAATACAAGTTACCACCTGATGCCGAAGTAGCCTTATTGAAAATAGTTGACGAGCTCATTTCATGAGGGGTAATAGTAGAGACCGACTCGAATGTATGTAACTCGCCTGTCATTCCTGTCCTTAAGCGATCTGACCCTAGTGTACTACCAGTGTACTGACTAGTTGTTGACCTACGAGAATTGAATAAATGTGTAGTACCACAATATCCAGTGGTTCCAGACATTTCTTCATTACTGACTGCTATTGATTCTGAGGCAACGTTCTTTACTGTCATTGACTTGAAGAATGCTTTCTTTAGTGTTCCCATTCATCCAGATAGCCAATATCTTTTCGGATTTAGTTTAAAAGGGCGTAGCTTTGTATTTACGAGAGCTCCACAAGGTTTTACAGAAAGCCCTAGCATTTACAGTCAGGCATTAAAAAGACAGCTGGACAGTATTAGCATGCCTCCCAACACTGCTCTACTCCAGTACGTAGACGACATCCTAATTACAGCACGATCAGAACCGGAATGCGAAAATGCATCACTGACAGTTTTACACTTTCTGGCAGACAAGGGGCACAAAGTGTCCCCTTCAAAGTTACAGTTCTGTGAACAGCAAGTGGTGTACCTTGGACACTTACTGTCCAAGGAGGGTAGACAGCTAACATCAGAACGTATACAGCTCATTTCTAACCTTTCACAGCCCAAGACACAAAAGAATGTACGGGCCTTCATTGGCCTCACTTCATACTGTAGGCAATGGATTCCCCAGTATGCCTATCTAGCCAAACCACTCATACAATTGACAACACAGGAGGCAGCGTCTTCGACTGTCCTCCCTTGGACACAAGAACATACCTTGGCATTTGAGGAATTAAAAAGAGCGTTATGTCAAGCGCCAGTTCTAGCGACTCCTAGTTACAGTAAACCTTTTATGCTTTTCGTAACTGAACGGGATGGAACAGCGTTATCTGTCCTCACACAAGATCAAGCAGGAAAACACAAGCCTTGTGCTTATTTTTCTAATACACTGGACCCAGTGGCCCAGGCTCTGCCTGCGTGCCTGAAATCGGTTGCAGCAACAGCTCTAGCCATAAGACAAAGTGACTCGATAGTGCTGGGACACCCCCTGACAGTACAGGTACCGCATGCAGTGGAGGTTCTCTTAAACAGGACACAGACACAACATTTGACTATAGCGAGACTGACAGGATATGAACTGACATTATTTCAACCACACATAGAGATCAGACGATGTAATATTCTAAACCCTGCTACACTTGTGCCCTCAAGTACAGTAAATGCACCACCAAATGACTGTGTGGAAGTAATGAATATAGTGACGAAACCAAGACAAGACCTGACAGATATTGCACTTCCAGACCCTGACCTAACACTCTATGTAGACGGATCATGCATGAGAACGAGTGCAGGAGAGTTAGTAGCAGCATATGCCGTGACCACTGCTACTGAAGTCATAGAGACACAAAGAATAGACACACTGTCAGCACAAGCAGCAGAGCTCATCGCTCTGACACAAGCCTGCATAAGAGCTAAGCACTTAAGAGTGAACATTTATACCGATTCACAATATGCTTTTGGCGTAGTTCATGATTTCGGAGTACTATGGAGGGAGAGAGGTTTCTTGACCTCTTATGGGGCCAAAATTCAGCACGGCCCACTTATCCAAGCCCTGTTGGAAGCAATACATTTACCTACAGCCATAGCTATCCTGAAATGCAAAGCTCACACCAAAGTTACAGACACCATTTCCCAGGGTAATGACCTGGCAGACCGAACTGCTAAACTTACAGCCCAGACACCAACAGACACGACAAGGACAGAGGTACCATTAGTGACAAAAAGTATGACAGTCAGGGATCCTTCTCAAGATGTACTCGACATACAGACACATGCCACTACAGATGAAATAAAGAAATGGACTGAACAAGGAGGGGTCCAGACTGACCAAGGTTGGATGACTAAGGGAAAAGGCACATGGTTTCTTCCAGATTCCATGGTACAAGTAATCATAAACACAACACATAGTCCAGCACACTTGGGAGAGAAGGCAATGATAGACAGCTTACAGAATATCTGGTTTAACAAGCACCTGCGTGCAGCAGCGAAACAGAAAGTACGAACATGTATGATCTGTTGCCAGTTCAATCCAGGTAAAGGCATCCCGGTGGAACAAGGCGGATTTCATCCTCCTGACCACCCTTTTGAGGTCCTCCAGATGGATTACATCCAAATGGACAGATGTAGAGGTTACAAGTATGTCTTGGTAGTTGTGTGTGCACTATCTAGATGGACAGAAGCGTATCCTGTTTCAGATTATACTGCTGTGACAACCGCCAGGCAATTGGTGCGCGAATTCTTTCCCAGATACGGATTGCCCCGTGTCATCTACTCAGACAATGGTCAGCCATTTTCCTCTGAATTAATGAAACAAGTGTCTCTTCTGTTAGGATATAATTGGAAGTTCCATTGTGTACGACACCCTGAAGCAGCAGGCCTTGTAGAAAGACATAATCAGACAATGAAGACGAAACTAGCAAAGATCTGTGCAGAAAAGGGCGTGGATTGGATGGTAGTCTTGCCGGTTGCCCTCTTTTACATGCGTATGGTAGCTCATTCCAGAACAGGCCTATCTCCGTATGAAGTAGTTTTCGGTAGACCGCCAAATTTGTGGGGTACGCCTATGCCTAAGAAAATAACTGATGTTGACAGTAACATGCTGACAGATTACCTGGCTTCCTTGATGTCTGCACTACTCTCTTGTCGTTCACAGGTTGCTGCCGCCTTCCCTGACAACACCCAGGTCAAGGAACACGCCATAGTCCCTGGTGATTTCGTCTTCGTACGGAACTTTGATCGATCAAGCCCCCTTGAGCCGCGTTGGAAGGCGCCGAAGTTAGTGTTACTGACCACGAGGACTGCTATCAAAGTCGAAGGAAGAAAAGGATGGCTTCATGCCCATCATTGCAAACGGTACTTTGGACAATCTGGAACTTTGGTAAAGAATAAAGACATTAAAGACATTACAGACTTTGCGCCGCCTTTGCTAGAAAAGACTCCACAGCAAGAGTATAGGTCTAAGTTACGATTTAGTAAGTCAGACGAGGTTTAATTGTCTAAGTATACTAGGTGGTGAATCGGTTAGACTAGATTTCTGACATGTATAAGATCGCATACGAGAATAATAAGAAGAGCAAAATGAAAGAGAAATACTGCAAGATATTACGTAGTAGATGTATAGTTTCTTTGATTATTCTTTTTTTTCTGTGCATCGTTATAATCTGTGTTAGTTTAATACTACATGTTTTCTTTCCTCCTTTTGCCTCACATATGCACTCTTCCCTTAACAACACTGTAGAGCATACATTCAGTGACCTGCCACCCCATGAACTGTCATATCGACTTGCCCTGCGTAACAATACTTTCATTCGAATGTTACACCGTTCTCATCAGACCAGCAATGCGACTGATTGCTGGGTATGTGGCCAACTCCCACCTTATCAAAAGACGAAGGGAGTTCTGCCCTTCTTCCCTTTACCGTTCTCCCACAATGGTTCGTGCGGAGCATGGTTTGCCTTAATGACCTCACTGGACAGAAAGTCCATAGTTTACCAAGATGAATGGATATATGGAAACTTGAATAAAGTAATGAATGAGGCATGTTTTCCAGACAAAGACGGATTTCCCCAAAGGAAGGGAACCGATCTAGAAAATGAAGAGTACGAGCAAGAAAATGCATCCGTTAGTTTTGTAATGCTGAACGTTCAGCCCATGCAAAATATAGGTCCACCGTTTATTTCAGTCCTACCGGTAAAAGGTGATTTATGGGTTAGAAAGAAAGGCTCAGTACATATGGGACACAGCGAGTGTAAAGCTGTAGTAGAGTTTAACGATAAAGGACAGTCTTCTTTCAAAACATCACGCCATACCTATTTCATTTGCGGTCAGACAGCCTATGTACATCTGCCCCCAGACTGGGGTGGGACATGTTATATAGCGTTCCTGCTGCCACCCGTCTTTCTGGCCCCATCCCATTACCATCGAGATTCACGACTAGAGCATGTTAGACAAAGGAGAGAGACCGATGCCTCAGAGATCGATCAGACTGAAACAGCTTGGGAGCAATATACAGATTTCAACAAAGGATTCTTTTTCTTCATAGGTCCCGTCCAAAACAGTAAACTGATACGCAGGTTAACAAGAACTCTGGAAGCAGTAGTGAATGTGACTGCTTCTGCTCTGGCGAATTTGACCCAGGAGCAGTCTGCCATGAGACTTGTTGTTCTTCAGAACCGCCTTGTTCTTGACGTCATCCTGGCGGATAGGGGCAGGGCCTGTAGAGTGATCGGCTCCAGTTGCTGCGTTTTCATTCCTAATAACGCGCCATCTGTGTACGCAGCAATAACAAGGCTCCACAAGATTGCTCATGATATACATCAAGACCCAGGCACATGGACTTGATCCAGTTGGCTCTGGGGTGTAATATCGGCTTGGGGATGGAAGGTGTTGTCATTCCTAGGAATGATACTGCTTATGATATTCGGCTGCTGTCTGTGTCTGCAGTGTGGCCCGGCCATTTGCGGCCTGTGTGCGACTGCCTGTGTTCCACATCCACGTATACAAAGGATCAAAGATGAACAAATGATGCTGTATGATCAAATATACGGTCTCATGAATATAGATGTGTCCTGAAGGGTAAAGTAGGGGACAAGGAGGGAATGAGGAAAATGAACTTTTACATGAGCAATATGTCCCCTGCGTGTACCCTATGTTTAATGTATGTGCATGTCATCCATGCATTTTCCCTTAAGTGGCCTGAATAACAAGGCCTCTGCATTTACGTCCTGCATTAGGATGCCAGTCATCAAGTCTCCCATGTAAGAAACGTTAATTTCGTGTTGAGGCCCATGTATTTGCATTGTGCACTCTTAAATCACGATGAACCCGTTTTGTGGCTCAGCCTGAGCCAGTCTCTGAATTAGGGTTTCATGACTCCAGACACTCTGAGAGCTGCAGTTGCGTATCCCTGACCTCGCATACTTCTGGCTCAGCCGAAAGAGGCCCAGCACGGGGTGCCAAGACAGTATTTTGCACAAGTTATCTGCTTGCTCTACAGAATCACATTCCTGCCCGGTGAAGAAAGTAAACAGAACCCGTCTGCAGAGATAGGGCCTAGCCTTTCTGTCTCCGTTTAAGTAAATTACAGAGCTTGCATCCGTAGAAAGCCCACGGCCCCCACGCAATGAACGAAGAAATATATGCCCTCTCTGGCTCTTAGTGATGAGCGACCTTTGCTTCAGATAATACATCCCCGGACTCAAGATATCAGATAATACCAGACGTGCTGGTCGCCCTGACACTGAAGGCCTCCCTACTAGACTGAATGTCAGCTCCCCCCAGTTACACGTCAGTTGCACGTCATGATCAAGTTGCGCACACAAGTAGGGCAAAGTTCCAGCTTGCCATGCAACCCCCTCCATGTATCCACCCACCTATGACTCCTCCTCAAATGCACGCCCACATGCACGCCCACATGCTCTTATCTCTCTTTCTCTTGCTCTGCCTGGAGCGTTCCTCCCTATGTACAAGATTAAAAGGTATATATTTTGTACTCTGTAAAGAAGGTTCAGAGAAGACCCTTCCTGAACCTTAGTGGTGATGGAACCGATTCTCCCCTAACTCGAGTTATGAGAATAAAGCCCTTTTGAATCGGACACCACGGACTCTGCCTCTCATTTAATGCATGACACTTTGTTTATTTAGAAATCATGACAGGGTAATATTTTATTTACCACATGCGGCACAACAGGAGGGGACGGAGGTGGTGGTTGGGACACAGGCCTGTCCCTCTGCAACGCCACTTGCTGGCCAATGAGGTCCACCATCTGTCCCAGGCAGTTATCGATGGACCTCATCAGCAGGATGAGCTCCCTTAATAGTTCATCAGACCGGCCACTTTGTCCCTGAACCTCTTGGTAGGCCTCCACAACTCTGGTGAAGTGGTCCAGGGATGGTGTCCACTCCTCCCGAGGTCTGGTGTTTACCCTGGCCCTCCCACCTGCTCTGCTGCCACGGACCTCTTCCTCGCCACTGGTGCGTCACGCACTGCCTCCCTGCCCGCCACAGGTGTTGCTGCGGGCTGGTCATCCCTAGGGACAGGGAGGGTGCTGCAGTTGGTTCTGGTCGTAGTGGTGGTGTTGGTGGCAGTGGCGGTGGTGGCGGTGGCGGTTGCGGTGGAACCAGAGGCTGGGACAGCAGGGGTCTGCTGCGTTGTTGTTGCAGCAGAGGTGGTGTTGGCGAGGATGGGGGCCTGGGACCTCTGGGTCTGTGGCACACCAGATGGGCCGGGCTGGAGCTCATCATCCAGACTGTCCTGGGAGTCCGCATCTGTGAGTCCATGTGCTGGAGGTGTAGACTGGCGCTGCTGGTCATTGGTGTGGTCCTCAGCAGTGAGTTCTTCATCACCTGTGGAGTAGATGGGGAGTGGTCAGTGTTTCCGTAATCTGCGTATCATCATCTGTCTGTACACTAGTCATATATGCTGTCATCAGTTGTACAATTCATGGCAACACCGTGTAACATTTCATAGTGCAGAGTGACATCATGGAGTCATACATGTTGAATGTCAATGCATTGCGTCCAATAGTTATTTGTTTTCTAAACACACACTTCATGAAGAATTACGCTTGGTACGTACCGGTAAGGTGAGTGTGCAGGGTGCAATGGCTGACACTTGCTCCTGGGTGTGGGAGGCCTCCATGCTGCTGGCCTGTGGGCCAGGGGGCATGCTCGGAGTAGTGGTACAGGCTTCCCTCCCTGCCTCCCATCACACACCCTCCCAGTGACGATGGCTACCTACCTGTAAGTTTGTTTGTTAAACAGTGCAATTGCTGACACTTGCTCCTAGGTGGGGGAGGCCTCCAAGATGCTGGGCTGTGGGCCAGGGGGCATGCTGGGAGTAGTGGTACAGGCCTCCCTCCCTGCCTCCCATCACACACCCTCCCAGTGAAGATGGCTACCTACCTGTAAGTTTGTTTGTTAAACAGTGCAATGGCTGACACTTGCTCCTGGGTGGAGGAGGCCTCCATGCTGCTGGGCTGTGGGCCAGGGGGCATGCTGGGAGTAGTGGTACAGGCCTCCCTCCCTGCCTCCCATCACACACCCTCCCAGTGAAGATGGCTACCTACCTGTACGTTTGTTTGTTAAACAGTGCAATGGCTGACACTTGCTCCTGGGTGGGGGAGGCCTCCATGCTGCTGGGCAGTGGGCCAGGTGGCATGCTGGGAGTAGTGGTACAGGCCTCCTTCCCTGCCTCCCATCACACACCCTCCCAGTGAAGATGGCTACCTACCTGTAAGTTTGTTTGTCAAACAGTGCAATGGCTGACACTTGTTCTTGGGTGGGGGAGGCCTCCATTCTGCTGGGCTGTGGGCCAGGGGGCATGCTGGGAGTAGTGGTACAGGCCTCCCTCCCTGCCTCCCATCACACACCCTCCCAGTGATGATGGCTACCTACCTGTAAGTTTGTTTGTTAAACAGTGCAATGGCTGACACTTGCTCCTGGGTGGGGGAGGCCTCCATGCTGCTGGGCTGTGAGCCAGGGGGCATGCTGGGAGTAGTGGTACAGGCCTCCCTCCATGCCTCCCATCACACACCCTCCCAGTGAAGATGGCTACCTACCTGTAAGTTTGTTTGTTAAACAGTGCAATGGCTGACACTTGCTCCTGGGTGGGGGAGGCCTCCATGCTGCTGGGCAGTGGGCCAGGGGACATGCTGGGAGTAGTGGTACAGGCCTCCCTCCCTGCCTCCCATCACACACCCTCTCAGTGAAGATGGCTACCTACCTGTAAGTTTGTTTGTTAAACAGTGCAATGGCTGACACTTGCTCCTGGGTGGGGAAGGCCTCCATGCTGCTGGGCTGTGGGCCAGGGGGCATGCTGGGAGTAGTGGTACAGGCCTCCCTCCCTGCCTCCCATCACACACCCTCCCAGTGAAGATGGCTACCTACCTGTAAGTTTGTTTGTTAAACAGTGCAATGGCTGACACTTGCTCCTGGGTGGGGAAGGCCTCCATGCTGCTGGGCTGTAGGCCAGGGGGCATGCTGGGAGTAGTGGTACAGGCCTCCCTCCCTGCCTCCCATCACACACCCTCCCAGTGAAGATGGCTACCTACCTGTAAGTTTGTTTGTTAAACAGTGCAATGGCTGACACTTGCTCCTGGGTGGGGGAGGCCTCCATGCTGCTGGGCTGTGGGCCAGGGGGCATGCTGGGAGTAGTGGTACAGGCCTCCCTCCCTGCCTCCCATCACACACCCTCTCAGTGAAGATGGCTACCTACCTGTAAGTTTGTTTGTTAAACAGTGCAATGGCTGACACTTGCTCCTGGGTGGGGGAGGCCTCCATGCTGCTGGGCTGTGGGCCAGGGGGCATGCTGGGAGTAGTGGTACAGGCCTCCCTCCCTGCCTCCCATCACACACCCTCCCAGTGAAGATGGCTACCTTCCTGTAAGTTTGTTTGTTAAACAGTGCAATGGCTGACACTTGCTCCTGAGTGGGGGAGGCCTCCATGCTGCTGGGCTGTGGGACAGGGGGCATGCTGGGAGTAGTGGTACAGGCCTCCCTCCCTGCCTCCCATCACACAACCTCCCAGTGAAGATGGCTACCTACCTGTAAGTTTGTTTGTTAAACAGTGCAATGGCTGACACTTGCTCCTGGGTGGGGGAGGCCTCCATGCTGCTGGGCTGTGGGCCAGGGGGCACGCTGGGAGTTGTTGTACTGACCTTCCTCCCCCATACAGGCCTCCTCAGCAGAATGGCTTGCTACATTTTGGGTAGGGATGGACAGTGTATTGGTGGTTGGGTATTGCAAGGAGGTTAATCTCAATGTGATGTTAAACATTTGTCTGTACTTACCAGCCTCCGCTCCCCCGGCTACTCCTGTGAGACTCTCAGGTAGCAGGATGGCAAGCACCGTCTCCTCCCATGGTGTGAATGTCTTCTGTGGGATGGGAGGGCCACTGCCAGTCACGTTTGCCAGAGTCCAGTTCTTGCTCTTCTTCTCCTTGACAACCCTCTTGAGATCATTCCACCGCTTCTGGATCTCCTTCTTGGATCTTGGGGTGGCCCCAACTGCATTCACCCTTTGGACTATCCTTTCCCATATTTGTGTCCTGGTGGCTAATGGTGTCTGTTGGACCAGGTTACCAAATAGTTGTGGCTCTACTCTCACAATCTCGTTGACCATGACTGTCAACTCACTCTCGGTGAATTTTGGCATTTTTTGTGAGGTCATGGTGTGTGGGGGTTGAGGTGTTTGTGGGTGCAGGGGTGTGTGGGTGCAGGGGTGTGGTGATGAGGTGTGTTGTGTGCTGGGGGTTTGTTTGTGATGGTGTGATGGTGGTGTTGATGTTGGTGGTGGGTGGGTAGGTGTGGTGTGCTATTTTGCCTCTCCTGTCAGATGTGGTGTATGGCCTTCTGTTCTGGAAAGATGCGAAGGATTGTGGTGAGTGGAGGGGGTGGCTTTGTACTCAGCTGTGAAGGTGTGTCCAATTGGATTGTGGTTGTCAGGTGTGTTGTGGGTGTGGTTCTGTAGTTTTGTATATTTGTTTAAGTTATTTCTGTATCTGTGTGTTTTATATTTTGGGGGCAGGGCTACTTTGTTTATGCAATGTTGGGCATCACTGCGGTGCTTTCACATTGACCGCCATGTATTTCATTATCGTCCGCTGCGGTGGCTTTGCTGCTGCTTGACCGCCATTTCTCCCATTCAATCCTGGCTGCGACCGGGGCGGTCGGTGTCGACGGTTCCGCCCGCGACACCCTCGGGGATATCGTAATTTCCCGTGTGGTGTCTCCGCTTTCCCTGTGGACGGTTTGGTCTTTTCCGCTGCTTTTCCGACCGCCGCGATCAGACTTTTGGCATCACCGCACACGTCGGGCGGTTTAATTTTCGCCGCTCCTGCCGCGGTCGGTCTGTAGTGGCGGTGGATCCTAATTTGACCGCCGGTTTATCCGCGGTCATGGCGGGCGGTTGTTTTCCGCATCCATGGCGGGCGGGGTGGTTTTCCGCCCGCTATCCTAATGGACCCCTAGGGCTTTGATGCATTCACTTGGGACATCGGAATGATCTGGACCTGATACCAAAAGCTGTAACACAATGGCCACCAGCAAAATACCATTCCTGCTGTCTACAGAAGAATCATGTATACTGCTGCCTTCTCTTTCCTTTAGAGTGGCAAGTTTTAACTTTTATACTACTGAATTATGTCTCCCTGTATCCTATACCTCTTTGTATTCTGTCTTTAGGTTAATTTAATACACAATTTTAAAATGTGATATCTCACTGCAATAGTTTTAATAAACCAAGCAAACAAAATTATTCATCATCATCTTACAATGCACCATTCACTTTATGTTCCAGCAACAGCACTTAAAAACGTCTGTATGTAGTCTGTATTTACCTCATTGATCCCTGCACATTGAACCAACTCTTAGATGACGTATTTGTTATGCTGCTATGTACGATTTAAATCTCTGTGACAATTTTAGCTAGCAAATGCACCTAGGGTTTTAGTTTAACAGTCCAGTATTTATATTACTCCATTTGCAAATTGAATCAACCACCTAAATTTTGCACATCTAGTTAACTTCAGCTGAAATTGTTATATTCAATCTCGAAATCGAAAACTGCATTTCTATACTCTCTAGATAACAGTTAGTCTATACTGCTCTGACTATCTTGACACAAGGAATTAATGTTTTTATGATATGTTAACTAAGCTTTTTCTTCATTATGAAATTTGCTATATCATGTTTCATTAATTCAAAATTGTTAAGGTTTTTATTAACCAAACAATACATCTACTACTACTACTACTATCACTAAACCTCTGTATTGTCAGCATTAAGTTTAGCCAATATTTGCTCCTTCGGTGTTTAATGTCCACCAAATGTTGACAAAGTCTGTGAGATTCCTCTAAAGAGCTGTTGAGCTAAAACAGTAGCTGAGGGTCGCTGCATAGGTATACAACTGCACACCATATGTGCAGATCAGCCTGTCAAAATATTAAATATGAACATTGAAAAGATAGGAAGACAACACTGAGCTGTGAGGGACGCTTAATGAAGGCACGGATGTCTTGAGACAAACATTATCAAGAATGAATCTCTGAGAACGATTTTTCAGAAAAGAAACAAGCAAGCTTAGCACTTGTCATGA
Organism: Lissotriton helveticus; assembly: GCF_964261635.1. Classification (NCBI taxonomy): domain Eukaryota; kingdom Metazoa; phylum Chordata; class Amphibia; order Caudata; family Salamandridae; genus Lissotriton; species Lissotriton helveticus. Next base: position 102,125,592 of record NC_136061.1, read on the forward strand.
TTTGCCAGCATTTGAATGCCTGTTAGTATCAAACAGCACTGAAACATTTAAAGAATCACAGCATTGACACTGTCACCATCTGCAGTGATATGATGATCATCTGTGACTTCTATTAGTGGATTTAAATGCATTGTAGGAAAGGTGATAGTGTGACCATGTATTATAAGAAATAAAGTACACCCTGGTGTATGTGGTAAGGATATTGCAAGTCACTTCAGCATTCCAAAGCCTGATAAGGGAACTCTGTCTTTGCCCTTCTTCCTCTATAAGGCCATGGAATCCCTTGGTGACTCCCAATATCCTTATAATGTGCTGCAGGGGATACTTTATCTCATATATATTTGCCTGGCAGGGTCTAAGTTTGATTTATTTAGTAGAGCATTAAGATGCCTATCCTAGAGGTCTTGGGGCCCGATGTAGGTAGCCCTTTACCGATCGGAATCGGCCGAAAATACCGATTTTCGGCCGTTTTCGATCGGTAAAGGGCTATCGAGATGTAGGGGCACATTTTCGGTAATTTTACCGAATCGTTATCATTTCCGAATCGCTAAAGTTACCCAATCGGTAATATTTACCGATTCGGTAATGATGACGATTCGGTAGAACTACCGAAAATGCAATGTAGGTAGCCAATGTTCCATCAGCACATGGCCTACAGAATCGGTATTTTACCATGGAATACAAATCCATGGTAAAAAACCGATTCCTGTGTACATGCACATCTGTGCATGTACACATGTGCCATGTGACAGACAGACGTGCCCTTAGGGCATGTCTGTGTGCCACATTGCACACATGCCCGTTTTGGGGGTGCTAGAGGGTGTCAAAGTGACACCCCCTGCACCCTTGTGAATTCTTTAATTACCGATTCGGTAAATACCGAATCGGTAATGCCTAATCATTCCTATGGGCTTCAAAGCCCATAGGAATGAATGGGCATTACCGATTCGGTATTTACCGAATCGGTAATTAAAGAATTGTTAAGGATTCGGTAACGAATCCAGATGTTGGGACCTACATCCCATTTACCGATTTTTGAATACCGAATCGGTAGGATTCGGTATTTCAAAATCGGTAAATGGGATTTACCTACATCGGGCCCTAGGTGAGGTACACCTTGTGTAATTGAATAGTTATTCAACATAGATAATTGATGAGCAATTATCAGAGCCAGTAGGTGGAGGTACGTATTTGGAAGGGTGTCTAGAGGAGAAACCTACTTACATTTCTTTACTCAGCAAGTGACTTTCAAAGATTGGCACGGATATTAGTTTTTAATTTAGATGTCTATTTAAGGAATCAAATGTTGGCTCAACCGATTGACTCCATCTATTTGAAGCAATTGTTTGCTCTAACAAGGGCACAATCTGATCTCAAACCTATTCGGTGGAATTGACAACAATAGATATGATGGAGCTGTCAGAAGCTACTCTATTGTTTTGAATTTTTCTTTCTGTTTATTCTCCGTCTGTAATTATCCTGTTAAATAAAAGACAGTATTAGGTTGTTTATTAGTCACCCTGAACATATTTATTTGAAGTTCATACTTATTATGAGAGGTAGGATCATAGTTTCTCCACCATATTGGTTCAGCCATATCAGTGGCACACGTTATATTGTTAACAAAGGAGTAATTTGAAATTTGTTATAGATCATACTTTCTTCGAAGCAGGGGCAATTTCATCTAGAGTAATTTAAATCCACTTGGAGCACATTGAAAATATTCGTACATGCATATTGGGGGCACTGCTGGGACATCCAGCATCTCTGAATGTGTCTAAGGAGACAGTATTTCTAACCATTTTTTTACTTGTCTAATTTTGGGGATTGTTAACCCTTTGCATGCAAAAGAGCTCATGTACAATGGACGGCTTCCGCGAGTCCGACCACATGGCACTGGAAATGCCTGTGGTGGCACCAGAGGGATTTCTTTTGTATAAAAACAGCCTTAGTAGCTGTGGATGAGCCTCCCCAGCTCCCAAGGCTGTTCTGATTTTCACTGAAATAAACTGAAATACTCGGATCGTCTTGTTTTAGTTTCACTGCCTACGGGGGAGGTATCATTGGAAAGGGGAGAATCTACCTAGTCAATCCCTGCTTGGGGATCTCAGCAAGAGGCGATACCCAAGTAGGAATCCACCCACTAGGCACAGGAGCAGCCCCTTTGGGCAAGGGTTTTTGCTCCCCCCATTGTACTGGCAATATGGAGTGTTTCTGCTGCCCTGGGGGGCATAAGGGGGAAATAGCCCCTAATCTGCTACCCGGGGGGGGGGGCAGAAAGCACACTAGGCACCAGGGATTTATTTTATTTATGTACATAGGGACGGGGGTTGCAAAATTGGAATGCCAATGCCCCAGCCCTTCAGAAAAATTCCACAGTCTTTATGACCCCCAAAGAGGCAGGTGAGGGCAATAGCCCTTGATCTGCCCCCTCTGGGGGGTCAGAAAGCTCACTAGGCACAAGGGATTATGCTTTGTTTTGGTACCTAGGGGTAAGGGCTGCCTAGAATGGGCATGTTAATGCCCCCAACCCTCAAAAATGAGCCAGTCTTTCTAGTACCCTGGGAGGCAGATGGGGGCTAAAGCCCTGACCCGCCCCCATGGGGGGGCAGAGAGCCCACCAGGCACAAGGGATTATGTTGTTTTTTTATATATAGGGGTGGAGGCTACCCTGAATGGACATGGCATGCCCCCACCTTCCAAAAAAATGAGCCACAGTCTTTCTGCCCCACTTGGGAGGCAGATGGGCATAATAGCCCCTGATCTGCCCCCCAGGGGGCAGAAAGCCCACCAGGTGCCAGGGATTTGTTTTTTTTATAGGTAGGGGTAGGGGCTGTCCAGAATGAGCATGCCAATGCCCCTACCTCCTTAAACACAAATGGGACAGTCCTTGATGCTACCGATCTGACCTCCCGTGGGGCAAATAGCCCACTGACCAATAGGGATTTTTTTTAATAAAAGAGGGGTAGGGGCTTCGCACAGTGGGCCAGGCCATTCCCCCACATAAATGGGGACCAAAGTCTTTCTGCCTCCCCTAGGGGGTAGGTGAGGCTATAGCCCCAGCTCTGCCCCGGGGGAAAAAAAGCACCCTAGGCACCAGGTAATATTTGTATTTCTTAGTATCTGGTGGGGGCTCCCCTAATGGGCATGCCAATGTCTCCACCCCCCCTCCATAAAAATGAACGCAGTCTGTCTGTCTCCTGGGGCATATCAGGGCACTAGCTTTAGATCTACCACCCACAGTCTGGGCAGAAAGTCCACTAGGTACTGACCATTTTTTGCAATGTCCCTAGTTGTGGATATTTGGGCACTTGCTCAGCCAGCACCTAGGAAAGCCTAGCAAACCTGTACACTTTTGAAACCTACACGCCCAGGGAAATTGAGGATGGGTTGACTTGTGTGGCTCTCAGCAGGTTCTGCTACCTGGAATCCCTTACAAACCTCAAACTTTGAAAAAACATAACACATTATCCCCATATTTCTGTTTTGAAAAGTTCTGGAATCTTGGAGGAGCCACAAACTTCCACCCACACAATATTCCCCCAAGTCTCCCAATATTAATGGTACCTCACTAGGCCTAGAGCCAGCGTCAGGAAGCGACCCAAATGCAACATGGACAAATCATATTTTGCCAGTGAAAACTGACCTTTTTTTTTGCAATGTACCTAGCTGTGGATTTTGGACCCAAGCTTTTCCGGCACCAAAGGAAACCTCGCAATCCTGTAAATCTTTGAAATCTAGACACCCAGGGTTATCCAGGATGGGACAACTTGTGGGAATCGCCCCAGAACCTATTTCCCAGAATCCCCTGCAAACCTCAATTGATTTCAAAATATGCCTAGCTGTGTGTTTCGGACAGTAGCCCAGCCAGCACCCACGGAAACCTAGTAATACTGTAAATTTCTGAAACTAGACACACAGGGGAAGCTAGGATGGGGTGACTTGTGTGACTCTCACCAGCTTCTGTTTTCCAGAATCCCGTGCAAACCTCAAACTTTGTAAAACAAAAAACACATTTTCCTTACATTTCTGTGATGGATAGTTCTGAAATCTGTGGAGAGCCACAAACTACCACCCACCCAACATTCCCCCAAGTCTCCCAATAAAAATGGATCCTAACTTGTGTGGTTAGGCCTGGCGCCTACAACAGGCTTGGCCCAAAACGTACTCTAGAGACTTCAAAGTTATCGATCACAAAAACTTCGTTTTGCAAGGGAGTCCTTCCATTTTTGGTCCCAAGCTTGGTGGGCATCTAGGGAAACCTACCAAACCCAGACTTTTCTTTTATGTTTAGAGTGCTTTATTGAAGTCAATTAGGGATAGGTACAATATACAGCAATATTCACATGGAAAGAAGCCAAAATTAGCATACTAAATATATAATATAATGGAATAAAGAACACAAGAAGTCTATTAATAATAAAGAGATATTCCAAGGAGGAAAAGCAATATGAACAATTTGTACCTAAAAACCAATTAGCATTTTAAAAGTTTTTCAGAGGAAAAGAAAGACAAAGAAAGAAGAGGGAAGAAAAAGAAGAGAGAAAAGAAAAGCAACCAAAGAAAGAAAAGAAAAAGAAGGTAGAGTAGTATCTTCATCAAGTATCATACTAAAATTACATTATAGTAATCATAAAAGATTTTAAAACCAGAATAATATCAGTACCTTTGACTAATAAAAACTGCACGATGGAGGAAAAGAATAAAATAAATTACTCATGGTGGTTGATAAACAAAGGAACTGTATCGAATACGCATTGCAGATGAGGATAAATAATTAGTGAGTGGAGACCAAAAGGACTCCTTATGAATAACTAGTTGAGAGGTGGTGGCTGAAGCTCTATCCAGTCTGTGATGATAGCAAAGAAGATTCCACCAAGCAGAAAAGAACCTTGGAGGCATCCTTCCAATTAGAAGTTATTATCTGAAAAGCAATAGCAATCAACAAGTCCACGAATATGCCCACCTTACATGATCCAAACCAATTTGCAGAGTTACTTCCCAAAAATATGGAATAAACATCAAAGGGAAAGTTAACAGAGCAAATGGAGGAAATTGATTCACACACTTTAGACCAAAACCGGGTGATACTAGGGCAAAAAGAAAAGGAATGCATTAAAGTGCCTGGGGTATTTTGACAGACCCAACAATTCGGAGATAAGTTTGAGTTAAATTTAGAGGGAGCTAATGGAGTAAAAAATAGCCTTTGATAGAAATAATAAAGAGTATGAGTAGTACTAGCATTGCATGAGGTGCGATGTATGCGTGTCCAGATGGAATTCCATGTGTGAATAGAGAGGGCGCATTGCAAATCAGTTTCCCAGAGGAGCTCAACTTTACTTTTAGGGTGACTGAGAGAAGAGAAATGAAGGTATCTATAAATATGAGACGCTCAAATAGAGGGGGAAGTGGATAGAGGTTCAAACAAGGGGTCTTGAGAAGGAAGGGGAGATACAGAAAAGAGAGAAAGCTGATCCATCAGGGGCAATCGTAAAGAATCATATCTAAATGAAGAGGAAACAGGTAGGTCAAAAGTATATTGAACTTCATACAGAGAGAGAACCCAGGAATCCTATATTAGAGGTTAATTAAGAGGATCCCTTTGGCGGCCGATGTTTGACAAAAAATAGTACGATTCGACATCTTGATAGATTGATTGTGTCAAAGAGGAGAGTCTAGGAATATCTGCAATGGGCTATAAGATTTACACTTAATAGGATAATAGGTAGAAATTAATTTTGAAATGGTTGTATAGTTAATAGAACGAGGAGGGTGGATAACATAACATGGAAAAAGGGAAAGGGGAAATCAGAGATTCCTCCAATCTATGCCATACAGAAATGGGAGTTTCTCCAGAAGATGATAACTAAGGCAACACTTAACGAAGTAAGAAGGAGGAGTGATACTGTCCAAAATTGGGAAAGTGAACCCCTTCTCGATCCTTAGGAGCAGAGAGAAGGGCTAATGAAATACGAGCTTTCCAACCATTCCAAACAAATCTGCTCAAAACTCCGATTAGGGGCCGATTCCGATTCAGGTCGGAAATCGGCCCGACTGACTCGTACCCGGGCCGGAGTGCATGCAACACAGAACACAATCAACGTGAAAGACACGGAGCAGCCGGCACAAGCCAACATGAGCGTCCGACTTGGTCAGAAGAACGTCTCCTACATGCCCACCAAAAACAATGGCAAAAACACAAAAAAAAGGACCAGTCAAGCTATGACAAAGTCAATAAATACACAAAAAATAAACAAAACACAAGGACACATCCACAACTCCACCTATAAAAAGGCACAACTACACTACCATGATCCTTTGCAAATACAACAGAGCAGCCAGCACAGACCAACTTGAGACACCAACCACAGACACACACACAACCCACCCATCACACAACCTACACACCATCAGCACCCCTCCAAAAGCTCTTACACATACACCTACAACACCCACCCACACACCCACCCACCCTTGCACCCACACACCCACCCACCCACATCACTCCTCACCACCACCCATCACCATGCCCCCTAAGAAGAATCCACAGTTTACAGATACTGAGTTAGAAATATTGGTAGATGAGATCCTCAGAGTGGAGCCACATTTGTTTGGCACTTTGGTACAAAGGACCCCCATGTCACAGAAAACCAAGATGTGGGACAGGAGCATGGACAAGGTGAACGCACAAGCACCAGCGTATCGCACAAAGACCGACATCCAGAACAGGTGGTATGACGTGCGCAGGAGGGTCAAGAAGCTCCTCCATAAGGAACACGCCTTGAGCCAGGTCACTGGCAGTGGCCCTCCTGCCAAACCAGTCTACTTCAGGTCCTGGGAGAAGAAGGTGCGGGGCATTCTACCACCAGAGGGCATCCATGGCCTACCTGACATACCAGAGCCTGGTGAGTACACAACCAATATACCCAATATTGTGTCGCAATACACACACATCACAGGGGACAGTGAAACCATGCACTGATAGCAAAGGCCCAGTAAACAAAAGTCAATCAGCCCAAGAAGTGTATGCCAGTCAGACAAACACAATAATGGCCACATCATAGTGATTTGTAACTGTGTCATGACATGTACAAACGTACCAACAAATAGGGCAAGGCAGTGGCACTGATCTGAGTTAACACTGTCAGACATCCCTGCCACCAAAACCAATATCTCACAGTGAAGCTGACTGACAGGAAGGAATACTGGGTATGCTTGTGAAGTGAGTGTATACCAAAGCATGATGGGGTGGTTGTCACAGGTAATGCACCCCCTCACAATTGCACCATCAACACCTTTCAGAACAATGCTCACCTCAGAGGGGCTGGAAATGGGCTGGTAAGTACTCTGGGAGTGGGCTCTGTTGTGGGCAGCACAAGGCCCTGCTGGGAATTGGCCACCACTAATTAACAGGACTCCACTGTCAGCCATCTTGTCAGCACAGGCACACACCCTCACAGGGAAGCAGAGTCAAATGTTAACAGGGATCACACTCCTGTGTCAGCCACCTGATGGCCCTTGAGTAACAATGACCATGTACATGTAAATCCATACATGAGCTGGGTATGTGTATACATCAACATGCACATTGAAAGGCTTCATGTTGGCAGGACAATGTGCTACCACATCTCTGTCTGTGACGACTGAAGACAACGCAGTGTTCAGGCATGCATCCTGATGTCACTTTGCAAGTGTCATGTATATCAAACATTATTACAACGATCAAGGAGGGGCGAATGGTCTACTCCTCCTGTGCAACCTGGTTCATAACTGATTGTGAAAGCCTCACAAATGTACACATCCGTAGAGCGTGATATCATGCTTTTCCGCATCAGTGTACTGTAGCAGCAGCATTGGCTCCCCCTTGTTGCAAATATGCTGTGCCTCCACCTGGAGGTAACCTGGCTGGTTCCACAGTAGTGCCCAGAGGAGAAGACTGAGAGTGTGTGTTTGTGCTCAAGTGCCGTGAGTCAAAAACACACACAGCACCCAAGGGCAAAGGTAAAATGTTGAACTTTGTGATGTATGAAATTACAAACAAAGGTGTGTGTGTGGATCCAGCTACTGATCCACCGCACCAGTGTTGGTCACTGTTGGTCAATATGTAGCAGCCCCATGTAATATCTCCTCTGGACACTACTGGGAAAGCAGCCAGTCTACCTTCAGGTGGAGGCACATCATATTTGCAGTAAAGGTGAACCAAAGTAAATGCAGCTACAGTACACTGAGGCGCCTATCCAAGAAGCAGGGCCCCATTCCTGTATACGTATAGGAGGGAATTTACTAAGGAATTAAATCATGTACATACCATGGCTGCACAGGATGAGTGATCCCTTGCCCCCTCCTTCATTGTTAATACTACCCATTGCAAGATGACTGTATCAGTACCTCTTCCTCCCTCCCTGTTGCAACATACATAGTTCAACCATTAATGTCTGTAGTAACATGACTGACAATGTCTGTCTCTTCCAAACACAGGTGATGAGCTCTCTGGTATGGATCTGGCTCTGTCCTCTTCGGATGATGGAGATCAACCTGGCACCTCTGGTGTGAGTCATCAGGCAGCCCCACCATCACAAACACCTGCCCCCCCTGCAGCCATGCCAACAACATCTGGCCATAGACCTAACACCCCCGCCAACACGTACAGACCTAGGAGACCAAGTTCAAGCAGCACAGCGGCCCCAGCCACCCAGGATGCTACGAACAATGACACCAGTAGCAACACCCAAGGGGTCCCCGGGTCAACTGTGCCTGCCACCACAGGTACAGGCCGTGTGTCTAGGGTTGGTGGGAGTGGTGTTAGGCAGAGATCACGGTCTGCAGAGGGGCCTAAACTGTCTGATGACCCCCAACTGGTACGCATCATAGATGCATACCAGGAAAGCACCGGAGGATTCAGCCAGGTAGTGGGGGTCCTCAAGAACATGCAACAGGAGCAAGTTGGCCATCATGCATTCATGGAGGCCAAGTGGGACAAACTTAAAGCGGTGCATATGGGCATATTGATTTGCCTCCACCAGATCAGCACAAATATGTACACACCTCCCTGTGTGCCCACAACATCTGTTGCTGCAAGATCTGCAAATGCCACAGGGAGGGAGGATGAATCTGGAGAAGAGTCCGATGCAACATCGGAGCCTGCTCCTGAGGATCCCCCCAGAAGAAGAAGAGGGGTTGTCCCAAGAAGGACAAGTGAGCCATAGTTGTCCCTGCACATCCCCCAGGAACCCAGAACCTGTTATGGATATTGGTCTTTGTGTGCAAAGCATTCACCTTGTTGCACATGACACAACTCCCCAACATGACATAGAGGGTCCATGTTGTACTAATGTAGAAGATGAATGTGGTCTTCACTCTGGACATTTCATCTACCAATACTTCAAACTCATCTGTGAACTTTTGATTCTAAACCTCGTGTACAGCACTATCTCCACACATGTATGTAAATAAACTCACAATTACACCATACTTGCCTATGTTGTGATTCAAACTTGGTGTGTGTCATAGAGATGATGAAATCCCCAAGTACACAGTGCATGCTGACTACTACAGCAATGTCATTACCGTTATGTGACCATGTTGATGTGACACCTATAAGGGAGACACACCAATAGGGCACCACAACACATACTCACCATGGACATGTGACACATTGCCTACAAAGATGGTTGCCAGATATACGGTGGAATACACAGACACCACACCTTTCCACAGTCACTGCCAACAAGCCCACAGGTGAGGTAACCGAATGTCAGTCAGATGTGTGAAGACAGACAACACACATAACTAAGTGAAGCTTAGTTCATTACAAATCAGAAACAAGTTTATTACAGAACAATATCAAGGTGAATCCACATGACAGTGGGCACATGGTCACCAAGTGCTGTCAAATGTAGCTTTAAGGGTGGATTCTGGTTGACAGTGTCAGACTTGCCCCAGCAACTGGCAAAGTACCTTGGGACGTACAGAAATGAGACACAGTCAGAAGCACACCAGAACAGGATGGAAATGCAATAAACATGTAACAATAAAGCTACACACTAACAACTTAGCATGTCAACACCATTGTGGACTACAGACCATCTGACAGGACACATCACTGCAAGCTTCGAGTCAAGTACCACATGGACAAACTCTAACAGCAACTGAGCTGCACAAGCACATCACAGGCTGACTCAGGACATTGACATGACAACCCTGTGAACTCACCTTCAGCTGAAGAAGTTGTTGATGAGCTGTGTGCGGACGTCACCCTCATCATCATCACTGGCCTCGTGTCCCAGGCCAGGATCCTCCATAGGTGGTGGATGTTGGTCGTCGATTGAGCCAATCACATTTGGCATCCTCCCCAGTATATAGAAGGCATCCTTGATCTCTGCGAGCTCACCCGGTTTAGGAAACTTGATGTAGGAGTCCAGGTGAGACAACATCCCCTCCAAGACATCTCGTAGCACATGGCAGAACATAGTCTGTTGCATACCACCAACACTAGCCACAGTCTGTTGGAAGGTACCGGTGGCAAAGAAGTGCAGGGATGCCACCACCTTCACCTTTGCTGTCAGTGCTGTCGGGTATGTGCGACCAGGTAGCAGATTTGGTGCCAACTGATCGGAGAACTCATCAATCATGATCCTGGTGAAGCGGTACCGTTGGATGCTGTTGCGTTCCTCCATGGTCTCGAGGTCAGGGAATGGTCTATGGACTGCTGGGACCCTGCAGTGCAGAGATGACCAAAGTAACATCATAAATTTAGCTACCCATGTGGCACTCCCCTTGCAAAAAATTCACATTTTACATCATATCTATTCACAACTAAGGTGTGTGCGGTTGGTTATGGACACATATGTCACCTTCATGCCCATCATCTCACATGTTATCACACATGTGTACATGAGTTCCTTGGGGTGCAATGGCAAATCATTGGGCTGTGGCACAGTACCCATGGACTGCTGTCACGTTCAAAACACACAACAGAGTGACAAGGGAGGAGTGATGTTTCACAGGCATCACAACTCCATGTGAGGGAAATAGCCATGGTCCCTGTATTGCCACATGTACACTGGAATGACATGTTGTATCATGGACATCACACAACCAATAATGAGCCACACAGTTAGTGGCCCCTGTGGTCCCTGCAGGCCATACATGGATGCCCCTTACACACACCCCTGTAGCTTGTCTCCTTTCTGGTGAAGAATTGGCTTGGTAGTTTGGTCTGCCCTGTTCCCATGATGCACTGGGCCAGGGACAGACTAATTTGCATATAGCCAGGTTCTGAGCTGGGATGGGGCAGTGAGATAAATAACGGTGATGGATCAAGCCCTGATCTTTGGACTGGGTAAGAGTGGTCTGCTTAATTCAGACACTCTGTTCATCACCACCCCCTTTTCTATATCCTTACACACACACAGCATGAAATTGCATGCACAAGGCACATGGTGGACCCTGTCTCACATTGGGCACATGGAACCACAAACATCAGAGACACAACATGCACACAGACTGTGTGGGTACATCATGATTGTAGCCATGGGTCTGGCTATGACGTACATGACATGCAACCCTGTACTCATGGTGTATGTGATAGGTCATACACATCACCAAACAGGTACTGTGTCCATTACTCATGCTCATATGCCAACACTTTGAAATTACATTTGTGAGGTGCACCACACCAAAACTAATCTGGCCCCATGAACTCCTGCCCAGCCTAGGGGTGGCGTGACCGAAGTGCCACTCAAGAATAGAAATGTTGCCCCCCCATACACACACAAGTGATACAGCCTTACATCCCATGGGATGCAGTGTGGGACATACTGTGGTGTTGAAGGTGTGGCCATGGCACCTAAATCTGTGTTAAAACAGTCTGCAAGTCACACCAATGTGATCCGACGCGGCTGACTTGCATGCACCGAGTGGTGCTCACACCTTGTCCATTGACTGCACGATGCGTATGCATTACAGTCACCCGCATCTGATCACATTGATGCCAATGGGCAATGCGTGTGCACGGCTCGGTTCATGCATGCTGGACGCGTATGCAATCTGACCCGACGAGGGTGACTTGTAAGCAGACACATCGTACAGGCATGGACCGAGCTGTGCGCACGCATAGCCCATAGAATCGTATCCAGACGAATGCGACTTGTTAAAAAAATACGCATCGGATAGTCAGTTTACCGAGCCGTGCGCACTCATTGGCAATGGTCTGTCATTTAGACGGACGCGAATTCATAGAACATTTGAGTCGTGCGCTGGAAATACAGTTGGATGCGTACAACAATGTTGCAATCCTAGGGTGTCCTGAAGGTGAGTGATTTGAATGATGCGGAAGACATGTAGGAGTCTTACATTTCCATAGATTGGACAGATTCATAGAATGCAAGCGTGTCGGGCCTATCAGTGAGGGGCAATGTCACAGAATCTGCCTCTGCAGCACTGATTTAAGGCTGGCCGACCCCCAGGTAGCTCACTTGCCTGCACTACATGCTACAGGACCACTTTCCCAAATCCACTGCTGCTGCTGTCTGTGCTTCCTCTGGACCTGCTATGGCACGTACTTTGGAGAGGGCCCCAGCATTCACTGAGGAGGAGAACCAGGCCCTGCTGGTTGGGGTCCTCCTAGAGTACAGCAAGCTGTATGGGAAACCAGGGGAGCAGGTGAATGTGCAGGCCACTGCCTAGCATTTTATGCAAGTTGTCTGACTAAAAGTAATAGAAGTGTGCACAGTAGTGTGAGGCATGTGCACTGATTACTTTCAGCTACCTATTTAAGTGGGTACATGTCATGAACAGGTGTCCTGCTGCAGTAGTGCAGGAGTGCTAGCCTTAAATTCCTAGCCAGTGTTGCCATGTAAGACCTACAGCACAAATGCACATTCATATGGGCCCACTACCTGTGTACCTCTTTTAGCTTTGTGATGACTACATGTATTCTCAACTGTATGCAGCACAATTATGTGGCATGTATGGTAATGTACTCTTTACTTTGTCATCCTCACAGGTTGATGCCCACCAGGAGCAAGAAATCTGGCTGACTATCGCCCGGGCTGTGCGATCAGTGGGGTTCTACAAACGCCGGATCCGCAACTGCCAGAAGAGGTCGCAGGACATACGTGGCTAGACCCGGAGGATCGCGAGGGTCCCGCTGAAGCAGTGGCCTCCTCGCCGTTGGGGTGGACAATGGACCCTGCCCCCCCACATGCCCAGGATTCTGGCGGTGGTCTTCCCAGACATGGATCGGCAACAAAAGGCCAGACAGCAGCAAGGAGGGGGTAAGTCCATGCCTGATCTGTGAACATGTCTGACATGCCATTTGCAGTCTTTTGGCCTGGTCATACTCCCACATTACATTGGTCTTGGAGTCCAGGACTTATGTCCCTCAATTGTGTCAGTCACACTCCTCATCTGATCCACAGTTGTGGCCCCTACAGACTGTGACTTTTTTAACTTGAGCACTGTGTCCCTTCATTCAGCTATGCTGAGGGTCCTGCACAGCATATGTTACTGGGACTCTGATGTGTGCATCGTGGGTGGGTCTATTCTTTGCACTATGCCTGGTCTCCGACTTGTGTTCTGTGTGTGCCTTTCATATGTGTTCAGATTGCTGGTCTGGGACACAACATGTGTGATGGGGTTCTTAAAACAATTCAAAAAGGGGGGTGGTGATGGACAGAGTATCTGAATTAAGCAGAACACTCCTACCCAGTCAAAAGATCAGGGCTTGATCCATCACCGTTTTTTAGCTCACTGCACCATCCCAGTTCAGAACCTGGCTACATGCCAATTAGTCTGTCCCTGGCCCAGTGCATCATGGGAACAGGGCAGACCAAACTACCAAGCCAATTCTTTACTGGAAAGGAAACAAGCTTCCGGGGACCGGTTTCTGGCATTACAGCCGTCTTCATGCACACGCATCAGGTGAGTCCATGTAATGTCCTCAGGAGTATGTTTAGGAAGTATGTCACACTTGCCCAGACACCTGCCTACTGTCCAGGTCAATACACGTTTTTAGGTTTACCTGGTCAGTCATGCCCACTCCACAGCATTGGGAGAGTCTGTACACCTACTCATGTGTAAGGACCTACTAATTCTGCTTCCAGAAATGTGCCATCAGGTGTCTGACACAATGTCATTGTGTTGTGGCTTCCTTTTGTGACAACTGGTGTGTTGAGGATTTTAGTGTCCGCAGGATATCTGAGTTGTGACAATGGTGATCATACCTGTGCAACATATAGTTTGCCAATAGTTTAACAGCTAGATTACGACCACCGTTGAATTTGGAATTAATATTTAACAATGTCCCCGAGGCTTCTTCCGTAGATTTCCTATTAAAGTCAAGTTTCGCTTGAATCAAGGTCTTGAGTGCATCAGTATTTTTAGAGGAAAAATAAGCATATTCCAATTTCTTAATAGAGGATAGCAGAACAGCTGATTCCCTACGGTATTGTTTCTCTATACCAGCTACATAGTCTATAATGAAGCCTCTGGCTGTTGCTTTAAACGCATCCCAAAGAGTATGAAAGGGCATATATCTGGACTAGCACTGAGAAGAAAGAATTTGGAAACAAAATCTTTAAAACGTCCAATAACAGAGGAATCTTTAAGCAGGTAGTTGTTAAACCGCCAACAATGAGACTTAGAGGGTAGGGAAGGAAGGTCTAAACTAATTAAAACAGGGGCGTGATCAGAAATATGAATAGAGCTGATCTCGGCATGCAAGAGGTTAGAAAGAAGGTGTGGGCTTAAAAATATATAATCAATTCTAGAGGTAGAGTTGTGTGTAGGGGAGTAAAATGTGTATTCTAAACTGTCGGGATTATACAACCTCCAAGCATCAACCAAGCCTCTCTCACGGATGGTCTCAACAAATGTCTTTTGCATTTTATTAGGAATATACCTAGAAGAGGATTTCCTGTCAGTGAGAGTGTCCATGACTTGATTACAGTCACCACCCAAAATGAGATTAAAATCTGAGCATGCATGGAGGGTGTGTGACATGGATTGCCAGAAGTGTGGATCAATACCAGTGGGACCGTAAATGTTAAGGAGAGAAATATGGGATCAGTTAATAATAGTATGGAGGAGAAGCCAACGTCCATAATCATCCTTCTTTTCTTTTTCTATTGTAAGGGATAGGGATTTATGAAAATGTATCACCACTCCATTTTTCCTGTCTTTAGATGGGGAACTATAAACGTGACCTACCCATTGCTTCTTAGCATCATTATTGTTGAGATGTGTTTCTTGTACCATTGCAATTTCACATTGTAGCTTGGAAAGATAGGTAAGTACCCTTTCCTTTTTGATTGGGTTATGCAATCCCGTAACATTCCATGAGATAATCCGAACATTGTCATTCATTGCAAGGCATATAAGTCATTAATAATAACAAGGTCATGACTACAATCAATAGATTAGTAAAATCAGTATACAGATAATTAAAAAATGTAAAGTTAATGCACTGGAACGGACGCAAATGAGCAAAACATGAAATGTTTAAAAAGTGTCCATTGAAGGAAAGCAAAGAAGAAGAAGAGAATAAGAAGTGATGAAGATACACACTAAAAAGAAGAAACAAATATAGAAGATAAGAAATAGTATATTTAGAGAGATAATAAGTCGAAAAATAAGATGTATAAAAAATTAAAAGTAGAATAGAAGAGAAGGAGAGAGAGTGATATAAAAGGAAAGGAAAAAGAAAAGAAAAAAGAGAAAGGGAGAAAAAGAATAAACAGATAACAGAAGAAAAGTTGACAGGCAGCTGGATGACTGAAGTCAAGGATGATGGAATACACATCCAAAAGAAGAAAGACAAGTGGAGGGTGGGAGCCGCAAAGGGTAGACAGGCGACAGAGCCAGTAAAGGAACCAGAAGATGAAGGGAACAGATGGACTAAATGGTAAAGAAGAAAAAAAAGGGAGCATAGGAAAAGGGACCAAGACAGTACAAATAAGAGATAATCCAAGGCGTTGAAATGGGCAACAAATGAAATGGGAACATGAAAACTTACCAGACATCAAAGACAATTGTAAACAATATGGTCGATACGGTAGGTTAAGGTGGAGGAAACATCAAAGGAATTACTCTATATTGGAGGGAGAAAACCTGTGGAAAGGAACACAAGGAGAGATGACCGTCTACGTAAAGGAGAAAAAAAAAAAACAAGATACAACAGTGAACTATGAAACAGTAAACTATAATCAACAGCAACAAGAGAGAGATACTGAGATACTACATGGCCATCAAAACAGACTAATGGAAAAGAAGAGCTCAACACATGCAAAATTATACAGGAAAAAAAACAATATTCAAGATCCTCCAAATTCCATCTCCTCTCCCTTATGACGAGATATAAAGTGACGCAGGTCTTCAGGGTGATCAAAGGAGTGGGAGCGGTCCTTGTTTGTGACTTTGAAGAAGCAGGGGTGCATCAGGCCATATCTGACGTTCATTGCTCGAAGTGCGGGGCGAAGAGAGAGGAATTCCTTGCAACAAGCAGCAGTTGCACGGGCCACATCTTGAGAAAAAAATATTTTTTGACCAGACCATAACATCTGCTTTCTAAGTTTAGCCACAGAGAGGACCATCAATAATTCTATGTATTCCAAAAACAGAACAATTATCCCACAAGGACAATTATTTGATGAAGTAGATGAGGATCGTCAGGATGGTGGACCAATACGATGAGCACGTTGCAAGTTGAGGTTGAGACCGTCTTTAAGACCAACAATCTTGGGGATGTGGGTCTTCAAAAAGTTAAGCATATCCGACCCCTTCTCTCCCTCAGGAATACCATAAATGCGAAGGTTGTTACGCCTGTTTCGGTTTTGCAAGTCCTCAGTCTGCGCTTTAAGTAGAGCGATTTCTTTAGACATGGCAGCCACTTGTGGAATCACATCTTGGGTGTCACTTATCTTTTGTTCCACCTCAGAGACTCTGGATTCTAAGTTAGACCATTTTTCTTCGATCCTTTGAATGGTGGCATTAATGTCTATAACAAAAGGCTTCATGAGTTTAAGTTCTTCCATAAGATCCTCCATAGTAATTGGAAGTGGTGATTTCTTAGGAGAATTAGGCTCCTTCCTGTGGCGCTTGGAAGCGGCAGTCGTAGTAGAGGCCTTGCGCTGAGAAGTCATTGCTGTAAGATTAGTTTTCGGAACAGCTGAAGGAGAAGGATCCATGAAGACATTGAGAGTCCAATATAAGCTGGTAGAAAGGAGAAATCGGCTTTATTATCTGACAGTATAGCCAGCCGTTAGAAGAGGTACAGCAAGTTGAAGTCACAGAGACAATCTATGAGTAGAAGACAATAACAACAACAGAAGACCACAACTTTATATGGCAGATCAAGCAGGTAAGGAAAAACCGCAAAAACTAAAAAAAGACAAGAGAAATTCTCCTCAGATTCAAATAGGTGAACAGCAGACCAGTTCAAGGTTGTCCCAAATGAGAAAGGACCACAGGGGTGGACAGTGTCTCAAGTGGGGAGCGACGATTCTGAGGGGTATAATGTAGTCACCAGGAAGCTGTAAGAAGTAACTTAGAAAAAAAAAGAAACCACTATTGTAGAGGCCCGTTTAGGAAAAGCACAGAATGGTGACCCCTCGCAGTCCGGGTTTAGAGCCAACCACAGCACCGAGACCGCCCTCATCACAGCCACCGACGACATCCGAGCCCTGCTCGACAACGGGGAAACAGCGGCACTCATCCTCCTGGACCTCACTGCAGCGTTCGACACCGTCTGCCACCGCACCCTAGTTCAACGCCTCAGCAACATCGGCATCCAAGAGAAGGCACTGGAGTGGATCATCTCGTTCCTCGCCGGTAGAACACAGAGAGTCCGCCTCCCCCCGTTTCGATCCGAGGCCACCGAAGTCATCTGCGGCGTTCCGCAAGGATCATCACTCAGCCCCACCCTCTTCAACGTCTACATGAGACCTCTTGCTGCCATCGCACACCAACACAACCTCAACATGATCTCCTACGCCGACGACACCCAGCTGATCCTCTCCCTCACCAGAGACCCCGACATCGCCAGAACCAGCCTGCACGAAGGGATGAAAGACGTCGCCGAGTGGATGAAGAACAGCCGCCTGAAACTGAACTCAGACAAGACGGAAGTCCTCATCCTGGGACCATCGCCCTCCGCCTGGGACGACTCCTGGTGGCCCCCAGCCCTGGGCACCGCTCCCAAGCCAACAGACCACGCACGCAACCTAGGCTTCATCCTGGACTCCTCCCTCTCGATGACCAGACAAGTCAACGCCGTCTCCTCATCATGCTTCCACACCCTAAGCATGCTTCGCAAGATCTTCCGATGGATCCCGACCGCAACCAGGAAGACGGTCACCCAGGCCCTCGTCACCAGCCGACTGGACTACGGAAACACCCTCTACGCCGGAACCACAGCCAAGCTACAGAAAAAACTCCAACTCATCCAGAACGCCTCCGCCCGACTCATCCTGGACATCCCCCGACGCAGCCACATCTCCGGCCATCTGAGGAACCTGTACTGGCTCCCTGTCAACAAGAGGATCACGTTCAGGCTCCTCACCCACGCACACAAGTCCCTCCACGACCTGGGCCCCAAGTACCTCAACGACCGCCTGACCTTCTACACGCCCACCCGTCATCTACGGTCTGCTAGCCTCGCCTTCGCCTCCGTACCACGCATCCGAAGAGCCACCGCCGGAGGCAGATCCTTCTCTACCTGGCGGCCAAGACATGGAACTCCCTCCCCATCCACCTTCGGCTGACCCAGGACCATCTCGCCTTCAGGAGACAACTCAAGACCTGGCTGTTCGAGCAGTAGCGGACCCCTACCCCCAAGCACCTTGAGACCCTTCCGGGTGAGTAGTGCACTATACAAATGTCATGATTGATTGATTGATTGAAAAAGGAGCCTCCTCAATGTAGTATGAATTGTCTCCAACTTAAGAAGAATACAACTACTTTACATTTGGTCAGATGCTGCATACAAGTTGCATTAATGTGCTGTGCATATTGTCCGAAAGTTCTGTAGGTGCTACAAAAAGGCCTCACAAATACTTCATGACAGGTTGCAAAAAAGCTGTACAATCGTATCCAAACACTCAACAAGTGAATTTTATAGGTGGTAGAGATGCATCATAACGTTCCAAAGTTTATTTATATTTCTCAGATGCCTCGAAGAGAAGCGTCATAGATGCTGCTAAAGTCCTCAATGTGTCTGGAAGGTTGTGTAATTTCCCTATCGATGTCTAATAAGACCTTCGTTGCACCTGCAGCGATGCAGGAATATTGGTATGAGAGGAAGATGAGGTGACAATCCGCTGTGGAAAAAATGGCCGGCGCCGCTGGCGTTGAGGAGAGGAGCGCGACGCGAAGCGAACAGGGCGTTAGGCAGCTTGGAAAAAGAAAAAAAAAGCTACCTGTGCCCCAGCGTCCACTCCCTTACTGCATCCAGTCCATAGCCAGATGGAGATCCTGTAACCGCTCCGAGTAGCGAAACTGTTCCGCTCGCTTGTGGAGCCTCAGCTGGGTGCGTCTATCCCGTTGGCGGTTCAAGCCTCGCCCCCAAACCCAGACATTTCTGAAAACTGGATACTCAGGGGAGTCTAGGGAGGTGGGAATTGCATGGATCTCCGAAAGATTTCCTACCCAGAATCCCTTGTGCTGGAAATTGCCCTTTTGGCAGGATTGGCCCCAAACGTTTTGCTTCTCCCTCCTATTTTTTCCTGACCACTCTGTGCACTTCACCACTGCTAATCAGTGCTTAAAAGTGCATATGCTCTCTGTGTAAATTGTTATTATGATTGGTTATCCATGATTGGTATATTTGATTTACTAGTAGGACCCTACTAACGTGCCAGGGCTGGTAAATCAAATGCTACTAGTGGGCTTGCGGTACAAAAGGGGGTGGTGATGGACGGAGCATCTGAACCAATCAAACACTCACACCCAGTCAAATGATCTGGGTTTGATCCATCACCGTTCTTTGGCCTACTCTGCCACCCCCGTTCAGACATGGCTATATGCAAATCAGTCTGACCCTGTGCCACATGGGAACAGTCCAGCCCGAACTGCCAAGCCATGCCTTCCCTGGACCGGAAACAAGCTTCCGAGGACCGGTTTCTGGCATTCCAGCCGTCTTCAGCCCGGCTTGCTTGAATCCAGTGGCAAAGTGAGCAAGGGACTCACGTCTGAGCATACCCTGCCACACTTATGGCGGCCAAAGCGGTACAAAAGGGGGTGGTGATGGACGGAGCATCTGAACCAATCAAACACTCACACCCAGTCAAAAGATCTGGGTTTGATCCATCACCGTTCTTTAGCCCACTCTGCCACCCCAGTTCAGACATGGCTATATGCAAATCAGTCTGACCCTGTGCCTCATGGGAACCGTCCAGCCCGAACTGCCAAGCCATGCCTTCCCATGGGAAGATGCAGCCATTGTCAGGCCTTTTTATGATCCAGGATGTCCCTCTATCTGCTGGGCACATGTAGTTTGTGATAACGGGATAGCAGTAGCCACTACACTGCAAAATGCTTCTATTTTCACAAAGTTTACATGCTATTTAAAACAAGCATCATTGGCAATGCCAATGGGTCAGCTTGTGATTGTAAGTGCCTTTTGTGTCACTGATGGCTTTAGGTACACAATAGGTAATTATACGTGTACTCTGTCTCTCATCTGTACGCTCATGCATCCATTCATCAACCCACTGACTCATTTTTGCAAAACCACAATAAAACACAAACAAACTCAACAGACTTAATACGCATGACAAATTAAAAGGATACAAGTAGAAAAAGAAAGTATGTTGCCATCTAGACATGACGGGTATATTCTTGCAATAATGCATCTAAACATAGCAGCCTGTGTCTGTCTGACAGAGGTATTTGTAAATAGTCTATTGTTTATTAAAGTTTCAACATGGCCACCCCATTTAGAACCAATGCGTTCACCATCTTGGAATGATAAAATTATGATACACTACAGGCAATTTCATTCCACAATGGTCTCCTAGTTCAGAGAGAGTAGCTACATGGAATGCGGTGCAATGCAAATGAAATGATCAACAAGAAAACTGTAGTATTGTCTTAAGACATTAAAATAAGAAGAGAACAAAAGAATATAAAAGGAGAAAATTGAAAACTAAAGGACTGGCCAATTAGCCCTGACACTGAAACATGCTCATTTTCAGGTGGATGTATGCGTGTGATCAGAAAATTCTTTAATTCGTAGGGAAAGAGAGACAATGGTCCCGATTCACAAAGGTAAAGTGAGACGAAAGTCCAACTTTATGACTTTCGGTATTCACAAACAACATTTATGAGTAGTAAAGTTAGAGTTTTGTCTCAGTTAAGCTTAAGTTTTGGTCTTAAGTTTAACTGGGACAAGGTTATTAGCCTTGTGATGAACTCCCAACCTGGAGGACCATTGAATCACTCTTTGTCGGATTTGGATGGTGTGGGTAGCTCTACCAGGAGACAATATTCGTGCAGGCACAGCTCTCCAGGTCACTGTGACATGCAAGCTCCATGCCCCCTTCAAGATGGTGATCTCTAGAGAAGCAGTTTGAATTATAAACTGCAGTGATATTCAGGGTTCAATGGGCTCCCAGGGCCTCTGGGGACTGCTGCCTGTGCATCTGCTGCACCCCTATTAATAGTGTGCCTAAAATACGTCAATCCAATGTATTGCATACTAAAGGTTTTCGGATGTTTTACTTCGCTGACAAGTTGTCCCCATGGCCAGACATGGAACAGCAACCAGCCCTGGCTATGTGCTCGACTGGCCCTGGTAGCTGGGGAGGGGGGCTTGTAAGGAGCACCACTCTCGCATTTTGTTAACGGGGGCGGATATTACAGCTTTGCTCCAAAACCGGCCCCCAGTAACAAAACTGGCCCCCATGGGTCCAAAAGCGGCCCCAACTGTTCCAGCCCACCGAAAAAACGCCTGGTGCCCGCTACGGCCAGTCTTGCGCTGGTTGTCCCATGTCATGAAACATGTCTGACTACTGATGGGAGTATCTTTCAAATGAGTATGGAGCCACACACATTCTGGTTACTCTCCCTGTCTGCCTCCTCTCTGCATTCTCATGAGCTATCTGGAGTATGACTCTGCTGCAGTCATTGCTCGCCTCTGTCACCTCTCCTGATAGAATCTCAGTGCAAATCATTTTGTAACCTGTTATTGATTGGGGGGAGGAGTGCAGTATATTGGACCACAAAGGTCATGAGAGGTTTGAGGTGGGGCATGCTGGGTATTGCATCGTCCTCTTCAAAATATACCGCTACAGATCGGACCCTCGATCCGGAAGCTATCTAGGCTATCCGGCATTAATTCCTATGGCCTCAGGTATTACCCTGAGACAACTTTAAAAGTGCCACTGTGCGCACAGAATTCATTTCAATTCGTTGACCACTACATGTGTACCCGGCTGGGTTACCTGTAAGTGAGCTTTTCATTCTCACCATGCATGGGTGAATACGAGAATAATATTCAGATGTCCCTCACTGTCCTGTCCTGACGAGACCCATATCCCAAAGGGTCAAAACGCCGTCGATGCAACAAGGAATTGAACCTTTAAAACAGTGTCTACGATTGTGTAGTATCACTTTAGTAACCAATTATTTTTCTCTTTGGTCCGTTTCCTTTTTTTATGTATCTAATAAGAAACCACTGCGCCCCTATGTAGTCTATGTTATATGTATTGTTATTTTGGTTTCACTGATACAGTTGGGACACTGTGCACCTGTTTATGTATGGTTTATGTATTTGTATGCACTGAACTGTATGAAAAATGTAAACAGAATTTAAACAGAGTTTATATGATGAAGTAAAAACATGATAATAAGTTATATAATTGGTCGTGCATTCCTTTCCGCCATTCTTGTCAACCCTTGGTGCTGATACCTATCGCTATTAAGCTACATAATTAATTTATATTATTTTTTACTATACCACAGGAACCTTTGTTCTTTGATATAATGGGTATTGCAGTACAGCAGGTTGTGCTGTGGCCCTACACCGTGATTTATAGTGTGCTTCTCATGTACTGTGTACTGCCACTGTTCTGCTCCTGTGTCATGGTAGCTTGGAGGATCCTCTACTTTCATGGCAGCAGGAGCGGCTGTGGATTAACATTAAGGGCCAGATGCAGGTAAATCTCATTTACCGATTCATAAATACCGAATTTTACCGATTCGGTATTTATGAATCGGTAAATAAGATGTAGGTAATAATTCAGTATTTTTTATCGAATCGGTAAGATTCGGTATTTACCGATTTGGTAAATACCGAATCGGTATTTGCTATTGAATCCTATGGGCCTTGAAGCCCATAGGATTCAATAGCAAATACCGAATCGGTATTTACCGAATCGGTAAAAATACCGAATTGCAAAGGGGGACAGGGTGTCACTTTGACACCCTGTTGCACCCCTGTAACTGGCTTGTGCGCCATGTGGCACACAGACATGCCCTTAGGGCATGTCTGTGTGCCACATGGCACAGGTGTGCATGCACAGATGTGCATGTACACAGGAATTCGGTATTTACCATGCAATTGTATTACATGGTAAATACCGAATCCTGAAAGGCCTGAAGCACTGTTCAAAGTGCTACCTACATCTGAAAATACAGATACGGTAATGTTACCGATTGGTAAATTTACCGAATCGGTACAATTTACAGAATCGGTAAATTTACCGATTCTGTAATTTTACTGATTCAGTAAAATTACCGAATCTGTATGTTTTTTGAGCCCCTACATCTCCATAGCCCAATACCGGTCGGAAACAGCCGAAAATCGGTATTTTCGGCCGTTTCCGACCGGTATTGGGCTACCTACATCTGGCCCTAAGTCTTTTCTGAAAAGTAAAAAACAAATCTCTGTAGAGAAACAAACCCCTTCTTGTCCGCTCCTCTCAAACAATGGGGAAGATGGGGGAGTATCTGTTTGACACCCTAGAAACATAACTTACTTTTTCCGCAGTCCTTTTCTGTGTGTTTCTACATTGTATTAAGGACATAATCTTACAACAGTTGGGGTATTTGCATATTTTTGAATGGCCATACTTATGTTTTTTTTTTATATTAAACATGATTTGAATGCAAGATTCGTGTCTAAGTAGGTAATCTAATCCTGGATACTTATTTGCCTTCTGGTATTTGAAGCACTTTTTAATTCCATTACAAATTCAGGACTACAAGTACCAAAATTCAAAGAAAGAACGTGCACTGGATGCGCTACTCAGGCATGGACCTAGACAAGTACAGAGTACAGTCTAAGGTTCCCATTGGTAATGGCCATCAGTGGCTGTAGTGTTGTCATGCACACTGTCACTGTTTGTGGTGGATTACCCCTCTAACTAGGTCTGCTGGGTGTAAACAGGGACAATGCACCCTTTTACAAATAATACTCTGCCCATATGCCAACCACAAACTCGTTTCTGCCCTGTTTGCAGCACATTAGCGAAAGGAGGAGCACCTGTTTGAAGCAGCTGCTCCACCTTGCACAGTCATGTCATGTCAAAGGTTCTTATATAGCGCCTTATCACCGCAAGGTCTCAAGGCGCTTGCTTTGGGAACCCGTCCTGGCTTTTCCCTGTGAGATAACCCCTACTGGGCATCCCCAAGATGAAAGCCAGGCATCCCGCCGCGGGGGGCCGTAGTGGAGATTAAGCAAGCTATTGCCCAGAGTTGCAGAGTGTGAACCCGCGATTCGAGTAGGCACTGAAGCGAGAATTATCAAGTCCGTGGACATTTTGGGCTCAAGACCCTGCCGCGTCGGGAATTGAACCCTGGTCCCGGGTCTGACCTCTGCTTCAGGGTCTGCCTCCTCTAACCAGTGAGCCACACTTCTCCACCCAGGCCGCACCATTTCCTGCCTTACAGAGGGTGCCCTGGAGGGATGTGGGAAGGGGGGGATGGGCTGCACTGACTGTGCACAACCTGTTGGTTGTCCATATTCAGTATGCCTTCTGACAGGCTCTTTGCCTCTGCGCCCAGATTCATAATAAGGCCTAGGAACAGAGGCAGTTTTCCTCATTTTCATGGGGCCATGGCGACATGCATGTGAGGGAGCACTCCCTTCGGGTTGCACAGGCACTGTATTTGCACTGGTGAAATCTGCATAACAGAAGGTCTGTCACAAGCCTCTGCTGCCCCTTCTGTAATACCAGAGTACCATGGGACAGAGAAAGTTGATGCACATGCCCATGACACCTCTGGTAATATGGGTCCATGTAGGTGGATTTGTCCTCTAGTGTAAATGAGCCTGTGCACCCTGGTACACCACTTTAGGTGTGGAAATACGATTTCCTGTCTCAGTATGTGGTATCCAAGTGTGCAAAATCGTCTTTGAATCAAGAACCTAATGAATGCTTATGGCCCTATTCTGAGTTGTGTACAAGGTGTAAAATTGTCTGTTTGTGTCTTGGCACCTATGACCATATCACGATCAGGCGTACTGGCTCAGCATTGAGATGAGTGCCTATTTATTTGCTTCTCAAGTGCCTAAAGTCCATGGGCCTCATTTATGAAAGCCTTGCGCCACCGATGCGTCACTTTTTCCCATGTT
The DNA here is from genome assembly GCF_964261635.1 of Lissotriton helveticus. Lineage (NCBI taxonomy): Eukaryota > Metazoa > Chordata > Amphibia > Caudata > Salamandridae > Lissotriton > Lissotriton helveticus. Next base: position 102,151,165 of record NC_136061.1, read on the forward strand.
AAAAGTTACGCACCGGCGACGCAAGGCCTTCATAAATAAGGCCCCATGAATGTATTTTGAGGTGTGAAAGTGCCTCAATCTGTTTCCGACTTATTCTTTTAAAGTTCATTCATTACCTCAAATACATTCTGAGTTAAATTTATGAACTTTAGATGCCTAAGACACGAAACAAAATGTGCACAGTTCTGCGTTGAGCCAGTACACCTCATTGTGTATGATGCCTGATTTTGCAATTTGCGTCCCTGAGAGAAAATATATGATTTTTGCACATACATTAACCCATTTATGGGATGTTTCCATAGGGCAGTGCAGCAATGCACCATGCACTGCTGCCCTATGTCAAAGTGAAAGGGCAGGAATGCACCATTGTGAGAAAGTGCCCTCCTTCTGCATGGTTGCCCTCACTTTTTGCCGAACTACTACTGTGCTTTGACTGAGTGTGCCCTGGGCTCCTGCCAATCAGGTACACAGGGCCTTTGTTCTTTCCCTAAAACTGCATTGAAAACAAAACCCAATTGGCATCTCTGGCCACAGGTCAGCTCCTGGTAAATGGTACCACAGGTACCCAGGGCACTGTGACCGGAGACGACCTCTCAGGGCTGCAGCACCAATTGTGCCACCCTTATATGCCCTATACCATTACACTCACACACTGCCTTTGCAGGATGCGTGTTTTGGTACAGAACAAAGTGAAGAGTCGACATGGCACGCATCGCTGAGTGCAATGCCTACCACCCCCTGCCCTGACATAGATCAGTCACCCCTCTATCTTGGGTGCACTATACCAGTGGTAAGGGTACAGGTGCATGTGCCCTGTACCCCTACAGTGTCTAAGTCCATTCTTAGAAATTGTAAGTGTAGTGCCTCCATTAAGAGTATATGGTGCTGGTAGTTTGTCATTACAAACCCCACAGCAACATAATGGCTACACTGAAAACCGAGAAGTTTGGTATGAAACTTCTCAGCACATTAAACCCACACTGATTCCAGTGTGGAATTTAATGAACAATGCACACAGAGAGCATCTTAGAGATGTCCCCTGAAAAACGCCCTACCACTAGTGTCCAGGCTGAGTGGCTGCTTTCAGCTGCCACCACCAGACCTGTATCTGGACCCTGGGTTGAGAGCCTGCTCCTCTCAGGGACCTGAAACAAAGCATATCCTAGGACGAGGTACCAAGCCTCATGCCACCTTTGTGATCTTCCCCAGGCCACTTGTTGCTTTCAGCAACTGGTCCCCACTGGTTTTGACCCCCACGTTTTGCGGGAGAACCGTCGGGAAAAACAAGTGAAGAAGAGAGGTGTTCCCCCCTCTGCCAACTCCACCCCTCTGGTGGGAGAGATGAGGTGAAGCACCACTCTCAGTCTACACCATCTTGCAGATGGGTGGACCCAGCCAACCAGGGAAAGGCTTATGCCCACCTCCCACTGGAGGGTGGCATAATAGGGGGTGTACCAACCCCAGGGAAGGAACCCATTGGTTCCCAACCTTTTTACCTTCCTGTAACACCCCTAAATCTAGTATTTAGGGGCGTCCCTGAACCTTGCTTCCTCAGACAGGAAACCAGAAGAAGAAGGACTGAACAGCTGTGCTGAAGCTAACAAGAGGAGAACGCCTACTGACTTGGCCACAGCCCTAATGGCCTGTCCCCACCTCAAACCTGCAGAAGCAAAACCACGATGTGTCCTGCAGCCAGCAGGCTCAAGAACCCTGAGGACCTGCCCTGCCTTCAATAGAAATTACTCTGTCTCCCGTGAACACCAGATTTGTTCACCAACAGACTCTAGCCCTGGCAGGATCCGAGAGTCTCTACCACTCTGCACCCAATGCCCATGACCCAAGTTTGAGTGGCCCAACACAAAGAGGAGGTCTCCGCGGCGAACCTCAGCCAAGGTCTGGTGACACCTGACCTGCCTCAAGCCTCCAGCCGACGCCTGTAGCCTCAAACCAGTAGGTGCCCCCAACCGAGATCTGACCCTAAAAGCCACTCCTGCACCTGGGTGGCCAAACCGACGGTGCTTAACCAACCCCCAACTTCCCAACTTACCTCTCCAAGTGGTGGTCGCATCCAGAAGACATTCGTCCCCAAGCGTGTAGTGTGGTTGCAAACCCTAAACTCCCCATTGAATGCCACAGTGCTCCAGGCACCAAAACAGCACTCTGCACCCAGCCGCCCCAGTGTTATCACTATTTATAAAGCGCAACAACTACGCGGAGATGTCCTGGCGCTGAACCATTAATTCTCTGAGGGCCCTTGAGGGTGAACCTTTAGTGCTGGCTCAAACCTCCATTTGCCCTGACCTTACGTCCAGGAGCTTTGCTCCCACAACCCAGTGGTCTGCTCATCAGCAGCCACCAACCGGAGGTCCCCTATTCCCTATTGGATAACATTGGGCCTCAGCACTCTGCACCCAGCCACCCTAGTGCCACTGAGGGTGTAACAAGAGTGCATCCTTGACCCTGGGAGACCCCTGAGTCTAACCCCAGAATACCAACTCCCACAACAAAGTACTTACCTGTTAACTGATAACACCATTTTCCTCCTTAGGACAACATTGACTGTTTTTCTATGAAAAGTTTCTAAGTGTGGAGTTGGAAAATCTATGAAAACCTTTAAAACTGCAAATAAATAACAAAAATGCTTTTGCTAACCCGTTTATAGGAAATGTCCCAGTGCGGTATTCAGGTATACTGCACTGTGTAAAAAAAGTATTCTGTAAAGTAATCTACTTGACATTCTACTAAAAAGCCTCTACAAAGTATACATACTAAATTCTCAAAAGCATTGCATTATCAGCAACTACTGTAATCCAAACAAAGTGCATATACAATTACAATTCAAACTGTTTACAAACTGTATTTCTAACGTAAAGTATGTATTGCTTAACTGTGCCAGGCTTGCTTGGTTCTAGAAAATAAATTAACTAAAAGAATATTTGTATACAAAACCAATTGGTTTGAAGTTCAGTCTTTGAGTGTGTGATATCATTTGCTGATTGAGTGTGTACAACAAATGCTTAACACTACCCTATGATACAGCCTTACTGTTCGGCCACCCTAGATAGTAAGGTGCTAGCTACTTTTACCTCTGCCTACCTTTGGGGTTTCACTGGACTCTGTGCACAATATACCTCTCTTTGGTATAGTATATACAGAGCCAGCTTCCTACAACTATATTTAAGCAATACAGTGCATTCCTCTCCTTTCTGCCTGGGCCGGTGCCGTTTCGGCAGCTTTGCGCTAATGTTGGCACCCTTGTACCAGGATACAAGTTTGCCTCAGTGGCATGCAGGTTTGCTTTTGTATAGGAAGAGGCACCTTCCAGCACAAAAACAATCCGACGAGGTTATTTCCTTTTTCTATCTCTGCTCACTTCACGAGGCACACGATTTGCCATTTTCCCAGTTTTAAATACATTATTAAAGGGCCGTGTCAAATTCCATGAGTGTTGCATTGGAAAACCCACTGCAATGCCCATGGAAGGCCTCCTGGTCGCAGAGTATGGTGACGCAGAGATTTGCACTGCGTTTCCTGATTCATGAGTTCACTCGAAGCCACGAAGGGCGACTTTGCATTGCCACATCACACATGTACCACTTTACATGATGCAAAAGTGACGCAGGACTCTCATTAATAAGCCCCACAGTTTCCCAGTAAGTCTAACATGGAGGAAATGATGCAAGAAAATATGTTCAGTAGCGTTTAAAGCTTCCACGGCTAAAACGATTTTGCACTTTATGCTCCATAATTTACTGCACAAATCATAATTGTTTGTAAACACCGACCTGATATTTTGTAGAGGCATTTTTGCACTTCCTAAAACATCTGTGCTTGGAAGGCGAGCCTTGCTCTTTTTGCATGGTGGCATCTGTGCTCCTCTGTGCTATCCCCTGCAGCACAAGCTGGACCAACGAAAGGCAGCATCTTCACTTGTGGCTGGTTAGTGATTCATGCCGAAGACAGAATCTGGCTTTCATTGCTAGATTCTCTGTGCCAATGCAAAGCTGCTCTGCTATTTAAGCAATTTAAGAGGGTGGTGAAAAGGAGGGAATTGAGGCCTGGTTTTCCTAATAAGTCATGCAAAACATGTCTCCTCTCCTAGCATATAAACAAGACAATTTGGCTCTCCTGCTGCATAATGTGACATGTGAAAACGAACTGGATGTTTTTTTTTCAGGGTAAGTCAATGTTTCAATTACCAACAAATTGCTAGCTTTTGGATGGCACTGCATATTAATTTGGAGAAAGTGAAGCCTTGTCAAATTACCAAGACTGTAGCTTGTCCATGTGCCAGGCAATTATCTTCATACAGGTGCAAACAGGCATTACAGGTGACGACAACACAACCTGAAGACAATGAGTTGAAAATGCAATTATACAATTATCTCGTTCTTACTAGATATATGTTTTTCAGGCACTTTACAGTGTGTTCAGAAAAGAAGAAGGGGGGCTAAAAGCAGAACAGTTGGGTTGCTCTAATTTATGCCATCCTGTATCCTTTAATTGACTGTGTTTTCAGTAGTGACATTTTCATACAATATTAAAAAATATCTGGAACTAAATAGAATACATATAAAAAACCTGCTGCTACGCCTTTTATGGTTAGCCGGTTCTTAATCACCCTTTTGACCAGATAAAATGACAGATATTGTTACTGAGACCGAAGAGGGAGTTTGTATTCATTAAGAGAGCTAGCAGGTTTGGTAATGGTTTAATGTTTCCTCCTCTCTTTGGTCACTGCCCCCTACCAAAGTCCATGTCTGATATAACTGTAGGTTTTAAGGGGGCACTAATTACTGATCCATGTCAGTTCAGTCTCAGTATATGCTTTGGGCCCGATTCACAGAATGAACTTAAGACTAAATCCTAAACTTACTACTATTTGGTATACACAGAATGCACTTACTACTTTCGGGATTCACAGAGAGAACTTACTACTTTCGGTATTCACAGAATGAACTTACTACTTTCGGTATTCACAGAATAGATTTAAGACTACTAACTTTAGGTCCACACTCTGGCCGGAAATTCCGGCCCGGAGGCGGAGCTTCCGGCTTGGGGGCAGAGCTTGCAGCCCAGAGGCGGAGCTTCCGGCTCGGAGGTGGGGATTTAGCCATGGCTGAAATCTCCACCTCTTGGCCACAAGCTCTGCCTCTGGGCCGGAAGCTCCGCCTCCGGGCCGCAAGCTCCATCCCCAAGCCGGAAGCTCCGCCTCCGGACCGGAAACTCCGCCTCTGGGCTGGAATTTCCGGCCCGAGTGCGGACGTAAAGTTAGTAGTTTTAAATCTATTCCATGAATACCAAAAGTAGTAAGTTCATTCTGTGAATCCTGAAAGTAGTAAGTTCACTCTGTGAATCCCGAAAGTAGTAAGTGCATTCTGTGAATACCAAATAGTAGTAAGTTTAGGATTTAGTCTTAAGTTCATTCTGTGAATCGGGCCCTTTGTTCCCTCTGTCAAAGTCCAGAGGAACTCTTTCACCACATTGGCGAATCCCCTTTTGCTATTCACATCCCATCAGAGCCTTCTTGTTGTCTCCTGTGTGTGGCAGTTGTTTTTCCTTCTCTCACATTAAATGCATTATAAACTGAGCTAATGCTAACCGAAACTCCATCATGCATTGATGTCACAATACATCATGAGATGACTACTGCTGTTGGTTTTTTCTAAATAAATTGTTTTGAGGTTTACAAAAATAGACGGAGAGTGTTCCCAGAGACTTTTCCTGCACTGTGCCTAACCAAGGACACCCCAACTCTCTCAGGCTAGGCTATTGATGTGCAATGTATCAAATAGCATGCTTGAATAAACAGTGGAAATGATTGAAATCCAATGTAACATTACCCATGAGAGAATCTCCAAATGTATACTGTGGTAAAATGCTTTTTCTTGCTTGTACCCTATTGGTCCATATCCAGAGAACCATGTAGAATGTTTGGAAGTCTTTGTCTAAGGCTGTATCATTTTATGCAGCTCAGAACTCCCCCAAAAAAACATTCCCCACCTTTAGAAGGAAATTAATGCTGGTTTTCATATGAAACAGCACTGAGTGCTTTTTACTTATGACTTGTATGATTTTCTACTATACTTACTGATGGAATATTTTATGTATAGTGCCTACTAATACTTTACATAAAATGTAAAGCAGCAACACTTGTCTGCAATTTTTATAAGAATGTTTCAGCAACGATTAATGAACCTGATCAAATTAGTACTGGTGTACGGATCCAATCAAGGAGCATTAAAGTATGTATAGGGAATACACTGCTCCAGATCCTAGCCGGTGGTGCACATTTTGTGTATAATCATTTAGGATAAGTTGGGTGCCGACAGATCTCATAGCAGAGGTGATGGTTCTGATTAGAGCTGACTAGTAATTGAAAAACTAATTTGAAATAGAACCAAATTCTGTACCTTCATGCAGAAGAAGGTTTCTCATGAGATTTAAACTTAAATTAAGCCTGTACCAACCCAATCCTGTTTATGGAAAGACGAGTTGGCCTTACAGGAGTATCATGGGAGATTGCATGCATGTGAAAAATTGCCAAGTTTTGTAGCAGTCCATTTTGGGAGTTATAGTAGGTGCAAAAACAACAATTGATGGACAAAATGCAGAACAATGTTATACATTCACTCCACTACAGAAAACTGGGCCTAAATCCATCTTTTTTTTGCTCACCATGCCATACCAGTTTGGACCCAGCCATATGCAAATCAGTCTTGACCCTGTGCCCAATGGGAACAGTCTAGCCCGAACTGCCAGGCCAGGTCCTCCCTGGACTGGAAACAAGCATCCTAGGACTGGTTTTGGGGTTTCACCCCTCTTCAGCCAGGATAGCTTGACTCCAGTGGCATGGAGAGCACGGGACCCACGTCTGGGCATACCCGTCCCACTCGGGGTGACAAATGCGAAAACAACAATTGGTGGACAGAATGCAGAGCAATGTCAATCATTCACCCCAGCACAGAGATCTGGGCCTAAATACATCGTTTTAAGCGTACCATGCAATTTCAGTTTTGACCCCCATACGTATGCAAATCAGTCTTGACCCTGTGCCCAATGGGAACAGTCTAGCCCGAACTGCCAGGCCAGGTCCTCCCTGGACTGGAAACAAGCATCCTTGGATTGGTTTCGGGGTTTCACCCCTCTTCAGCCAGGATAGCTTTACTCAGTGGCATGGAGAGCATGAGACCCACGTCTGGGCATACCCGTCCCACTCTGGGTGACAAATGCAAAAACAACAATTGATGGACAGAATGCAGAGCAATGTCTTACATTCATCCCAGTTCAGAGATCTGGGCCTAAATCCATCGTTTTTTTTGCTCACCAAGCCATTCCAGTTTGGACCCAGCCATATGCAAAACAATCTTGACCCTGTTCCCAATGGGAAGAGTCCAGCCCGAACTGCCAGGCCAGGTCCTCCCTGGACTGGAAACAAGCATCCTAGGATCGGTTTTGGGGTTTCACCCCTCTTCAGCCAGGATAGCTTGACTCCAGTGGCATGGAGAGAATGGGACCTACGTCTGGGCATACCTGTCCCACTCGGGGTGACAAATTAAAAAAAAACAATTGATGGACAGAGTGCAGAACAATCTCATACATTCACCCCAGTACAGAGATATGGGCCCAACGTTTCTTTGCTCACCATGTCCTTCCAGTTTGTACCCAGCCGTATGCAAATCAGTCTTGACCCTGTACCCAATGGGAACAGTCCAGCCCGAACTGCCAGGTCAGGTCCTCACTGGACTGGAAACAAGCATCCTAGGACCGGTTACGAGGCTTCACACCTCTTCAGCCAGGATAGCTTGACTCCAGTGGGATGCAGAGCATGGCACCCACGTCTGGGCATACCTGTCCCACTCGGGGTGACATATGCAAAAACAACAATTGATGGACAGAATGCAGAACAATGTCATACATTCACCCTAGTACAGAGATATGGGCCTAAATCCAACATTTCTTTGCTCACCATGCTATTCCTATTTGAACCCAGCCTATGCAAATCAGTCTTGACCCTGTGCCCAATGGGAACATTCCAGCCCGAACTGCCAGGCCAGGTCCTCCCTGGACTGGAACCAAGCATCCTAGGACCGGTTTCAGGGCTTCACACCTCTACAGCCAGGATAGCTTGACTCCATTGGCATGGAGAGCACAGGACCCACATCTGGGCATACCCGTCCCACTCGGTGTGACAAATGCAAAAACAACAATTGATAGACAAAATGCAGAACAATGTCATACATTCACACCAGTATAGAGATCTGGGCCTAAATCCATCGTTTTTTTGCTCACCATGCCATTCCAGTTGAGACCCAGCCATATGCAAATCAGTCTTGACGCTGTGCCCAGTGGGAACAGTCCAACCTGTACTGCCAGTCCAGGTTCTCCCTGGACTGGAAACAAGCATCCTAGGACCGGTTTCGGGGCTTCACACCTCTTAAGCCAGGAAAGCTTGACTCCATTGGCATGGAGAGCTCAGGACCCACATCTGTGCATACCCGTCCCACTCGGTGTGACAAATTACAAAAACAATTGATGGACAGAATGCAGAACAATGTCATACATTCACCCCAGTACAGAGATCTGGGCCTAAATCCATAGTTTTTTTGCTCACCATTCCATTCCAGTTTGGACCCAGCCATATGCAAATCAGTCATGACCCTGTGCCCAATGGGAACAGTCCAGACCAAACTGCCTGGCCAGGTGCTCCCTGGACTGTTCCCAAGAGGCACAGGGTCAAGACTGATTTGCATATTGCTGGGTCTAAACTGGGGTGGCATGGTGGGCAAAAGAACAATGGATTTAACCCAGATCTCTTGACCCCGGGATGAATGTATGATTTATTCAGCATTCTGTCCATCATTTGTTTGCGTAGCACTTTTCACCCTAAGTGGAATGGTTATGCTTAGACGTGGGACCCTTGCCCACTGGATTCAAGCTTGCCTGGCTGATGAAGGGTAATACCCAGAAGCCGGTCCCAGGATGCTTGTTTCCGGGCCAGGGAGGACCTGGCTTGACAGTTCTGTCTGGACTGTTCCCATGAGGCACAGGGTCAAGATTGATTTGCATATGGCTGGGTCTAAACTGGGCTGGCATGGTGAGCAAAAGAACAATGGATTTAACTCAGATCTCAGACTGGGGGTGAATGTATGATTTATTGAGCATTCCATTCACCATTTGTTTGGGGAGTTGTAGTATGGGCATTTTGGTGGAATGCAGTGGACAGATTTTGAGAGAAATTATGATGAGACTTTGATCTTTGGATTTGTGAGAGTGATAGTTATTGTTTTCTTTTACTATGCACATGCCTTTACCACGAAAAGGTAAGTATTGTATAGGTCAGTATAAACTCATCTATATATATAAAAACGAATGTATGTCTGTCTCTCTGTCTGTTTGTCCTTTATGCATTACTACACCGTTCATCCAATCGGCATGAAACTTTGGGAAGTTGTTAAGTACACTTCCGCGAAGGTTTCTTGCATACATTTTTAAAAATATCGGCCCCCCCAGGGCCCTCATAATCTTTCGAATACTGATGTACGCACCAGATGGAAAAACAACAAATCGTGTATCCTCAAGCACTTGAATAAATAAATAGAATTAAAACACCATTCTTCCGATCGCCATGAAACTTTGGGAAGTTGTTATGTACACTCCCGCGTAGGTTTCTGGCATAACATTTTTTTAAATATCCGCCCCCCAGGGCCTTCATAATCTTTCGAATAATGATGTACGCACAAGACGGAAAAACAAAAAATTGTGTATCCACAAGCACTCGAATAAATAAATAGAATTAAAACAGCATTCATCCGATCGCCAGGAAACTTTGGGAAGTTATTGAGTACACTCCCGCGAAGGTTTCTGGCATAGAAATGTTTGAAATATCGGCCCCCCAGGGCCCTCATAATCTTTTGAATACTGATGTACGCACAAGACGAAAAAACAAAAAATCGTGTATCCACAAGCACTGGAATAAATAAATAGAATTAAAACAGCATTCATCTGATCGCCAGGAAACTTTGGGAAGTTGTTGAGTACACTCCCACAAAGGTTTCTGGCATAAATTCTTTTTAAATATCGGCCCCCAGGGCTCTCATAATCTTTCGAATACTGATGTACGCACCAGACGGAAAAACAAAAACCATGAATCCACAAGCACTCAAATAAATAAATAGAATTAAAACACCATTCATCGGATCGCCATGAAACTTTGGGAAGTTGTTGAGTACACTCCCGCGAAGGATTCTGCCATAAAAATTTGTAAAAATATCGGCCCCCCAGGGACCTCATAATCTTTAGAATACTGATGTACGCACCAGACGGAAAAACAACAAATCGTGTATCCACAAGCACTCCAATAAATAAATAGAATTAAAACACCATTCATCCGATCGCTATAAAACTTTGGGAAGTTGTTGAGTACACTCCTGCGAAGGTTTCTGCTATAAAAATGTTTAAATATCGGCCAACCAGGGCCCTCATAATCTTTCGAATACTGATGTACACACAAGACGGAAAAAAAATGGGTATCCACAAGCACTCGAATAGATAAAAAGAATTAAAACACCATTTATCTGATCGCCAGGAAACTTTGGGAAGTTGTTGAGTACACTCCCGCGAAGGTTTCTGGCATAAATGTTTTTTAAATATCGGCCCCCCAGGGCCCTCATAATCTTTCGAATACTGATGTACGCACCAGACGGAAAAACAAAAAATCGTTTATCCACAAGCACTCAAATAAATAAATAGAATTAAAACAACACTTTGAAATGTTTTCCATATTAAAATAAATAAGTTTCAATTAAAATGACACAATGTAAATTGAATGTTATCATGACGAGTTTCCTAGAATTTCCTTTCTTCGGAGATTGCAGCAACACGCGACGGGTAAGCTAGTACTTATATAAATATGTTTAATAAAAAGAGTTTATACTTAGTAAATGTAAATCCAGTATTTGTAAAGCGCACAGCTACCCATAGGAATGCCGGCGCTGGGGGCCGTCGGGAAGATTAAGAGAGCTATTGCCCAGAGTCACATGGTGCTGTGCAGTCTCCTGCCGCCGATGTCGGGGATCGAACCGTGATTCCCAGCGTCTAGCGTCTGTCGCCCTGGCTGCTGCGCCACACCTCTTCCCTGCAAAATACTTACATTTTGGTGGTAACGGCACCTGTGGTAAAGGCATATCTGTGTTAAAAAAGTTCATCGTAAAGGCAGGTGTTGCTAAGACTTTATCATTGTAAAGCATTTGTTGTAAATATGTTGTTGTTTAGCCTATCATTGTACCAACATATAACCCAATGGGAGGGATGCTCTGCAAGGATTTGGGCATATTGTACGATATTATAATACCTAAATATCTGGGGATAAATTGTAAAAAAGAGGTCAACTGGCTGACTTCAGAGCACAGAGGGCCAAAGACAACGAGCCAGAATCTGATGTGTAGGCTAAATTAGTAGAGGCTATAAAGTATTAAAAAAGAAGATTCCTGAAGATAGGGCGGATTGGTAAAAAAGAATAAAAACTACTCAAAGCAAAGATGAGACAGTGCATACTTATTATGAACACTATTAGATCTGGCTTTTTCAGCAGATTTGTCCCCAGACTTTTTGCTTCTTGGCCTTCTATATTTGACCCTGGTTTTGTTAATTTTAGGACTCTGGGCACCTTACTGCTGCTATTTCGTGCTCAAGTGTTATTGCCCAGAGTCACATGGTGCTGGGCAGACCCCTGCCGCCAGTGCCGGGGATCGAACCATTATCCGCAGCGTACAGCTTCAGTCACCCTGGCCGCTGCGCCACACCTCCTCTAGCTGCAAAATACTTACATTTTGGTGGTAACGGCACCTGTGGTAAAGGCATATCTGTGTTAAAAAAGTCCATTGTAAAGGCAGGTTTTGCTAAGACTTTATCATTGTAAAGCATTTGTTGTTAAGATGTTGTTGTTTAGCCTATCATTGTACCAACATATAACCCAATCGGAGGGATGTTCTGCAAGTATTTAGGCATTTTGTACGATATTATAATACCTAAATATCTGTGAGTAAATTTTAAAAAAGAGGTTAACTGGCTGACTTCAGAGCACAGAGGGCCAAAGACAACAAGCCAGAATCTGATGTGGATGCTAAACTAATAATGGCTATAAAGTATTTAAAAAAGAAGATTCCTGAAGATAGGGCGGATTGGTAAAAAAGAATAAAAACTATTCAAAGTAAAGATGAGACAGCGCATAATTATTAGATCTGGCTTTTTCAGCGGGTTTATCCCCAGACTTTTTGCTTCTTGGCCTTCTATATTTGACCCTGGTTTTGTTGGTTTTAGGACTCTGGGCACCTTACTGCTGCTATTTCGTGCTCAAGTGCATATGGTCCCTATGTAAATTGTGCATATGGATTGTTGTTTCCATGATTGGCTTGTTTGGCTTGCTACTTAGTCCCTAGTGCAGTGCACTGTGTGTGCCCAGGGCATGTAAGTCAAATGCTGCTTGTGGAACAGCAGCGCTGATTGTGTCACCCACTCAAGCAGCCTTTTAAATGGGTCTCAGACCTGCCACTGCAGTGTCTGTGCATAGTTTCTCCTGCCATGTCGAAATAGCAAATGCACCCACTTGCCGGGCCCTAACCGTCCCTTTTATTACATGTGATCCACTCCTAAGGTAGGCCCAAGGTAACCCTGGGGGCAGGGTGCAGTGTATGTGAAAGGTGGGCATGTACTGGTTTGTGTGTGACATGTCCTGAAAGCGAAATCGTGTATTTTGTTTTTCACTATGGAAAGGCTACCTGTCCCATAGGATAGAATGGTAGTTTATTTCTCACATATGATAAGTATATCTTCCCATTGGGACAAGGTAGAAAGATGGAGTTTAGCATGCCTGAACTCCAAATATAAAAATGCTTCTTTTAGTAAAGATGATTTTTATATTGTAAGTTTGAAAATTTCACTTTTAGAAAGTAGGCATTTTCTTGCTTAGCCATCTTGTGTGCCTCTGCTGGTTTGGAGATTGACTGTCTAGCCTTGTAGCGACAGTGGCTGGGGATGTCATTCACTGTAGACAGCCAATTGGGGTGGTCAACGTGTTTTCTGCCTTTCCTGGATGAGTTAAGGCTGGGCTGAATAGTCATGGGCTGCATTTAGAGTAGTGGGAGGAGATTTCCTTGCCCATGAATAGGCCTGGTCTGCCCTACACAATGTTGTCTCCACCTCCTCCAAGGAAGCTGTGCTAAAGAGGTCAGAACTGGTTTGGACTGAGCACAGGCACTCTCAGCCGCTAGAGAACAAAGGTAAATGTGGTATAAATATTGGGGCCCAGACCCCAGGATTTTAGAACGTGCTTCGATCATGGAACCTGCCAAGAAGAAGAGATGGGAATCTGTGAGGAGAGAATTCCACTTTGCTCTGTGCTTTGCTGTGTTGGCCTGCAGTGGCTGCTTCTGTCTTTGGCAGAGAAAGGACTGAACTAAACTTTCTGTTACTATTTCTGCTGAGTGTCAGAAAGGGCTTGAAGTAGAGTTGCTCTCTGTTCAAGATGTCTCAGGAACAGCAAAGACTTCACCTTCCTCTGGGTACGACCTTTGGGACCATGCATTCCAGTTACCACAGAGGAAAACCTTAGTACGATGCCGGCACCAACACTGCTCTGTGATTTGAATACACCATAGAGGGCACTGCCACACTGTGCACTACAACCAAGGTCTCACTGATGATGATAACCGCCGCCAATAAGCCTCTGCTTGCACTGCAACCTGTGGGCACCGCACTCCGTACCACCTCAGTTCAGTCCACTGCCCTGGTCTCACTGCCGCTGCAAGCTGAAATCGCCACCACTTCCTGCACCATGGTTTGGGGTCAGCACTTCTAAGTCACACAACACACCTCCCCATCCAACACCACAGACAGGGCCCACCGATGCCAGCTCCCATCGACCAGGATCACTGCCTACACCATTACCTGTCAGCACCAACAGGAGCACTGCCCCACTTCGCCCACTGTCCCAGTCTCAATGACGCTGCTGGATGACTGTAACAGATACGCTGCCTGTCCTGCTACCTGATGGCACCGCAAGCTTCACCGTTCCACTTCACACCACAACTGTGGTGGTTGCCATGAGCAGCCCACACTTACACGGTAGCCGGAACCAAAAGGTATTGTTTACAAGGCTTCCAACACCGATGCCAGTCTGCACTGACGTGGTCGACCAAAACTGTTGGATTTGGTTTGTTTCAGCACCATTGTAGCCCGGGACAGAGCTACCGACTTCAAAGGAACTCCATTTTAAGGTCATTCTTGCAAAGTGCATTTTTGGATTATTGTCTGTTGGATTTTTGTCGTTTTAGTCTTGTTTGGTTTAGATAAAGATTACTTATTTTTCTAAGCTGGCGTGGTGTCCGTTTGTAGTGTTTTCACTGTATTAGTGTATGTGTTCACAAATGCTTAACACACTGCCTCTGAGATAAACCTGTCTGCTCATGAGCAGGGGTTGCCTAAGGGCATAACTCCCTTATCCTAACTAGAAGCACGTGTCCCTACTTGGTCAATCATGTGTAAACTATTGGCAATTAGAGGTCTCCATTTCTAACAAACGCATAATACAGATATCTCAACAAAATAGTGGCATGCATAACCCCCTGAGTGATTGTTCGCCTTCCTTTATCATTACCTGTGTGCATGGTGTCCACCCTAATATTAGAACACACCTGGAAACCACTTTTTCTGCTGCCATCGAGAACCTTTAGATAAAATATTGGAAGCTGCAAAAAATTATGCTGATTGTTAGGATAAACCTTTGGATGAACAAGAGGGCAAACTTAAAAAGGGGAAGGAGCAGCTGATGGTGGAGCACAAAGAATACTACCAAAGGCGTGGTGCCAGAAATTATGCGGGTATTTCAGCTAGAGCAGCATCTAGTAGAGGAAGAGGTAGGGGTCAAAGTAGAACCAGGAGAGGACGAATGGAGCCCACTGGCCGGCACGGAAGCAACTGTCCCTTCTGCAACAAGCCTAGAAATTGGAGCAATGCTTGCCCATTGCTGATAAATACAAAGTGAGGATGGGGGCCATAACAATAAGGGTCTGTGGTCAACCTGTGTTCCCCAATAATTATGATGCTTATATACCACCTCCTCCGTAAGCTATAGTTCCTTTTCGTTCCCAACTCCCAGTGCCCCAGCCTCCAGCACACCATGCCACTCAGTGGTCTTTAGACGCTGGTGCACTGTTAGATATTACCCCCGGCACCCACCACCACGTGAAACATTGCAGGGCTGTCCATAACGTAATGATTGTCTTCTAGCACCTGCAACTTAAATAGACTAATCTTCTATTGTGAAATGTCCCTGTCCTAAACACAAAGGGATGTTGTAGCATCCCTGTGAATGGCTGGCTATTGTCCTCACTGGATTCCGAATTTTTATTTGATAGCCAGTTCCCTCTAATTCTTGACCCATACAAAATGTGACTGTTCAGACTTTGAAGGTGCATTACAAGCTTAAAAAAGGAGATGTGTCAAGCACCAGTTTTGGGTCTACCTGATTATACCAAGGACTTTCATTTATTTTGCGATTAAAAGCAAGGTTGCTTTTTGGCTGTGTTGATACAGAAGCATGATTCCCATTATCCCCCAATTGTATATTACTCCTCAATGTTGGACCCAGTGGCCGCTGGGCTGCACACGGATGATAACCTTTTGAATGATAACACTTACTATGATTGTTCATTGGCTGTGGACTGTCATTTGAAAATGAGGCATAATTATAGGAAACCCCGCTGTCCAATGCAGACGGAGACTTCTTTGTGGATGATTCCTGCTTAAGAGATGGCTGGGTTAGTTTGCAGGACTCCTATGCCATCTGCACCACACAACACATTATAGATGGTCAATGGTTGGTGGGTATAAAAAAATGCCCAGGCAGCTGAAATTGTTGCCTTGACAAGAGCTTGCTGCATTGCAAGTACAATGAAGGTTAACATTTAAACTGATAGCTAGTAACCATTTGAGGGTGTCCATGATTTTGCCAGCTTTCTGCCATGAGGGTTTTTCTCATGCTTGCTGGCCAACAAATTCAGCATGCCAAATTAAATTCTGACCTACTGCAGGATTTGATATTGCCATCTAAGGCCGCTTAAATAAAATGGGCAGTGCACACTGCTTGAAAGGATTATGTCTCCATGGGTAATGCCTTTGTTGACAGCAAAGCAAAAGAAAAAGCATTGTGCAGCTGGACCTTTAACATGCCACTTGAAACTTCATCACACTCAGTTTATTTAGACCCACAAATCGTTCAGAAATACGTTTCAAGTGAATAATTCCTGTTATGGTCTCAAGGTGGATTTGTGCAAAAAGAGTAGGAGCAGGTTCCAATGGTAAGATATGTCTGCAGGCGTCTCTTCTTCCAACAATGGCATAATTATTTCATGGACCATTGTTATTTTCACAAAGATGGTATCATCCAAAATGTCACCAAGAAGATAGAAGACTGTGTAAAGGTTTTACATTGTGGGCACAGTATAATGTTGGTAAAAGTATGTTATCTAAATTCGGGCATTTTACCCCACACCAAGGACCATTTGAGTGTTTGAGCTTGATTTCATTAAAAGTACCCCATGTAACAAATACAAATATGTTTTGGTCATTGTTTGCAAGTTTAGCAAATAGACTGATGCCTACCAACAAAGAAATGTGATGCATTCACTGAGGCCAGTGCCTTTTAAAAGAACTGATACTGCGTTTTGGACTACCAAAGCAATTAAACTCAAACAATGGCCCAGATTTTGTTTCCTAAGTGATAAACAATATGCAAGGGTCTGGAAATAAAGTAGAAGTTTCATCATGCCAAACACCCACCCGCAGTGGGTGCTGTGGAAAGGGAAATTAGGGTGCCGAAAAACAAGATAGGGAAAATATGTGCATCCACTGAACTATACTGGATAGATGCACTACCATTGCATTGATGGCAATGAGATGCACCCCTGACCATCATACTAAATTAAGCCCTCACAAAATGTTGTAGACCATGTCGGAGCTGCTGGTATACAGGACAAAGGCGCTGGACTGCTTTGTCTCTTTCTGAAAAGACCTCAGAAAGAGGTCCGTCCGTCTGTCTCCCTTTGGTTCTCCCATGGTCCAACTCACCGGCAGGGTGCCTCAGGGGTCATCCTTGTCCCTTCATCTTTTTAATTTGTATATACATGCCCTAATGCTGACTCTGAGGAAAATGTACGTGAGAATCTTCACTTATTCAGATGATTTGCAACTTCTTTTTCCTCTTGGCAACTCATCTGACTCCAAAATGTTCTTCCAAAATACGATGCTATTCACCCGTGGCTGGCTGAATAGTAAGCAACTTAAAATAAACTCCGGTAAGATGAAGATTGTCCTGGCTAGAGGGGATCACTGACAAAATATCAAAGATCAAAATATTGTGTTCCCAAAATATCGAGACATAAATATTGATGTAAAAAATATTGACATCCTATCTACATAATCGTAAGTACTAAAATATTGAAAAAATATATAGTTAAAAATATTGTTTTTTTAAATGCATATTTAAATTTTTTTTTAAATAATACATATAACTTAAAAAAATATGTAGAATTATTATAAAATGTTAACAATTATAAGTAATAAATGAAATGTAAAAATAAATTAACGTACATATATAAAATGTATCCTATGACACCACACAACTCACAACCCTCATCTAAAATAAAAACAAAATGTAGTTGCATAATTGACATAATTAATTATCAATTAAACAAATATTAATTAAAAAAACAAATAAAAATGTATGAACTCCCCACCCTTTTTGCCTACACCTAACCACACCCAAAATTAAACAGTAAAACAATGAATGACACAATAAAAAGAACTTTTCCATTAAATAACTAATTATATTTAACAACTAATTATAAAATATGTTAAATTAATTTACTCCCCACCCTTTACCCCTATAAACCCAAAAGGGACACGCAAATAAAAAAATTAAACAATTAACCTAATTAATTATCAATTACTTAATTAATATTAGTTATCAACTAATTATTCATTAATTTAAAAACAATTACATCCCACCCTTTACCCTTCAACCCATCACTAAAACTAACCACTCAATTTTCATAGTTAATTGTCAATTAATTAATTAAGATTCATTACAACTAATTATTAATTAATTTAAATAAATTACTTCCCACCCATTACCCCTATAAACCCTACAACCACCACCTAAAATAAATTAAACAGTTTCCATGATTATCAATTAATTTATATTAATTAACAACTAATTAATTAAAAATTAATGACTTCCCACCTAATACCCTTATAAACCCCACAGCCCACAAATAAAAGTTACCCCAAGAAATTCAAAACAAATTTTAACTTTATAAAATGTCAATTAAATAAATATTAATAAATACAAAATATTCATTAGTCTCTTATAATTAAATTACTTCCCACCCTATTTCCCCTATAAACCCACAACCCACTACAGAACTAAAAACGCAAAATGTAATTATAATAAAATTAATAACACATACATTAAAAAACATAATTAGTACTTATACAAAAAATGACATACATTTAAAATATATACTAAAATACATAACACTAATTTAAAAAATCGATATTTTAACAACAATATTTTTGCAAACGATATTAATGCCGTCTATATTTTTGAAATCCATATTTCTTACCTTAAAGTCGATATTCTTGACCACGATATGTCTTGTTGTCTATATTTTGGTGTCATGATATTTAAAACCCAATATTAGTGTAAGTCGACAATTCCACCACTATATTTTGACTGAATACCGGCCCAGACGTGGGTCTCATGCTCACTGTGCTAATAGAACCAACCTGCAACTGACTGCCGATTGTGGAATCATCAGATTTGTATTTGAAAAAGTGTACACAGTTGGAACTGTGAAGTCTATAACATTTGATTGTATGATATCTTCTTATTCCCTTGTGCTTCAAATGAACCAGTACCCTTTCTTTACTCTTGTTTATGATAAAAATCTTCTTTTTTAACATACACCGGTGGGTTTGAATTGACAATTTGCTGTGATGATTTGATATATTTGTATATTTGCATCTGAAAAATTATATCTTGTTCACTAATTGTGTTCATATAAATTTATCAATTTTAAACAAAAGACATTCATTTGCAAGAAAGTTATATAAACTTGCATTGAGAAAAGACCACAAATCATTGAGAGCTAGGCGCTAGACTAAATCCCTTGAAGGCACGCTTACCAGTTTATATTATTTTGCCCAAGCCGTCAAGGGTTGATTGGATTACCCATTCATTATTACACTGATGCAACTAGTGGGACTGGAAAAAGACTTCTTCATCCCTTTACTGGCCACTTTCTTGGCAGGAACCTACTTCATTTGGAACATCCTCACTTTTTATCGGTTACAACGTAGCTCAAATAGTAGTACTTAGGAGAGAACTCTGATGTTGCTGTCAGCTAATTCTCAGACTTTTCTCGATCTCAGTATTGTGCTTCACATCTTGTGCACCTGCAGGCAACAAAAATAAAGCAGGAAGTCAGTGAGATTAGTGTAAGCCAATGTAACACAAGTCATCATCATCATCACACATTCTTAACACTATTGTACTCAGGCATACATTAACTAATGTGCACATAGCAAAAGGTAGGCAGAAATTGAAAATTAAATAAATAAATGATATTGTTCCCCCAGGTCTTATGACTACCCTACAGGAGGTGGAGGGAAGGCAAAAATCAAATACAATAATTCAATATTCACTGGTGTCCCTCAAGATGCTATGGGGACTCTATAGGAGGTGGGCGGCATGCAAAAATCAAAAATATTAATTAAATACCTGCTGGTGTCTAGGAGCCAGGCAAAATTGTAATACATTAATAAAATATTTGTTGATGCCCTCCAGGGCCCATGGGAACCCTATAAGAGGCAGGAATAAGCAAGACATTAATTAAATAATTGCTTAATACCTTTAGGGTTCAATGGTACCCTACGTAGGTGGTTTGGTGGTGAAAATTAAATATTTAAATTACATTTTTACTGGTCTTCCTCCAGGGCCCATGGAGACCCTATGGGAGGTTAGGTGGCCGGCAAAAGTCGAATAAATGAGTGCAATATTTGCTGGTGTCCTTCCAGGGCGCATGGGGATCCCATAGGAGGCACATGCAGGCGAACATAAAATACATGAATTAAATAGATGCTGCTGAATACCAAACAAAGTCGGTGGGCAGATAAAATCAAATGCACGGTTCAAAAAACAGTAACCTGTTAAAAAAATAACAAAAATGGCATGGGCTTCTTCTGTCAATGTTTCAAGAAAATGGCTTTTAAAAGTTTAATAAAAAGATTGAAACACACACTAGCTGCTGAAAGTGGTAGTAGGTCACTAATTTGTCACATGGCCAGAGAAGGAGGAGGCATGTAAAACAAAATAACACATACACACACACACACTCATAGGCTAAACAAAATGGCCACTGTCCAATGACAAGCATTGGCGGAGACATGGAGAACAAAGGATGAGGTTGCTCTATATAGCCTGGAGCCGCTGCCCAAAATTAAATAGTAGCATTGCAGGGAAACGATTGTGCAGATATATAATATTTACTTAAAATGTGTCTGAGACAACACATGGGACTGCACTTTACTTACCACAAGTAAATCAGCAATGTCAGAAAAGAAAATTAATTCAACTTAAAAAAAAATCGCTACAGACATCCCAAAGTGATATCAATCACCTCCACAAACTTCTCTATATAACACTGAGATTCTTTTAATATCGGGCCAGTCAGCTTCTAAAACCAATCGATGAAGGTGGAAATATTGATTAATAAATCCCTTGCTTTAAATTTAGTAATTTGTTGTTTGCGGCTTGCACACAAGATATGGCATGCACACAATTTTTGCATGGCCTCTTTCAAATTGGTATAACTATATAACAAGGGACCATTTTGTTTAACCAGTGATATAGACCACAAGGGTGTGACTACTCCCAGATATGAGATAAAGGTGACATGAAATGCATGTGGCATTGGTTCATAAAGATTCATTATTTGCCACTATCTCCATGGAATCTTTTAAGCAGAACAATGAAATAGGGTTTGGGTTTATTACTTGTAATTGTGCCGAAGTGGCCATCGCACCTGCATCTGCATTAAAAACTGCCTGGTTTTAACCACTTCCATGCTGGGGACGGAACCGCTCCGTCACCAGACTCAGTCGCGCTGTGCTGGTGACGGAGCGGTTCCGTCGTGGCCCGCTTCGCATGCCTGCGTGGCACTGATTTCGCACCTGCGCGGCGCGTTCTACTGAGCGGGCGGGGCCGTGATGGAACCGCTCCGTCATAAGCACAGCGCGCCCGCGGCTTGTGACGGAGCGGCGCCCCGAGTATGGTCATCTGAGAGGGCCACCACCAGCTGCGTGTCATCGGCATATGAGACCATGGTCAAGCCATGGTCCCTCGCCATCGCCGCCAGGGGTTGGACGTAAAGGTCAAACAGAACAGGGCTTAGTGCCGAAACCTGGGGAACCCCTTGCTTCATGGAATGGGCTTGGGAGAGGAAGGGGGGGCACAAACCTGGAATGCTCTGTCAGACAGAAAAGATCCAAACCACTCCAGGGCAAGACTTACCACCCCCGCCTCCTCTAGGTGACGCAGGAGGACCTGATGGGAGACCAAGTCAAACGCGGCACTAAGATCGAGCAATATGATGGCCCCAGTTTGTCCCTCATCCAGAATAGTCCAAAGATGTTCACTCGCAGCTAAGAGCGTGGTCTCAGTGCTATGCCCAGGACGGAAACCAATCTGGGAGCGATCTAAGGCACCGGTGTTGGTCAGATATCCCGAAAGGATGTTGTTGGTGTGGGCCTCTTCAATTTTTGCAACCAAAGGCAGGCGGGGATATGGGACAGAAATGTTCTGGCTTGGTCGGGTCCAGGGAGAGTTTTTTCAGCAAGGGGACCACCCTTGCTAGCTACCGTGCAAAAGGCACCATCGCGGTGGTAAAAGAGGAATTGATAATCCGACACAAAGGCATGGTTAGGACAGGAAGGGAATCTCTAAATTGGGCAGGCCTCATGGGCTCTATAGGGGAACCTGATTTGACCTTCTTGCTCAGAGTAAGAAACTTGTCCTTGGAGATAGAGGACATTACTGTCAAAGTCATAGTAGAGAGAGGGTCTGACAGAACCACAGGGTCCATAGGGCATAAAGGGAAGGATTTATAAATGGCTTCTACTTTCTGAACAAATAAGGTGGCCAGATCCTCACATTGCTGCCCAGACGTGATCATTGGAGTAGAGGGATCTTTCCTATTTTTAAAATCATTAAGTACTCCTTTTACCTCACTGCTCCTACTCGTGAAATACTACACACAGTAAGAAGGATTGATAAAGACTAAGGAAGAGGGTTTGTTGGGTGGTGACTCCATACCTTGAGTGAGCTGTGAAAACTTGAAGAAACAGGGGAAACAGAGTGGAACCTATTAGCCATTGTATTCTACCCAAGTATCCCTTGCTTGCTTTTAGGCTCCGCACCAAGATGAGGGATGTAATGGTTGTAACGATTTGGGGTGCTTCCTCTGCACTACTTTCAATTTAAATATTCAGTAATCGAAAGATAAACACAACTGTTGACATCATGCACATTTCACTTCAGGACAGTACATCACTTGGCTGTTTATCTTGTACACAACCTCAATATATGTTCACGTCAGTATCATTATACTTCCCAAATATTACTCCACATTTGTTAACTTGGAACTCTGAGAACAAGGGGGTGATTACGATGGCAGAGGGTCTGCCACCGCCAGCCGTGCAGTGGCGGGCCCTCCGCCATCGGACAGCAATTTTACCCCCGACATATTATGATGGCTGGGGAATCGTTCTGGTACTGTGTCGGTTGCAAAGGCTGCCCGCCACGATTCCGCCACAAGCAATCGTTCCAATTGCCTGGCAGACTGACCTGCATGTTGTACATAGTGGCAGTGCCTAGCATGCACCGTGCACCAAATTACAATGCTGGCCCAAGTCAGCCTTTCCATGGCGGAGAAACCACCATGAAAAGGTTGACGGGGATTGGCTTTGGGGGCCCGTTGCGGGCCCCCCTTGTGTTGGGGGGTGGTGGTGGTGCACTCAGGGGGTACCATGCCCATGGTACCCCCTACATTTTCCTGCACTAAGTGGCAGGTATCGCATGGTGCCTACCACACTGCGCTGGGAAATGTACGACATGGCTGGTTATCATTGCGGCGGGTGCTGCAGCCAGCAGCACCGGCCGCCTTGTTAAACAGGCTGGGAGCGACCGCCACGGAGCGGTCACATAGTAATCCATGGTGCAAACCACTGCCTTACAGGTGGGCAGTCCCAGCCACCACTTTGATGGCGGGCGGACTTGAGTCCATATTCTATCTGAATGACCCCCAGTGTCTTTACATATTCTCTTTTACATGTGGGTGTCTTGTGAATTTTTTTACATTGTTCTCGAAAATGAATACATTGGTACCTTTTGTTTTGATGTAACTGTGATGGCTTTTGTCTTGGGAGGTGGTTGGAGAGCATAATTGCCCAAATGTAACTACGTTGTTTTTTTCTTCTAGGATGCTGGCATTCATGATGGCCTGAGAGGAATCGCAGTTGAAGGCAAAGGACGAATCTGGAGAGTGTAGGTAAGTCACGGTTAGACAAGGGATATCCTCTCTTTATGAAGTCTTGAGGCCAAGCAAGTATTGTTGTCTCGGTCATGGTTTAAATATTAGCCACGCCTAAGATTGCTGCAGAGATTTGCTGAGATTTTATGGGACCTCAGAAAAACTCAGTGGTTACCTAAAAGAACTGAGCACAAGACCTCCAGCTCACATGATGAGGTGCCAGGGGCTGAGAAAAAGGTGACATGAACATAACAGCAGGCTATACCCAACAGTTGATATTGCCAAGCACTCAGGGGCTGAGATTCATTGCCATGACAACCCATGTATACCTAATGCAGCGGGGCTCAAGGATAGAGATTGTTACTGGGTCCAGCAGGAATGTCAGGTTGGTGAGGCAAATCAGGGCTAAATAACAGGGTTAAGGCAAACTGGGGGCAGATGAGGGAGGATTGTAACACCCTCCAAGTTAGTCGTATCCAGTCCTGGAACCTTGGAAGTGGTGCTGAAGGTTCTCTTCCTACATTCTTTACTGCAGCATGCCATCCTGTTCAGAAGTACCTCAGAGAAGAGGTATCTGGCCTTGTGAAGCCCTTCTGCAGCTTTGTCCCACTGGAGATCTCAAACTTCCCAAAAAAAGAGACTACATCACAATGACGAAATCATTACTGCGGCCTCTTCCAGCGGCTCCCTGATGAGGACGCCTCCTCCATGGACACCGGTGTCTGCCTTTCCCGCTGAACTTTAACTTCTGAGACATTCTTCAAAAAGTCTCAGAGGCAAACTCAGGGGCCATGAGGAATGGAAGGCAAGTTTCCTACATCAGCCAAGACAGCAGCGTATTTTCATAATTCCTGGGCTGAAAATATGTCCATTGTGCACAGAGCCTGGACCTAAGTTTTATCCAGCTCAGGATGGTGTTAGAGGTGACAGAGCTTAATGTTAACTTCTGGGACTATCTGTCCTAGGTTCCTCAACACTGCCCCAGGCGACTCAGAGGCAGAGGGGCAGCAATCTTAATCCTCATTATATGGACCTTCAGTTGCCCAGCAGCGTGGGGACACAGACTTACAGCAGCTTCAAGGACTACCTGTCCAAGGATCATCAGCACTGTCCCAGGCGACTCAGAGGTGACAGGAGGGTCAATCTTCATCCGTGCTATAGGTCGTCCCTTACCTTGTCTTGATATGGGATGCGCAGTGAATTCGCAGGGAAGCAAGGGACCAACCTCCCTAGAGACTAACTCCTTCCTGGAGGAAGGATTTAACACAACAAGATATGAGCTAGACTAAGGGGAGGAGGGCTGGTACTGGACGTAAGAGTTCTTGCTGTCGACCTGCGAAACAACAAGAATCACCAATTTACTTCCAGTTCTATTCTATTTGAGATCACAACTTCTTTGCCAACAACTCTCTTTTTAAAGTACTACGTTCGCGCCTACCTGCGAACAGCTGGTGTCAGTCTTTCGTCCAGTATGTCTTTCTAGTCTTGTTGGTCAGTCTTGTCAGGTGGATACAGATGCTCTGTCGTGTTGTCTGGATGTGAATTCGAGCCTTCGAAGAGATTACTGTAATAACACAAAAGAATAGTTAATTACCTTTCCTATTCTTTCTCTTGTTGTAAATACCCCCTCCTTTTAACCTAAAGAATCAATAGGCCTTTCTCCCTTCTTCACTTACTCAAATAATGTTCAGCGTTCTTAAATCTCTGTGTTCTTCTGTCTAAAATAAAAGGTTTTATATTGCAAGAATAAACAAACACAACATTCAGAAATTACGTCTTTCCAAATTTGCAGTGATCACCTTTTGACCCTTTCTTTAGAAACTCTTATTTCTTAGTTAACTAAACAAATCTCAAAGTTCGATTCAAAAGTCTTGTAGTATTCTTCTTGAATAAATAGTTCCAACAATTGTTCCGGTAGCCTTTCTTGCGAAGGGCGCCTTAAACTAGAAAGTTATTAAACTTATCTTTTCTTGTCTTTGCAGGTTCCGATGCTGAAAAGAAGATGCCAGGCCTTTATTCTCTAGAGGATGCCGAAGATCGAAGCCAGAAGTCCTCAGGATCGTAAATCAGGTAAGTGGCTGTCTTCTTTAGAACGGGAGGCTCAGCACGACCTTCCTCGGGAGCTGGCGAAAGGCAAAGCGCCTTCCAGAAGGCTGGGTGCGGTTTAAATACCTGACCGCACCCAGCCGCACCTTACGTATGCGTGCGGTCAGCCAACAGAGGTGGGGGCGCACGCGAGAGAACATCTCTGTTGCTTTTGCTCCGAAGCAAGCTGCATGATTTAAACCAAGAGCAAGTTAGTTTTCTGACATTAAAAGGGCATTACTAAACCCATAGGAAACATCAGGAGAAACGTAATAAACAATAAACAAAGGTAACATGTCTTGATAAGCACACAGTGTCACAAGTCACAAAGAGAACATACGGTATTTACAACAAAACACACACCCTTATCTTACATACTTTTGGAGTGCAGGTGCACGGGAAAGGGGCGGGTTTTTTAAGGCGAATAGCGCCTGAAATAACATAAGAGCTCCCAGTAGAGGGCTCATACAGATTCCTGACACCCTGCCTCAGGTTACTCTGAACCAAGAGAAGGAATAATCTCCCTCCATGTTATTTTATGCCTTCAGTTGTCCCAGAGCATGGTGACATATATTGTCACCAGCTTTAAGACTACCTGTCCCAGGATCCTCAGCACTGACCCAGGTGATTAAGATGCGAGAGAGGCAATCTTTATCTATGCGATATAGCGCCTTCAGTTGTGCCCCAGCGCGGAAACACAGATCGATGCCAGCTTCAGGGACTACCTGTCCTAGGATCCTCAATGCTATCTTCATCCATGCTACATCACGCCTCTAGTTGTCTAGCAGTGCGGGATGTGCCTGGGCTGGGCGTTGGTAAGCCTATGTGTTTTTTTTTTTGTCCACGCTCATTAGAGCCCGGATGAGCTGGACTGAGCTATCCCTCTAACATTCATCTTTTTTTCTTCAATCTTTTATTAAGTGTGACTTTTCTGGGTCACTTATTATTACTACACCCCTTTTATTTCTCTGTCATTGTTTATCATTAATTGTCAACATATTTGTTCCAATCTTCAGTTTCTCTATGCACCAGCTTTAGTTCATGTCATAGGCAAATGCAAAATGCCCCCAGTGCCTTGTGTCCAAAAACAACAGAGTAATGGTTCCAGTAATTTAACATATTTGAACTCTGCAGCTGTGGCAATAACGGAAGCCTTTATATCAGTTAAATCTGAAGAAAGATAATCTAGGCCAGATATACAACAGCATATAAAAACCTTTTTTTGCAAGTCGGTAACCTTTTACCAACTCGCTAAATAGGGTTCCTTAGTCGGTAGTAGGTAGGGGTATGCCTACTAAAGAGTCGCAAGGGCATGGAATGCTGGAATGCAGTCGCAAAACATTAATATTTTACAGACTACATGAAGCAGGTGGTAACCCATTCCCAAATGGGAAGGGGTCCCCAAGGGGACCCTTCCCCTTTGTGGAAAGGTGCAACAACATTTTTTAAGAGCAGGCAGTGGTCCATTGGGCCACTGCCTGCTCTTAAAAAATGAAAAGGCAACTTTTCATTTTATTTTTGAAACACTTCCTGTTTTCCTTAACGAAAAAGGGGTGTATTTTAATAAAAAAACTGTTTCATTTGAAAGCAATCACAGCCATGGTGGTCTACTCATCCCTGAGAATCAACAGGAGAGAAAGGGCAAGAGTAGACACTCCTGTACCCCGAACAATACTTCAAAAACAACTAAGGAGTGACTCAGTGAAAACAGTAAAGTAACAAAAATTAGCTTTAGTTTGTATGGTTAACAGTAACCCCCATAAACCAAAAGGTGAATGCAATAAAGGAGAACCGGCCACTGGAAGCAGCCTATGTCCAGTTGTGCCTACAAAGAATGGAGAAAAGTCTCTTTCTTTATAAAAGGACCCTCACTCACCACTAGTTGGTGACATGCTTCATCATTGGGTCCCCGCTGGGGTGGTCGAATGCCTCCCCAGCGTGGTACAACGCCTGAGTTACAGCGGAGCAGGATAGTGTTGAGGGCAACAGTGCTATAACTTAAATGTGAGAATAACTGTGAGTGCTCATTAAAAAATACAAGGTTGATGCCTATAAAAACTTTTAATAAAGGTCAACCCGTATTGAATAAAAACAGTGTAGACGGACCAACTAGGTTCTAATTTAGGAAACCTGTGTCCTTTAGTAAAGATAAACGGTCAACATGTTTCTGCTGCTACATATGCAATTTCGCTCAGCATTCGTCAGGACCTAGTATAATTAGAAAGGCAGGCCTCCGGTGGTGTGCGCGCGCTAAGGTGCACCCTCCCGTGAGGCACTAGATGTGAAAAATTAGAATAACTCACGGTTGATGCCCGTGACAGCTCACTGAAATTCACAGGAGCGAAAAAACCTGTGGAGAATGGGAGGAAAAAAGAACAACACAGTAACATATAATGACATACGTAGACATATAGTTAGTAGTTATCAATTCTGCTATAGTCACGTGTATTACTCGCCGTCAACTGTCTTGTGATAATGGTCTTTTGCCAAATCTCCAATGTAACCTAAATGGAGAAATAGGTATATTCGCTTATTGTTTGGAAAACGTTGTCTCCAACATGAGGAAGAGGGGACCAATATCTTTTGGTTCAATAATGTTATATTTAACAGAGGCAGTGTGTCGTAAGGAACATCCATACTAATCACGTAATTATACCGCCTTCTTCTAGATAAAATGAAACAAGTTTAGCAAGAGCAATGGGTCTGTAAAGTAGTCGAGCATTCCTTGTATAGTTAAATCACCAGAGGCATCTCATAATCAACGGTCCACGATCATTATGAGCACCCAAGTAAACACACTTACATTGCGAGAGGGAGATATTTTCTCCTTGGAAACTGACGGCCCGGGAAACCTTCACGCGGTGTCAGGTCTAACCAAAAAGAAAAGAAAGAAGGTGCTGTTAGCCTCACAAATGCGTCATAGAGACCGCTCGATCAAAAACGCGGTAACTGATCACTTACTCAAACACACGCGACTCCCCGCCTGGTACCTACCCTTTCGGTTGTCGTCAGTCCGGAAGTGTTTACCAGTGGCCGGGGTCACGTATTTCAATTGGCCGTAGCCCCGATCATGTGCTCGGCTTGAGCCGCGTCATCGTTAGTGTCTTAAAAAGATACCAACTATTTTCTATCTTTGAAGACTGGGGTTCGAATCCCTTAAGGGGACAAAATACATTTTTTGGGAAACTAAAGTGGCAATGTGGACCAGAAAGTGTTATAATCTCATCTGTTTAGAACGAAGTGGCCATAAAGGTAGATAATAATGAAACTGGTTTTAAAAATCCCGATAAAAAGAACACAATGATACCGGGGAGAGATCTCTCTTGTAACCAGGCATTATTCAGCTAATAAAGAAATAAATGAAGGAGACGGGACATCCAGAATATTATATATATATATATATATCGCGAGTTTGCAATTTTGTTTTAGCTAACATGTCTGTTTGCAATGATCTCAAAATTTCTGTGTGTTTTTGAGTCCAATTGATTAGTTTAAAATCAGGTTTTATTAATTCATAGAGAGGTTTAACCCTCTCTCCATAATTTAGAATGTGTGTTCTTCTGAAATTCAGGAAACCTAGTTTTGATTGTAAGTTCCTCAGCGTTTTTGGTGCTTGGAGTACAGCACACTTCTCTAAGAAATGGTATGCTAGGCTTTTGCCTTCACTTGATAATTCATATCCTAAAAACATGACAGTCAGATGGGCAATACGTGACTTTTTAAAGTTGAATTTGTAACCCTCTGCTGTGAACCCAAATATTATGGTGTTCACTCTTTTCAAGTGAGTATCCAAGTCATCATCTGTCAGATAGATGTCATCGACATGATATAATGCCTCATCATCAAACATTTGTAGTAACTCTGTTACTCTTGCTGAGAATAATCTTGGGCTATTCTTGAACCCCTGTGGGAGTCGACAGAAATTTTTCTGCGAGCCCATTTTTGAGAAAGCGGTCAAATACCTGCTTTCAGGTGCAATGTTTTGACAAAAGAATCCATTAGAGATGTCTAATGTTGTTTTGTATTTTTTGCGTACGATGTTATTCATTAGTGCTGCACTGTGTGAGTTTTGTACTGCAAATGTCTTGCAACATGAGTTAAGGTGTCTGTAGTCCAAAACTAGACAATATGAATCGTCTGGCTTGGAGACAGGAAACAAAGGATTGTTCATTTGTGAGGTGCATGTTTCAATCACCCCCTGGTATTCAAGTTGGTCTAAGATCTCCCTGACCTGTTTTTTAGCTTCTTGCTTAAATGGGTACTGCCTTTGTGCAGTTGGTTGACATTTTAATTGGATTTTGTGAGGAGGAGAGTCCTCATCTCATCCTACATGATTTTTATATAATGCAGGAGCTTGGGCTACTGCCCACTTTCTTGCAAGTGTATATTTTTTATGAATTGGAATGTGATTTGAGAAGGCAGGCATAATCATTTCTTCGCCATGAGGGCACTCCCTGACAAACTCTGGTGGCCAGTCCTTTTCAGCTAAAAGGATGTCATAGCCTTTGGAAAGGTTATCCCAAAATAGACCCCTTACTTTCCTAGTCTTATCTCCCTCTATACGTAATGTTATCTCGTATATTTTATGACGTTTGCTAACTCTGCTGTCTGCAGTTTCCACTTGAATGTATTCATTCGTGTCCACTGTCTCCAGATGATTCATCAGGATCTTGCGAGCTATGGTCACTTCTGCTGCGCTGTCTAGCACTGTCTGGGCCCACTCTCCGTTTTTCAGCTGTGTCCTCAGTATCCTCGGCATGTTTGACTATTTTAATGCTGGCTACCTCCTTTCTTGGAAATTGTAATTTTTTACTTTGATGAGCAGGTTCTTTGTCTTTGGACTTGACGTGCTCTTCCCTTTGTTCTGACCGTCCTCTTCTTTCCGATTTCTGGGAGGAAGTCTGAAAAGATCGAGAGGGACGTGTATCAATATCTTGATATCTATCAGGTTTCTTTAGATTATCCCTATTTCTAAGGTTGTATCTTTTCTCAGAGGGCTCCCTCTGGGGAGACTTGTGTCCTTGGTCCGGAGATCTTTCTCTCCGCCGAGGAGACCTTCCTCTGGACTGGAATCTTTTTTCTTTGGGAGTGGATTGTTTATTTCCATCCCAGCTCTTTTTTGGAGTGTTTAGATTATTTTTAATGAATATTTTTTCAGGATTTTCAGTTAGTTGGGGTTTTATTGGTTTCCCACCCAAACTATCTCTTCCTAGTTCTTCATAGGATTTTTCTATGATTCTGGCAAGTTCAAAAGGTTGGTCTGCTATATTTGTTTCTTTCAATTTCTGGCGGATCGCCACCGATGCTGCTTCTCCTTTTATGTTGGCTAATAATATAGCCGAGACCAGCTTGAAGTCTTTCAGTAATTTCATACCCAGAGTTAAAGCAGGTTCTGTACCGTATTCGTTTTGAATCTGTCTTAGCACATCTGGTATTACCGCCATGGACGGAACACCATGTGTTTTTGTGTAAATGGAAGCAAAAACTGTGCCCCAAGTGTCACAGTACTCTACATGTGGTGCGATCCCCATTGGAAGACAGATAGTCAGAATTCTGTGTTTCTCAGTAGGGGTAGTATCCGGAAATACTGCCTCTATTTGAGTGATGTTTTGTGCTAACCAGAATGGAATTTGTTCCTGTTTTGCGGGTACTTTACCCAGACATGATTGTATGTTCTGTGGTGTAATTTTGTTTGTGTTCCCCTGATGAGCGGTCAGCTGTGGAATGTTAATAGCTGGTTGGACTGCTGAAGTCTGCATTACATATTGGACTAATTGTCTATGAATTTTAATCAGTTGTTTTAGCTGTGCTAAAAGTTCTGGTACTGACATTTTTTCGATGTCGGGATGTGGTGTGTAGCTGGCTAGAACCGGCCACGTTGCTCCTGGTCTACCTAGTGGACCGAGCCTGGTGATGTGATCATTATGTTTTAGGGCGCCTTTAAACCAGAGCAGGTGCAATTGGTATGTTAATGGAATTTCACCTCCTCGAAAGGAGTGTATTCCTCCGGAGGTTCCTCTATTTTGTAATAGTGGAACTCGTGTGTGACAGCGTTTGCTGCTGGAAAGTTTATCCATGAATAGAATACCTCTGTCTGCCGATATTCATGTGCCTCAATTACGAATATGACTGTACCACCTCTCGATGTTAGTCCATTTTCTATAAGTTTAAGAGTTATAGTTTTTCTTATGTTGACCAGAATGAGTATTGCATTCGGGTCGGTCTGCAGGAGACTAGTGTCATCCTCTAGGAGTTGAGCTGCCATTCTAGCTGCCTCCCTTTGGTCTTCACTTTCTGTCATTTTTACTTGCAGAAAGGTTTTTGTTGCAGATCAGGTTTCAAGGAAACAAAGATTAGGTGCACAATATTTTTGGAACACTGTATCCTTCAACGTTGACTAAACCAAAAACTATACATAGAAATCTCTTCCTACTAAGTTCCGGCGGATTTTAACCTTTTACCCACTCCAGACATCTTTTGGAGTATTTACGGGAAAAAGGGTCTGTGTGAAAAAGCACGACTGAGTTACTCTAACGCCTTGCGTTAGATTTATCGCCTTACCAAACGTTGGGCGCCATGTAGTGTAGTTCCTATATTCCCAATAGGCTCTGCGCATTGGAATAATATATTCAGCAGTGTAGACGTAGGACTGAGGTTATCTAGGTCTCTACTGACTATATTAGCCTGGGGAGGAAGAATGCTGGTTACAGAATTGCTCTTCTCCCCCTAATATGAAAAGTCAGAAAGACCCTCTGGTCGCAAGAGGTAAAACAAGGGTCTCAGCTGTTACCACAGGGCCCCCTAAATTACATCCTCGCCCTCCTCTACACTTTTCCTCGCCCTTTGCCCCTCGCCTCTCTTTCTGCTCCTGTCTTGTAGTGTAGTTCCTATATTCCCAATAGGCTCTGCGCATTGGAATAATATATTCAGCAGTGTAGACGTAGGACTGAGGTTATCTAGGTCTCTACTGACTATATTAGACTTAAGGTTTGCCAGCTAGCTCAGAGGTCACTAGAAACTTTCTCGAATAAACGAGGAGGAGTTTAACCTCCCTGGATAGACAAGAAGGGATTAGCTTCTGACAACCATACAACATGACAACTTTGCTCTCCCTGAATAAGAGTGTATCTCTATAGTCATGTGAAAACAATAGATAGCTATTTCACTCAGTCAAATGTGCGTACTTAGTTTCACCAGAATGCAGAGAAAAGAGAGACGGGTGTTTTCAATAAAAGATGTTATTTATTGAGCAGTCTTCTTCCTCATACAAGAGAAATGAATTGCCACAATTGTAATGCTCATGGTAAAGTAAAGTGCGTACAGTAAAAGGAGGATTATAAAATAATACTGTAAAAGCATTGATATGGTTTCTTAGCCATATGATAATAGATAAAATATATACATACATATATACATTGACTAATCGTACTCAACTGGTGCTTCTAAATACGCCTACCCCGGTGTACCTGACCTAAGCCTAATACGTGGGAAGGAGTAAGTAAGTAGAAGTTTAAGTTAAGTTTGTTTTGCCAAGAATCTGACTCAAGAATTCTCTGTAAGGGTTTTTTCAGTTCCGTACCTGGGTATTAAAAAGCAGGAGGTCTTGTATCTCTTTCTCAGGACTCGATATCCCAGTAACCCGCGAAGGTATCTGGAAACACCGGAGCTGGATTTCTCGGCAGGAGAAAAGACAGCGTCTCTCTCAGTGCATCAAGGAGGAGGGGCAGCTTCCGTGGGCTCTCGCATCAGCTGGGCTCTTGGGCAAGTAGATAGCTGCTCTGCTCCTGAATCACCACCACGTGTTTGCTTAAGGCAACGTTGGTATATTTATACCTGAAAGGTGCCTGGGTTTGACGTAAGGTTGGACATAAGACGTCAATAAAGATGTCACTAAGAACTGGCCGTTCTTACAGTGCTTTACAGGAGTTCTAGGACGAAATCAAAACAAAAGCAAGGGGGATTTCCCAGGTTGCTGGAGGCTTGGTTTTGTTTAGAGAACTCGGTGTGCTTACTAGGGGGCCGGAGAAGTAGCCTTGCTTAATGTGACAGCATGTGCTACGACTGAATTATGGATATGGTTATTATGCCGTTGTATGGATATTATTGATTATAGTCGGACAAGGGCATAAAATAGGAATATCGATTCGGGTTCCTAGATAAAACACTACAGTCTTTACTCCTGCTATTCCTGTTTTTGCCATCTCTTTTCTCCTAGCACTCTTTCTCTACAATCCTACCTCCACTCTTTCCTTTTATCTGCTATCTACTTGGATATCACCTTCCGCATTAACATAGACCTCTGGTCGTCCCTTCCAGTGTAATAAGGAACAACAGATGCTTTGCTTTTTTTTATAAAGAGATTATCCATCCCCAACATTGTTGTCTGCCAAGCTTGCTGACATCTCCTTGGTAGAGTTGTGCTAACAAAATAGAAACTTTGGGACATATTTACAAGCCCCTATCGCCATAGGAACGTCACTTTTTACAATGTTCCTTTGGAGATAGGGGCTTCAGCTTATTTACAAGGCAGCGTTAAGGCACTTAAAATGTAAATAAGGTACCCTTTCACACGTGAAAGTGGTGGGCAATGGGTGTTGTGGTGGGCATTCCGACGCAACACCCATTGATATTGAAGCTGCCCCATATTTACCTGAGTGCCTTAAATATGGGACAATGCCAAAATTCAGATCACAGAAAACCTATTATTAACATGGCGAAATGAGGAGAAATGCTTTATTTGTCCTTATTTTTTCTGTTTCTATGTGTTAAGTACACATAGAAACAGCAAAATGCAGGTATTTTCTTCATGCACATTCACAATCATTAAATAAAATTATGATTCCCAACTTCTATGCTTCCTTACACTATGGTGCAAGGGTGCCTGCATTGCAGCTAGGCAGCTTAATTTAGCACCAGCACTGGGGGAAAAGCAAGGGTGCACTGTAGCTTTGTAAATACAGTGCACCCCCTGCATTTTCAGAATGGCAGAACGTGGTGCCAGCAAGTTCCATCATTCTATTGTATATATGTTCCATAATTATTTGAGATAGAATGAAAAAAAGGTTCACTCCATGAGGATGCTGACTACCCGCACTGTAAAGACAGGGTGCACACCTTATATTTCTGACTTCTCTAGTCTATCCGCATTTCTCCCATAGGTGCGTGCTGATTGCGTCAAGTGCCATGCCCTGTTGGCACTGGAGTTATATACATCACTGTAGAGGGGCTTCATCACGCCCCAAATAATAGCACTGCTGAATGTGCTTATTTAAGCAAATCTTTGTTAGTTTTTTCGCCAAAAACATTTATCCACGTAATCCATTGTATTCCCAATTTATACGAATCTTATTCACCAACTCAAATTCGAGTCCACACGCAGAGTTTATATGGCATTTCTGATTTTTTACTGTTCAAACTATGTCTCTCCGGACCTTTTGAATGAACAGGACTGATGCAAAAGTTCATGTCAGACAGCGTTTATTCGATACAAGATACCCAATGCATTTCGGGCTCAACGCCCTTCTTCGGGGGTCACTGTGGATGAAATCATAAGTAACCTTAATCACAGATTGTATTCATTGTTTGAATTTCACATTTCCCAATACTACCCCAATGTTTGCAACATGTTGCACGATGTCAAAAACAGTTTATCACTTCAACAAGGCTTTGCACAATATATACAATGTGTTGAAAAATATCCATATACCCAACAGCCTAACTACCTATTTTTATATTTACGATGCTTGTCACATGCCTCTTTTTTTTAAATTTTTTTTTTGAAACAAGCCCTTCTCACTGTACCCTCTGTGTTACATTCCCATGCTGCCTTCCTACCTACTCTCTCCTGACGGTCTCTCCAAATGTGTTTCCCTTCTGACTTTTCCATGTGCACAACAGTTTGTAATCACCCTTTCCCCGAACGGTAGACATTGTTTAAACTACCGTAACTTGTCTTTCACATACACTCACCCATTTTCCATCTCGAAATAACCTGTGCTTAACATTTTCAACTCTCTCTGTTCCCACTCTTTCCCCTTAAGTTAATAGTGCACTGAAATATGCCCTTTCGAAACACTTGATGCGTACCTGCCATCTGATGCTAAAAACCGTCCGTTCTTGCTCCGCTTTCCATCCAAACAGTCTCCCTCCCATGATCCCTCTCTCATTTAACCCCTGACTCAGCTGTGCCAATTAGGCTCCTTGGATCAAACCTCCCGCCTTCTAAGCGTCACTCATTGGATATTTTCGCTAGAAACTACATTTACCATGATTCAACACACTTTAACTGAACAATACCAGTGCTGCGCCAAAAAATGCAAGACGATGAGAAAACTTGGCAACTCATACGGTACAAACACGTGATAAATGTGAATATGTTAGATTTCATTATTCGTAGTCATTTCAGAGTCCCCTTTCTTAAGCACTGTCATTACTGAACCCAGTTGTTGATCCTAGCGTGCAGACTCGTTTTTCATGCAATGTTCATCAATTTTATCCATCTTTATCCATGGGTGCTATCCTGGTGTAGGGCATCTGAATTCAAACTGCACTGTAAAGACAGGGTGCACACCTTATATTTCTGACTTCTCTATTCTATCCGCATTTCTCCCATAGGTGCGTGCTGATTGCGTCAAGTGCCATGCCCTGTTGGCACTGGAGTTATATACATCACTGTAGAGGGGCTTCATCACGCCCCAAACAATAGCACTGCTGAATGTGCTTATTTAAGCAAATCTTTGTTAGTTTTTTCGCCAAAAACATTTATCCACGTAATCCATTGTATTCCCAATTTATACGAATCTTATTCACCAACTCAAATTCGAGTCCACACGCAGAGTTTATATGCCATTTCTGATTTTTTTATGTTCAAACTATGTCTCTCCGGACCTTTTGAATGAACAGGACTGATGCAAAAGTTCATGTCAGACAGCGTTTATTCCATACAAGATACCCAATGCATTTCGGGCTCAACGCCCTTCTTCGGGGGTCACTGTGGATGAAATCATAAGTAACCTTAATCACAGATTGTATTCATTGTTTGAATTTCACATTTCCCAATACTACCCCAATGTTTGCAACATGTTGCACGATGTCAAAAACAGTTTATCACTTCAACAAGGCTTTGCACAATATATACAA
Source organism: Lissotriton helveticus (assembly GCF_964261635.1). NCBI lineage: Eukaryota > Metazoa > Chordata > Amphibia > Caudata > Salamandridae > Lissotriton > Lissotriton helveticus. Next base: position 102,188,037 of record NC_136061.1, read on the forward strand.
TGTGTTGAAAAATATCCATATACCCAACAGCCTAACTACCTATTTTTATATTTACGATGCTTGTCACATGCCTCTTTTTTTTAAAAAATTTTTTTGAAACAAGCCCTTCTCACTGTACCCTCTGTGTTACATTCCCATGCTGCCTTCCTACCTACTCTCTCCTGACGGTCTCTCCAAATGTGTTTCCCTTCCGACTTTTCCATGTGCACAACAGTTTGTAATCACCCTTTCCCCGAACGGTAGACATTGTTTAAACTACCGTAACTTGTCTTTCACATACACTCACCCATTTTCCATCTCGAAATAACCTGTGCTTAACATTTTCAACTCTCTCTGTTCCCACTCTTTCCCCTTAAGTTAATAGTGCACTGAAATATGCCCTTTCGAAACACTCGATGCGTACCTGCCATCTGATGCTAAAAACCGTCCGTTCTTGCTCCGCTTTCCATCCAAACAGTCTCCCTCCCATGATCCCTCTCTCATTTAACCCCTGACTCAGCTGTGCCAATTAGGCTCCTTGGATCAAACCTCCCGCCTTCTAAGCGTCACTCGTTGGATATTTTCGCTAGAAACTACATTTACCATGATTCAACACACTTTAACTGAACAAGACCAGTGCTGCGCCAAAAAATGCAAGACGATGAGAAAACTTGGCAACTCATACGGTACAAACACGTGATAAATGTGAATATGTTAGATTTCATTATTCGTAGTCATTTCAGAGTCCCCTTTCTTAAGCACTGTCATTACTGAACCCGGTTGTTGATCCTAGCGTGCAGACTCGTTTTTCATGCAATGTTCATCAATTTTATCCATCTTTATCCACGGGTGCTATCCTGGTGTAGGGCATCTGAATTCAAACTGCACTGTAAAGACAGGGTGCACACCTTATATTTCTGACTTCTCTAGTCTATCCGCATTTCTCCCATAGGTGCGTGCTGATTGCGTCAAGTGCCATGCCCTTGGCACTGGAGTTATATACATCACTGTAGAGGGGCTTCATCACGCCCCAAACAATAGCACTGCTGAATGTGCTTATTTAAGCAAATCTTTGTTAGTTTTTTCGCCAAAAACATTTATCCACGTAATCCATTGTATTCCCAATTTATACGAATCTTATTCACCAACTCAAATTCGAGTCCACACGCAGAGTTTATATACCATTTCCGATTTTTTACTGTTCAAACTATGTCTCTCCGGACCTTTTGAATGAACAGGACTGATGCAAAAGTTCATGTCAGACAGCGTTTATTCCATACAAGATACCCAATGCATTTCGGGCTCAACGCCCTTCTTCGGGGGTCACTGTGGATGAAATCATAAGTAACCTTAATCACAGATTGTATTCATTGTTTGAATTTCACATTTCCCAATACTACCCCAATGTTTGCAACATGTTGCACGATGTCAAAAACAGTTTATCACTTCAACAAGGCTTTGCACAATATATACAATGTGTTGAAAAATATCCATATACCCAACAGCCTAACTACCTATTTTTATATTTACGATGCTTGTCACATGCCTCTTTTTTTTAAAAAATTTTTTTGAAACAAGCCCTTCTCACTGTACCCTCTGTGTTACATTCCCATGCTGCCTTCCTACCTACTCTCTCCTGACGGTCTCTCCAAATGTGTTTCCCTTCCGACTTTTCCATGTGCACAACAGTTTGTAATCACCCTTTCCCCGAACGGTAGACATTGTTTAAACTACCGTAACTTGTCTTTCACATACACTCACCCATTTTCCATCTCGAAATAACCTGTGCTTAACATTTTCAACTCTCTCTGTTCCCACTCTTTCCCCTTAAGTTAATAGTGCACTGAAATATGCCCTTTCGAAACACTCGATGCGTACCTGCCATCTGATGCTAAAAACCGTCCGTTCTTGCTCCGCTTTCCATCCAAACAGTCTCCCTCCCATGATCCCTCTCTCATTTAACCCCTGACTCAGCTGTGCCAATTAGGCTCCTTGGATCAAACCTCCCGCCTTCTAAGCGTCACTCGTTGGATATTTTCGCTAGAAACTACATTTACCATGATTCAACACACTTTAACTGAACAAGACCAGTGCTGCGCCAAAAAATGCAAGACGATGAGAAAACTTGGCAACTCATACGGTACAAACACGTGATAAATGTGAATATGTTAGATTTCATTATTCGTAGTCATTTCAGAGTCCCCTTTCTTAAGCACTGTCATTACTGAACCCGGTTGTTGATCCTAGCGTGCAGACTCGTTTTTCATGCAATGTTCATCAATTTTATCCATCTTTATCCACGGGTGCTATCCTGGTGGAGGGCATCTGAATTCAAAATGCACTGTAAAGACAGGGTGCACACCTTATATTTCTGACTTCTCTAGTCTATCCGCATTTCTCCCATAGGTGCGTGCTGATTGCGTCAAGTGCCATGCCCTTGGCACTGGAGTTATATACATCACTGTAGAGGGGCTTCATCACGCCCCAAACAATAGCACTGCTGAATGTGCTTATTTAAGCAAATCTTTGTTAGTTTTTTCGCCAAAAACATTTATCCACGTAATCCATTGTATTCCCAATTTATACGAATATTATTCACCAACTCAAATTCGAGTCCACACGCAGAGTTTATATACCATTTCCGATTTTTTACTGTTCAAACTATGTCTCTCCGGACCTTTTGAATGAACAGGACTGATGCAAAAGTTCATGTCAGACAGCGTTTATTCCATACAAGATACCCAATGCATTTCGGGCTCAACGCCCTTCTTCGGGGGTCACTGTGGATGAAATCATAAGTAACCTTAATCACAGATTGTATTCATTGTTTGAATTTCACATTTCCCAATACTACCCCAATGTTTGCAACATGTTGCACGATGTCAAAAACAGTTCATCACTTCAACAAGGCTTTGCACAATATATACAATGTGTTGAAAAATATCCATATACCCAACAGCCTAACTACCTATTTTTATATTTACGATGCTTGTCACATGCCTCTTTTTAAAAAAAAAAATTTTTGAAACAAGCCCTTCTCACTGTACCCTCTGTGTTACATTCCCATGCTGCCTTCCTACCTACTCTCTCCTGACGGTCTCTCCAAATGTGTTTCCCTTCCGACTTTTCCATGTGCACAACAGTTTGTAATCACCCTTTCCCCGAACGGTAGACATTGTTTAAACTACCGTAACTTGTCTTTCACATACACTCACCCATTTTCCATCTCGAAATAACCTGTGCTTAACATTTTCAACTCTCTCTGTTCCCACTCTTTCCCCTTAAGTTAATAGTGCACTGAAATATGCCCTTTCGAAACACTCGATGCGTACCTGCCATCTGATGCTAAAAACCGTCCGTTCTTGCTCCGCTTTCCATCCAAACAGTCTCCCTCCCATGATCCCTCTCTCATTTAACCCCTGACTCAGCTGTGCCAATTAGGCTCCTTGGATCAAACCTCCCGCCTTCTAAGCGTCACTCGTTGGATATTTTCGCTAGAAACTACATTTACCATGATTCAACACACTTTAACTGAACAAGACCAGTGCTGCGCCAAAAAATGCAAGACGATGAGAAAACTTGGCAACTCATACGGTACAAACACGTGATAAATGTGAATATGTTAGATTTCATTATTCGTAGTCATTTCAGAGTCCCCTTTCTTAAGCACTGTCATTACTGAACCCGGTTGTTGATCCTAGCGTGCAGACTCGTTTTTCATGCAATGTTCATCAATTTTATCCATCTTTATCCACGGGTGCTATCCTGGTGTAGGGCATCTGAATTCAAAATGCACTGTAAAGACAGGGTGCACACCTTATATTTCTGACTTCTCTAGTCTATCCGCATTTCTCCCATAGGTGCGTGCTGATTGCGTCAAGTGCCATGCCCTTGGCACTGGAGTTATATACATCACTGTAGAGGGGCTTCATCACGCCCCAAACAATAGCACTGCTGAATGTGCTTATTTAAGCAAATCTTTGTTAGTTTTTTCGCCAAAAACATTTATCCACGTAATCCATTGTATTCCCAATTTATACGAATCTTATTCACCAACTCAAATTCGAGTCCACACGCAGAGTTTATATACCATTTCCGATTTTTTACTGTTCAAACTATGTCTCTCCGGACCTTTTGAATGAACAGGACTGATGCAAAAGTTCATGTCAGACAGCGTTTATTCCATACAAGATACCCAATGCATTTCGGGCTCAACGCCCTTCTTCGGGGGTCACTGTGGATGAAATCATAAGTAACCTTAATCACAGATTGTATTCATTGTTTGAATTTCACATTTCCCAATACTACCCCAATGTTTGCAACATGTTGCACGATGTCAAAAACAGTTTATCACTTCAACAAGGCTTTGCACAATATATACAATGTGTTGAAAAATATCCATATACCCAACAGCCATGTGATTAAGGTTACTTATGATTTCATCCACAGTGACCCCCGAAGAAGGGCGTTGAGCCCGAAATGCATTGGGTATCTTGTATGGAATAAACGCTGTCTGACATGAACTTTTGCATCAGTCCTGTTCATTCAAAAGGTCCGGAGAGACATAGTTTGAACAGTAAAAAATCGGAAATGGCATATAAACTCTGCGTGTGGACTCGAATTTGAGTTGGTGAATAAGATTCGTATAAATTGGGAATACAATGGATTACGTGGATAAATGTTTTTGGCGAAAAAACTAACAAAGATTTGCTTAAATAAGCACATTCAGCAGTGCTATTGTTTGGGGCGTGATGAAGCCCCTCTACAGTGATGCTGACTACCCCCCACCCCCCATGAGTACACAATTGTACATTTCCTTTAAGATGGGTCACTTTACTTTGGTTTGTTTTATTATAAGTGATTTATTGTTTTAATTCGATTTCTGCATGAGGGTTCAGCTTTTATTTGCTGCACATGTGTTGGAAAGGGTATTAAATCATTTGCTCAGATCGAGATCATGAGCAGCAGGTAACCTCAGACAGCAAAAGTACAGAGACATGCTACCACTTTATAGCCAGCATATAGAATACTGCTTATTGAATACTGACTACTACATGTCCCTTGACACTGTGAATGTGTGTGTCTTGATGAGTGGAGATAGCTATAATCGATATTCTGGATTTGATATTTAAGGTGGTTCATGTAACAAAAGGTATATTTTTAACATACAACCCAGTAAAGAACAAACTTGTAATGGAGGCATTGTCCAGCAATAGAATTTCTGCTCAGAGAGCAGCAGTAAAGAGCAGAGCAACTTCCAGGGAAGACACTGGTCAGGAGGACATGTTTAGGCAATAGCAGTAAAGAGCATCCTCACAGGGGAGACACTGATAAGCAGGACATTGCGGCCCCCAGGGGAAGTGAAGGTCGCAGACCAGTCTTCCTCTGGGGAATTTGCGCATTGACCGGAAGGACAAGGTGGGGGTGGGATTAGAGGGGCAATAGGAAAGAGCAGGAGTTGGGAGAGTTTATAAGGTGTCAGCAGGGGAAGAGCCAGCCTCTTCCTGACACCTAAGCACCACCGGGGGGAACAATAAAATGTTCTCCACCCACCCACCGTACAGGTCTTAAGCAAATGGCTTGTCGTGGCCTTTTGGGGTCTGAACCTGCCAGTTTAGGGCAGGTTGCGGAGCAGAGACGTTACAGTACTTTGGAGGGGTAGTGAGTCACATACAGGCAAATCCACCCCTGGGGGGGAGCGGTACACGAGTGACTGATAGTGGGGTGCGGGAGGTAATGAAGGAACTTCAACAGAGGATGCTCGGAGGGCAAGTTAAGGTGAGAATGGGGAGAGGAAGGAGGTCACCGAGTGAATGGGGAAGAGTCAAACAGGTGAGATGGTTTTGAGAAGGATGAATGGAGAATGAGTCAGCATGCAATGGGGAAAGTATATTTATTGCAATTATGTACTATGTAGTAAAGTCTAAATGATAGCAACCATGTCCTATTAAAATGGCCTTTAACGCTTCAAGTAACACTATGGAGTGTGGTTCTTGTGCGATCTGCTCACACATCAGCAGCAATAAAGAGCACCTTCGCTCGGGAGACATTGGTCGGCAGAACATGCTTCTGTGATAGCGCCAATAAACAGCACTCACACAGGGGAGACACTGGTGCTCCCCAGGATATGCTTCTCAAAATGCAGCAGGAAGGTGGACGCTCACAGGAGACTTCCGATCAGACAGCATCTGCAATGAATAGCCCCTCAAAGGGGAGCGCTGCTCAGACATCAGCAGCGGTAGAAATCACCCTCACACGGGCGGTGCTGTCGAGACCACAGAAGCTAAGTGCATACTCAAAGGGAAGATAATGGTTGACAGGACATGATGAGAGTGAACTCAATCACAGAGGTGACATGATCATGCTTGGGTCAGGAGGTATAATTAGTGCAAAGGCATTGTACAGAGGCACTGAGCACAATGGACAATGTCTGTGGATTGGTCAGTGTGCAGAGTGGGACATGCCTCCCTAACACATGGCTCATTGGAGGAAAATCTTCATTCGCCAGTGGTATTTAACTTTTTTTTCCGTGCGGAGACAGTCTTTAAGTCCTCCTGTTAGGAGTTGCTGACATCCTTTTTTGATCCGGCCAATGTTAGAAGTCCATTGTGCTTAGAATTGCATTATATGTATTTTGTTTACTTAGAGTGCTTTTGGAGAAGGATCTCACAGGCTCTGTGTAAAGAGGTATTTATATTACATTTGCACAGGACGAGCAATTCACTGAGTTGGCCATTGAAAGAAACATGCAGCCAAGAACCATTTAATGAGCCAATCTTTTCAAGAAAATGCTATTAAGTTCACTTTACACCACAGGACATTTAAAAGACAATCACCTTCATGGATTTCACTGGAAAGTACCCTTACAACAAAGAACATCTGGGCAGCCAGAGCTTTACATTGAGTAATTGACAGCACAACACTCTGCAAAGAATAGCATTTCACCAAAAAGGCACATTAACTCACAGAGTAATAAACAATAGTTAACGACGTTGGAGTAGCATAATGTTAGCTCCACCCTTTATGTCTTGACCATGCCATATATAAGTACACATGGTCTCATGTATGTGTGTGATCTAATATCATTAATGTAATGTAGTGCACTTGAACAGATACAGAAGTGCATTTTACCGTGTGAACTCAACATTTATATGACTCGTGAGATCATCAGATTTAGATGAGTCACCAGATTGTAGTTTTCATACATATCTGGATTTGTGTGGTTCGAATAATATTGATAATTCCTATATGTTCACGTACTTATTTGAATAGAATTCTGAATTTATTTTTTAACAAATGTTTGTTCATAACCATGCATTTAAATGAGTACTGAGATGCTTGCCACAAGTGGCAACTGCTCACATTGCTTGGTGGGGGGGGTGGGGCGGAGGGAACACAAAACAATTGAAACACACACACACACACAAAAAACTGCACTAACCTGCTGCTCCAATGGCCTCCTCCCTCGCGATCCTCTAGTCCAACTGCGCAAGCTACCACATACCAATCCAAGTGCTTCTCTCATGCTGTAAATACTATTCCCAGAATGAGAGAAGCACTGGGATTGGTCTGAGCAGCCTGGTTTGCCGATCCGACAGTGCATTGAAGCCTATGTGCGTGCTCTCCAGAGTGCGCACCTGCACCCTGCTTACTTGACGCGCCCAGAGTCATTTTAATGGCGAGCGCATGACTCTGCAGAAACCATTTATGAGCATTTGGGGGCAGATTTATGAAGGCCTTGTGCCGCCGGTGCGTCACTTTTAACATGGGAAAAAGTGACGCACCGGTGGCGCAAGGCTTTCATAAATGAGGCCATTGGTATTTAAGTCATTTAGAAAGGCGCACGTGTGAAAGGCATTAACTTTGTTGTTTGGATGGCATGTCAACAAAGATTTAGGAACCCAGCTGGGAAGGTGGGAAGAAATGTCCTGCACTGTGGCAGGAGTAAGCTGTGCCATTAGACTGAAGGTGCGAAGATGCAGGGGGTGGATGGGCGGCCTTCTGAGACAAAAGAAATGCGGCAGTGCCTTTTAATAACAATAAGAAGTGCATGAGCCAATAAATGTAGAAGTATGTCATAATGGAGAAAGGGAGGTTCAGTGAAATAAAATATTGTGCCAGGTCTAACAGAATGCAGTGCGACAACTGAAAAAAAGTATTATAGGAACCTATACATTAGGGGTTAAGATGCGGAAGAGGAAAGTGGGTGGAGTCACAAGAGGCAGAGCTTTGAGTTTGAAAGTCGACGTATACACTTATTTTTTTTTAAAAAGCAAAGAAATTGGCAGCAAGGGCATATGCGACAGTAAAATTCTTCTAGCTTACATAACTTGTCACAAAGAGACTGCAAGTATCTGACAGGGTTAGGAGAAGTGTGGCTCAATGGTTAGAGCGGCAGACCCTGATGCAGAGGTCTAGCCCGGGACCAGGATTCAATTCCCCGCCTCGGCGGGTCTTGGGCTCAAAAATTCCACGGACCTGATAATTCTCGCCTCGGTGCCTATTCCAATCATGGAGTCCCACTCTGCAACTCTGGGCAATAGCTTGCTTAATCTCCACAACGGCCCCCACAATGCTAAGGATGCCTGGCCTCCACCTTGGGGGTGCCCAGGAGTGGACACCTCACAGGGAAAGCCAGGATGGGTTCCACAGCGGTATTCGTACAAGCGCCTTGAGACCCTTGCGGGTGAGTAGTGCGCTATACAAGTATCAATTTACAATTTACATTTACCGCTGCAGAGATCACTGTGTGTCCAGCAATTTCCAAGGGATTGTAATGACAGGAAGATATATGTAGTGGTTAACAGAGTTGTGGGAGAGTTTTGTGTTTTGTCTAGTCACAGTTTTTACCCATAAAGTAGCATAGAGGATTAATGTGCATGCACATCGTATTATAAGCAGATCGCACATTAGTATTTTATTTAAAGAGGTAAGTGGGCTACTGCTTTTGATGCAGAGATTATTTTGTTACAACCTGTTCATAATTTGCAAGCCTTCTAATATAGAACAGTGTTATAGTTATCGACATCAAGGAGTTGCATGCAAAATGTAGGTCATGGGTTTAGATCCGTATTTTTCTCAATCTGTTATTCTAAGGTTGGAAAAAAGGGTTCCTTTGTGAATTAATAGTTGTGTTAGTACGGACAACGACAGTCACTGTTACATTTTACATCCTGACAATCTGACAATCCATTCTTAACGTATAATGTTTACTAGTATGGATAATATGTTATTTCTACACCAATAACCCCTCATTCTTTTGTGTAACATTTCCTGTACATTGTTTACACACATATGATTTTTTGTGCCTTTTTGTGTGATGTAAAGTGCCTTGACCCTCTACACTGTAATGAGTAGCACCCTAAAAGAATTATATAAAAAAATTAGTAAGTGGCATTTAAATAAATGTTTGTATAAATACTCAGACCAACAAAGTCTCCATTCTTACAGAGAAAGCCAATCTCTTACACAGGGAGCTGAACGAAGTGAAAAATCTGTCTCCAATAGTTTCTCTTAAGCACTTGTAATGTGGTAACAAGTTGTGTGCCTTTGTTTCTTTCTATTTTAGTGGTATCTAGGTGTTTGGCTCCAGTTGGCTCCCAGCTAGGATGATAGATGGACAAACGGAGAGCTGATGGTACATTAAATCAGCCCTTTATTTTGGGCTCTGTTGAATTCTGAAATCAGAAAGCAACCTGAAAATTTTCAAGCAGTGCTGAATGTGTCATGGTGTCAGGAAAATAAAATCAGGACATATTCAGCATGTTTCCCTTTGCCGTCCAGATCCAGCCCAGAAATAGGTATCAGAACCGGGATTCCTCCTATTTTCCAGCCCAAATAGAATCACATTATTTGGTGATACTGGATTCACATTGTCCAGGTCAGCAATAAGATGGTGAAAGGGCGAGATTTTGATCGATAACTTATCTCTATTGATCCAAACCTCGATCTGGTCGACTGAACCTTTATTGCCTGTCTTGGAAGGAAACAGTACACCTATCTGCAAATTAGTTCACCCAAGAAAGGACTCTGCTCTCAAAGATCACGGACAACTTCTAGGTTTCAAAAGTTTATTGTAAAGATATAATGAGCTGCAAATACAAGCATCTCAGAATGAGATTCACGAGATACACAGGTCCAATTACATACATGTGCTCTCGAAAAGCCCTCAGACGAGCAACAGAAATCACTAACACAAGTTCTAAAAATAGCAAAGCTATCAGCATAGACGCATATCTCTCCTTCATTTAGGTTGGAGGAAAACAAACACAGGTTAGGCGTCCCTACCCTGTTCTAGATGGTATCCCTACTTAACCAAATCCCAACCTAACAAAGGTGTCAGCAATGAATGACCCCCAAGGGAAGTCACCCACTCTAAGTCTCTTGGTGAAAACCTAAAGTTCTCCAGTCATGACCCCTCACTGCCTACCCATCCGCTCTCTAAAGGGTCCTCAGGTCTCTGCTCTAACTCCACCCAGGGGTGCTGTCCCTAATACAAAATAGTCAACAACATTCGAGACGCCCCTTGCGAAACGCCTCTCACGTGGTGCAACTTCAGGCTTTTTCCATGATGCTTTGTATTGGGCCTCAGACGTTAGAGTTGACCTTGCTTCTCAGTCTCTTCTCCGGCCCGCTGATACCCCTTAAACATTCCAGAACCCTCCTCCATGTCTGGGCCGTCTACTGAACAGGCCTCTATTCATTCACTTATAATTGGATCCCCCCTTTCCTGTTGCAGACAGATATCTGCCGCCAAGAACCCAACTCTCATAGACTTCTAAAAAGGCTTGCAACATTTCTCAGCCCAGACATGTACGTGTAAATCAATGCTAAAACATTTCAGGCCTACAATATTTCACATTATGATTATAGCATTCAATTTCTTCATTTAATTAAAGCATGTTAAAACTCTTATTCTATTATTTAGAAAACATTACTCTAAATCATGGCCCATTAATGCAATGACCAAAAACGTTAAACAATCTGTGTCGTGAAAAGAAACACCTTCCCTTTTAGCTCCAGCTCTGGCCCTGAGGCCTACCACGTTCTGCGTTTTACCACAGACCATCTTATATGTTAACAGCTACACGACATAGATTCAAAATAGTCACGTCTAATAAAATCATATAATGTCACACATTTCTGTATTAATTCCACTTCTACTTAAATCTCTATATTAGCTATACATTTAGAATATAATTTCAGATACTATTAGCACTCATGGCATTTCTCTTCATGAATTATGCTCTCTATAGGTAAATGTGATGTACTCATATATTTATATCAGTTTGCGCTCTCTCAGTTCCCCCCTTTGATGACCTCTCGGGGTCATCACTAACATTTAAACGGCAGTTATTGCTGGCATTCTCTGCGCTTCCAGAGCTCTCAGGCTCCTGTACTGATTATCTTGTATGGCAGCCAATCTCTGCAACTGTTCTCTTTGGGCCCTTTCTGACCTTCTTGCTCTGTACCATTTGAATACCCTCACCAATCCCCACAATATTATCCCACAGATCAATATTATGATGATAGGCTTTAGGATATACCAAATAAAGCTTTTGCCTAAGGTGGAAAACCACCCTCCAACTGTACTCATTCCGTGGCCCACCTTTTCCCAGACATTTTCTCTACTCAAGTCTTCGATCTCTTTGTGTATATTAGTTATGTTCTTAATAACTTTCTCAAGGGGTTTTGAAAGGTCTGGAATGTAAGTGCAACATTCCTGAACCTTCAAAGCCTTACAGACTCCGCCCTCTTTTGCTAATAAGACATCTAATGCAAGCCGATTTTGAAGAACCATAGCCCTTATCGATTGCATCTCTCCTTCTACCAGCATTAAGGACTGAGCAGTGCTGGCAGACAACCTGTCGACAACTGTTGCCAATCGTCTAATTTTAACATCATTAAGGATTATTCCCAAAAGAGGGAACATAGCTCCAAAGACATCTCCAACCATTTCTGCATCGCCTAAATCTCTCCTTCCCCTCGATGATGTCTGGCCCTCAATGATCAATAAGTCTTGTGCATGATATATTTTGGGGAAGACAATTGCCAAGTAACATGATCCATACCAGTTGTCAGGTAGTCTCACGTAAGCATTTCTTCCACATACAAAATACACATTTGGAATCACTTGCATTCCCTTCAGGAAATCCTTAGTGTAGTACTCTAAATTAAAAGCATGTTCACAGTCAACTTCACCCACGTATACATTTTCATAATACGTTTTGGCTCGGTGAAGACATAACTTTCCTTTCTGTGCTTTATCTAAAGCTATTGGACCACTACTACCCTTTCTCTTATGTGACTTCTCTTCCTCGGTCCAATCTAATTTCCCTTGTCCTGATTTTTTCAAAATCTTTTGTCTCCTGTAACGATCATCCACCTGCCCTATGAACTTTTTCTCGACTTCGGACACCTTACATGTCAGGTTATTTCTACGGGCATGTGAAGTATCTAAGGTAATCCAAGGAATGAAGAATTTGGCCAATCTGTCTTCACTCTTCCAGTAATCCCATTTATTCATCTGCTTATAATTCGGGACTTCTGGCAACACAGAATCATAATTGGAGAAATAGTATTCAAAACTATCTCTCTCATAAAATATACTAAGCAATAAGCTACATGTAATGCCATATGTCAGAGGGAGGTGATGATATCGAATTCCTTCATCTACAGACGCAGGCAACTGCATGCAGACGTAGCAATCCTTAACCTCCATGGCATCCACGTATTCATACAAAAGTTTAGCATAAGCATTTGACCTAAAGTCTCCTTGGGACTCGTCTACATGTAACCTGCGGGCTTCTGCAGCCAATAACGCTTTCTCTTGAGTGTTTTCCCTTTTCTCACCTGCAACAGTGGGTGTAAGTGTTACTACAGAATTCGCATCAGTTACCTTTACCTCTTCCTCATGTCCCTTTACATAAGAAATTGTTACCACTAAAGCTATTAATATTATCACTCCTACTATTAGTGTACCTATTATACATTTAGCTCTGCGGTTCGGGGTGCCGGCCTCCATTTCGTCAGACAATCTAGCTTTTCCCTTTCTCTTTGCAAAAAGTTCTTTTCCTCTCGTTCCTTTACAGTCTCTTTCAATCCTTTTTTTATCTTTAGAATCCACACAGCTGGAGGCTGACAGCCTTTTTCGCAAAAAGTCCTTTCACAGTTCAAAAGACAACCCTAGCCCTTCTCCATCCACTCAAGGGGTTCCCTAAAATTCTCTGCTTCCTGGGCGCTAGGTAATCTTCTTTTCTTCTGCTTGCTTTATTTACAAAGTCCTTTAACAATCGACTATTAGATTTGTGGTTGCAGCTTCAATAGCATAGTTCAATATTTCCATGCGAAGAGTATGCTCTTCATGTGCTGTTATCGTGGTACCAAAGTCGGGGAATTTCAATTCTGTAAGAAACATGTGTTTTAACTTGCTGAGGCGGGGAGGTCTGGGGAGCACGAATGTTAGTGACCCTTCTTGTTCGACACCGGGTACCAACAGTTGTATTTCCACGGTGATAATGGGCTCAGAACTGGACACCACCACCGCTCGGATCCTCCCTGTCTCCGGTTTCACAGACATTTGTCGCCAGATATGTCCACTCAGGTGTGGAGTATCTTCTGTTAGGCACACGCACTCTTCTTGACCTTCTTCGGTCTGGTGCTTCAGCGCCCTGAGCACCTTCTTCTGGGTCTGAGTCTTCTGATATCGGAGGAAGGGTTGCTTCTGGAGTTGACCTCAGGCTAGAACTTCTTCTTTGCGGCCAATTTGCTTCTCCACGTGCCCTTCTACTCCTTCTCCTTCTGGTCTGTTCTCGCTCTCTTTCAGACCTGTCAGGGTCAGACTCGTACTCCCAGCTGTCTTCTCCTTCTGTAGCGTCTTCTGTTTCGCTGTTGTACTGACCGTCCTCAGCTTGGTCAGACTCGTTCCCTGCTTCCACTGGCACCTCTACAGCTTGGCTAGCCCCCTCTATGGCTTCTTGGTCCTCTGCTGGACGTCCATCCGAGAGAGGAGCTGTTTCCAGAGGTGCTGGAACCCTTTTCGTATGCGACGCGTGTATCCAGTTGGGCAGGCCTCCCACCTTTACAGCTGTACTTGTGATCAGGATGACCTGGTAGGGCCCACGCCAACGAATATCCAAGCAGCTTCTTCTCACATGTTTCTTCACCAGGACCCAGTCCCCAGGATACAGGTCATGGCAAGGGCCCTGGCACGCTGGAACCTCTGCAGCCTGCACCTGAAGGGACACAGAACGCATGGCGTCAGACAGCCCCTTACAATAGTCCAGGATCATATCATCTGTGATATTTAACAGTGCAGTAGCTGGAATAGATGGCAGTCTCATTGCTCTCCCCATTAACACCTCATGTGGTGACAACCCTGTTCTTCTGTCTGGGGTACTACGAAGGCTCATGAGTACTAATGGCAGGGCGTCAGGCCAATTCAGGGTCGTTGAGGAGCAAACTTTCGCTATTCTGGACTTGATCGTGCCATTAATTTGTTCCACAATTCCTGAGGCTTCTGGTCGGTAACTGCAATGGAGCTTTTGGTCTATATTCAGTGCAACACAAATCATCTTCACAAGCTCGCTGTTAAAATGTGTTCCCCTATCTGATTCCAAAAAGGCCGGCACCCCGAACCGAGGGATAAGTTCTCTAAGCAGTAACTTAGCCACTGTGAGGGTGTCGCACCTACGTGTAGGGTATGCCTCAACCCATCTGGAGAACACACAAACAACCACCAGAACATAGCGGAGGCGGTTGCATCTTGGCATTTCAATGAAATCTATCTGCATTCTGTTGAATGGACCTCCAGACCTTCCTATGTGACTTAGTGCAACTGGTGTTCTTTTCCCTACATTCAGCTGCTGGCAGGTCACACAACGCTGGCACACTGCTTCTGCTGCTATTCTAAACTTAGGATTGTACCAAGTCTGTCTAAACACTCTCAGCATAGCATCTCTCCCTAAGTGTACTGGACCATGTATGAGTCTAGCCATTGGACTCACCATCTCATTGGGCAACACTGCTCTGCCGTCTGCTGAGACCCAAAAATGAGTCTCACCCATTACACATCCTGCCTTTTCCCATGTTTCTTTCTCAGAATCAGGAGCATTTTCTTGCATGGTTGACAATTCATCCCAAGTATCAACAGTTTCCAGTATCATGGCTAATTCAGTTCTTACATTTATTCCACCCACATCCACCTCTGTGAAAGAGTAACCTTGTTCTGCGCAATACCGCGCAACTTCATCAGCATATCTATTGCCTTTTGAAACAAAGTCCTCATTTTTGGTATGTGCGATGCACTTTACAACTGCGATACTTGCTGGACATTGCAATGCTTCTAACAACAAGCGCACAAACTCTCCATTGCGAATGGGAGAGCCTGAAGAAGTCATGAACCCTCTTTGAGACCATAACTGCCCGTAATCATGAACTACCCCAAACCCGTATTGGCTGTCGGTGTAGATGGTGACTCGAATTTGATTGCCTGCTAAGCAAGCACGTGTTAGGGCAATAATCTCGGCTACCTGAGCGGAGTGTACTCCTTCCAGGCACCCAGCTTCCACAACTCCTTCAATTGTACAAACAGCATAAGCTGCTCTCAACTGCCCAACTTCGTCTCTTACACATGAGCCATCGACAAAGAAAACTTCGTCTGGGTCGGTCAGTGGCTCATCTACGATGTCGGGTCTGGGTTTGGTGCATAGTTCAGTCACATCGAGACAGTCATGGTCTGTATATTCATCATCATCATCAATATCATTTGGAAGTGGCATTAAGGTAGCAGGGTTCAAAACAGAGCATCTCTTGAGGGTCACGTTCTCTGCAGCAAGAATAACTTGCTCATAGCGCGTGAGCCTGCTATTGGTCAGATGCTGTGTTTTGGTCCTGGTCATCAACAGTTCAACAGAATGTGGCACGCACACCTCTAACGGGTGCCCCATAACAATATTTTCACATCTCTCAATGCTGACACCCGTTGCAGCAACGGATTTGAGACATCCGGGCAACGCTGCGGCTACTGGGTCTAAAGTAGCCGAGAAATAAGCAACTGGTCTACGGGCATTCCCATGGATTTGGACCAACACAGACAACGCACAACCTTCTCTCTCACAACAGTAAAGAAAGAATTGTTTATTGTAATCAGGCATTCCCAATGCCGGAGCACGACACAGGTCCTCTCTCAGCTGTAAGAATGCCATCAAACAGTCTTTGTCCCATGGTACCGGATCACTCACCTCTTTGTGCGTCAGTTTTTGCAAGGGCTTTGCTTTCAGTGAAAAGTTCACGATCCACTGTCGGCAATAACCCACCATCCCTAGGAACATCCTGACCTCTCTCTGTGTCTGAGGCGCGTTCATTTTCATGATCGCCTCTATCCTGTCTGGTGACACCTTTCGTTTGCCTTTCTCAATTCTGTGTCCCAAGTACTGTACTTCTGTCAGGCAGTACTGCAATTTTCCCGGGGACACCTTGTGCCCATTGGCAGCTAGGTGATTTAACAAAGCAATGGAGTCTTCCCTGCAAGCTTCTTCTGTTTCTGACGCCACAAGGAGGTCGTCTATGTACTGGACCAGAACTGACTTCTGGGGCAGCACTAGACTTTCAAGATTTTTCTTCAGAAGCTGGTTAAAGATCGATGGACTCTCTGTATACCCCTGAGGGATACGACACCATGTTAGGACGCGATTTTCCAGCTTAAATGCGAAAAGAAAATGGCTATCTTCGTCCAAAGGGATCGAAAAGAAAGCCTGACAAAGATCTATCACAGTGAACCACTCAGCTTGGAATGGAATCTGAAACAGTATCACTGATGGATTCGGTACCACTGGACAACATGAAACGACTATGTTATTAATCTTTCGAAGGTCCTGCACTATCCGGAATTTCCCATTTGGTTTCTGCAGACCCATAATCGGGGAGTTACATGGACTACCCACGATTTCTTTCAGTATTCCCTGTTTAATCATGGACTCGATCACGGGTTTTATGCCTGCAATCGTTTCTGGAGTCAATTTATACTGGGGTGTTCTTGGGAACTCAGCATGCGGTTTCACTACAATTTTCACTGGGTCCACCCCTTTGACCAATCCAATCTCTTCCCCAGTGAAATCCCATACCTCTGATGCCACTGTCTCTCTCAAATCCCAGGGAAGCTCGTCTACTGTCAAAGTAGGGTACAGCTCCACACATATTCTTGAGTTTGCAACTTTGAAATCTGCATCATCATCATTAGTCAATACCTCCACTCCCTGGGGTGTACAATATATAGTACAATTCAATTTGCACAACAGGTCTCTTCCTAGCAGACACACAGGGCTTGAATCGCAAACCACAAATTGGTGCTCATCGCTGTACTTCCCTATTTTCACCTGTACCGGTTCTGTCAATTGGCTGGTTATTCTCCTGTTTGCGACCCCTACCACCTGTATGGTCTCTCCAGACATGGGCAGGTCTGGAACTGCAGCTGATCTGATCGTGGATCTAGTGGCTCCTGTGTCCACCAGAAATGTCGTAGGGCACCCTGCTACTTCTGCTTCCACATAGGGTCCCCTCTGATCTACCTCTAAGGCTGCCCCGAGGGTGCAGTCTTCTCTTTCCACTCTCTGTCCGGTTAATGGGTCCACATAATAGCATTCTTCACCTTCCACAAACAGGGGCATTTGTCTATAGGTCTTACCCATACTCCCTACTCGAGGAGGTTGCGGGAACTGGGCTCGGGGAGGAGCCCCCCCCCCTTTGAGCACCTTTCCTTGGTATGGCGTCGCCCCTCTCATAGGTGCGCTCTGGACCTCTTCCTCCTCTATCTCTTGCTCTCCGATCTCTACATTGTAAGGGCACTCGCGTTTCCAATGCCCCAACTCGTTGCACTGGTGGCACCTAGTCGTTTTCTTCAAGGTAGCTATGTCTACTCTGGGTCTAAAGGTAGTACTCTCCTCATTACCCTTGTTCTGACTGTACTGCTTCTTACCTCCTGTACCTGTCCCTTGCTGCTGTTGTTGCGGTCCCCCCTTTCCTGCTGCCTGCAATTGTACCACCATCAGCTTCTCTTTTAGTTTCTTAGCCTTGGAGTCTACCTCATCACAGCAGTACCTAGCATATCTCAGTATTTCATCTAGGGGTCTACTTTGCCAACAAATCGAGTGTTGCTGAATCATTAAACTAATATCCGGTCTCAGTCCCAGGACGAACTTGGACACGAATTGCCCTATGTCCTTTGGATCCATTACATCCAAGCCGCTATACTGTTTAAACGCCTTCAGCAATCTCTCGTAATATTCATGGACTGTCTCTTTGGGTTCCTGTCTCGTTCTGTCTATTCTGACCCAATCTATGTCTTGCATAGGCACTTTTTCTTTCAGCCAAGTCATCACTCTCTCGAATTTTGCCATCACGATCTCGGACGGCCCATTAGTCCTAGCATCTCTCTCTGGCTCCGTTGTGGGCCACTCAGCGCTAACCTTGCATGCTGTCCACAGATCTCCTGGTACTACAATGTCAAACAGCGTGTTCAGATCTATCCATAGGACTTTTGAGATCTTTACAAACCTCTCGACTTGCTTGTACCACTCCACGGGGCTCTCTCGTAACTTGGGGAAAGATGTGGTAAAAGCAGCTAAATCTCCCCTACTCCAAGGGACATGTACATAGCTCCCATTGGCAACTTCACGCAAAGGGTAAGCTTCTATTCCCTGCTGTCCTGGTGTTATACCAATCATGCTTCTCCTGCCGGTCCCTTTCTTGGACCACCTCTCTTCCCATTTATCTAGTGCCCTCCATGTCCTTATTCCAGTAATCAGTTCCCTTATGTGTGTTTTCAGCCCAATCGTTCTCCTCTCATCTAGATCTCGATCTGAGTAATGTAGCCTGTGGTTACCCTGTAGTGCTTTGGTTCTTGACAAGTCCACCATATATTTGCCTGCTAGTTCGACTAACTTCTCATGGACTGCTCTCGCCTTTCGTGTGATGTCCTTTGCCATATACAGTATTTCATCCTGTTCATACATTTCCATTCTTTCTAAAGGCAGGGTACCATCTACCATGTCATCCAGGTCTGACCTTAAACTGGAGACATCGAGTCTTTTGGCTTTTATCTCAGCTCGCAATATGTCTTTCGAAGGGGGCTCACTGGTCTCCCTACCATCCCAACTTCGAGCTCTGCGTTTGGGCTCAGGAGAGTTACTGGGTGGCCTCCCTTGTTCCCATCTCTCCAGGTCCCATGCTCGGCCATCCAATCTTGGAAGGTGATGGAACACGGGCCTTTTATCCCTACTCTCTCTCTGCCCACTCTCTTCTTCTTCTCTCCTCTCACCGCACATCTCTCTGTTATTTTCCCTCTGGTCGCTACACTCCCTTTGCCTCGTATCGCTCAGTATCCGATACGATCCTTCCTGGTTCCCCATATTCCCTGGGCTGCACTCATTTCTGTCATCACAGGGACTATGGTGCGACCTCTCACAACTCCCATTCTTTTCTCTGGTGCCAGGTACACAGTGTGGACACTTAAAGCTGTTTCTGTACTCTTGCGCTCTCCTCTCCTCTTCACTGAGTATCGGGCACGCCACCCCTTCACTCCCGGGGCCCCCGTTCTCCAGGTCTGTTCTACCTCCACTCCGGGCCCAATGGGTGACTCCTCTACTCCCTCTACAGTCCCACTCCGGGCTACTCTCCCCAGCCCCGCAGTGAGTCCGTGCTCTGCTGTCCTGACTTTCTCTTTCAGCTTCCGCAGCATTGATGCACTTTTGAGCCTTCACTGCCTCATCCCACTGCTTCATGTACTCATTTAGCTCTTGAAAGGATTTTCGTCCAGATCCCCTCAGATCCATTGGCCATCTAGGGCCCCCAGGATCTCCTCCTGGGTCCCCTGCTGTGTGCATCGGGGTGCTCCACTCTCTGGGTATCGGCATCTGACTTGGGGAATTAGTGGTATCGTTCCTCCTTGCCTGCTCTGCTCTTTCTCTGTCTTTCCGCTTCCGTTCTTCCCCTTTTGCTCTCTCTTGGTCATATATCGATATTATAGGACCTATGGTAACAGGTACCTGTAGTGCATCTGGTAATGGGTAGGATGTGGCGCTTTCCGTTTCCGGCGCTCTTTGTACCACAAACCTACCGACCACCTGCTGCACCTGACTAGGCTGGAACAACTCTTTCTTTGGCTCAGGATCCCACTGTGAACTGGGAAGCGGTCTATGCTCTCCTGCATTGCCCCCCTTTTCTCCTTCAGTATTCTCGACCTCTCCCCCTGCTCTATTATACGGGGGTGGCCTGTCTGTCAGTAATCTGTTTATCAGGCTGTCCTCTGTTTCGCTCTCATCATCTTCTTCTAGGGGGCTTTTATTTACTGGCGCCTCTAACACTGGGTACAGTTTATTTATTTCCAAATTATGCACTCTCCATCTTTTAGCATCCGCATCCCACCTGGCATCCTGTACTGCCCTTACCGAGCGTTTCACCCTTTCTTGTCGTCTGTTCATATTCCTTTCATGCGCTGCCCTAAGCCATGCTTCAAGGGCTTCAAACTGGGTTGGTCTAGGCAAGGGTCTCTTTGAGGTCATGACTGATTTCAATCGATGTAACACCTCTAATCTGAACGTCCCGTACTTCGGGAACGTCAGTTCCTCGTTTCCTTCAGTAATCTTACTCCACTCTGATATCCAAAGGATCGTATGCAACCCAACATTTACTGCCATATAACGAGCTGGCGTACCCTCCGGCGGGGCTTCTTCCCCTTCATACGATCCTCGCCTCTCTTTCTTAAACAGCGCTTTCAACCATTTAAAACACTTCATAATTATGCGCACAAAATCCAGCCTCGCTACTCTGTTTACTTCCTGATGACAATCCACCAATCCTGTCGCGGCTTTGCTAGCTTGGCCTATCACAGCGCGGTCTTTCTCCTGTTGGCCAATCACGTCGCGACCCTGTATGACGTGTTCGCTAGCTGGCCTATCACAGCGCGGTCTTTCTCCTGTCAGCCAATCACTGCGCGACACCACCTGACGTCTCTTTTCTCCGCTTCGCAGCAGCACCCCTCCTTTCTCAACTCGTCTCCCGGTTATGCATGCGTCCCATTCATACACTGAAAAAATGACTACTTCCGACCAAGCGGTCACTTCTCTCGACTGTACGTCCACAGTCTATCTGTAATTGTCAACACAACTGACGAGATGTCTATCGTCTCTCTGATAGGTTACTTACACACACAGTAACTTCCGACCAGCGTCCGTTACTCACGCACTCACTCTTACGTTCCCCCTATCTCGGTCTCTCGGGTGATCAATGGTACCTCATGACCCCCTTCACACTGGTTGACAATTACTCTGGGTGTCCGATACACCCGAACCACTTAAGCTCTCCTTGAACTTAAGATTTCCACCGGTTGCGCGCGCTCACAACCTGTTCCACAGTCACTCTACAAACATTCAACTCCGCCAGACATTACAACATAGATACAATACAAAAACACCGCAATCTAACACGCATAACCCTTTATACTCACTCTCAACCGATACTGCTGCTTTTTCTGTCTCACGTCATCCGGATCTTCATCTGCGGGCTGTTCTTCCGATCATCGATTTCTAGGGGCCTTGGGGTAAGCTAACCTGGCCTAGGTCACCGTCCTCAAGAAGGCAACCATCCTCTGCTACCAACTGAAAGGGCGAGATTTTGATCGATAACTTATCTCTATTGATCCAAACCTCGATCTGGTCGACTGAACCTTTATTGCCTGTCTTGGAAGGAAACAGTACACCTATCTGCAAATTAGTTCACCCAAGAAAGGACTCTGCTCTCAAAGATCACGGACAACTTCTAGGTTTCAAAAGTTTATTGTAAAGATATAATGAGCTGCAAATACAAGCATCTCAGAATGAGATTCACGAGATACACAGGTCCAATTACATACATGTGCTCTCGAAAAGCCCTCAGACGAGCAACAGAAATCACTAACACAAGTTCTAAAAATAGCAAAGCTATCAGCATAGACGCATATCTCTCCTTCATTTAGGTTGGAGGAAAACAAACACAGGTTAGGCGTCCCTACCCTGTTCTAGATGGTATCCCTACTTAACCAAATCCCAACCTAACAAAGGTGTCAGCAATGAATGACCCCCAAGGGAAGTCACCCACTCTAAGTCTCTTGGTGAAAACCTAAAGTTCTCCAGTCATGACCCCTCACTGCCTACCCATCCGCTCTCTAAAGGGTCCTCAGGTCTCTGCTCTAACTCCACCCAGGGGTGCTGTCCCTAATACAAAATAGTCAACAACATTCGAGACGCCCCTTGCGAAACGCCTCTCACGTGGTGCAACTTCAGGCTTTTTCCATGATGCTTTGTATTGGGCCTCAGACGTTAGAGTTGACCTTGCTTCTCAGTCTCTTCTCCGGCCCGCTGATACCCCTTAAACATTCCAGAACCCTCCTCCATGTCTGGGCCGTCTACTGAACAGGCCTCTATTCATTCACTTATAATTGGATCCCCCCTTTCCTGTTGCAGACAGATATCTGCCGCCAAGAACCCAACTCTCATAGACTTCTAAAAAGGCTTGCAACATTTCTCAGCCCAGACATGTACGTGTAAATCAATGCTAAAACATTTCAGGCCTACAATATTTCACATTATGATTATAGCATTCAATTTCTTCATTTAATTAAAGCATGTTAAAACTCTTATTCTATTATTTAGAAAACATTACTCTAAATCATGGCCCATTAATGCAATGACCAAAAACGTTAAACAATCTGTGTCGTGAAAAGAAACACCTTCCCTTTTAGCTCCAGCTCTGGCCCTGAGGCCTACCACGTTCTGCGTTTTACCACAGACCATCTTATATGTTAACAGCTACACGACATAGATTCAAAATAGTCACGTCTAATAAAATCATATAATGTCACACATTTCTGTATTAATTCCACTTCTACTTAAATCTCTATATTAGCTATACATTTAGAATATAATTTCAGATACTATTAGCACTCATGGCATTTCTCTTCATGAATTATGCTCTCTATAGGTAAATGTGATGTACTCATATATTTATATCAGTTTGCGCTCTCTCAATGGGTATCTCTTTCTCGCAGCTATTTTTACATCTACCTACCATGGTTCACCGAGGGTAGTCTGGCTGTCTAAACATGTGGTTTTAGCCAAGGGTTAGAAAATTCTGAGGTACGGGTTTCTTCAGTGAGGGGAAGAAAGCTCTGAGAAATGCCTATACCCGTGCTCTCTGCCATTATCATTCTTTCTTCTTAGGTTACCCAGAATCAAGTTAGCTACTAATTCTTTTGTCCTTGAAGGAGAGAAGCGTGTTAGCACAGTGTCAAATATAGTTGATGGACTTAACTAAATTATAGCTGCCTAACTGCATGCTTGGTGATCTCCATTGCAAATAAGAGATATGAAATAGGGCTGTAATTTGTCATACCTGATCCATATGTTTATCGTTTCTTTAGGAGGGGAATCACAGGTATTGTTATGAGGTTACAGTTAAGGTATGTTTCATCATGATCAACCTGAATAAGCTTTTGTATTTCTTAAAAAGAAACATGGACAATCGGTATACTCATTAACTATTATAAAACAAGTACAAAGTGATATAATATGTCCAGGTCTTTTGCAGACAAAAAAGGTATCTAAATTACCAATGCTGCTTTCTGAGGTTGCTGTATAGTTTGGGGCTGGCTCAGGCGCGACACCTTTATTAGGAGCAAATTTGCATATGGAGCACAGATCTTACAGCGCTTGGTATGAAGACAAAATGACTGTCGCAGGAGGCCTGCCAGACATAGAGTTTGCTACCAGGGTGGCAGACATTTTTCCCATAAAACAGCTTTTTGAATTGTGAAAGTCTAATGACAGGTCTGCTATGCCATAGTAGGATGACAGTCTTGCCGTCGTTTATGTTTTATCAAAATACATATCCCAAAGCAGAGGCCCTTTTTTCAAAAGTACCATGGCTAGAATCCCAAAAGCACTAAGAGCTTGCTTCTAGCATGTGGGATACTTGATCTGAGGCTACCATGGTTGACACAGTGGACAGGAACAGAGTGAACCCTTATGGGAATTGCACAGCTTAATGTAGACCATTTTGGTTCTACATAATAGTTTTGCCCCTAGCAGAGTCAGCAGCAGCATGGATGTCTGAATCATCACATTTTACCAACCTCTTAACGAGACAGGGGAACATCCTACAACTCCTTTGCTCTAAATAAGTCCCAGACTGTCTCGGTATTCGATATGACAACATATTTTATGACAGAGGTTACCCAGCCACACCATTGCTTCCAAATGGATGACATTATTTAATTCCTAAAGTGGTGAGAATATTGAGGAGGGAACCATACTGCTACAAGATTGGAGAGTTGAGTCAGAATAATTGCATGATAACAATTCTTAAATATAAGTGTCCTCTTGAAATGGCTAGCCTGCTTGCCATATGGGATCAAGGAGATTACATGCAGGACAACAATGGTAAGATCATGTGATACATGGATATATAATTGTGTCTTCCATGGTGATCAGTGTCGAAATGTCATTTAAAGGTCACTCTCAAAGGTCTACGTTATCTGTTTTAAGCATGGGTGAAATTTGCGAATTCGCGGTACGCGAATTCACGCGAATTTGTAATTGCGATTCGCAAAATTCGCAAAAATCCATAAACTTGCAATTTATTTTTTGTGAGTTTGTGAGATTTTTGACTTGTTCGGGAACGCGAACATGTGCGCGCGGTCGCAACGGTCGCAAACATGTTGTTTCCACTTAACCAGCCTGCTCGCGATGCCTTTTTCCTACTTCGGGTCGCAATGACGTGTTTGTGTTCGCAATTTCCTGTTTCGGGTCGCAATGACGTGTTCGCGATTGCGGCGTCGCTCGGCCAGCAACCAAAATCTCGCAGTGCACGCGAACAGGGAGGAAAACTCATCAGCGAACGCAGAATCATGGTAAGTCAATGCCGGGCACGCGAGATTGTATTTTTCAGCGCGAACAAGAAAAAAAAGTATATACTCTGTGGCAGTGTATATGTCCACTAAACTGCTACTACCATAGAAAGTTCATGTATATCAACCTTTTCTTTTTTAAATGATAGAGCTGCTGTTCACATGCCCATGGCATCTTTGATTTTATTAATATTGACAACAACTTTCAGTTGAAGCTTGGAACCCTAATGACTATTTATGATCATGATTGTGATCGAATAAAGATGAGTTGATGATGATTGTAGTAGGATGCTGAACTCTGCCCTACTGCCTTCTTATATTCAATTGTCTGAGATGCAAAAAGGGTACAAAGGGGCATTATGCTGTATAATAATCAATGTTTCTTTTCATCAGTAAATGTGTCTTTACTCCATTATTGAACAATACAATTCTCAGCTGAAGCAGACATCTGCACATTTATAACAGTGTTATACAACCTGCCTAAGTATAACAGCCTGATTTTAGGTTGTTTGAAAACTATGACATGGCCTATGCTGACTAGTGAGAACAATTATGATGACTTAACTTTATGAGTGACAAGGACTGTGATTTTAGATGAAATGCAATAGAGTTTACACAGTCAAAAAGGGATTTATTTTACAAAACATTAGGCTGCATTTTAATCTCCTAGATTATGTCCCAAAAATCGTCTTTTCATTTCGAGTGGTCGTTTATACAATAGTTTACTTTGTCTACTCCTTCTTCTGATATAATTTTCAAAAACTCAATCTAGCGGCACAATGACTAGAGTTTTGTGAAATATATAACCATCATACTAGCAAATAATGTTTTTTAGTAATTTGACCATGATTAATCATGACATTTACAGTTCTTAAGAAATCTCCCACCAAATCCAAAATGAACAATACCAAACAAAAACCTAGAAGTTGTTAGTCACTGTTTGTAGAAGCTAAACTTTTATGCATGCTGATGCCAACAAATGTCATTAGTCGACTCCTCCTTGTTGGAGGTGGATAAAGCATGAGTTTGAAGAGAGCGACAGTCAGCCAAGGTGTAAAAATGTCATTATTAAAGCAACATATGAGGTGGATCTATAACGTAATATCGACAGACAGAATATCTACATACAAAAATATCGACACAAAAATTATCGACATCAAAAATATCGAAGTCATATTTTCATAAAGGTAAGTACAAAAATATCGAAAAAATAATATCGTAGTACAAAAATATCGAAATTAAAAATATCGGTTTTTTAAATGTATTAATAATAATAATGTAAACATAATTTAAAAATACATATAATTTTACAAATATTAAAGAAAAACATTAAAACATATTTAAAAATCTTATAACTAATACATATACATTTAAAATAAATTAAAAACTCTACATATAAACTTATATATATATATATTTACTCCACAAATTGCAACAGTTGGAAAAGCGTTGGATAGCGTAGGGGTAAAAATTACTATTCCCACTCCAGAGGGTGCAACAGTAGGGAAAGCGTTGGATAGCGTAGGGGGTTGAATTACTATTCCCACTCCAGAGGGTGCAACAGTAGGGAAAGCTTTGGATAGCGTAGGGGTAAAAATGACTATTCCCACTCCAGAGGGTGCAACAGTAGGGAAAGCGTTGGATAGCGTAGGGGTAAAAATTACTATTCCCACTCCAGAGGGTGCAACAGTACGGAAAGCGTTGGCTAGCGTAGGGGTAAAAATTACTTTTCCCACTCCAGAGGGTGCAACAGTAGGGAAAGCGTTGGATAGCGTAGGGGTAAAAATTACTATTCAGACTCCAGAGGGTGCAACAGTAGGGAAAGCGTTGGATAGCGTAGGGGTTTAAATTACTATTCCCACTACAGAGGGTGCAACAGTAGGGAAAGCGTTGGATAGCGTAGGGGTAAAATTTACTATTCCACTCCAGAGGGTGCAACAGTAGGGAAAGCGTTGGATAACGTAGGGCTAAAAATTACTATTCCCACTCCAGAGGGTGCAATAGTAGGGAAAGCGTTGGATAGCGTAGGGGTAAAAATTACTATTCCCACTCCAGAGGGTGCAACAGTAGGGAAAGCGTAGAATAGCGTAGGGGTAAAAATTACTATTCCCACTCCAGAGGGTGCAACAGTAGGGAAAGCGTTGGATAGCGTAGGGGTTTAAATTACTATTCCCACTCCAGAGGGTGCAACAGTAAGGAAAGCGTTGGATAGCGTAGGGGTAAAAATTACTATTCCCACTCCAGAGGTTGCATAAGTAGGGATAGCGTTGGATAGCGTAGGGTTAAAATTACTATTCCCACTCCAGAGGGTGCAGCAGTAGGGAAAGCGTTGGATAGCGTAGGGGTAAAAATTACTATTCCCTCTCCAGAGGGTTCAACAGTACGGAAAGCGTTGGATAGCGTAGGGTTAAAAATTACTATTCCCACTCCAGAGGGTGCAACAGTAGGGAAAGCGTTGAATAGTGTAGGGGTAAAAATTACTATTCCCACTCCAGAGGGTGCAACAGTAGGGAAAGCGTTGGATAGCGTAGGGGTTTAAATTACTATTCCCACTCCAGAGGGTGCAACAGTAAGGAAAGCGTTGGATAGCGTAGGGATGAAATTTACTATTCCCACTTCAGAGGGTGCAACAGTAGGGAAAGCGTTGGATAGCGTAGGGGTAAAAATTACTATTCCCACTCCAGAGGGTGCAACAGTAGGGAAAGCGTTGGATAGCGTAGGGGTACACATTACTATTTCCACTCCAGAGGGTGCAACAGTGGGGAAAGCATTGGATAGCGTAGGGGTTTAAATTACTATTCCCACTCCAGAGGGTGCAACAGTAAGGAAAGCGTTGGATAGCGTAGGGGTAAAATTTACTATTCCCACTCCAGAGGGTGCAACAGTAGGGAAAGCGTTGGATAGCGTAGGGGTAAAAATTACTATTCCCACTCCAGAGGTTGCATAAGTAGGGATAGCGTTGGATAGCGTAGGGGTAAAAATTACTATTCCCACTCCAGAGGGTGCAGCAGTAGGGAAAGCGTTGGATAGCGTAGGGGTAAAAATTACTATTCCCTCTCCAGCGGGTGCAACGGTATGGAAAGCGTTGGATAGCGTAGGGGTAAAAATTACTATTCCCACTCCAGAGGGTGCAACAGTAGGGAAAGCGTTGAATAGCGTAGGGGTAAAAATTACTATTCCCACTCCAGAGGGTGCAACAGTAGGGAAAGCGTTGGATAGCGTAGGGGTTTAAATTACTATTCCCACTCCAGAGGGTGCAACAGTAAGGAAAGCGTTGGATAGCGTAGGGGTGAAATTTACTATTCCCACTTCAGAGGGTGCAACAGTAGGGAAAGCGTTGAATAGCGTAGGGGGAAAAATTACTATTCCCACTCCAGAGGGTGCAAGAGTAGGGAAAGCGTTGGATAGCGTAGGGGTACAAATTACTATTCCCACTCCAGAGGGTGCAACAGTAGGGAAAGCGTTGGATAGCGTAGGGGTTTAAATTACTATTCCCACTCCAGAGGGTGCAACAGTACGGAAAACTGTGGATAGCGTAGGGGTAAAAATTAGTATTCCCACTCTAGAGGGTGCAACAGTAGGGAAAGCGTTGGATAGCGTAGGGGTAAAAATGACTATTCCCACTCCTGAGGGTGCAACAGTAGGGAAAGCGTTGGATAGCGTAGGGGTTTAAATTACTATTCCCACTCCAGAGAGTGCAACAGTACGGAAAACGTTGGATAGCGTAGGGGTAAAAATTACTATTCCCACTCTAGAGGGTGCAACAGTAGGGAAAGCGTTGGATAGCATAGGGGTAAAAATTACTCTTCTCACTCCAGAGGGTGCAACAGTAGGGAAAGCGCTGGATGGCGTAGGGGTTTAAATTACTATTCCCACTCCAGAGTGTGCAACAGTAGGGAAAGCATTGGATAGCGTAGGGGTAAAAATTACTATTCCCACACCAGAAGATGCAACAGTAGGGAAAGCGTTGAATAGCGTAGGGGTAAAAATTACTATTCCCACTCCAGAGGGTGCAACAGTAGGGAAAGTGTTGGATAGCGTAGGGGTTTAAATTACTATTCCCACTCCAGAGAGCGCAACATTAGGGAAAGCATTGGACAGTAGGGGGGTAAAAATTACTATTCCCACTCCAGCGGGTGCAACAGTAGGGAAAGCGTTGGATAGCGTAGGTGTAAAAATTACTATTCCCACTCATGAGGGTGCAACAGTACGGAAAGCGTTGGATAGCGTAGGGGTAAAAATTACTATTCCCACTCCAGAGGATGCAACAGTAGGGAAAGCGTTGGATAGCGTAGGGGTAAAAATTACTATTCCCACTCCAGAGGGTGCAACAGTAGGGAAAGCGTTGGATAGCGTAGGGGTTTAATTTACTATTCCCACTCCAGAGAGCGCAATAGTAGGGAAAGCGTTGGACAGTAGGGGGGGTAAAAATTACTATTCCCACTCCAGAGTGTGCAACAGTAGGGAAAGCGTTGGATAGCGTAGGGGTAAAAATCACTTCCCACACTACTCCCCCTTTAACACACAACACACTACACATACAAAGAAACACAAATAATATAAATTTCAATTAATAAATTAATAACAATTAATATTATTAATTTGATGTAATTATAAATGAACTAATTAACACATATTAATAACAAATTAATTAACAATAAATACCAATAAATAAATACAATCTTTTTAGTTTATTACATTTAATTATATCACACCCTATTGCCCTATAAACACACAACCCACTACACATAAATAAATCACATCATTTAATCACTTAATAATTATTATTTCCCAATTATTTATTAATTAACAATAACAAAAATTGTAATATATTAGCACATTAACTCTAATTAATTTAATTAAATAATTAATATTATTTAATTACCAATTAATTATTAATTAACAATGACAAAAAATTAAATATATTAGCACATTAACTCTAATTAATTTAATTTACTATTTAATAGTATTTAATTAGCAATTAATTAATTAACAATAACAAAAAATTAAATATATTAGCACAATAAATCTAATTAATGTAATTAATTAATTAATATTATTTAATTACCAATTAATTATTATTTAACAACAACACTAAATTAAAGATATTAGCTCATTAACTCTAATTAATGTAATTAACTAATTAATATTAATTAATTACCACTTAATTATTAATTAAAAATATTTACAAATATATATTAATTAATTAAATATTATTAAATTACTTCCCACCCTATTCCCCTATAAACCCACAACCCGCTCTGATACTAAAACGCAAAATGTAAACAAAATTACTAATTTTCAAATATGCATTACAAAACATATTTAACAAACATATAAACAACATAATAAAATACATAACACTAAACAAAATTTCGATATTAGTAAATTTCGATATTATTTACATACATACCTTAAAAAACGATATTCTGTCTGTCGGTATTTTACACATCGATATTCTAGTAACATACATACCTTAAAAAACGATATTCTATCTATCGATATTTAACACATCGATATTCTATACCTTCAATATTAAAACATCGATATTATTGTATATCGATATTTTAATTTCGATATTTTGTCTCTACCTTGTTGTAAGCTGTTGTTTGCCCTTTAAAACTGATTTCTAATCTGAGTACAAATACAAATGCGAAAAATGTGTCTAGGTAAATTGACTTGTGAACTGTTAAATATCTCTGCGAGGCTATAGTTTTGTAGGATGATCAAAAAACATGTGGCGTGTTTAATTTCTTCTCCAGCAGCAAATGACCTGCAACGAGCAAAACTTGAACTTCTACTGTATCCGCTTTTTGAAGTCTGGCGTTTTCATCCCCAAATCTGGTCAAAGAGCAGGAAATTGGAGACAATTTAAAACAGTGTTTATTTACTAATTTTAAGGGTTGCTGGTTCATTTAATGCCTAATAAATAATCCTCTCGTCTCTTGTTGGTCTTCTGTCAATGTCTGAAAGTGTGCGTTATTAAAGTAGTCTTTCATCACATCCAGATTCAGCATGGTGTTGCGTGCACATAGCTTTGAGTAGTAGTAAATGCTTTGTCCTTCTGTGAATAGAAAAGCACTACTTTACCCTGCTAATTTTGGGCTGCCTGCCATTATGGGTGCCGTCAAATCGAAGCAATGCTTCGATACGATGCAGTATCCCTTGTAATCAAGGTTTTTCAATTTTTCCCAAACATTCATCGGTTTCTCATTGCTGACTGCATACGTGTAGGGCATTGTTTGTTCCATAGCCCTGGTGTTTTTTTCCTATGCTAATCACCATGTTCAGGTCACTATATTATAGAAATACAAAAGGCCCCATGGTACCACCTTGACGTCCGATTTGGTCAAAGAATTGAATGCTTTGTCCTCATTTTCTGCAAAGCAGTTTCAAATACCTTACTGTAGTACATTACTCCTCCTGTTTCTTTAATAGCTTAGATACTTGTAGAATTTGTAATGTCATTGGTGGAATATTGTGGGTGTAACATGTGATGTCAAGGGATTCCAGTATGGAGATTCATAGGAAAACAAGGACAGTTAGAAGTGAAGCTAATGCTGTATGCTGACTGATCTTAGATGGGATTTTATTGAGGAATACATTCATGAAGATTCAACATATGGAGGCATCTCTTCTTTAAGTGAATTTTAGACTTACCTTTTGGTTTGCCAGTTGCCAGGATCTTCCAGTGCTCACGAGCACTATAGATCATCATGGTAATCTTTCAATTGCAATGCATTTGAAGTGTGTTATGGTAGGGCAAATACTTTCTCTGCATTTCCTATTGTGGTAAGTATAATAGGGATGCTCAGAAACAAGCCCTATCAGATGTGTAAACCATGCACTGGTGAATAAAATAAATAGTCCCTCCCTTCCTGGTTTTTATCACACTATGCATCAGTCAGGCTGTAATGACTGATTTAGTCATGAACTGTTCTCATCCCTAGCCCATCAGGGGAGTCATCCAGGAGAGGATGTGACCTTTCTTTCAGTACAGTGTCAACATAAAAGGGGGCTCCTGGCCATACCCAGATTAAAACCACCCAGACATATGCTGAATACAATGTTTGGATTAACTACCCCTTCCATCACTTCCTAAGTTTATCCCATCCCTGTGATGAAAAATGAATTTCCTGCAAAATGGCAATGTGCTTAACCCCTACTTTTTCGATGTGAATGCATCCTATGTTTCTTCACTATATTATTAATTTTGCTGAGTCCCCAGTAATTCTTCATTGACGGAAACATGCATTTCATCATCTTTGCCTCCTGCTCACCCTGGGCCTAATTTATGAAAAGTGACGCATCGCTGCGTGAAAACAGCAATGCGTCACAGATACATCAGTATTTCTGACGTATCTGTAAGCGCAAAAGTCACGCAATGCTGGGGTGTGTCACAAAAGTGACGCAACTCCAGCAATGCGTCCTTTCACATGGGGAAGGCCCCATGTGAAAGGGCTTGCGTCAGTCTTACGCCTGCTGTGAGGCAGACGCAAGATTTTGATGCAACAGCGTCCTAAAAGTGACGCAGTAAAATGTCATAGATTTCACTGCATCACTATTACGAGGCTTTTTGAGGGGGAACGCCCCCTCTGCATACATTATACCTGACGCAGGTATAATGTAGCGCAGGGCTTTACAAAGTGACGCATCTGCTTAGATGCGTCACTTTGTAAATAGTGCACAACAGGAGGCATGTTTTACGCCGCCGATGCGTCACAAAAAGTGACGCATCGGAAGCGTAAAACTGACGCAAGGCCTCATAAATGAGGCCCCCTATATTTCATAGCAAATGCTCTGTAAACATCTTTTTGCGTGAGCCCGGTAAGCCCCACTCTTGGGGAAGCTGAAAAAGGCAATTCACGCACTATTAACAACATATAAACTAAGAATGTTCCAAACATCATATCTTTATGTATACATTTGGAACTAATATTTGATCAATCAAAATCTATCTTTTGTTCATCAAATCTAGAGCAAGAGTTTGCGTCTCCTAGCATGATTTTCGGGCATTAGAACACCTCTCAGCGAGAGTACCAACGTGGGTGGTTACAGCAGTTAGCGAGTGTTCGGGTTGATCAAGCTGCTGCTCAAGCTGCTGCTCGAGGAGAAAATCTACTCGAGTGTCAGAAGTAGCCGCGCACTCTGGCATGCCACATGGTGCAGCTCACTCAGATTTTACAGCACAGAACAAGCTCCTGGTGCTAAAAATCAGTGTGAGCAGCGCAATGTGCTGAATTCCGCCCGCTTGCTGACCCCTGCGGAATCTCACAGCATTTTGTGTAGCTCCTAGTCTCATTCCACAAAGACTACAGTAATACTCTACATGTGGGCCTCCTAAAAAAATACCCAAACCAGAAACTTCAAATTGAGGAGAATGTGGCAAATATTTTGTTCTTGTCATTCTTGTCTGTTGTCATATTTTTCACAAGTCCTGGTTATATTTAACATCAGTTTTTTTCCTCATGAAGCAGCAGCCATTTATAACCTTACATTCTGCCTCAGCCTGTTTCTTACATGTCATGATGATCAAGAGGAACTGCCTCTTTTTTTCTTACTTTGTAGCAAACCACTGCAACCCTCTACCTATGGATATTTCCTGTAAGTCAAACCACTTATAATTCAGAAAACAAAAATGAATATATGCTTGGTCTCTCATGATGAGCTTGTTGACTCATCCCGTCAATCACATGAGGTCACTTTGTCTAGGGGCAGCAAAGTTTTTTGCTAAACTACTTTAATTTTAGTTTTTTTGGCAAATATCTACTTTATTCCTGTCTCTAACTAGTATTAGTACAACAGCTCTTTGCATACCACTAGTGACGAAAACATAATATGAATAGAAATACAAGCATTTGCAATGACAGTTTCATTATTTGGCTTTGTCAATGTTTATTGCCAATGATTAAGCATGGGCGGATTTTGCGGATTGGCAATCCGCGAACTTGCGTATTTCCGGATTCGCAATCCGCGAAGATCCGCGAACTCTAGCGGACTTGCGGATTTTTCCGTTTTTTGTGTTGGCGCGTGTTCGCGCCGATTTTGGGACAAGTTCGCAATTGCGAACTTACTTTTCGGCTTGCAACGGCCGCGACTATGTTGTTTCTACGTCTGGTTTATCATCACAGGTTCACAGCACCCTCTGTTTCACCACTGCCACCCTCTGGGACACCCATGCCACCCTCTAGTACATCCTCACAGGCACCTATTAGGTTTATTTATTACTGTAGATTATGGTGGTTGAAAAAAGCTAGCACACCTGCCCTTCTTCAACTGCCATCAATTAATTTGTGTTTCATTAATGTGTCAGTAATTTTGAAAGTTCCAGTCTGGCTGGCACCTGCTTCCTTCCTTATCTGTAATTTGCTTTTTGTTGCAGTGAAATTTTTTTTTTACAGGACCTTTATGGTGCTATTCTATGAGCCTGCTGTTTGGGTCATAGCAGGGTCATAGAATTGTTGCAAACTCTGGAGGGGCCCATCAGGAAGCACTACCTTGAATGTTACTAATGTTAAGTTTGAACTTTTGCACCTGCTCATTGCTTTCATTTTAGCTAAAATCGTTTTTTTTGCAATTTCGCGCATTATTTGGGGCGCGAATCCGTGCGAGATCGATTTCGGAAGCCGCGAATACGTGCGAATACAAAATTGTTTTTGTTGCGACGTGTATGTTCGCGTGATCTTGCGCGTGTTCGCGAGGCGCTTCTAGCTATTCGTTTGCCAAGTTACCCTATCGGTCGTACACGGGCGCGGCCATCTTGTTGGCGTGACGTAATTCCGTTTCCGCCCGCTATGTGTAATCTCGCAAAGTGTGCTGCTCGCGAGTACAAGTTCGCGCGTACTCGCAAGGAAAATCTCGCGCGAACTTACCCACGCGGTCGTGAACGGGCGCGGCCATCTTGTTTCTCATTCATTGCTATGGTTCTGGGCATGCTTTCTCTATCCTCTCTCAATCTCTGCCATCCTTTGCTTGTTTGAAGTTTTTTTGATCTAATTTTACTTATTATCTAACCCTCTATTTTTCTAGCTCTATATTTTTGTGTTTTCTGCAGCTTTTAGTTACTTTTAAACTACTTTTTTAAACTCTTTTATTTTCTTCTTCACTATTCTATTTCTTCTTTATCATTTAAGTTTATTTCTGCCCAGACCATGGTAAAGGGAGCCGGGAAGCACCCTGAGAAGGGGAAGGGTCCCGCACCCCGTGCCCGGCTCCCGTGCGGGCGTTTAAGGGGGGAGCAAGTGATCCCGAGGGAGATCTTTAGCGCGGAGGAAGTGGCGGCACTGATCTTCCATGTCCAGCGCCGCCTCCCCAAGACGATCCTGGGAGGCGGCAAGATCGCGACCGGCTATGGCATCCGGGAGCGCCGCCAGCGGTGGGAGAAGGTGTGCCGGGCCATGTACAAGATCTCTGGGGTCCGGCGCACATATAACCAGGCCACCCACCGCTGGACCGATGTCATGGACCGGGAGCGGGACTTGCTGGACGCGCTCGGCGTAGAGGTCCCCGGGCTTGGTGAGTAGTAGTAGTAGTACATTTACTACTCTGTTTTATCCTGCTCTGTTATTTGCAAATCTTTGTTCTTTACCAAGAGCAATAATGCTGCCGATTACATTGAGGTAAATTATATTTCAAAATCTTCTATGCATTTCATTTTCAGGTGCACTGCTCTCCTTCTCAGTAGCCTTGCTTGCTACTATGCTTCTTTGTTTTGTATGTTGTGTTCAGAAGCATTTCATTGGCCTGAGAAATTATGTATCAGTGTACTGTAAAGAAAAGAACTGCGTAATGCTAGACAGTAAGGGTCATATTTTCAATTACCGGCGCATCCCTGCAAAGTAGCAGGGATGCGGCAGTAATTGTGTGCCATGCCACCACCACCCATTGGCCCAAAACGTCACAGAAGCCTTACGCATCTGTGCCGTAAAGGCAGCGCATTGCTGGAGTTGCGTGCCAACGATGGCGCAGCTCCAGCAATGCTCTGGGGTACCCTATCTCCCCAATGCTGCATCAAGCCGTACGTCGGCTTCAAGCGCGCAGGGTTTGAGTCATGCATCATTGTCATAAAAATGACTGATTGACATCTTGTAGATTTCCCTCAGCCACTTTTAGGATTCGTTCCTGCGCAGGTACGCCCTCCCTTGCGCCGGAACGCCCCCTGATGGCGCAGGGCTTTACAACGTGATGCATCGCCCATATGCCCATATGTGTTTTTTTTTTAATATATACGCCGCACCAACACCATGGCGAGTCTTTTGTTCTGCCGCTGCGTCAGAAAAGGCACGCAACAATGGAGGAAAATCAGCCGCAACTTCCGCAAGGGACTTATAAATCAGCCCCAACAGACTGAAGTCCAGTGTCCTTCCTTTAGACAGTCACATGGCTATCAGAAGAAATAGTGGCGGTGGTGGCGGGTGGATTGATAGTTTGAGTATTCACTGATCTGCAAGCAGGATGGACTTTGTCTGTCACGTGTTGTGCACTACTGCCTGCAGTGCCAGGCCTAGGCAAACCTCTTTAGTAGTCTGTTTATTGAGTTACATAGGAACTTTCTAAGTCAACGTTCCGCAAATCAGGCAATACGAATAACGTAGTATACCACATGAGATAGATCCCGTGGAATAGTTGTCTATCTATTTGCTATTTTTCCAAAATATGTTGTTATTGTTCTTTTGAAATGTTTGATTTGGTTGAAAAATCTCATCCATGTTTTATGGTTTTTCTTTCTTTCATGTTGTACATCAGCTCCCCCCAAGGGCAAGAGGACACAGGAGGAGGGTGCTGAGGATGCAGGCCAGGATCGGGCAGGCGAGGGCTCCTTTGCTGGCCCCAGTAAGTTTACATTTTACTAAACAGTACCTATTTTTTCCTAGCGTTCCTCATTCGATTTTTTCTAAATCGTCTTTGATCTTCTTGTAGACTGGATATAAATTCTTATCCTGCCTCGAATATGACTCCCTGTGGTATTACTAGACTATTCTTATTAGTCTGTCTGTGTAGCTAACTAAGATTGGACATTTGGCAATTCCATTGGACTCCCATTATATTCAGCAATACCTCTATGCACTGTCTCCTTACTGACTAGATAGTGTGGCAGAGTCATTCAGCTCCCGAAGTCACCGATTATAGATCCCCAATGATCTCTAGATTATCGTACGCAGGACAAGAGAGTAGTACGGAGTCACAGCACAGTCAAGAAGTGTCAGAGGCACTCATGCTTGCAAAAATTCCAAAACCTTTAGCTCATCCACTCTAGTCTAGAGGAACAAAAACCACAGAGTCTATTTAAGTGTAA
The DNA here is from genome assembly GCF_964261635.1 of Lissotriton helveticus. Classification (NCBI taxonomy): domain Eukaryota; kingdom Metazoa; phylum Chordata; class Amphibia; order Caudata; family Salamandridae; genus Lissotriton; species Lissotriton helveticus. Next base: position 102,225,248 of record NC_136061.1, read on the forward strand.
AAGCTTTATTAAAAGTAAACACATTTATTGAAATCTACTTTGTCATAAAACTATTTAACTGTAAACGGAAAAGTGGTTAGTGCTGACGATTAATTGGACACATTTCTTGTGGTCGAGCCGAACTCTCACCTACTTTGAACTTGATCCTGGTCGTGTTCTTAGGACTCAGGAGTCAAGCTTCTGTCTGTTAGGAGAAAAAGTGGTGCGTGTTAAAAATCAAAAGCAAGCATTCATCAGTTGTGCATAAAAGTGCAGTAAGACAACAGCCTTCCCTGGAAAATGGGACATTTTTACTATGGAGTAGACAGTCACAAATTATTACATTGTATTCTGTTTTTTTAACATTTCTCCTAGACCAAATATTATATAGTAGTGAGTGGTGTATTCTAACTTTCTTAAATGTACTTTGTAGGTGTAACATCTGGTGACGGGGCCAGCGCGGAGGTGGCTGATGTGTTGGACTTGGACTCGGAGGCCTCTGGGGAGGATGCGGCGGTAGAAGAGCTGGTGGCCGTTCCTGTGGGGGATCAAACGGTGGTGGCGGAAACAGGTAAGCTATATATTCCTTACTTATTGAGATTGAAGACTGCATAGTGTGCTTTCTGCACGGGTGTATTACAATTACAAATCAACCAGGTAGTAGCCTCCTCGAAATGTACTTCGACTTAGCTGTGAAGTTTTTGGTGAGAAGAATCCCAATAAGTTCTTAGACGAACGTGATGGATGGGATGAACGAAAAGCGAAAGAAGGGTGTAAGTAAGTGGGACGCGAACTTGTATGATGGCTGGCAAAGAAGAACGATATGTGTTTGCTTGGACCCAGAGGTGGCTGGGAAGGAAAGAATATGGTATGGTGCATGGCTGGGTCAATGATGAAGCAAGGATGGGTGGAAGGACAGCAGCCTGGGTGGGTGAAACAGAAACTGTATGTGTGCGTATACTTTGAATGAATGGATGCCTGGAGCATGGTATTCTCTGACTCTTACATAGCAAATGTGTATCTAGAGAGAGTAGATGGTCGCCAGGTGAAGTAAGTGTTACCTTGAAGAGCATGTACCACCGCACCCGCACGTCCGTCCCAGTGCAGGGAAGGCAAGGAAAAGAAATTGTAAATGTGTCCAATACTACCATGAATAGTAGCAGTACTTTGTATTGCGTTTGCATTCACAGCATATATCTGGTTATTACGGTGGACACTCCGTACCTCTCTTAATAACTTTAGTTTACTTGTAGTACGTCATTCATGTGTGGGTGTATCACTGTGTTCACTCAATATTAAGCAAAGCACCTAAAGTCATCTCATCTGTCATTAAATACGTCCCATGTGAAGTGATAGATAATCAAATTAGTTAGCTTCTTCAGTTTCCTTTTCTAGTACTCATTTGCACTGTAGGGTGAAAGGTAAATTAATTAAGCAGTAGCCCTTGTAACAGAGTATTCTCAGTGCCACCCGTAATAGAAAAGTAATAGCTTCACCACCTGCATGTACTGGACCGGTACAGTAACGCAAGTCTGTCTCCATCATCATGGTGTGCAACTTTTTTTCTCGGGTGCAACTTCACTGTGCTGTGTCCATGTCATTCTGCCGGCTTGCATAAGATAACGTACCCATTTCCCTAAACAAGAGAGAAGAAGAAGAATAAGACTGGTGTACTGTCATAGTCGACTGTAATGGAAGTCCATAGTGGTCGTAGAATTAGTTCATTAAACTACCACTACTGTTAGAGCAAGGATGCAGAAGTGGGAGGGTTACATAGATACTGTCCTCAATAGTTATGTACTGTGCTTTCAATTTGCTACTTGTACTCTGTGACCCAACTTTCGGCTCAATCACTTTGTGTTATTAATAAGGAGCATTGGTTACAGACTATGTCTTTCTTTCTTCATATAGTTGCTCCTTCCAAATCAACAACAAGGAGGGAGCAGGCTAGATTGGCCCGGCAACGGAGGCTGGAGGCCACAGTCGCCGAGTATCGGCGGCTGGTGGCCCTGGAGGAGGAGGAGGACACGCAGTCGAGCGGGGCAACATCTTCGACTGTGACCACTGCATCCTCCTCCGTGACTAAACCAGCGGGACCGAGCCGGGCTAAGAAAGCCGACCGCCACCGCCAAGCACCCGAAACACCAGCTGCCCCCCACAGGAGCTGCAAGGAACGCCAACATCGCCTACGAGTCCGCATGTCCAACCTGGAGCAGGAGGTCCTGAGGTATAAGACCTTGGTTAAGGGCCTCCGCTCCGAGCTTGCCACCCTCCGCAAGGAGTATGATGCCCATGCCGCATCATGCACCAGCACCAGCACCCTCCAGTAGTGGAGTGTCCCTTGCCCTTTTTTTATAGACTTTTGGGGGGTGGGATTTGGGAGTTGGGATCGTTTTGGGACGTTTCAGAGACAATCGTTGGGGTTAGGGTGGGTGAGGGAGATTATTTTGTTAGGGATAAATAAATATATTTTTCAACTACTTTATCTGACCATACCTGTTTTTTACTGCTTTTCAGTCTGGTGGGTGGGGGGCGGGGGTGTAACAGTAACTTTGTTTTCCTGAACAGTCGTAGGACTTTAGTAGTACAACCGTCAAACTCTTGTCTACTCCGAAATAATACTCCATTATACTACCTCCCACCAAACGCTTATCTTACCTGTAATTTGTGTTAGAAATTAGGGCTAGGCCCAGGGCTGGCTCCAGGTGAAATGGGGATTAACGTTGTCATTCCTGGGCGGGTGACATTTCCTCATTGCGGTGTTACTAGTGGTGTGACACAGTGGCAGTTGCATGCCTATGGAAAAAAAGAAAACGAAACCTTGTTTGTACTCCTTACTGTAGCATTACAACGGTTACGGTACGATCGAGAAAATAGCAGGTGACAGTACACTAGAACAGTGCCATAATGTAGCCTAACAAATGGTAAAGTATTGCAAGTATAACTAGTACTTGCGTTGAATTTATTTGACATTGGCTACTACTACTAGAAGATATAGTACTGAAGCTGAGTAAGTCTAGAAGATATCCTCGTATTCCTTCACCAGCCTGTTGCTGCTATCACCTTATCCTCCCCAGCAAGTGTGTGGAATTATTGATGTCATTTTAGTCAGACATCAAGCAAAACAACACAGCCCGGGGGAAGAGGGTTAGGGTTTGTAAAATGGATGGGAATGGGGGTTTCTTTTTGGGTAGGTTTTGTTGAGAGAAGAAAAAAAAAGCAGAGCATGGACAAACAATAATTGAAGATACAGAGTTTACAGACAATCTTTGGTTACAAAGTAAAGGTAAGCACATGCAGTCACACTCATAGAATAAAAGACAACAATGGATACTGTATCTGTATTGCGTATGTTGTTGGAGTTGTCCTGTTGAAATTGGTAAGTAAGTTGCATGCAGCAAACAATTCCTCTTATTGGCGGCACTCCTCCATTCCAGCTGACGCTTCGTCCATCAATGTGGTGGTGACCACTGACAGAAGAGACACCCTGTCCACTGCCTGCCTGGCGGATGTTGACTGAAACCCGGCCTGTAATTATTGAACGGAAAACAGGAAGTGCTATTACAATACCACTGATAAATAAATAAAAGGTATGTACGCTGTGTGGTTCAAAAAGTCACACTTTGATTTCCCTAATAGACAGTACAATATTTTTGAAATTGCGTGCTCTGTCTGAGTCACCTTTTTAAGGATCAATAAGTATGGCCAAAATATTATAGCGGATCTTTCCCCTCAAGGTGGGTGTACTACTGTGTTTTAGAACAAAATTTGACCTTCCCAGCAATGCTCCCACCAAGACCCTTACTAAAGCCAGTCGCAAAAATGTAGAAGAACCCAATCATATCTCCAAAAACGATGCCTAGCAGAAAAATGGTTACAAAACGTACTTTGAAAGTAACAGTAGACCCAAATACAGACCGTGGATTGTATTCAAACCACTTGCCTGCAAGCAAAAGTATCCATAGCCAGCATCGCTCCAACAGTGCTCTACAACAACAGAACCGCGTTGCAATAGAACCCCCCTAAACACATGCAATCCTGCTGCTAGGGCTAACCCTAACGAACCCTAACTTACAAAAAGTGCCAAAACTGGTGTTTCCTTATGGATTTTGTCCAACTAACTTCTAGCCGGTATTAGACCTTCCCAGGAATGCCCCAGGCAAGACCCGCCAACCCACCCGCAAAAAAACACCCGACACAACACCACCAAACAGCGAAAAAGCTAAATCTCATACTTACAATGTCTCTCGGCCTTCGGTCCAAACGCGGCGCTGTGCAGCTAGGTCGTCATCATCATCATCAATCATCATAACTCCTGTTTTCCACCACGGATTTCCTGAAAAGCAAATGCAATCAAGATTAGACTGTCGCAGCAGTGCTTCGACAGAGACCCCGGCCGCAACCCACCCACGAACAGCAGGAAGCCCCCCAAAACGCTACATTGAGCAAGATGTCTGAAGAAATGGCAAAAAAAAGGCTGTTCCTTATGGATTTTGTCCAAAACACTTGTATCCGGTATTAGACCTTCCCAGGAATGCCCCAGGCAAGACCCGCCGGCGCCAACCCACCCGCAAAAAAACACCCGACAACACCCCCAAACAGCGAAAAAGCTAAATCTCATACTTACAATATCTCTCGGCCTTCGGTCCAAAGTAACGCGCTGTGCAGCTAGGTCGTCATCATCATCAATCATCATAACTCCTGTTTTCCACCACGGATTTCCTGAAAAGCAAATGCAATCAAGATTAGACTGTCGCAGCAGTGCTTCGACAGAGACCCCGGCCGCAACCCACCCACGAACAGCAGGAAGCCCCCCAAAAGGCTACATTGAGCAAGATGTCTGAAGAAATGGCAAAAAAAAGGCTGTTCCTTATGGATTTTGTCCAAAACACTTGTATCCGGTATTAGACCTTCCCAGGAATGCCCCAGGCAAGACCCGCCGGCGCCAACCCACCCGCAAAAAAACACCCGACAACACCCCCAAACAGCGAAAAAGCTAAATCTCATACTTACAATATCTCTCGGCCTTCGGTCCAAAGTAACGCGCTGTGCAGCTAGGTCATCATCAATCATCATAACTCCTGTTTTCCACCACGGATTTCCTGAAAAGCAAATGCAATCAAGATTAGACTGTCGCAGCAGTGCTTCGACAGACACCAAAAATTACACACAAACCCCCGGAACCCCGCCAAAGAGCACCTCAAAGGCAAGCAAGTCAGCAAAAACGGCAAGAAATTTCCACCTCATATTTGGTCCAAAACACTTTTGTCCATTATTAGAGCTTCACAGCAATGGGCCCAAAACCGTCAACTCACCCGCAAAGAAGTACAACACCCCCACAAGTGCTGAGTCTTTCTTCATTGTGCGTAATCCAGCACTCTGCTTGGAGGGAAATCGCAGTCTGGAGGAGGAGGATAGAGGAGCATGTTCTTCAGAACTTGTGAACCTGAGGAATGTAGACTGCGGCACCTTCAAATCAATAAGCAAACAAGTGAAGACAGTTCTGATGATGGTCTTGTTTTTGGGATTAGGTGATTAAAGTTTGAATTAAATTAACTGTGCAAAACAAAGAAAGAGAGACACAAAGCACACAGGAATAAAAGTGAATAAGGACGAAAAAGAAAGTTCTTGATTGATTGTCTCATTTTCAGGGCTCGGTGTCAGGGAATAAGAACAAGATTTCGTCATCATACTCTGCGAATTCAGGCTGGATGAGGTCAGTGGCACCGAACAGAGAAAAAATCCCCTCATCTACGTTGCTGTCCTCATCGTCTTCATGTGGCGTGCTTTCTCGCACTTTGTAATCTGGTGGTATGAGGTGCTGATTCATCTTGATCATTGTCAGCCGCTCCACATTTTTGGGCGATAGGCGGCTCCGTTTGGCAGTTACAATGCCACCAGCAGCACTGAAAACACGTTCAGAAGACACACTTGCGAGTGGGCAAGACAAATAGTTTATAGCCAGGTTGTAGAGCTGTGGCCACAATTGTTTTTTGCCATGCCAATACTGCAATGGCTCCTCATTAAGAAAGACCACTGTTGAGTCATTCAGATAGTCCTGCACCATCGACTCAAGGTCATCAACTGTTCCTCCACTTTGCTTACTTTTTGCTGTGCCTGTGACATTTTTTAGAGAACCATACCCCATCAAACTTAGCCAATCCTCCTCCCCAGCCACTGTTAGTGTTGTCATTGTGTGTGGTGCAGATGATCCAGTTGCCGGTGTCTTTAACGGCTGAGAGGTCACTTGTGCCCCAGCCACAGGTGCAGAAGTGGATTCTTGTGACTGCGGATGGCCTGCTGATGCTGATGCTGATGTACTGGCTTCTCCTTCAATAACCTGCCGTTCTTTTTCAAACCTCTTGGCTGACCAGGCTAACCAATGTTTGTACTTTTGAACATCTGCATCAGCGAAAGGAAAGAATGCGTTGTCTGCCAGCGCCTTTTTGTAGCGTGGATCCAGAATAGTAGCACAAATGTAATGCTGATCTGAGTTGATGTTTTTAAGACGTTCATCACCACGTAGGCGATGTAATAATTTCTCAGACAAAATGAAATGGTTTTTTTTTTTTTCATCTTTTTCAAACTCAGAAGAAACCGCCATCAGTTGGTGCTCCAGTATGCACAACAATGGGATAGCTTTTCCCAAATTACAGTCCTCCTGGCTGACTGCACGCGTGAAGAACTCAAAAGGACGAAGCATGTCTGTCAGGCTTTTAACTATGGCCCATTGCGCCTTACTCATCCGCAGGTCCTCCTTCTGAGATGTAGCCTCTGTCAAGAAATAGTGATCGAGTACCGTATACTGCTCATGCAGACGCTCAAGCATGTAGAAGGTTGAGTTCCAACGTGTTGCCACCTCCTGGATGAGTGCTTTCACTGGCATTCCACGTTGAAGTAGCAGTCTCCGCAGATGCTTCCGGGCCTTAAAAGAATGGCTGAAATGGTTGCACATTTTGCGGCAGGTGGCCATTACCTCGAACGCTGGACTCTCTTTATCACTCAAGAATTTTTGAACTACCAGGTTGATACAGTGCGCCAAACACGGCACTCTAACATGGTGACCCTGTGACATGGCCTTAACTACATTGGCGCCATTATCCGTGGAAACATAACCAATCTTGCGTTTTAGGGGGGATAGCATTGACAACACCTTTTTGTCAAACTCTTCCAAAAGGTTTTCTGCTGTGTGACTTTTCTCCAAGGCAAACATGGCTAGTGTTGCATGTTTCCGAGCAGCTTTGAAAACTTGGTCCGGGTCAACACCTGCGTTTAGCTTTGCTATAACACCTGAAAAAGAGACCCAGTGTGCAGTGATGCACATGTAATCATCGCCTGGGCCACTGGTCCACATGTCTGTTGTCAGATGTATTGTGTGAACAGCACTCTTCTGCAAAGCTGCCCCAATCGCCTGCAGCACATCTTCATGTAGTGCTGGAACCGCAACTCTGGCAAAATAGAACCGGCTCGGAACCTTCCATTTAGGGCAGAGCGTTGCAACTAATTCAAGAAAACCTACCGCTTCTACAAAAGAAAAAGGTAGAAGGTCCACAGCTAGCATTTTAGCCAGCTTAGTGTTATACAGACGCGTCAGTGGGTGGTTGCGTTCATATGGCACGTCTGAAGTAAGCATTGTTCTAATGTTGGCCTGGACCAAGCATTTACGGGCTGATAATGACTTCGTTGACCCAATTTTGCTCGCTGGTGAACTTTTGTGCGTTGGTGTCTCACTCGCTCCAACACTCTTAGTGTGCCTCACATTGGGTGTGCTGCTGAGAGGGGTACTGGGTGTAAGGGAAGTGTTTGACACGTCTTCTTCCTGCTCGTCAACATCAGATGAAACATCAACGTTTCCTTGATTTTGGCCTTTCTTGATCGCAGCTAGGTGCGCAAACCATTGGACACCGTGCTTTCTGTCAAGATGACCACTCTGGCCGCCGGTACCATAGTTGCTACCTGGCTTACCACGACTAACTGCAAGCTTACAAAGGGTACAAATGGCAAACCTTGGATTTTTGGGACAAACAGTAAAGAAGTCCCAAACTGGGGACTTGAAGTGTCTGTGGGACCTGGAGGAGGCGGCGATACTGGTGGTGGTGGTGGTCATGAAGCTAATGCCAGATGAAGTGGAGGATCTGGATTGGCCAACTTTTGTACGTTTTCCACTTTCACCGCCACTAATTAAGGTCGAGGTTGACGCAGGTCTCTTCTTGCCAGAAAGAAATATGGAAGCGGGACGAGTTGGTGTACTACTTAACTCCAATGATTGTGGTGTTTCCACTGCCTCCTCATCGACAACATCATCATCATCATCATCACGCGCAGCAGCTCTTCGGGCTAGGGTCAAAATGTCTGTTTGCTGCATGCCCGCTGGGGCTGCAGTGACCTTTATGATGACTGGGTCGTCGTTGGCAGAGTCTTCATCAGCAGCAGTATCCGCCACTTCTTGTTGAGCCTCATCACACTCCATAAGTCTGAGACTTTGGACGAGCTTCCTTTTACGCTTAAGTACCTTTGTTGGATCATGGTGTGCCTCACTCTCAGACGGCTGTGGTGCTGGTTCCCAAGTTTGATCCGTATCATCAGAAGGAGGTGTGCTTGAAGAGGATGTAGACACCACCCTTGATCTCTTCCTTGCTAGGGTTGTGGAAGACAATGAAGGATCATCAGGAGGAGTGGCTTCCTCAAATGATACCTCGCCTTGATTGTCGATTTCCTGATGTGCCCCTACTTCGGGAGGAACAACTATTGTGGGCACTTGTTGTGACCCTCCATGCACCTCTGCATGCGCATCTCCTTGCGCTGCCTCTCCTTCCACATGTACTTGGGCTTGTACTTGCACATGTGATTGTTGTTGCCGCTGTGGTTGTTCAACACTCGTCAGATGAGCTACAACAACCTGTGTTGATTGAGGGACATTGCTGCTGCTTTCTTGCGATGAGCCAACATCACTGGTCGATGGTGATTGAAGAAGTATACTGGCTGCCTCTGCAGCACTCAAGGGCTTGGACTTAAGTTGGCGTGGTGGTGGTGGTGGCACTGAGCCCAATGGAGCGGGGGTGCTGCTGCCAGCTTGGTCCCCAGCAGATCCCGCTGCAGCTGCTGCAGGCATACTTTTTTTTTTACTCACAAAAAAAGGGGCGGGCGGCACACCAGTGTCCTTGGTAACTTGCTTCTTCTGCTCCTTACTGGCAACTTTCTTGCTAGAGGAGCTACGGGTTACTTTTTTTGGGGCCATCTTCTTCAGAGCAGGTCAGCAGGCAGCAGTTGCACGAGTTGCAGAGGGTTCTGTGTCCAGACGTGACGTCGCGTGACGTTATGCTGCACACACCGCTGCAGGACTTCTTCCTGGCACTGGTGGTTCTATTGAGTCTTCTTGTGCACCTAAAAGCAATGGAAGACAGAGGAACATCAGTTCAGTTATACACCCCAAAAAATCGACAAAACACAGAAAAATGAGCACAATCCCATGCCATCCATGATGTTTACATTGAAGACACCCCACAGAAAGACTAGGGACATGCAAGTATGCAACACTCACTACCCCTGGGCATAAGGGATGAAAAGTAGGCAAAATAAGTGCAGGCCTCAGACACTGCCTCTCCTCAAAATGGCCCCCTTACACCCCAAGCACATGTTGCCTGTACCAGCCAGCACTCAAGATGGCCACCACCACCACCCACATGGCCAGTCCACATCAACAGTACACCCCCAAAAAACAGAAAAACAGCCAGAAATCACCACAATCCAATGCCATCCATGATGTTTACATCAAAGAGAGTGAGACAACACCACAGGCACACTCAGTCCATGCACCACCACCACCCCTGGGCAAGCAAAAGGCCACACCAGCAGCCCCCCAAAAACGACAAAAAACAATAAAATAAGCACAATCCCAGCCCATCCATGGCCTCAATTATGTTTAAATTCAAGAAGACACCCCACAGAAAGACTAGGCCCATGCAACACTCACCACCCCTGGGCAAAGGGCCACACCAGCAGGCCCAAAAAAACGACAAAAAACAATAAAATCTGCACAATCCCAGCCCATCCATGGCCTCAATGGTGTTTAAATTCAAGAAGACACCCCACAGAAAGACTAGGCCCATGCAACACTCACCACCCCTGGGCAAAGGGCCACACCAGCAGGCCCAAAAAAACGACAAAAAACAATAAAATCTGCACAATCCCAGCCCATCCATGGCCTCAATGGTGTTTAAATTCAAGAAGACACCCCACAGAAAGACTAGGCCCATGCAACACTCACCACCCCTGGGCAAAGGGCCACACCAGCAGGCCCAAAAAAACGACAAAAAACAATAAAATCTGCACAATCCCAGCCCATCCATGGCCTCAATGGTGTTTAAATTCAAGAAGACACCCCACAGAAAGACTAGGCCCATGCAACACTCACCACCCCTGGGCAAAGGGCCACACCAGCAGGCCCAAAAAAACGACAAAAAACAATAAAATCTGCACAATCCCAGCCCATCCATGGCCTCAATGGTGTTTAAATTCAAGAAGACACCCCACAGAAAGACTAGGCCCATGCAACACTCACCACCCCTGGGCAAAGGGCCACACCAGCAGGCCCAAAAAAATGACAAAAAACAATAAAATCTGCACAATCCCAGCCCATCCATGGCCTCAATGGTGTTTAAATTCAAGAAGACACCCCTCAGAAACACTAGGCCCATGCAACACTCACTACCCCTGGGCATAAGGGATGAAAAGTAGGCAAAATAAGTGCAGGCCTCAGACACTGCCTCTCCTCAAAATGGCCCCCTTACACCCCAAGCACATGTTGCCTGTACCAGCCAGCACTCAAGATGGCCACCACCACCACCCACATGGCCAGTCCACATCAACAGTACACCCCCAAAAAACAGAAAAACAGCCAGAAATCACCACAATCCAATGCCATCCATGATGTTTACATCAAAGAGAGTGAGACAACACCACAGGCACACTCAGTCCATGCACCACCACCACCCCTGGGCAAGCAAAAGGCCACACCAGCAGCCCCCCAAAAACGACAAAAAACAATAAAATAAGCACAATCCCAGCCCATCCATGGCCTCAATTATGTTTAAATTCAAGAAGACACCCCACAGAAAGACTAGGCCCATGCAACACTCACCACCCCTGGGCAAAGGGCCACACCAGCAGGCCCAAAAAAACGACAAAAAACAATAAAATCTGCACAATCCCAGCCCATCCATGGCCTCAATGGTGTTTAAATTCAAGAAGACACCCCACAGAAAGACTAGGCCCATGCAACACTCACCACCCCTGGGCAAAGGGCCACACCAGCAGGCCCAAAAAAACGACAAAAAACAATAAAATCTGCACAATCCCAGCCCATCCATGGCCTCAATGGTGTTTAAATTCAAGAAGACACCCCACAGAAAGACTAGGCCCATGCAACACTCACCACCCCTGGGCAAAGGGCCACACCAGCAGGCCCAAAAAAACGACAAAAAACAATAAAATCTGCACAATCCCAGCCCATCCATGGCCTCAATGGTGTTTAAATTCAAGAAGACACCCCACAGAAAGACTAGGCCCATGCAACACTCACCACCCCTGGGCAAAGGGCCACACCAGCAGGCCCAAAAAAATGACAAAAAACAATAAAATCTGCACAATCCCAGCCCATCCATGGCCTCAATGGTGTTTAAATTCAAGAAGACACCCCTCAGAAACACTAGGCCCATGCAACACTCACTACCCCTGGGCATAAGGGATGAAAAGTAGGCAAAATAAGTGCAGGCCTCAGACACTGCCTCTCCTCAAAATGGCCCCCTTACACCCCAAGCACATGTTGCCTGTACCAGCCAGCACTCAAGATGGCCACCACCACCACCCACATGGCCAGTCCACATCAACAGTACACCCCCAAAAAACAGAAAAACAGCCAGAAATCACCACAATCCAATGCCATCCATGATGTTTACATCAAAGAGAGTGAGACAACACCACAGGCACACTCAGTCCATGCACCACCACCACCCCTGGGCAAGCAAAAGGCCACACCAGCAGCCCCCCAAAAACGACAAAAAACAATAAAATAAGCACAATCCCAGCCCATCCATGGCCTCAATTATGTTTAAATTCAAGAAGACACCCCACAGAAAGACTAGGCCCATGCAACACTCACCACCCCTGGGCAAAGGGCCACACCAGCAGGCCCAAAAAAACGACAAAAAACAATAAAATCTGCACAATCCCAGCCCATCCATGGCCTCAATGGTGTTTAAATTCAAGAAGACACCCCACAGAAAGACTAGGCCCATGCAACACTCACCACCCCTGGGCAAAGGGCCACACCAGCAGGCCCAAAAAAACGACAAAAAACAATAAAATCTGCACAATCCCAGCCCATCCATGGCCTCAATGGTGTTTAAATTCAAGAAGACACCCCACAGAAAGACTAGGCCCATGCAACACTCACCACCCCTGGGCAAAGGGCCACACCAGCAGGCCCAAAAAAACGACAAAAAACAATAAAATCTGCACAATCCCAGCCCATCCATGGCCTCAATGGTGTTTAAATTCAAGAAGACACCCCACAGAAAGACTAGGCCCATGCAACACTCACCACCCCTGGGCAAAGGGCCACACCAGCAGGCCCAAAAAAACGACAAAAAACAATAAAATCTGCACAATCCCAGCCCATCCATGGCCTCAATGGTGTTTAAATTCAAGAAGACACCCCACAGAAAGACTAGGCCCATGCAACACTCACCACCCCTGGGCAAAGGGCCACACCAGCAGGCCCAAAAAAATGACAAAAAACAATAAAATCTGCACAATCCCAGCCCATCCATGGCCTCAATGGTGTTTAAATTCAAGAAGACACCCCTCAGAAACACTAGGCCCATGCAACACTCACTACCCCTGGGCATAAGGGATGAAAAGTAGGCAAAATAAGTGCAGGCCTCAGACACTGCCTCTCCTCAAAATGGCCCCCTTACACCCCAAGCACATGTTGCCTGTACCAGCCAGCACTCAAGATGGCCACCACCACCACCCACATGGCCAGTCCACATCAACAGTACACCCCCAAAAAACAGAAAAACAGCCAGAAATCACCACAATCCAATGCCATCCATGATGTTTACATCAAAGAGAGTGAGACAACACCACAGGCACACTCAGTCCATGCACCACCACCACCCCTGGGCAAGCAAAAGGCCACACCAGCAGCCCCCCAAAAACGACAAAAAACAATAAAATAAGCACAATCCCAGCCCATCCATGGCCTCAATTATGTTTAAATTCAAGAAGACACCCCACAGAAAGACTAGGCCCATGCAACACTCACCACCCCTGGGCAAAGGGCCACACCAGCAGGCCCAAAAAAACGACAAAAAACAATAAAATCTGCACAATCCCAGCCCATCCATGGCCTCAATGGTGTTTAAATTCAAGAAGACACCCCACAGAAAGACTAGGCCCATGCAACACTCACCACCCCTGGGCAAAGGGCCACACCAGCAGGCCCAAAAAAACGACAAAAAACAATAAAATCTGCACAATCCCAGCCCATCCATGGCCTCAATGGTGTTTAAATTCAAGAAGACACCCCTCAGAAACACTAGGCCCATGCAACACTCACTACCCCTGGGCATAAGGGATGAAAAGTAGGCAAAATAAGTGCAGGCCTCAGACACTGCCTCTCCTCAAAATGGCCCCCTTACACCCCAAGCACATGTTGCCTGTACCAGCCAGCACTCAAGATGGCCACCACCACCACCCACATGGCCAGACCACATCAACAGTACACCCCCAAAAAACAGAAAAACAGCCAGAAATCACCACAATCCAATGCCATCCATGATGTTTACATCAAAGAGAGTGAGACAACACCACAGGCACACTCAGTCCATGCACCACCACCACCCCTGGGCAAGCAAAAGGCCACACCAGCAGCCCCCCAAAAACGACAAAAAACAATAAAATAAGCACAATCCCAGCCCATCCATGGCCTCAATTATGTTTAAATTCAAGAAGACACCCCACAGAAAGACTAGGCCCATGCAACACTCACCACCCCTGGGCAAAGGGCCACACCAGCAGGCCCAAAAAAACGACAAAAAACAATAAAATCTGCACAATCCCAGCCCATCCATGGCCTCAATGGTGTTTAAATTCAACAAAACAGTTGTATCATGCACCCATAACCAACCCTGGTCCTACTGGATACTGTGGCTACCCACAATATAATTTATTTAATTTTCTGAAAAAGTTCCAAAATTGTACTTGCAGCAACTGTAATGCCCCAAACAAACTTACTTGTGAAAGTTGATTTCTAATCCAAAAGTGATCCAAAGACAGTCAAAAAGGCCTCAAATCCAAATATCCAGCAGCACCCACAAAAAGTAATCCTTCCAGCTCCAGATCCAAATGAAAGTGACCAGGAGATGGACAAAGCACTGGGAGGAGCCTGCTGGACAGGAACAGGAAGTTGGAGACTGTGGGGCACTTCCTTCCTCCCCCCCCCCCAAAATGGACTCCTTGCAAAAAAAAAGGCCATGCAAATGTCAACCTGAGGAGTGATTCTGATAAAAATCATAATTTTCTGAAGGTTTATCCTGTTTGCTGGTGATTTTCTTGTGCGAAATTGCAAAATCTCTATTTCGCAAGTGCGAGATTGTTCCTTTCCGCCGCAACTACATGTTCGCAATTGCGAACTCTCGCGAGGTGTGCTGTGCAAGGTGGCAAGCCGCGAGTACGTATTCGCGGGCGACAAACTCCCGCGGGAACACGCAGCAAGATCTAAAATGGCGCGTCACTCGCAAAGAAAAACAACTCGGCAAACGCTAAAATGACGGAAAGTGAACGCCGTGCACCACGCCGCGCGCCGCAACCAAGCAAAAAATCCGCCGCGAGCGGATTCACGGATTTTCGACAAATTCGCGAGCGTTCGCGGATTGCGGATTTGCCGAAAATCCGAAAAATCCGCGAGCGGAGCGGATTTTACGCCCATGCTTACCAATGATACTCAGTATTGGCAAAACTGGAAAAAACAGTCATTGCTGATACTGGATAGAAAAACAGTTGCAATAATTAATCTGTGTGTATGTGTCATTACGTATGCACACTTATAACTCATGAAAAAGCATCCATTTTTTTATTTTATTTTTATTTTTCAGTCAAATATGGCAGAAGTTAATCAAATTAGTAAACCTTAGATCACACTTTAATTCTAAAAATTAGTGTGGTATAACCAGCAAATTATTTGTATCATCACTAAAATCTTTTATCAAACTTCATGTGCTCCTTTTGCGACATTCAACACCTAGCATTTACTGCATTGCATTTTAATGTGAACCATGTCATAAAGTCCAGTAATGGCTGCCAGTTGTGGCCATCCACTCCACAGAGGTTTCCTTTGGAGCCACTCCCTATATACTCCTTGGGGTCAGGGTGTGCTCACTGTGTCCATTATATTTTTTAACTAATTTTCAGGATGAAGAAATCATGACTATAAGTCCTGTGATGGCTGTCACATCAAATCTGTTAGGCTGTTGGCAAACAATCAAGATTAACTAGTCCTCTTTAAAGTGGCCAATCAGAAAATATCTGGACTCTAACAGTATATGTATAAAATGTTTAAATACTTTATGACCACCTCCAACACCTTTCTAAATATGGATTTCTCACTAAATTTATTTACACAAAATAATGAAAACCATGATTTCTGAACAAAGTTCAACATTTCTGCCAAAGTTGTTGTCATTTCATTTAGCCATCATTTCTGTATTGCTTCCCAATATTTTCAATAGTAATTACTATGGCAAATCAATGTTTTGGGACCTTTTTCCTGGCCCATGCTTGATGGAGCAGTGCAAACCTTTCGAGTAAAGAGCCTTAGGGGATGAACGATTTTTTTGGCTGGGAAAGTTTGTGAAGATTCATCAAACTGTGCCAAAGTTATTAGCAAAATACAAACACTCTTTTTATGGAAACTCTGATATACCTATAACTACATATTGGTAACAGATAATGGATCTAAGGTCTTGCGTAAAGGCAGTTTTACTCCCGTGGACTGTTGGGTGCTGGGCCAACTTGTACTATGATAAAAACAAAAAAATCACTCAAAAAAACAAAGATTCAAGTGTAAATATAGATAGATGTTTAAATGAGACAAGAACATATGTTACAAAATCTAAGCCCACTGTAATACTCAGGTTCTCCAGTATTAGGGGTGTCTTTCATAGATTCACATGCTTGAATATTCCCCGTCGTCGAAGTGGGAGTCCCACGGTACATAAATAGCAGTAATATATGCATGTATACATGAGAAATATAATAAATAAAATATACATACATATAATGCAATAGAAAAGTAAACTTTAAAAAAGTACCATAGAACAGAATAGGCCCATTGAAAAGCCCAAGGGAGAATTCACTTTAGTAACATATTAGAGTCATTATGTGTTGGTCAACATTCCAGCCAATCAGGCTGTAGCCTCCTCTAGAACCTTCTCCTCAGAAGCCCCAGTCCTCAGATTTTCTACCGCACGTCGTGTGAAGGGAGTCTCCCTGAGCTCTGCTCAGTTTTCACCAGTTCTAGCTGTTTTTTATTTTTAGTCAATTTTAGTCAATTAATTATAACATACACCCCCATCATGTATGATATGATAAAAATATGATAAAAACGTTCATCAAATCTAGAGCAAGAGTTTGCGTCTCCTAGCATGATTTCGGTTATTGTTTAGTCAATTAATTATAACATGCACCCCCATCATGTACTGCTTAATGACTGTTAGATCTGACACCCTTAGGGTAGTCCTCACCAAACGTTTTGTGTGCTTGCCTCATATTTTGCTGCTTCCTTTTTGTTGACCTTGGGACTCCCATTACTTTCCCACTGCTAACCAGTGGTAATATGCATATGCTCTCTCACCTAATCCTGGTGGGATTGATGTATCCACAATTGGGAATGGTGGCTCTGTCGCACTCGGTTTGTAAGTAGGTTTGTTCTGCAATGGTACGGTCTAATAGTAATCAATGGTTTTCAGGGTTTGAGTCTATAGGTATTTCGCCTCCAGTCCTTAAGCGTAATTATAATGAAATTCCAGCGGTATCGCCCTTTTCCCGAATGTGATACTGAAAATTAAGTTGGAAAAAGATACATATTTGGATGAATTAATAAAAAGTTTATCCTACAATACATGGTGTAAAAGCGTATCTATTGCTTCGAGAGTCTATGGGAATAGACCCTTTCCCGGGGAATGGTATCCACAATTGGAACATTTAGTTTTAATATAAGTCCCTAGTAAAGTGCACTACATGTGCCCATGGACTATAAATTAGATGCTCCTAGTGGGCCTGCAGCTCTGCTTGCGCCACCCACTCAAGTAGTCCTTACAAACATCTCACACCTGTCAATGTAGTGCCTGTGTGTGCAGTATTCACTGCAATGTCGAATTGGCTTTTAAAACCCATTGCTAAACCTTAAGCTCCCCTTTTAATAAATATAAGGCACCCCTAAGATAGGCCCTGGGTAGCCTTTAGGGCAGGGTGCTATGCAAATGAGACAAGAAGGTACCTCAAAAAAAGCTAAAGCCACTGAAGTAGTCCAGTTATTGTTTAGTCAACTATAACATGCACCCCCATCTTGCACTGCTTCATGACTGTTAGACCTGATACCATTAGGGTGGTTCTCACCAAACATTTTGTGTGCTTGCCTCATATTTTGCTAATTCTTTTTTATTGGCCTTTGGACTCCAAGCACTTTGCCACTGCTAACCAGTGCTAATGTGCACTACTAGTGGGCCTTTAGCACTGCTTGTGCCACCCACTCAAGTAGCCCTTAAAAACATCTCACGCCTGCCAATGTAGTCACCAGGCACTACAATTGAATTGGCATTTAAATCCCCTTCACAAACCTTAAACTCCCCTTTTTTTTACATATAAGGCACCCTTAAGATAGGCCCTTGGTGGCTATAGGACAGGGTGCTATGCAACTAAAAGGTAGGACATGTGCTTTTAAGTTTTACATGTCCTCATAGTAAACAAATCCCAAAGTTGTTTTCACTACTGAGAGGTGTACCCCTCTCATAGGTTAACATTGGGGATTCCTTATTAAATTTAATGAGCTGTAATTCCTAATTGATGTAATGTGGATATGCCATGTTTAGTAACTTTGGAATGGTAATGAAAAATACTCTTTAATGGTAAAGTTGGATTTCTTGTTACTATTATGAAAATTCTACTTTTAGAAAGATAGGTATGTTCCTGCTGTTAGCCATTTGGTGTCAGCTGCCTGTCTCTGATTGCTGGCTGGGATGAGTGACAGCAGAACTATGTGTATTCCCTCTAGACAGCCACACACAAATGGAACCGGAGTGTGACTTGCGATGATGAGAGGGAGGAGATGGGCACAGCCTCAGGCTTACACCTAAATAAGCTGTTTCCTGTCCACACACAAAGTGTTGCATACCCCTGTAGTGAGTCTTGAGCCAAAACATACCTGCACTTCAAAGACCCTTCTTTGAAGTCATCCCCATTTCAAAGGCACAGCTGGGTATAAGTACCAACTCAGTACACTTCTGGACCTGCAACCAATCTGCCAAGAAGAATAACTGCTGTTCCTAAGGACTGCCGCTCCGCTAGACTGCTGCTCTGGAAGACTGATTCCTTGCTGCCTGCTGCTCTCCTTGACTGGAACACCTTCACTTGAACCAAGAGTGACTCCAAGGGCTAGACGACTAGCCTCCTGCTCTAAGACTCAGGTACATCAAAGTATTATATTCTGCTACTGTGCCTGGCCCACTGGAAGTGGACCCAGGTGCTTGCTCCAGCAGAATTGACGCATCCTATGCTGCACATCGCCGCTGTTGCGGGAACAGAACCGGTGCATCACACTCGGAGCCAGTGCCTTGTTATCAAAACCATCACATCACTTCCACTGCAACGATTTGATGAATGCATCCCCTCGACTGCGTGGAGGTGCCTGGCGCATCAGCTTTAGAACCATCACATCGCAGAACCGCCGCTTCATTGATAGTACTGGCGCATCACCATCGTTGTGTGGAGTAATAGGAGGCATCACTCTGATGGAGCAAGGACTCGCCCGTAAAGCAACTTGCTTGGACTCAACCCTCTCGAAATAACTATTAATGTAATAATAAACATGTTTTGTGTACTAATAATTGCACCACACAACGTTATTAGCATCTAGGGGAAGCTTGGCTTTTACTAACTATAATCCGCTTGCATTGAAATGGCTGCTGCTACGCGGGATTTCCTACTGCACATGCATCTGTCATACTCACGTGACATGACGTACTACCTTGCTTGGAGGGAAACTTTTGCTTCTGCGCACTAGAACTAAGATGGCTGCTTTGTGTTACAGCATGCATGAAGCTTGCACCGCTGCTTTTGCTAAGCTGTTTGTTCTGCCTAAACACTAAATGCAATAATGGGAATAGAGTAGAGATAAGTGGTATACAGAACATTCATTTATGTTTGGGCCTGAGATGTATCTGTAACTCCCTTTTGATACCCACATCCGCACATGCGCACCAGAATCCAGAAACACTCAAGTCATGGCATTGAATGAATGCCAAGGACAGTCTTGACTGAGATGCGCCTGGGAATCTCACCTTCTGACCTCTCGGAGAGGAAGACAAACTGTTAACATTGTATTTCTATAAGAACATTGAATTGTTAGGTGGAATAAAAACCCATGGGAAAAATAAATTGATGGGCGGGAACGCTAATTTAAATATTCGGAAGAAAAGTTTCATTTTGGTATGGTGTAATGACCTCTCCTCATCCTTTTGTCCAATCAAAATTGTGGATCCTTACACTTGCAACATTGAGGGGTGGTACACTGCCCTGGAAAATAGTATAACTAGAGTAGGCTTAGCTAGTTAATTTGTCCGACTTGTCCGAATAGCTGACCTGTCACTGACCCAACGCACTCAATAGGCGATCGAGAGCAGAGATGTAGGCCGAGCACTCTGTCAGAAGAATCGATAACCCAATCGGGGTTACTGGGAAGGGAGATTCGAAGACCCAATCAGGGTTTGGCTGTTGGCTGCAGAGAAGGTGCAACGCAGGCGTAGCACGTTAGCTGTGGGTGCCAGTCTTAGCCTGAGGTGGTCCTGTTCTGATCCAATTTGGCCTGTACCTGTCCTGATTCTGGTTTGCACCTATTCATTCCTGCTGGCACCTGCACTTTGGGGTTCTGTCCTTTGATTCAGCCCGCGGCCAGGGTTGGTCTTCACACCATTCTAAGTAATTATAATTAATGTGGATTTGTCATTGTACTGTTTTCCTTTTTCTACCCTCCCTATGTTTCAATGCTTAATGAAAGTTTCTCATTTCATCTTACCTTAATCATATTCTTGTTGATTGATCAAGTTTCAATTAATGTAGTATGGACACTGACATTTAATAATTTACATTGGATAAAGAATTTAAACCTTTCCCGAGTCTGAGTGCAAATGTTATTTTACTACCTATTTTCTTACTAAGTCCCTTGATCCCTTAGGACCCTAGGTACCGGTGACTAGGATTGGTAAGTCAAATGGTATAGGTCCTGAATGGTAAAACAAACATTTTGATATGAGTGTAGGTTTACCTGTTCAATTGCATATATCGTTTTTTTATGGGCCCAGGTGAGTATGGTAAGACAGGCAGGTGAACCTGCGCTCTATCAACTCAATTGCATACTCAACTGCACCTTGGATCTTCATGTTGTGGCAAGGATCAAGGTACTTTTGTACAGTGGGCCTTGCGTGGTCCCTGTATCCGGCCTGCGCTCTATCTTGGTTAGCATGAACTTTTAATTTTTTCCCGGTCCAGTGCTTCTAGATACCCCACATAGGCATCTTTTGCTCGTAAGCACTATTTTTACAAATAATCTTTAGAAATTAATATCTTGACTTATCTGTATTGGATTTCTTTTGTTTCAGTATTGTTTTATTTATTAAATTAAAATCTATTGTTCAAATGTGGTGCAGTATCTTTTTGTGTAGTATTTTCTCTTTTATACTCTTTGCCTCTGAAGTTAAGCCTGGCTGCTCGGTGCCAAGCTACATGACGGTGAGCACAGCATAATTTAGGGTGTGTTGCCACTTACTCCTACAAGGATTGTGGTTTCGGCTTGGGCAGGGTGCATACTTCGGCCAACCAGAAACCCAATTTCTAACAATGACACAGATTTATTTTTGTTTTTTGAACCCGTTAATTCTTGGCTTATTGTTACACCTAACTATAACATCACTGTTCAGTGAATATATAAATATATAGGTATATGTGTATTTATACTGCTACGACCAGTAATGATAATAATAACTAATATTAATGATTAACATTGTGATCATCATAGTTTTTAAAATATTAAAAAAGATTGATATTTATTATTTAATAGGAGACAGATAGTAAGGAATATAGACACCTATTTTCATCATTGAGGCTGTTAAATTATTCAGCGCTTGTCTTGATTTAGCTAGTATAGGTACACTTCTTTAAAGCCTCTACTCTCCATAGAAGGACATTAAATCAAACATTGATAGGTCTGACACATCCACGCAAACCCTCTGTCTTCTGGAATGTTCTCTGTTCCACTGATTACCTTTGATTGACTTCAGGGTCACTTTTTTTGTCAAGCAAGTAATTATTCTATCAACTTAGCAACCGCAGCAGAAGAGTGGTCTTGTCAGTATGTGTAACATGCTATTCAGTGAAGATGTATTCAACTAGACAGCAGCAAATTGGTTTGTAAACAATAATGAAACTCTGTACACTGCTTTAACTGACACCGGTGCAGTCCTCCAAAAATCAAACTAGTACAGATTTAACATATGTGTATATGAGTTGATATATTATTTTTGTTGGACTAGATGCATTTATTTTACGAGCAAAATATTGCTGAATGTTCAATTTCTTATAGTTTTTTATAATTTGTTTGCCTATGGGCTATGCTTCTTCACCAAATGGTTGCATGTAAAAGACTGACTCTAACAAAAAGGGGCAGATTTCTAAAGACTGCTGTAACATGGTGCAACGCCTTGATAGGGTATTTACTTTCCAGTGCAAAAAATGAAGTTTTTTTTACCGGTAAAGTACCTTTCTAGGCACATATGTGCGCTGCTATTTACTAATTTGTGTCAGGAGGGATTTCCATGGGTGGTACTAGGGCGTTCTAGCACAGCAACCCAAGAGTATTGATGCAAAGCCCTATCTACAAAATCCCCCCCTTGAGGCAGATGCAAATTTGGAGATTTTATTTTAATTTCTACTAATGGTTAACACATTGTATGTTGGCTATACTGTACAGCCAATGTTTGAAAGTTTGTCTAGGCATAGGATTTTGTCACTAGAAGAGAACATTTACAATGCAAAACCTATGCACGATATCACACACACACCCTTGCACAATAGTGGAAAGATGTGTACAATGCACTATGCACCCTGTTTGTGTTTCCGCATAAGAGAAGAGAGCAGCTGCAGGCCATGGGCTGTATTATGTATGAAGCATTTTCCTGGTTAGCACTGGTGGGACCTATCTAAAGGTGCGCCAGGAAAATGCACCACACTATGGTGAATGCACTGACCCCAGGGCAGTCACAAACTCATGCTGCCCTAGGGGCAGAATATTCAGGTGAAAAATGGAGCAGCTACTTTGAAGCAGCCTGTGTTTCACAGTGCAGGCGGCAACCCAGCTGCACTTTGAAGGAGGTTAGAGATCCCCTTGCAGGTAGGTGAAATGAGTGACTGCACTCACCTGCAAGGGGATGAATGGGGTGGTCCATGGGACCCCTGTTTTTCCCTCCAGAGGTCTGCCATCAGGGCATATGCCTACAATGCTCCATTTTTTACATGGTGCACTGTCAGTGCGCCTTCTGACAGCTACTTTGCCTCTGCACCGCGTCTGTATTATGGTGCGGGTGCAGAGGCAAAAGTATTCCCTCAATTGCATGGGGCCATGCCCTCTTGTAAATGAGGGAACGCCTTCTGAGGATAGCACTGGTGCTTTATGTGTGCCAGTGCTAGTGGTATTATAGAAGGGGATGCACAAGTGTCTATGGCCCTTAATGTAATGCCAAAGTGCCCCGGGGGCATGCAAAGAAGGCGCAAACGCTGCTTGCACCCCTGGTGCACTCCAGGAATATGGCCCCATAGTAGTTAACTATGACAGTATGCTGCTCTCTTTCTCTACTGCAATGCAGCATAGCAACTTCAGCAACATTGGTTATTGTTTTGCATTGTGCTAGAATTTGGTAAATCTTCCCCTTTGCGGTGACAAGATATTTTTAGCTCAATCCAGTGTCCTGACTATGGTGACGCTGTACTCGAGAGACATCCTCATATTCAGTTTTCATACTGTCAACTTTAGAAATGTATTTTGCATAATATGTTTATATATATTTTATGTATAACCATTAGGTTTTGGAAAACTCTCAGATCCTCCCAATAACCACTCTGTAGTCAATAACACCTTAACGTCTATTATGTTTTCCAGGAACTTTACATACTTATGGAGAAAGTTTTTTTTTAATGTCTCATTTTATTGATCTGTGGCAGATTTCAATGCCAAGTGCACTCATTTACAAATTGTTTGCTATTAACTGAAAGCAGCACACTCATAATAAAGAAATATATGACTGTGCAGAGGAGTTTCCCAAAGAGAGATGAATGGAGAGCTACAATGTGAAAAGAGGATGCGCTTACAGAACAGATCAGTCTAAGGGTCTGTGAGCATGTGTCTGTGCATGTCTGTGTGCCCATGTGTTTGTCCGTGTCTGTGTTTGTTTATGTTTAGTGTTTGGATTTGTAAATGAAAACAATAAAAGCAATAAAGATAACTGTTTCTGGTCAGAAAATGTCATGGAGGGCTGTTTGAGGGGCGGTGAAGGCTAACCCTTTGGCTGGAGGTTCTTTACTAGGATTACCAAAATATCAGAACATTTACCCCCCTACTGCTAGGAATATGACTTCAATATCATGGGGTCTTTTTTTTTCCTTTCTCTCACTGCCGGGTTTTTTCTGGTGGTCACAAACAGGAAAAGTGGGCATTACTTCGTCCACGCTAAAGAGGATGGGCAGTGCAAGCAGGCGGACCGAAGGTTTGATGAACAGGGTACTCCGATTCTTTGCGATATAGTATCCTGTTTGACAGACTCTTAGGGGTCTATTAGGATGGCTGGTGGATGTCACCCTCCCTACGGGCATCGGCGATCCACCCGCCAAAACACCCGGCTTGACGCCCTTTCACCTCTGACACATTAGCATGGCGGGGGGTACCGTGGCGGATGGAAAGACCGTCCGCCGCTTTTCCGCTGGTTGGCAACTGTCCCGATTACCTACCAGGCGGAATAGGCCTATAATATGGTGGTGGTGCCTTGCAGGCACCGCCAACCATATTATGATGTCACATTTTCAAGGCCTTTTTCCCATACGAATCGTACCGAGAACCGTACGTACGATGTAGTACGATGCGTAGCCAGAGCAGTTCTCCATACGTTTCGTACCAAAGACCGTACAACTCAATAATCCGAATGAATCGTATTCGGAACACGCAGTACGTGACGTCCATACGGATTGAAGCAGCTTTTTCCAACCCAGCAAATACGATTTGTGTTGACAGCACTCCGTACAATGCTTTTGCTATGGGAATTTAAAACGTCCGGAAAACCAGATTTCGAATCGAAATGTGTACGGAACGGACCCCCTCCCCCGTGTACGGTGCGTACACCCCATCATTGCAGGTGTACGGGGCATCGGGGTACGGTACGTACACACCTGGATTACAGGGGTAGGGTGCGTATGTCCCCATGCGTACCCCCCTTGAATTTAGGGGTAAGGTGCGTATGTGATAGTGCAGAGAGCACCACCCGCCACAATGCTAAAAATGCAGGATGTGCCCGCCACTGTGGCAGGCACATCCTAATACCCCCCACGGGACCCCCGCTCTTATGGCGGGCGGTCGCGAATTCCGACAGGATGGCGGGCGGACAAAGTCCACCCGTCATCCTAATGAGCCCCTTGGTGTCCAGCCCACAGTAGCTACAAATAATACAGCTCCTACACAGAGCTCCGCTACTAAAATCACTCCACAAAACTTACACACAGTAATGGGTAAACTGCCCACGAAACGTGAACAGATTCCTTTCTGGGTAGCTCAGAAAATCACCCAGTTAGAAGCAGTATTTCTAAATACCACACCATATGAAAGCATATAATGCTAACACTCTGCTTGCCCATAGGGATAACACCACAGTTAGAGGACTGCACCAATTGGGGTACAGTCTTTGCTGCCTTATATACCAAAACTCATGGCATTCCTTCCTTAGCAGTAATTCCAGATGTCTTACGACACATACAGAACAAGTATGGAGCTGAACCAGCTCTGAGCTTACGTATGAAATTACTAGGTAATTATGACCAGGTATCAACAATAATACTAGCTAACATTAAAGGGGAAGCAGCTTCAGTGGCGATCCGACAACACCTACGAGAGGTCAGTCTTATAGACCAACCACAAGAACTTCCCAAAATAATTAAAACTGCATATGCAGAACTGGGAAGGGACAGTTTGGGTGGAAAAGCTTTTAAAAACCACAGCTAATGAGCAGTCCTGAAAAGGACATTTCTAAGCAGACACCAACTTCCTCTACAAAGAAGTGGGATAATAATTAAAAAAATATATATTTTCAGAAAAGATTCTCAGTCCCGAGGTAGGTCTCCTCAACAGGAGCCCTCTGCAAAGAGGTATAACCTTTGGAATAGGGATAATAATAGGAAAACTGCAGTGCTTAATTTGTTAAAAAAAAAGTAGTACCGGGGCTCTTAACAGGGGGACATTAGAGCTTGCACCATCCGTTGCCCCTGGCAGCACTGCCAATGACAACACCAACAAACTACTGATCTTCACACTATTAAAAGTGTAACAATTCATACTACAACAGGCCCCCAAAGCTATAAAAATGGCTTTGGGGGCAAATACTACTAATTTCAATTTAAATAATGAACAGAGGTTGTTGTGCTCGTACCTAAATTGGCAGACATCACTACCATGTGGCAGACAGTCATAAGCCCCGGCACAAATTAAGCACTGGAAACCTAACAGGTATCAGGATACTGATACACATTCCTCTGGAAGAACAACACAGGGAGAGAAGGAAAGTCAGCACACAAAGAAGAGCGCAAGCAGTCCAGGGACAAGCACGCTCAGGACTCTTCTGAAACAGAAGACAAACCACACCTCAATTAAAAAAAATTAAAAAACAAATAAAAAGAAGAAAGTTGCAGATCTCAAAGTTAGACTTGCACAGAATCCTAAGGACTCAACTTCTGAACGGGGATTGGGCTCAGACAATTCTAAGGCAGAGCGGCAGAATTAACAATAGCTCATCAGAACCTGAAGGAATTTCTGGACAGCAAAATTGAATGATTACATCACCGTGGAAACACCAGACAGAAGGGTGAGCGGCCCACACAAGTTATATTAAATAACACTCCGCATGGAGGAGAACGAACACAGGAAAGTAAAAGGTCTCTTTGCGAAGAACCTATAGTCTGGTTTTGACATACTGTTAGCAGAATAAGATTAGCCGCCAGCATTCGTCAGGGAGCACCCAAAGGGAGAAAGTATATTTTTCAACCATGTTCCCTGTTCACCTTAGACATAAATATACACAGGAGTGGGCAGTAGCCCAAGCTCCAGCATTGTATAAAAATCACGCTGGATGGGATGAAGGCTCAACCCACCATGTGATCCCGTTAATAGTTTCACCACATGCTCAAAGACAATATCGTATTAAGTAAGAAGCTAAAACACAGGGAGATTAGAGATTAGATCAACTTGAATCCAAAGGGATTGTTTGAAAATACACTTCACAAATGAACAAACCCTTGCATCACTTATCAAAACCTGATAATACATTTAGTCTAGTTTTCATTTACAGACACTTGAACACTTGAACTGAAACACATGCTGTCCAACATGCAGATAGTACCGCATTAATGAATAACATTATGCGGGAGAAAATACAAATCAACACTTGTTATCTCGAATGGATGTTTCTGTCAAACTATAGCACCTGAAAACAGGTACCTAACAGCATTTAGTAAATTAGAGTCCCAGAGACAATTTTTTGTCATCTCCCCCGTGGATATTAGAACAGCTCAGGTGTATTTTCTGAAAGAATTACTGAATTGCTAAAGCACTTTGCTGAAGAAGTGTTGTCCTATATTCTGTGATATTTATCTAAACGGACAACCTTTTGGGGAAACACTTGACCAGGGTGAGCACCATTATTATGGGATTGCCCTCTGGGGGCTACAAATTTAATTTTGAGAAAAGCAGAAATTGCCCACCTCAGTATTCTATTTTTGGGATATGATCTTTCAAGTGAAGGAAAAAGCCTGGCAGCTAACTTTTTAGAAAAATGTGCACTGCTCCAGCCTCCAAATACATTAAAGAACTTCCAATCAGTGCTGGGATTCCTAGATTTTGGCAGAACATACATTTTTGATTTCACAAAGAGAGTAAAACAGTCAGCCACGAGATCCTTATAACACGCTTAAAAGCAGCACAAATACATGACTCAGCTTGTGCCCTCATTGCCTCCTACTTAGAGAACAGAACTCTCTCAGTAGAATCGGGAGAAGCAAAATCAAATCTATTCAACCTGCCATGCGGAGTCCCGCAGGGCTCCTCGATGAGCCCCACTCTTTTTAATCTATATGTGGCTCCCCTTGCACAAATAATAAGGAACTATGGATTCACCCCAATATCCTACGCCGACGATACTCAAATCGTGGTGTCAATTAAGAGGGATGTTGAGGACACAGCAGAAAAAGTTCAACACTGCATGGTACAGATCAGCCAATGGATGAGAATGAACTGCCTAAAACTGAACAGGGACAAGAGTGAGGTTATGATACTAGGAGTGGACACAAATATATGGTCCCCCTCATGGTGGCCAAACGATCTGGGAAGATGCCCCGATTCATCAGGAAAGGTGAAAAACCTGGGAATCACTCTAGACACCAATCTCTCATTCGATGCCCAAGCCAGTAAGCTAGCATCAACACTTTGGTACATCCTAAAAATGATCAAAAAAATTCTACCTTACCTACCGCAGGATTCGCGCAAGACAGTGGTGACAGCCTTGGCCTTGTCCAGACTGGACTACGGGAACGGCCTCTATGCCGGAGCCAGAAAGAAAATCCTAGTCAAACTTCAACGCCTGCAGAATGCAGCAGCCAGGTTGATACTTGGCATACCGAAGTTTGAACCAATCAGCCACAAACTAAAAAACCTGCATTGGCTACCAATTACAAAAAGGATACAATTTAAATCACTATGCCTGGCATATAAGGCAATCAACGGAACTGGATCACAATTTCTAAAAACACATCTAAAACACTATGAACCAAACAGACTTCTCAGATCCGGCCAAAAGAAACTTATCATGGTCCCGAGATTCAGGAGAGCCAACTGGGGCGGAAGAAGTTTCTTGGTACACACAGCAAGAATCTGGAATCAACTACCACTAGCCATAAAAATCAGCCCATCCTTGAAATCCTTTAGAAAGGAAGTTAAAACATGGCTTTTCTCTGCACAGCTCTAATCAACATCGGCAAAAGCCAGTGGTATATCTCAGCGCCAAGACGCCTTCGGGCATTTGCGCGCTCTACAAATAGACAAATCAAATCAAATCAAATCAAATCAAAAACCTTTTTACGACGTTTTTCAAACCTGACTTTTCAGTCAAACACCGGACATAAGAACACACCAATATTCTTTGTTCACTCCATCCAGGAAGATATTATTGCTTCCAAACACATGCGCACACGTGTAAATTTGCACCACATGGTACTCAGTATCATTTTGGGTCAATGTGGGTACACACTTATTTTACCTTTTAATAAAGGTGAAACTGTACCAATCATATATGATTCTCATCTGTATATAAACACAGAAATGAGTTTTAATTCAACAGAAAAAACATCTGACAACCATTCAGGCTGTAGCAAACGAAAGAGCACTGGCTCATGGGAAGAGGAATTATTGTCGTCACCCCTGTACTGGGGCTAGCATTCCTAATGCCAAAGCCTTACATCCAGAATGGGTACACATGGCTATCTCTTTCGCTGCATCAGACTTTGAACGCAGATTTGATCCAAGTTTAAAAACACAGGCATTCCTGCAATATGAAAAAAACACCATCTACAAATGAAATCTTGCCTCTAGATCAGTATGAATTTTAAAAATCTACACTGATGGGTCTACCCCACCGGCCGCTTTTGTTAAAGATCAGATGCTGGATGGCAAGTTCCGTCCTCATTGCACCAAAAAACTACCTCTAGGTAATAGCACGGCTTGGTTGGCAGCTTTAAAAGTTCTGATACTTGCACTTATAAATACGGATTGAGAATTCCCAACACTCATTGTGTTTGATTCCTTTTACTGTGTGCAATGATATAATAAATATTTACACCATTGGGAACAAAATGGGTTTAAAAATGAAACAAGGTGGCATAATTAAAATACAAAATTCTGGGAACAGGTAGTGGAGTTTAAAAACGACCTACCCAAAACTCACGTGATTAACACGCTGAGTCATCAACGTGATGGCGTGCACGTTGAAGGGAATTCATTGGCTGTTGAAGCCACACAGCTTCCATAGCTGCGCACACTCGTCCAACAACGAGAATAGACGGTTAGAATATGGTGGCTGTAATTGCTTCACGCAAAAGCAGCACAGCAGTGCCTAAAATTTCCACTCAAATACTCCTACAAGTTAGATGCAAACAACATTCCATATGCTCAGATTCCTGAAGTGGGGGATAGAGTATTTTCCAAATATGGATAGTAGGCAGGAGTTAATCATTTAAAGCACACAAGGGCATGGGCTCCGCTCATTCAGGGGTAATAGCTACTATTTAATCATTGCAACAATGCTATTGGTGGCCTGGGATTAGAAGTCAGACTATTGGCTTTATCTTAAACTGCAACATCAGCAAACGAATGCCAGGCTACTCCATCACAAGACCCGCGCAGGCCCCATTGCTAGACAGCATCAGACTGTCCACTTGATCGTGTCGTGTAAAGGACCACTGCGGCCCCTCACATTTTGAGGTGGCTTAAAAATGTATCTTAGTGGCAGTGGGTCCTTGCTCAAGTTTCCTATAAGTATGGCCTCAATGCTTGGCTGATGCTCAAAACTGTTATAAAAAGATTTGCGAGTCCACAACAGGAGATACGCAATCAACGTTACACCCTGACTGTGGCCCCACACTTGGCTCTTGAGCCTACTAAGAGGCCATGGAAGGGATGGACGTAGTATTGCGGTACTCCTCTCCAACGCCATCCTGAGGGAATTAAGGTAGAGGAGAGGAAGGACTGGGGCATAGAGCAATCCTTAACAGTTACGGTATTAGGTGGGGCATTAGTGGGGTCAAACACTTAAATGGATTCAGGGGGCAATAAACACTAAGCCAAGAAGCTCTCTAGGAGGTGTCACCCCATTTACAAATATGGGAACCTGATCATACATGTGAAGGCACAGTGGTGGATGAAAACCATTCTGTATCTATGATCGTTTGGCTGTTTTACAGGAACTAAAGGAAACAAAAAAACAAACAAAGATTCTGTCAAAGTGAAACAGGCCGCCACTGGGAAGTGGAGGTAATCACGGCAAGTCCTGTCTGAATCCAAAAGTCGTGGATCTGGGCAGAGAGAGCAAAAGATCGTGGACACAAAGGAATTTGGGCCCTCATACAGAATTACATGCGCCAGTCCTTAAAGTGAAAGGAACAAGAACTGTACTTTTGCCGCATCCTGCCGTGATAAAAGCACCAGATTAATTTCAAATGAGAGAATCAACCAAAACCTATGTGGCCAATACTGAGCAGTAGGCCTCGTGAATTCCACAATAGTAGACGTCCCTCTCACTACTAATCAAGAAATTCAAACTGAAAGGCTCATCAGGTTTGAGAAATCAAATCCATGGAGTGGGGGACTATGCAACAATGCAATGGAACCAGTTCTCCTTGAACCAACCTTTCAAATTCAAAATAAAAGTCAAGACAACACTCAAGTTGCAATTTGGCCAAAAACAAATGTGTACACCAATATTTTTTCAACAAAAACATCAAATTATAAATGCTTCAATGTTTTTCAACAAAAGCAACATTTAATAAAAGCTTCTACGTTTTTTCAACAAAAACATCAAATATTAAATGCTTCAACGTTTTTCAACAAAAACATCAAATAGTAAATGTTTCAAAGTTTTTCAACAAAAGCATCAAATAATAAAAGCTTCAAAGTTTTTCAACAAAAACATCAAATAATAACTTCAACATCTGAATGTTTTTTCAGCAAAGACATCAACTATTAACTTCAACATTTCAACGTTTTTCAATAAAAACAGCAGAAATAACTTCAACTAAATACGATGCAATTTCAACAATTGATTTTACAGCTACTGGCTATTTCATTAACTGTGATACGTTTTCCATGGCTCCACGTGAACAGGAAGCGACAGCCAGCCCAAAAATAAAAAACAAAAATGCAAGTATAAACTTTTGAACCTTTCTCTTTCCAAAAGATACAGACCTGGCTTCACCATGAGTAGAACTATGGGGTATTTCTGGGTTCATCTTTTTCTGTTCTAGCTTTGCTTAGAGCTAGCTTTTAGTATGACTCTTAGTGGACACTTTCTACAACACAGGATCAACATAAAACTGAAGCCACGTCCATATTCAATTCAAATGCAAAAAAAACTTATAATTGTATTCAACCTGAACAAGCCTTTATATTCTAAATGATGTACTTAATCATCCAGTTTTTAACTCTTATTGATGTATTTTGAACTTTCATTCATTTTCATTTATTTTTATCATTTATTCAATGATGTCATTATCTTCACTACATTTTTCTGAAAATTGGGTTACTGATACAGTATATAATATGCTGTCTGTTTTAGGTAACCCTGGGCGTCCGATTCGGCTACGCCCACGGAGTAGGCGTAGTGTTGCCTTCTACGCATTTTGCGTAGACAGCGTAGCCGGCAACACTACGCCCACTCCGTGTGCGTAGCCGAGTCGGCCGCCACCCGCCTCCCTCCCGCCCTCCCCTAGATACATTATTTAAGCAACTACCCTGAATAAAACAATTTTAAAGCACTTACCTTGTCCGGGGCTCGTCCGGGGCTCCCTCTTTGAAAAGCGTCTTTTCCTGGAAACCAATGCGCATGCGCGGCCGCCCGCGCATGCGCATTTCTCGGGAGAAATGCGCATGCGCGGCCGCCCGCGCATGCGCATTGGTATCCAGGAAAGGACGCTATTCAAAGAGGGAGCCCCGGACGAGCCCCAGACAAGGTAAGTGCTTTAAAATTGTTTTATTCAGGGTAGTTGCTTAAATAATGTATGTAGGGGAGAGCGGGAGGGAGGTGCATAGTGGGGCTACGCGGAGTGCGGGAGTGGCCGTAGCTTCTCGCCCAATCCGCGTAGCTCCGCGGAGCCCCACTACGCCCACTACGCCCAGGGTTAGTTTTAGGAATAATTGCTACATTTTCAGATCATGAAATGCTAGAGATTTATTCATATTGCAACGCTTTATACCTGTTACCTTCATTAAGGTTATCCACTGCTACAGAATTGAAATGCATCTAGAAATGTGGTTGTTTAAACACCAGTAGGAACGTTGCCAAACACCACCAAAACACCATTGCACGGGGGTGGGATAGTTGACACACATCAGCAGGGGCAACATTAGATGCCATTTACATCACAACAGGACAGACCCAGTTAGGAAAGTATGGGTGGTTTGGCCTTTTGACACAAATACCTGTCAGAGAAATGATTCCTGAATGTCACCAAGGGACTCAGTATACATAGGCCAGACCTACGTTATGTACAGATAACATCCAGAGGTAGTGAAATCCTACTGTGTAGAGAAGCTGAGCCTTTTTTAAAAAAAAGCTCCAACACTGACAGTAGTGAAACAAAAGTTTCCTTTGTAAAATTCAATGCTTAAGGCAATCTGAAAACCATGCTTGTGCAGCACTTTTATTTTTCATTTTACATCAGCTAAAGAAATATTTTTTCTTTTTGCGAAATATCACTCTTAAATAAAGACTGCCGCTTTTTCCTTTTTGATAAATTTGGTCTTTCACATACAAGCAGTGTGATACACCTTGGGAATACCTCGAACAAGAACTATGCCTCTCATGGTTTCTAATATTTAAAAGACCAGTCTAAAAAGACTGCAACGTACCTGTACTCTGATGCCTGTTTCTTGCAATAGAGAATGCGTGTCTGTCTGACACTTCCAAAGGAAAGCGCCAGTGGCAATTACCACCAGGCTGGTTCTGCTGAAGTCCCATGCTTGGCTGTGTAAAAGCGTATTCCCAACAAACCAAAGCATTACTTGCAAATGGATTACAGCACCGGCTGCCTCAGAACCAGCGACTGGCAGCACTGTTTCTTTCTGCGCTCCCAAAACGATTAGGCGAGGTATTAAAAAAGGTCTGTTCACTTCAGCAGCTAGCTACAAAAATGTTGTGACTCCCAGCCAGCACTTTTTATCTCTATATTTGCAAAACATGTCCTGAAACACATTTTTTCTCTTATTGTTTTACCTCTTCACCGAGTGCTTGGAGCTTTCCCTCTAAATTGACTTTTTTTTTATAAAGAAAGCATTGTCTTCTGAAAAAAGCATGAAAGAGTTTTCAATTTTATAAACAGAAACTTTTATAAGTAACTACTTACTCTAAAGATTATATATATATATATTTTTTTTAATGACACCATAGATTTTTCCTGTCTCCACAGAGTCTATAGTAATTTTACATATTTAACAGCTGCTATTTTTTTAGCTCATAAACCACTCTCATGCAACTACCTGCCAATTATATGCACAGGCCTATTTTAGTCACGTAGTTTGATTTTAATGGGTTATTCACGATTGTCCATAGATTGGAGTGGGTGTTATAAACGAAATTGAGGCCCTAACATAGGTACTCTGTCGCAGAGGCACAAATCCTTCGTGTCACAGAGACAGGGTGGCCCTTTCACACAGGCAGGTCCTTTGACCTAGATTAGCCCTCCCTTTACAATAATGAGCAACAGAGAGGCTGTCCTGTATCTGATCAGTGTGCTCTGTGCACAGAAGACCGTCCATCCTAAATACGTAAACTCCATGTCCAACAGTGACTAACCTACGTCACAACAAATTCTTGGAAACAGGCCCTTTCTCCAAGAATTCATCTTCCTCTGACCAACTTTATGTTAATCCAAGACACCTACCCGGTATAAATATACCTCCCTTTGTCCAAGAAAGACAGAGGAGACCGAGACTTCCATGCCAGAGGCGCTGCAACATGCATCATGCCACCGCTCCAGCTGGCAGAGGTCCATCACCCATCTGTGGGTGTCCAGCTCAAAATCAGGATGAAGTCCCACTAAGGTAATGGGGTTAGACTAAATCATAGGGGGATTCTTGGCTCTCTAAGACCTAAACACATGCTAGGTACACTTAGGTACATCTAGTTAGGCATCATAGGAGTATAAGCTTTATCTTAATGCATTCTGTATTTCATGTATTTGTTCATTACTATTGCAAAATGGTAGAACTATACAAAGCCTTTTTATTTAACTGCACTGCTGGCCATCATTCTCTGCTACTTTCCAACAGTTGTAGCAGCACATATAAACAGTACTAGAATAACAACTGTACAATAACCTGACTGTTTCTTCTATGTACTTCTCTGAGATGAGTGACTGAATGAAAAGTAGTATATTGTTTCCACGAACCTGAGGGATCAGGGTTTTATGTTATGTGGTTGCCAGAAGCTATTCCCTTCTTGTCTTCAAGAAGTTTCTAGTGGCCTCTGAGCTAGCTGGTACACAGTAATTAAGTTTAATATACATAATAAGGGCATACTGACCTCAGTCCTATGCCAAGCCTATCGTGTATGTTATTCCAATGCGCAGAACCTATAAGGGAAATAGGAACTACACTACACCATGTCTGAACTGGGGTGGCTTTGTGAGCAAAATAACAATGGATTAAACCCAGATCTGTGACTGGGGGTGAATGTTTTGTCATTGTGCAACATTCCGTCCATCATCTTGTGTGTTTTGCTGTTCACCCTATGTGGGAAGGGAATGCCCAGAAGTGAGCCCCGTGCTCACTAAGCCACTGGAGTCAAGCTATCCTGGCTGAAGATGGCTGATAGCCAGTAACCGGTCCTAGGATGCTTGATTCCGGTCCAGGGAAGACATGGCTTGGCAGTTCAGGCTGGACTGTTCCCATGAGGCACAGTGTCAAGACTGATTTGCATATGGCCATGTCTGAACTGGGGTGGCTTGGTGAGCAAAATAACGATGGATTAGACCCAAATCTGTGACTGGGGGTGAATGTTTTGCCATTGTGCAACATTCTGTCCATCATCTTGTGTGTTTTACTAAAATTATACTCACAATTCCTTACCAAATTATGTAAAAAATCCTCAGGGATCACTTTCGTCCATTTTAGAGCATATCCATTTTGTCTGTTTAAAGCAATGCTATGCGCAGACTGCCTAAAAGTGGAGTTCCTTTTGGGATCTTGATTTGATAATAAAATATCAATGCTTATTGGGTAATGGTCACTGAGGGCAGTATCAAGTGTATTAAAACTCCTAACAAGTGCAGAGTATCCGCAAGACATTAATATATAGTCAATTGTAGAGAAAACACCTCTGCCATTAAAAGTAGGACAAAAAGGGACCTTCGGTTGACATAAATTATTTGCGTACCCCATATCACATGAGAACATAATATCATTCAGCAGGTCCCCGCACAAAGAGTGTGCAAAGTGCAGTAAATTAATGTCTTTATCCAACGTTAAGCCACATGTCCCCGTCTCCCCTCTATTACATAAAAAACAATTAAATCCCCTCTCCAGATCATAAGGACATCTTTGATTAGTCCACCGAGTAAACCTTTTACCACACCTTCCATCGCCTCAGGGGGGACATTATTATAAAAATTACAATACTCAGGCATAAG
Organism: Lissotriton helveticus; assembly: GCF_964261635.1. Classification (NCBI taxonomy): domain Eukaryota; kingdom Metazoa; phylum Chordata; class Amphibia; order Caudata; family Salamandridae; genus Lissotriton; species Lissotriton helveticus. The sequence continues at coordinate 102,261,260 of NC_136061.1, forward strand.
GCCTTGTCCATACATATTCTACAATGTGGAAATAAATGTTTTTATGGACCATTTCAACTTTCGCACAATTTAGCTGGTTAGAGACGTAAGTACAAAGGCCCCCCTTCGCTCTGCCATGTTTCGCACTAATAGCTGGTGTGTGTAATGTTCTAAAACCACACAAATGAAGGGGTTCTATAGCCCAAGTTTCTTGTACATATAGTATCTCATAATGATTTACGAGAGCCACCCACACATTGTTAGTCTCCTTTGTTTTTAGACCAGCCACGTTCCAAAACATGATCTGACATTTATTATCTGTAGCGTTACCGCCAGACTGACCAACACTGTCCAGTTCCTTATTGGGGTGATATTATCCTGAGGACCAGTAGCAGGGACATGATGGTCTAAGTTATCCTTAGTGGCAGAGACAGCATCGTTCCGACCCAGAATAGTTAGACTAGATTCTGTTTCAGGGATTGTTTGACAGGTCAAGGATGTGCATGCGAGGTCTACCAATGGTGTGGTACTAACATCTTGCTGGAGGCGAACATCCAGTCAATCCTGGTCATTTAGGCCAGACAGAGTGGAGAACCTGTTATATGTAGTCATCTGAGTTACCTCCCTAGATGCTCTAATAGACATAATTGAATCAGGCTTGTAGAAATACCCCAATGGGAGTGAGCTGATGTTGGTCGGGTGTGCAATAGTTTTATCCTCCATAATGGATAACAATCTCTTTACAAAGGGTGGTTTCTCAAAGTTGATGACTATACAGTCACCTCTGATATTCTTTGGGGATTCTCCCACCCACCCAACCCTCCGTACCATGATGATATCATTAAAATTCTCTGCGCGTAACCCCTTGTGTTTCCCGAGTCAATCAGCACATTTATTTCTCAACTGTGGCCAAGATTCTTTTTGGTCATTTCTAAGCGGGGCACACCTGCTAATACCAGCACTTATGGGCAAGCAGCCGGGGGGAGGCATAATATATCTCTACTACCCTTTTCATTATTCGTTGTTGGAAAATTGGGCGCTTTCCTGTTTTGTGTATCGGCTACCCTAAGTAAACTGCTCCCTGTATTTCCCAGGTCTGTTACTGCTGTGCTCAATACCGAAACTAGGAGACCAGGTAATGAGGTGGTTGGCTATGTCATTACCAACGTTGTATTTGGAAAAAAACATTTCTTGACCTTATTACAGGTCTTACATGTTTCCAGGGGTACATTCACATTTATTGCTATGTGCTGTGAGCCGTGGCACACAGTGGTTATCACAGTGGGGTTAAGATCTACCCTGTTTTGTATACTTGGTTCAGGTATATTTACCAAATAATTCTCCCTATTTAAAGATTTTTCCATATTATCCAACCTTAACCACGTGATAGCACACATTTTTTCTAGAATATCTTTAAAACGATCGCAAACAGTGTTTATAATAGAATCAATTAAAACACTTCCCTGCCCATTGTCCTCCATACAGTTCGAAAAGTTTTGGGTCTGTGTACTAATGGAGTGGGTAGTGACTGGGGTTGCGTCCGTAGTCTTCTTGCCAGTCATTAACGGTGCTACTTGTAGTACTCCCACAACCTTGATTCCATATGCTAATGGGATTACTAGGGGTATTTGTTCGGGCGGTTGTTTCCTTTTCGGGGCAATTGGATTATTTACTTTCCTTTTCCTTTTGCCCCCGTTTACCATCACAGACTTGGTTGACAGGACGCTCCGGCTCTCAATTCCATACCCAGGACCAGATATTTGTTGGTCATCGTGATTGTCGGAACTACTTAACCATTGGGTATGGATAAGTATGGGTGGCAAGTTGGATTCTGAAACATGGTCAGTAGGCTCCTCTGTAGGTTCTTCAATTAATAAGCACGATTGCAAAGGCATCAAACCCAATGAAAGACGCCTTTTGGTAAGTTCAGTTTCGTTTGCGACTATACTAACGGCCCTCTCCAGCATACTGTCAATGCTAGTTGCAGATCGTGTAGTGTGGCAAACTCCCCCAGTACATTTACTCATGGCTGGATGCGCACGGATGACTTAAATCAGGGATGGAAACAAAGGATTAAATAGGGGTACTTGGACTCACCTTGTTCTATCCAGAGTCCGGAGTCCAAAATCTACGAGGGATGCCCCAGCCCAGCCTCCTCCGGGCTTCGACGGGCGCAGACAGGCCCACCCTTGGCCCGGGCAGTGCCCGGGCACGCCTGGGCACGTCCCGCGTTGCGGGAGGGCCTGGGCGGTTATGAGGGCCTCCGGCGCCCTCTGCTGATGCGACTCTGGAGCCGCACAGAGCCCCCTGGTACTTGTAGTTGCCCTTGCCGTTCTCCTAACGGCTGGTGCAGTGGTGCTTGGAGGTCCAGAAGCCGTTCCCCTCACGGCGCGAGTCAGGAGCAGGTAGGGCGATATCCTTTTACATTCACCTCACGGCAGCCTCTTAGTTAGAAGAGTGTAACGCGCTGGGGGAGACCAGGGTAGTTATGAAGGGTATACATTCATTTTTAAAAAATCAAAAAGTGCCCACCTCAACGTCCTTTTCCTAGGATACGAGTTATCGAGTGAAGGCAAAAGCCTGGCAGCAAACTTTCTAGAGACATGTGCGCTGCTCCAACCTCTAAAAATGCTGAAAAACTTAGTCGATTCTAGGTTTCCTGAATTTTGGAAGAACATGAATTCTAAATTACGCAGAAAGGGTTAAACCTCTCTATGGACTAATCAAACCTGATTTTAAAACAGTTAATTTAACTCAAAAACACACTGAACTTTTGCATTCAGTCCAAACAGACATGTCAGCAACAAAACATTTGCAAACACTCGTAAACGTACGCAACTTAGTGATTCGAATCATTCCAAGAAGATGCGGATTCACGTACTTAACCTTTAATGAAGGGGAAAAAGTACCAATAGCTTACAAATCTCACTTATACACACAAGCTGAAATGAAAATCACTTCTACAGAAAAAATTCTGAGAGCGGTTCAAACTGCAGTAGTAAAAGAGAGAGCCCTCATACAGGGTAAGCGCATAATGGTCATTACTCCTGTGCCTGCCTTAGAGGCAGTGACGAAAGCGAGCATTCCAAATGCAAAAGCTTTCCATCCAAGATGGATAAAATGGGTTAATTCTCTTGCTGCAACAGATGTTGAATACGTTTTTGACTCGTATTTGAAAACACAATAATTTCTACAATATGAACAAGAATGTCCTCTGCCTATTGAGATTCTGCCTTTAGAACTTTATGAATGTATAGTTTATACAGACGGATCAGCACAGCCCGCTATTGGGGTAAACAAGCTTATAGTGCTGCATGCGTGATCGTTAAAGGTCGCTGGCAAGATGGTAAATTCTGACCGACGGTCACTAAAACACAGTCTCTAGGAGATTGAACAGCTCAGCGAGCTGAACTCCAAGCATTAAAGATGGCGCTTGAAAATACTGATCGCGAATTTCCGACACTCAAAGTGTGAGATTCATATTACAGTGTTCAATATTACAATGAATACTTGCAGAACTGGATTGAAAACGGTTTCAAAGATGCAAAAGGTGGCACAATGAAGCATAAGTTGCTTTGGGAACAGGTAGTTCAGGTACGACTAGAACTACAAAAGGCTCACCTGATACATACACTGAGTCATCAACGTGATGGCGTGCACGTTGCAGGGAATTCATTGGCTGATGAAGCCGCGAAGGCAGCTGTGCAAACGGCTTCCGTAGCTGCAATCACTCGTTCAAAAACAAAAATAGACGGCGAAATAATGCAAGCTGTCAATGTTTCAAGCAAAGACAGTGGTAAAACATTACCAAAAGGCTTTCCACTCAAAAACTCATACATAACTGATGCAAACAATGTTCCGTTTGCTCGAATCCCTGGAGTGGGGGATAGAGTAATACCAAACATGGAACATAGATTAGGACTAATCTTAGCAGCACATGAAGGGCTCGCCTCTACACACGAAGGTGGTTCTGCTACAGTATCATTATTAAAACAATAATACTGGTAGCCGCGCACAAGGAAACAAACCAGAAACTATGTTTTGGAATGTAAAATCTGCCAGAAGATGAAAGTGTCTACAGGGAAACGTCCTGCACAGACTCCCCTGTTAATTTCAGATAAACCATTAGCTTGTGTTTACCTGGATCACCGCGGTCCCTTACAGAGGGATGGTAACTATAAATATATCATGGTCGCAGAGGATTTGTGTTCAAGATTCATTTGGATGAGGCCTCAGCGCTCGGCTGACGCTCAAACTGTTATTAAAGATTTGCGAGTCTTTATCGGCACATACGCATTCGGTCTGCTACATTCTGACCAGGGTCCTGCGTTTAGCTCTCGAGCTTACAAAGAGGCCATGGCCAATATGGGCGTTGAATTGCAGTACTCTAGTCCATTCCATCCTGAGGGAAATTCAGTAGTGGAGAGAAAAACCGGGACATAAAGCAATGTATAACAGCTAGGGTACTGGGCTCGGGTGACGGGTGGGTCAAACATCTAATAGGTGTCCACCGTAGTCTTAACAATCTGCCAAGAAGTTCTATAGGGGGTATCACACCATATGAAATCCTTTTTGGAACTAGAATGATTGTGCAGGACCTCGATTGTCATACTTCAGTGGTAGAACAAAAACCCTTTGATATCAAAGATCGTTTAGCTGTTTTGCAGGACTTAAATGAAATAAGATCCAGACAAAGTCACGTACTCCTGAAGCCAACAACCACTGAAGAAAAACCATCCGTCCCAGCAAGACCTGTCTGGAGACCAAAGATTGGGGATCTAGTCAGAGAAAAGAACGCAGACAAGTAGGAATTTGGACCTTCTTACAGACAACCAGTACCTGTCCTAGCCATCCACGGATCAAGAACAGTATTACTGCCGACCCTTGCTGGTAAAAAGGAGAACAGGTTTGTGTCCATCGAACTGGTCAAACCACATCATGTGGTCGATCATAAGTAGTAGTCCAAGTGGACTCCATAGATATAGCAGACACTCAAATCTGGCTACGACCCAAGTGGTTCAAACTGAGAGACTCATCACCTTTGAAGAATCTGCAGTGCGAAAAGAAGGACTATGCAACAAAGCCATGGAACTTGTACCTCTTGAGACCCAAATAACAGTTCATCAAGAAACGCCTGTCTACAATGAAATAGCAACTGACTATATAAATGTAACAAGTGATCAAGTGGTTCCAGCGATTTCAACAAATCCTGAAGCAATCCCTACAATTGATAGAACTGCCTCTGGCTATTTCATTAACTTTGATACGTTTTCTGAGGATCCCAGCGAACCTGAAATGATGCCAGTAAAAAGAACTTTCAAAGAACAAGCAATAGAACTTTTTCATTAACTGGAAAAGACTTATCTGGTTTCACCATGGATTGAACTTTGGATTGTGTTGGGTGTACTTTTTCTTCTACTTTGGTTGACTATTGTATTTACTTTGGGAATGCTGATAAATGGAAGATATGATAAAAAGGACACAGCAAGTAAGACCATCAACTTACTCCTCAAGCCACACAAATCATCTCATCGTGAACATAGAGACTTGTCATCAGTGAACATCACAGCCGTTCCTATACCTGGTGGTATAGCTTGGGACAGAACTCAATATGACATTCTTGGTCTGGCGGAACTATTGAAGATTCCACATCAATTCAAGATTTCCTTGAGTGACTTTGTTTCATCTAGTACCTTTTCTGATGATTGGGACTTTGAGACTGTTAATAATTGGATGTCAGACTTAGAAATGTCTGCAAAGTTTTAAAATCATGAATACTTTGAAGGTTCATCAGATTATCAACAAATGTATTGTTATAATCACTATGGTCATCATTTCTTGCACAAATCTGCAAATCCTAGAAATGTATTAACTTATAACCAACGGGAACATTGTCCCACGCCACCAAAGGGTAGATTAAAAATATTTTTGAGCAAATTTCCTTACTTTTCAGGGTATAATGTTTCAAATCCAGAATCATTTTACTTTAAAAATGTTAATAGGACAGGAATGAAAAGTATGTTGACAAATACAAAGCACTTTTATTCTGCGGCTTTTTATGCTCAGCTGTCCACATTAGGTTTTGACTTTTGGAGAGGCACCATTAAGATAAAACCTGTCTGGGGCACAAAAAACTGGCAAGTGCAGGGATTAGGAGCTTTATTTAGAGCCTGCATCATCCCAGAGCAAATAATGTTTTTGAATGACACTGTTCAGCAGACATCTTGTCTTGGGTTAGCCAAGATAAAAGATTTAAACAAACCGTCCATACCTATACCTACACATGATAGCAGTAACACTTCAGAGGGGGAGGTCGACGTACATACTGATTTGCTTCACAACAGAACAGATCCTGATTGGAAAAAATGGTTAATCTGGTCCACAGATACAAACAACTGTCAAGATAGATTCCTGAATAAGACACAAGGGTTCACATTCACTAGGCCAGATCCATGATATGTTCAAAGACAGCATTCAGGGACAGTAACATCATACAGTGTAGGGAGACTGTGCCTTGAATGGCTACACAAGTCCACACTGAAGCCCAGAAGTGAGCCCCGTGCTCACTAAGCCACTGGAGTCAAGCTATCCTGGCTGTAGATGGCTGATAGCCAGAAACCGGTCGTAGGATGCTTGATTCCGGTCCAGGGAAGACATGGCTTGGCAGTTCAGGCTGGCTGTTCCCATGAGGCACAGTGTCAAGACTGATTTGCATAAGGTCATGTCTGAACTGGGGTGGCTTGGTGAGCAAAATAACGATGGATTAGACCCAGATCTGTGACTGGGGGTGAATGTTTTGCCATTGTGCAACATTCTGCCCATCATCTTGTGTGTTTTACTAAAATTATACTCACAATTCCTTACCAAATTATGTAAAAAATCCTCAGGGATCACTTTCGTCCATTTCAGAGCATATCCATTTTGTCTGTTTAAAGCAATGTGTTGTAACTTATCCCTCTGTTCCTCCCTCTCCTTCTGGTTCCCCCTCCGTTCCCCTCCTACATGGTATGGCCCGTGCTGTCACCTGAAGGCAGCTGTAGAATGTTGGTAATTATTATCCTGCAAAGCTGGGGGCACCCTTGTTGAATTGAACCAAATAAACGTTCTGGAAACTAACCTCGTGTGGACAACTTTACTACATTTTTGGCGACGGAGGAAACGGAGCTGAGCCAGGGTCAGTGGGGTGCCTCTTCCCTGGAATTAATTTGAGCTTGGACGAGGAAGAGAAAAAAAAAGGAGAAGGTGATTTATGACTCACCCGCTTGAAGAGCCGGTCATTTCCTGAGTTGAAAGGAGGCTGGTCGCATTTTGAACAAGGTGTAGAACGGCACACCGGAAAACTACCCGCGGGTGGAATTGTTGAAATGAAGTGCCAAGGAGTATGACAGCTGTAGCAAGAGTGAGCTCAACGTACTCCTTGGACTTTTGATTTGAGGTGCAGTGAATCCCAACTAAGAAATGAAAAGAGAAGGAGTTGGTAATTGTCATTACTAGGTCTGAGAAAGGATTAAAGGAGAAAGTAAGTCCGATTTTTCCTTTGGCGCTCCTTTGAAATTGCTATGGTGCAGGAAAGCAAGACTCCGGCCGGAGAACAAGTGGACCTGCGCAAGTGAAGGAGGTGAGCCATTGAAGCTGTCTGAGGGGAAGTGTACGGAGCAGGGATTTAGTCAAAACCCCCGACATCGCATTTGAAACTGACCCGAGGCTGGGCTTCAAGCGTTTGAAGCAATTGAGTGTGACAGCATTGGGAAGTTGTGTTTCTAAACACAAAGTCGAATCGGATGGCGAGTAAAGAACAGCCTCTGAGAGTTCAGGCATGTTCGTTGATGAGTTTGAGATGAAAATTACCCGAAGGCTGAACCCAAGGCGGAAAGCACAGAGTTGGTGCAAGTGCTTGTGAGGAGCTTTTGAAACCTTCAGAGCAGACGGGAGCAGGGCTGGGTGTGCTGTAAACCCCTGCTTCCGTGTTTGAAACTGATCTTTGGCAGCGTGGGTGAGCTGCGTGAGGAGATTTGAGATGAACAGGGTGTTCAGCAAACTCCTGGTGCAGCATCTGAAATTGATCTGAGGCAGCGCGTTGAGAGTGTGATGCGTATCTCCTCAGTGCTTTAACGTAAGGTGGAGAAGGATTTTTTATTATTCTGGCCTCATGAAGTGATTGAAGAAAAGTAATAAGATAATAACCATTATCTGGTGAAAATAAGGAAAAGCGTGAGTTGAGTCGAACGAAAAAAAAAAAAAATTATAATAATAACAAGACCCGTGTTCAGCTCACACGGGTATCGGCGTAAAGCATCTTTGAGTAAACTCGGTAATCCGAGAAGGGAAGCTGGAGGCTCAGAACATCGCCGCTCTGAAAGAACTAACGTTTTACGTAGCACGTCAGGGGGGCCATTTTGAGTGTAAGACACGTTATGTTGAGACCCTGTCACAGGATCGAAAGGTAAAGAAATTTATGATCTTTAAGCGGTAGAAGGAGGAGGGTTTAAAAAAAAAAATAATAATAAAAATCGAAACCTCTACCACAAATTATAGTACGAAAAGCTCTGCCAAACAAGTTGAAAATTTGTACTCAGTTTATGAGGTAGTTAGGAACGCTTCTACGGGGCCCTTCACGCACTGTGTGGGCACTCGACAACATTCTTCGGAGCATTAATAGCGAGCAGGGCACGAAGACTGTATCCTTAAAGTTAAATTCGGGGGAGAGTGTAAACTTTGCTGTCAGAGGAACATATTCAAACCTAAATAAGCATTTGGTGTTCGTGAATATAAGAGGGAAATTTGTGAGAAACTTACATTTGGAAAAAACTAAATGTGTAGATTACTGCCACCTGATCCATTTTTGGGAAGAAGAGGGAACAAGCTTCGCTGAAGGGGAAGTGATTAAGGAGTACTATAAAAATAAAACGTTCATCCATTTTGGTTGTGAAGGAAGAACCACTGAAACTTAAAAGAAAAACGGGAACATTATTACACAGATCGGGAGCAGGTAAAAGGAAAATGTATAATAACAGAGAGAAGAGAAACAGGAAAGGGACAGACAGAAATGTAGGGGAGGAGGTTTTGCAAGTATTAAATGAACACTGTCAGCAGGAAGGGAGTGCCAATCTACAAGTGAACAAAATGCACAGAGAAGAGGGAGATAACGTAATGGTGGTGAACAAGAGTGAAGCAAAGCAGAGGCATACCATCATGAGAGGTGGAGCATTTAAGAGTTTTATCGCTGTCTCAGGGTCACATAGTACTGTGGTAGACAAAAACTTTTGGAAGAGTGAATTACCAATAACACTAGGAAATGAATTAGAAGAAGAAGAAATGGGTGAATACATTATCTTGAGTGGAGGAGGAGAGATAGAGTGGAGTCACGTGAAGAAAAGTAATGAGATTTATAATGTGGAAGAAGAGTTTGCTGTACTGAAAGGGGAGGAAGTTAGGAAATTAAGAACATTGCAAAATTCCAAAAGTTCTGAACCCAGGAGATGGTTGGCTGTAAACTACAGTAGTCAATTTACCAGGCTGGAGATTTTGAGAGTGAAAACGCCTCCATCTAAGGTCAATGAAGCAGGGACAAAAGGGGTTTGGAAGTATAAGGGGAAAAAAGAAGCAGCTTTTGTCAAATTTGAGAAAAAACAGAATACGTCGTTGGGAAAAGATGTGGAAGACAATGTAAGAAAAAAAATAAGGAAGATAATCAGTGAACAGTATATTCTGGAAGTACAAGAATTAGTCTACGAGGAAATGTGTGTGGTTACACAATCCACCATGGGTATGGAGGAGCTTTGTAAGCCTACCCGAATAAAAGATGAGAAAGCTTGGAGCATAACGGCACCTGTCGAATCTAAATCTAGGTCAAGTGGAAAATATGTTGAGGACATGTACCTGGAAGCAGAGGTTGGTCAGAGAATGATCAAGTCTAAAAATAACAAGCAAGGAGTGTACTGGGATTGGTTATTTAGTGTAGAGTCAGAGAAGGAAAGTGAAGATTCACTCAGAGACTTACCAGGTCAGCGCTCCAAAGGCCAGGAAGGAAGGTATAGGATGCTTACAGAAGGCTGGAAAGAATATGTGTTTGAAGACTTTGGGGACACAGCCACTTTCTTAGGTGGGACCCGTTTGAAGAAGTCAGGGGAAAGTCTAGTACCCGAAGAGGCATGTACAGAAGGAGGTACGAGTGGCTCAGGCACAGAGTGTAACAAGAGAATCTATGCAGGACCCAATACTTATGATGTTGATGAGAAGGAAACTGGTCGCATGAGCAGGGTTAGAAGCAATGTAACTTGGTCCAGGAAATTTCCGAGAAAAAAAAAAAAAATCCTATGGTGGTTGTCACTCTCCAGGAGGGAGATGAGGTACCAGAGATGGGTGTCAATGGGGGGGAGCAGAGTCCCGGTTTCCAAAATCACAAATCGTATATCATTGGATAATCCATTCGTCCATCTCGAAGAAGAGACAGATTGGGGCCAAGGCCCACACGGAACAATCTAACGGGGTTCACAGCAACACCATGGAAGAAAGAGGAAGAGGTTATAGCCACACGGACGTGGTTTAGCTAAACGCAGAAAAAGACTTTGAGGATTGTAATCTTTTCAGTGACATCTTGGCCATTTCTCGAACAGACTTAAGTGACACAGGGGTAGTTACCTCTTACCCTTGTCTTCATGAATTCCGGGAGGTCAGACACTTGTACATTTGGGAGCATGTTGCCTAACTGTCTCCTGTTAATACATTTTAGGGGTTGACGGGAATTCTCGGGCAGTTGGGGTGTTCCGTCCTGACTTTACCTTTTTGCATTTGTAATTACCAGGAGGGGGAAAGGGGTTCCAGAGTCACTTTACGGTTGGTAGGAAAATAAGGGGGGGGAGTAGGCAGATAAGATATAGCCCCAGGAACCTCCACCCGACACTGGATTCCTCCACCCCGTCCTGGTGTAGATAGTTTGCATGTATAAGGGGGTCTCCCCTCGAGCTTGGGCGGCCATGGGCGTTTACCATTAGGCCGTCCCAGGCGCTTAACCTGGGCTAGGGTCTTCTAGGCAAGACCCATGGTTGTGATCCTTAGCGCATAGATTGTTATTTCCCTTCCCCTCACGTGTTTACCTGCTTTCCTCTCTCTCACCTCTTTCCTCTCTCCTCCCCGCTCTTCTTTCTCTCCTACCCCCCTCCCACCCAGCTGTCCCCTGCCTTCCACCCCATCCCCTCGTGGTCTCCCTAGGGAGGATGATGTGTTGTAACTTATCCCTCTGTTCCTCCCTCTCCTTCTGGTTCCCCCTCCGTTCCCCTCCCACTTGGTATGGCCCGTGCTGTCACCTGAAGGCAGCTGTAGAATGTTGGTAATTATTATCCTGCCAAGCTGGGGGCACCCTTGTTGAATTGAACCAAATAAACGTTCTGGAAACTAACCTCGTGTGGACAACTTTACTACACAATGCTATGCGCAGACAGCCTAAAAGTGGAGTTCCTTTTGGGATCTTGATTTGATAATAAAATATCAATGCCTATTGGGAAATGGTCACTGAGGGTAGTATCAAGTGTATTAAAATTCCTAACAAGTGCAGATTATCCGCAAGACATTAATATATAGTCAATTGTAGAGAAAACACCTCTGCCATTAAAAGTAGGACGAAAAGGGACCTTCGGTTGACATAAATTATTTGCGTACCCCATATCACATGAGAACATTATATCATTCAGCAGGTCCCCGCACAAAGAGTGTGCGAAGTGCGGTAAATTAATGTCTTTATCCAACGTTAACCCACATGTCCCCGTCTCCCCTCTATTACATAAAAAACAATTAAATCCCCTCTCCAGATCATAAAGACATCTTTGATTAGTCCACCGAGTAAACTTTTTACCACACCTTCCATCGCCTCAGGGGGGACATTATTATAAAAATTACAATACTCAGGCATAAGGCCTTGTCCATACATATTCTACAATGTGGAAATAAATGTTTTTATGGACCATTTCAACTTTCGCACAATTTAGCTGGTTAGAGACGTAAGTACAAAGGCCCCCCTTCGCTCTGCCATGTTTCGCACTAATAGCTGGTGTGTGTAATGTTCTAATACCACACAAATGAAGGGGTTCTATAGCCCAAGTTTCTTGTACATATAGTATATCATAATGATTTATGAGAGCCACCCACACATTGTTAGTCTCCTTTGTTTTTAGACCAGCCACGTTCCAAAACATGATCTGATATTTATTATCTGTAGCGTTACCGCCAGACTGACCAATACTGTCCAGTTCCTTATTGGGGTGATATTATCCTGAGGACTAGTAGCAGGGACATGATGGTCTAAGTTATCCTTAGTGGCAGAGACAGCATCGTTCCGACCCAGAATAGTTAGACTAGATTCTGTTTCGGGGATTGTTTGACAGGTCAAGGTCGTGCATGCTAGGTCTACCAATGGTGTGGTAATAACATCTTGCTGGAGGCGAACATCCAGTCAATCCTGGTCATCTAGGCCAGACAGAGTGGAGAACCTGTTATATGTAGTCATCTGAGTTACCTCCCTAGATGCTCTAATAGACATAATTGAATCAGGCTTGTAGAAATACCCCAATGGGAGTGAGCTGATGTTGGTCGGGTGTGCACTAGTTTTATCCTCCATAATGGATAACAATCTCCTTACAAAGGGTGGTTTCTCAAAGTTGATGACTATACAGTCACCTCTGATATTCTTTGGGGATTCTCCCACCCACCCAACCCTCCGTACCATGATGATATCATTAAAATTCTCTGCGCGTAACCCCTTGTGTTTCCCGAGCCAATCAGCACATTTATTTCTCAACTGTGGCCAAGATTCTTTTTGGTCATTTCTAAGCGGGGCACACCTGCTAATACCAGCACTTATGGGCAAGCCGCCGGGGGGAGGCATAATATATCCCTACTACCCTTTTCATTATTCGTTGTTGGAAAATTGGGCGCTTTCCTGTTTTGTGTATCGGCTACCCTAAGTAAACTGCTCCCTGTATTTCCCAGGTCTGTTACTGCTGTGCTCAATACCGAAACTAGGAGACCAGGTAATGAGGTGGTTGGTATACAGTTCAATTGCCCAGCTTCATTTGCCACATCATGTTCTATGTCATTACCAACGTTGTATTTGGAAAAAAACATTTCTTGACCTTATTACAGGTCTTACTTGTTTCCAGGGGTACATTCACATTTTTTGCTATGTGCTGTGAGCCATGGCACACAGTGGTTATCACAGTGGGGTTAAGATCTACCCTGTTTTGTATACTTGGTTCAGGTATATTTACCAAATAATTCTCCCTATTTAAAGATTTTTCCATATTATCCAACCTTAACCACGTGATAGCAAACATTTTTTCTAGAATATCTTTAAAACGATCGCAAACAGTGTTTATAATAGAATCAATTAAAACACTTCCCTGGCCATTGTCCTCCATACAGTTCGAAAAGTTTTGGGTCTGTATACTAAAGGAGTGGGTAGTGACCGGGGTTGCGTCCGTAGTCTTCTTGCCAGTCATTAACGGTGCTACTTGTAGTACTCCCACAACCTTGATTCCATATGCTAATGGGATTACTAGGGGTATTTGTTCGGGCGGTAGTTTCCTTTTCGGGGCAATTGGAAAATGTACTTTCCTTTTCCTTTTGGCCCCGTTTACCATCACAGACTTGGTTGACAGGACGCTCCGGCTCTCAATTCCATACCCAGGACCAGATATTTGTTGGTCATCGTGATTGTCGGAACTACTTAACCATTGGGTATGGATAAGTATGGGTGGCAAGTTGGATTCTGAAACATGGTCAGTAGGCTCCTCTGTAGGTTCTTCAATTAATAAGCATGATTGCAAAGGCATCAAACCCAATGAAAGACGCCTTTTGGTAAGTTCAGTTTCGTTTGCGACTATACTGACGGCCCTCTCCAGCATACTGTCAATGCTAGTTGCAGATCGTGTAGTGTGGCAAACTCCCCCAGTATATTTACTCATGGCTGGATGCGCAGGGATGACTTAAATCAGGGATGGAAACAAAGGATTAAATAGGGGCACTTGGACTCACCTTGTTCTATCCAGAGTCCGGAGTCCAAAATCTATGAGGGATGCCCCAGCCCAGCCTCCTCCGGGCTTCGACGGGCGCAGACAGGCCCCCCCTTGGCCCGGGCAGTGCCCGGGCACGCCTGGGCACGTCCCGTGTTGCGGGAGGGCCTGGGCGGTTATGAGGGCCTCCGGCGCCCTCTGCTGATGAGACCCTGGAGCCGCACAGAGCCCCCTGGTACTTGTAGTTGCCCTTGCCGTTCTCCTAACGGCTGGTGCAGTGGTGCTTGGAGGTCCAGAAGCCGTTCCCCTCACGGCGCGAGTCAGGAGCAGGTAGGGCGATATCCTTTTACAAACGCCATTCACCTCACGGCAGCCTCTTAGTTAGAAGAGTGTACCGCGCTGCGGGAGACCAGGGTAGTTATGAAGGGTATACATTCATTTTTAAAAAATCAAAAAGTGCCCACCTCAACGTCCTTTTCCTAGGATACGAGTTATCGAGTGAAGGCAAAAGCCTGGCAGCAAACTTTCTAGAGACATGTGCGCTGCTCCAACCTCCAAAAATGCTGAAAAACTTAGTCGATTCTAGGTTTCCTGAATTTTGGAAGAACATGAATTCTAAATTACGCAGAAAGGGTTAAACCTCTCTATGAACTAATCAAACCTGATTTTGAAACAGTTAATTTGACTCAAAAACACACTGAACTTTTGCATTCAGTCCAAACAGACATGTCAGCAACAAAACATTTGCAAACATTCGTAAACGTACGCAACTTAGTGATTCGAATCATTCCAAGAAGATGCGGATTCACGTACTTAACCTTTAATGTAGGAGAAAAAGTACCAATAGCTTACAAATCTCACTTATACACACAAGCTGAAATGAAAATCACTTCTACCGAAAAATTCTGACAGCGGTTCAAACTGCAGTAGTAAAAGAGAGAGCCCTCGTACAGGGTAAGCGCATAATGGTCATTACTCCTGTGCCTGCCTTAGAGGCAGTGACGAAAGCGAGCATTCCAAATGCAAAAGCTTTCCATCCAAGTTGGATAAAATGGGTTAATTCTCTTGCTGCAACAGATGTAGAATAAGTTTTTGACTCATATTTGAAAACACAATAATTTCTACAATATGAACAAGAATGTCCTCTGCCTATTGAGATTCTGCCTTTAGAACTTTATGAATGTATAGTTTATACAGACGGATCAGCACAGCCCGCTATTGGGGTAAACAACCTTATAGTGCTGCATGCGTGATCGTTAAAGGTCGCTGGCAAGATGGTAAATTCTGACCAACGGTCACTAAAACACAGTCTCTAGGAGATTGAACAGCTCAGCGAGCTGAACTCCAAGCATTAAAGATGGCGCTTGAAAATACTGATCGCGAATTTCCCACACTCAAAGTGTGAGATTCATATTACAGTGTTCAATATTACAATGAATACTTGCAGAACTGGATTGAAAACGGTTTCAAAGATGCAAAAGGTGGCACAATGAAGCATAAGTTGTTTTGGGAACAGGTAGTACAGGTACGACTAGAACTACAAAAGGCTCACGTGATACATACACTGAGTCATCAACGTGATGGCGTGCATGTTGCAGAGAATTCATTGGCTGATATAGCTGCGAAGAAAGCTGTGCAAACGGCTTCCGTAGCTGCAATCACTCGTTCAAAAACAAAAATAGACGGCGAAATAATGCAAGCTGTCAATGCTTCAAGCAAAGACAGTGGTAAAACGTTACCAAAAGGCTTTCCACTCAAAAACTCATACATAACTGATGCAAACAATGTTCCGTTTGCTCGAATCCCTGGAGTGGGGGATAGAGTAATACCAAACATGGAACATAGATTAGGACTAATCTTAGCAGCCCATGAAGGGCTCGCCTCTACACACGCAGGTGGTTCTGCTACAGTATCATTATTAAAACAACAATACTGGTGGCCGCGCACGAGGAAACAAACCAGAAACTATGTTTTGGAATGTGAAATCTGCCAGAAGATGAAAGTGTCTACAGGGAAACGTCCTGCACAGACTCCCCTGTTAATTTCAGATAAACCATTAGCTTGTGTTTACCTGGATCACTGCGGTCCCTTACAGAGGGATGGTAACTATAAATATATCATGGTCGCAGAGGATTTGTGTTCAAGATTCATTTGGATGTGGCCTCAGCGCTCGGCTGACGCTCAAACTGTTGTTAAAGATTTGCGAGTCTTTATCTGCACATACGCAATCGGTCTGCTACATTCTGACCAGGGTCCTGCGTTTAGCTCTCGAGCTTACAAAGAGGCCATGGCCAATATGGGCGTTGAATTGCAGTACTCTACTCCATTCCATCCTGAGGGAAATTCAGTAGTGGAGAGAAAAACCGGGACATAAAGCAATCTATAACAGCTAGTGTACTGGGCTCGGGTGACGGGTGGGTCAAACATCTATTAAGTGTCCAAAATAGTCTTAACAATCTGCCAAGAAGTTCTATAGGGGGTATCACACCATATGAAATCCTTTTTGGAACTAGAATGATTGTGCAGGACCTCGATTGTCATACTTCAGTGGTAGAACAAAAACCCTTTGATATCAAAGATCGTTTGGCTGTTTTTCAGGACTTAAATGAAATAAGATCCAGACAAAGTCACGTACTCCTGAAGCCAACAACCACTGAAGAAAAACCATCCGTCCCAGCAAGACCTGTCTGGAGACCAATGATTGGGGATCTAGTCAGAGAAAAGATCGCGGACAGGTAGGAATTTGGGCCTTCTTACAGACAACCAGTACCTGTCCTATCCATCCACGGATCAAGAACAGTAGTACTGCCGACCCTTGCTGGTAAAAAGGAGAACAGGTTTGTGTCCATCGACCTGGTCAAACCACATCATGTGGTCGATCATAAGTAGTAGTCCAAGTGGACTCCATAGATATAGCAGACACTCAAATCTGGCTACGACCCAAGTGGTTCAAACTGAGAGACTCATCACCTTTGAAGAATCTGCAGTGCGAAAAGAAGGACTATGCAACAAATGCATGGAACTTGTACCTCTTGAGACCCAAATAACAGTTCATCAAGAAAGGCCTGTCTACAATGAAATAGCAACTGACTATATAAATGTAACAAGTGATCAAGTGGTTCCAGCAATTTCAACAAATCCTGAAGCAATCCCTACAATTGATAGAACTGCCTCTGGCTATTTCATTAACTTTGATACGTTTTCCGAGGATCCCAGCGAACCTGAAACGATGCCAGTAAAAAGAACTTTCAAAGAACAAGCAATAGAACTTTTTCATTAACTGGAAAAGACTTATCTGGTTTCATCATGAATTGAACTTTGGATTGTGTTGGGTGTACTTTTTCTTCTACTTTGGTTGACTATTGTATTTACTTTGGGAATGCTATGTTAAAAAGGACACAGCAAGTAAGACCATCAACTTACTCCTCAAGCCACACAAATCATCTCATCGTGAACATAGAGATTTGTCATCAGTGAACATCACAGCCGTTCCTATACCTGGTGGTAAAGCTTGGGACAGAACTCAATATGACATTCTTGGTCTGGCGGAACTATTGAAGATTGAAGATTCCACACCAATTCAAGATTTCCTTGAGTGACTTTGTTTCATCTAGTACCTTTTCTGATGATTGGGACTTTGAGACTGTTAATAATATGATGTCAGACTTAGAAATGTCTGCAAAGTTTTAAAATCATGAATACTTTGAAGGTTCATCAGATTATGAACAAATGTATTGTTATAATCACTATGGTCATCATTTCTTGCACAAATCTGCAAATCCTAGAAATGTATTAACTTATAACCAACGGGAACATTGTCCCACGCCACCAAAGGGTAGCTTAAAAATATTTTTGAGCAAATTTCCATACTTTTCAGGGTATAATGTTTCAAATCCAGAATCATTTTGCTTTAAAAATGTTAATAGGACAGGAATGAAAAGTATGTTTACAAATACAAAGCACTTTTATTCTGCTGCCTTTTATGCTCAGCTGTCAACATTAGGTTTTGACTTTTGGAGAGGCACCATTAGGATAAAACCTGTCTGGGGCACAAAAAACTGGCAAGTGCAGGGATTAGGAGCTTTATTTAGAGCCTGCATCATCCCAAAGCAAATAATGTTTTTGAATGACACTGTTCAGCAGACATCTTGTCTTGGGTTAGCCAAGTTAAAAGATTTAAACAAACCGTCCATACCTATACCTACACATGATAGCAGTAACACTTCAGAGGGGGAGGTCGACGTACATACTGATTTGCTTCACAACAGAACAGATCCTGATTGGAAAAAATGGTTAATCTGGTCCACAGATACAAACAACTGTCAAGATAGATTCCTGAATAAGACACACTGGGTTCACATTCACTAGGCCAGATCCAAGATATGTTCAAAGACAGCATCCAGGGACAGTAACATCATACAGTGTAGGGAGACTGTGCCTTGAATGGCTACACAAGTCCACACTGAAGGAAGTAAAACAACACTTATCTTTACTTAAAGATAGCGCTTACCTGAGGGACTTCTTACAAGGACCTAAAAGAACACGTCATAAACGTTTTATACACGCCGGTATCTATGCATTGTATAATGAAGCTTGGAAGATTACGCAAGCAGAGACTGCAGAACGAATACGAGAAATTGATCGTATTAATTTAGAGAAATCTCTCTCTGTAGTTGACAATGGGTTAACGACTCTGTCATCCAGGATATATTCTTTGGACAGCATAGTATCCTCTGCCATAGACATAATGGAACAGGACTTGGTGATGTTGCAACATGGTCAGTCACAATTACGTTCTATCATGCAATTAGGCTGGACGTAGCAAAACCTTCGTTCAGGCTATGTGCCTTGGGTATACCAGCAGGTCTATATGAAAGGTTTGGTAAAGAATACATCAAGACATCCTGAGAATTACCTTACACACACACATGTTGGAGTGGGGGGAAAGAAGTGTTTCTTAGTGGCAATAATTGTGAAAACACACTAAGAGGTTCTCTCCTTTGTCAGGGTATTAATTTACTCAGGGCCTGCGATGGTTCCTCTAACAATTTATCCTGCCACCTGCAATGTTCACCAGATGCAGTGATTAATCCAGTTTTTAGGCAACTTTCAAATGGAAGTTACATTATATTAAATGATCACAGCTGCTGTGGCATGTTGCCAGGTTTAGCCTATCTCGTAACTGTGTCAGCCAGGGCCACTTGCTGTATGCAAGTATTGTTTCCAAAAACCAAGAGTTCAAGTTCAAGTTCAGGAATTTGTATAGCGCACTACTCACCCAGAGGGTCTCAAGGCGCTTGAGGGAGGGTGGGTGCATTACTTATCGAAAAGCCAGGTTTTTAGCTGCTTTCTGAAGGAGAGGTGGTTCTGAGTAAGGCGAAGGTGAGTGGGGAGAGAATTCCAGGTTTTGGCTGCTAAGTAGGAGAAGGATCTTCCTCCCATGGTGGATCTGTGGATGCGTCGAATTGCGGCGAGGGCTTGATTGGATGATCATAGTTGGCGGGTGGGTGTGTAGAAGGACAGTCGTGTGTTGAGGCATTCGGGTCCTAGGTCGTGGAGGGCCTTGTGTGCGTGGGTGAGGAGACGGAACGTTATTCTCTTGTTGACGGGGAGCCAGTGGAGGTCTTTCAGGTGACCGGAAATGTGAGCTTGACGGGGGATGTCCAGTATGAGTCAGGCTGAGGCGTTTTGGATGCGCTGGAGTTTTTTCTGTAGTTTGGCTGTGGTTCCGGCGTAAAGGGTGTTTCCGTAGTCCAGTCTGCTAGTGACCAGTGCATGGGTGACCGTCTTTCTTGTTTCGGTGGGGATCCAACTGAAGATTTTTTTGAGCATGCGTAGGATGTTGAAGCATGAAGATGAAACGGCGTTGACTTGTCTGGTCATCGAGAGGGAGGAGTCTAGGATGAAGCCAAGGTTACGTGCGTGATCTGTAGGTATGGGTGCTGTGCCCAGGGCCGGTGGCCACCAAGAGTCGTCCCAGGCAGAGGGGGATGATCCTAAGATGAGGACTTCTGTTTTGTCCGAGTTTAGTTTTAAGCGGCTGTTCTTCATCCACTCGGCTACTTCTTTCATCCCTTCGTGTAGGTTGTTTTTGGCGGTGTTTGGGTCTTTGGTGAGGGAGAGGATCAGCTGGGTGTCGTCTGCGTAGGAGATGATGTTGAGGTTGTGTTGTCGTGCGATGGATGCGAGGGGACTCATGTAAACGTTGAAGAGGGTGGGACTGAGTGATGATCCTTGTGGTACGCCGCAGATGACTTCGGTGACCTCTGATTTGAATGGGGGGAGGCGGACTCTCTGGGTTCTTCCGGCGAGGAACGAGATGATCCAGTCCAAAGCTTTTCCTTGTATTCCGACGTTGCTGAGGCATTGTGTGAGAGTGCTATGACAGACTGTGTCGAAGGCGGCTGAGAGGTCAAGTAGGATTAGGGCGACTGTTTCTCCGTTGTCCAGTAGTGTTCGGATGTCGTCCGTAGCAGCGATGAGGGCGGTTTCGGTGCTGTGTTTGGCTCGGAAGCCGGACTGTGAGGGGTCGAGGGAGTTGTTGGATTCAAGGAAGGCGGCGAGCTGACTATTGACGGCTTTCTCAATGACTTTAGCAGGGAAAGGGAGGAGTGAGATGGGGCGGTAGTTCTTAAGTTCAGAGGGGTCTGCTGTGGGTTTTTTCAGAAGGGCGCTGACTTCGGCATGTTTCCAGCTTTCCGGGAAGGTAGCGGAGTTGAAGGAACAGTTCATGACTTCGCGGAGATGGGGTGCGATGATGGATTCCGCTTTGTTGAAGATGTGGTGGGGACATGGGTCGGTTGGTGAACCTGAGTGGATGGAGTTCATCAGGCGGATGGTGTCTTCAGTAGTGATTGGGCTCCAGGCGCAAAGGTTGTGAGAGTGCTGTTTTGGTACGGGGGTGGGTGGAGTGGTCTGTTCTTCGGACTGGTTTTCAAAGCTGTTATGTATGTCGGCGATTTTGTTGTGGAAGAAAGATGATAAAGAGTCGCAGAGGTCTTGGGAGGGAGTGATGTCGTTGGTGCCTGCGGTTGGGTTGGTAAATTCTTTGACGATGTTGAATAGTTCCTTGCTGTTGTGGGCGTTGTTGTCGAGTCGATCCTTGAATTCTGATTTCTTGGTGGATCGGATCAATTGATGGTGTTTGCGGGTGGCGTCTTTGAAAGTGGTCAGGTTGTCAGTGGTTGGATTTTTTCTCCAGGTTTTCTCGAGGGTACGACATGACTTCTTGGATTTCTTAAGGTCATCGTTGAACCAGGGGGCCTTTTTTTTGCCTTGTTTGGTCTGGTGGTTTTTCAAGGGTGCTAATTCGTCAGCGCTGTGGGTGATCCATTGTGTGAGTTTGGTGGCAGCTTGGTTTGGGTCCGATGATATGACAGGAGGGTTTTGGTTAAGCGATGTGAAGAGTTGGTCGGTGGTAATTTTGTTCCAGTTTCTTCGAGGAATAGGTTGTGGGGGTTGTTGTGGGTCGTGGTCTTTTCGTAGCTGAAGTGGACGCAGCTGTGGTCCGTCCAATGGAGAGCTGTGGTGTGGTCGAAGGAGATGTGTTTGCTGGAGGTGAAGATAGGGTCGAGCGTGTGTCCGGCTAGGTGGGTGGGGGTGTCAACAAGTTGTTTGAGTCCGAGGTTGGTCAGGTTGTCTAAGAGGGTGTTGGTGTTGCTGTCGTTTTTCTTTTCCATGTGGAAGTTGAGGTCTCCCAGTAGAATGTAGTTATCGGATGTGAGGGCATGTGGGCTGATGAAGTCAGTGATGTCTTCGTTGAATTGTATGCGGGTTCCTGGTGGTCTGTAGATGAGGGTGCCTCTAAGTGTGGTCCTGGGGTCGGTGTGGATCTGGAAGTGAAGGTGTTCTGCGGTCGCGAGGTTATCGTCGGAGCTGGTCGTGATTCGGATGATGTTCTTATGGACGATGGCGATGCCTCCTCCTGTTTGTTTGATGCGGTCCTTTCGGATGATCTTGTAGCCGTCCGGGATGGCTATGGTGATGTCGGGCGCTGAGGAGGTGTTCATCCAGGTTTCTGTAAGGAAGGCGACGTCCGGTGATGTAGTGTCGAGTAGGTCCCAGAGTTCAGTGATGTGTCTGTGGACCGAGCGGGTGTTCAGCAGGATGCACTTCAGGTGGTTAGAGTCGGAGCTGTGTTTGGAGGAAGTGGATTTGGTGTGGGTCCTGATGCAGGAGAACTTGCAGGAGTGGCAGGTGAAGGGTCCATGGGTGTGTCCTGGGGCGGCTACGCAGCATTGAGGTGTGCGTCCAGGGTTATGGGCAAAGAGGGTAGCGGCGTCATACATTATGCGGGTGGGGTGGGTTTTGCGAGGACCAGGCGGTCTGGCGCTGGACGCGGTCCAGGCGCGGACGGGCGTAGACGGGCTTACCTTTGGCGCGCCTTCGGCGCGCATGGGGCACGTTCGCTGCGCGCAATAGCTCCTGTCATATGTGGATAGGGGAGGGAGGAGGGGCGAGGGAGGAGCAGCTGGGAGGCGGGATCGTGGTGGAGGGGTCGGGCTCCGAGGCACAACAACGACAAAATGGCTGCAAAGCGAAACCGGGACAGGTTGGGGCACAGACAGGGTTACGCTGTGGGCAGGGGCACTGGCACAATCAGGCTACACACTCTGAAGGCAAAGCGGGCTAATACCACAATGACTAAAATTATTACAGAGGCAATGCGATTTAAATGAAGCTGATCAAAGCGAATGGTACAATGGTGCAGCTAGAGAGGCAATGCGAGCAGCGCAGGCACCAGATCGAATTCAATGCAGCCGAGCAAGCCAGCAGTACAATGCAATGCGATTTAAATGAGTCACAACAAAGCGAGCAGCACACGATTTAAATGAAGCTGATCAAAGCGAGTGGTACAAAGGCAGATGCAACTAGAGAGGCAATGCGAGCAGCGCAGGCACCAGATCGAATTCAATGCAGCCGAGCAAGCCAGCAGTACAATGCAATGCGATTTAAATGAGTCATAACAAAGCGAGCAGCACACGATTTAAATGAAGCTGATCAAAGCGAGTGGTACAAAGGCAGATGCAACTAGAGAGGCAATGCGAGCAGCGCAGGCACCAGATCGAATTTAATGCAGCAGAGCAAGCCAGCAGTACAATGCAGCAGTACAACGATACCCAGGAGAGACCAGGGGTCGTGGGGAGCATCCGCTTCCGATGGGATCAGGGCTGACACCACAGACCAGGAGTCGTGGTTATGGGTTTCACTGAACATCTCTTCTATACAAATTGATACTTTGAGCAGAATGAAAGCCATTCTTTTACAAAAAACTGCGCCATTGACCTCGGCCAAAGAAACCTATGATCTGCAAGTCGCAAGGACTTCTGCAGAGATACACACCCTATTAACTACAAACTGCCCTGTACATTTCTCAGAAATGTTAGGTCGTATCTTAAACATGTCTGATACGAGTGGTATTGTACATATATTTTAGTAAATTTTTGGGGACTGTTAGCACCTTTTGAGGCAGTCCTAGGACTTTTTCCAAACTTCATGCACTCTGTGTTTGGCAGACTGCCTCTCTTTTTGGGACTCGCAGCAGGGATACTATTTTTGCTCCTTTTGCTCTGATATGGCAAGCCAAATCACAAGCGATACCCAGTTCACCATGGAGAACACTGTTCTGCCGATGAAGTGTTGTGAGCGCATACTCCAAAGTTTGGGAATTACTCATTTAAGAGAATTAACCACCACATGGTTTATGTCATTTAGACCAATCTGGCAAGATTGCATCTTACCTGTTCTACAATGCCTGCTATGTGGAGAAGAATGCAAGTAAGACATCTGTCTCCCACTCCCATCAGTCATGCCAACGGTGTCAGGTACGCTCCACAGGATCCGGATGTCGAATATAAGGCCCACCTCCAAACGTCACAAACACTCTGATAAACTTGTCAACAGAGGATTTGAGCCATTAGGCGAGGGGAAAAGTAAAATAATAAACAGGGAAGGGAAGGAAGGGAACAGCTGGGAAAGGGATGTACCTGAAACGACAGAACATACAGGGGTAAGACCACCATTCGTGCAACACCATAATATCTAAAGCACTTTGTAGTAGACTAAATACCTGTGGGGAAAAAGGCAGGACTTTTCTATAGGTTTTCTCTGTTCCCCCTTTAGATCGACAAGCTTGAGACCTATAGGGAACATACATAGGTTAACATCAATCTGATATCAACTACTGACACACACATGAACCAGGCAGGATACCTCCTCTCATACCTGAAACATAGTCTAAGCCTGCACAATAAGGGATTCCGGGTGGGAGTTACCACCATGAAAGAATAACAGGACTGAGAGGGAACAATGTAGCAGTAAAAGTGCAAACATCCAGGACACGGTAATGCGTGGGAAGCAAGAACCACTGCACTCCGCTCCGTCGGGAAAAGTACTCCCAAAACACAAGGCAGTCCTCAGGTACCAAACAAAGGAAGAGTTCAACGTAAAAAATGATTGAAGGTTGTTGATAAGTAAACATACAGGCTACGCCAGAACAACACAACCTTCTTAGACGTGCCTATGATTCTCACGGCAACGCGTAGCTGCGCCCGCCACCGCGCTCCACGAGTAAATAGAAACCAAAGGTCCAATACAAAGAACAACCACAAGCGCTTGTTCTGGATACGCGGAGCTGCGACCGCCACCGCGCACCACCTACTCTCGGTAGTCGACAAACAAGTATGGCCACAATAATAAACAAAGAGAAGAAGAAGACACAGCAGCGTGTGGCGCCTTACCACTCCGCTCCGCTCTTCAGCGAAATCCAAAACAAAGTTCAAGGCGCGGCAGTTCCTTCACTGCGCGCTTCAGGAAATGGCAACGCGTGGGAGCACCACAGCGCTCCGCTCAATGGCGGAATAACGAGAGGCGAGGGGCCGCTCCTACCTGAAAGCAGAATACATCACTGTAGCCGTCCAAAACGGGCCCCAAGCAAAGCAGCAAGACGCGACCTCCCTTCTCCGGCTCGAGATCAGGAAACAGGATAACACGCAACAGGAAGCGTGTCACACAGACTGAAGTAGCCTCAGCCGAGGCCTCTGGGAAATGTAGTCTTTCCTACATAGAAAATGAAAGCAGTCTTTTCTACCGCACAGTGCTGTAATGCAGGCGCTTAGACGGGCTCTGACAGTATGCCCTCTCTCTTAGCGCCTACCAGGACCAGGGCGCAGAGGGAACCGTCGATGGTAGGAACGGATAGCCTCCGGAGCATGGATGTTGGACACAGGTTCCCAGGAGTCATCCTCAACGGAATACCCCTTCCACGACACCAGGTACCATAACACCCCCCTCCGAAACTTCAAATCCTTGATGCTTCGCACCACATATTCGAAACCCCCATCACACAATACCGGGGGAGGCGCCCTGCGCCTGTCCGAGAACGCAGGTTTCAGCAGATTGCAATGGAATACTGGATGGATACGAAGCGAACCAGTCAGTTTCAGTTTGTAGGCCACCGGTTGAGCTTTTTTACCACCACATAAGGCCCTATGTACTTAGGGTGAAAGATGCTGCGGAGTTTGAACCTGATGTTCCTGGTCGAAAGCCACACCTTATCACCCACTGCGTATGATGGTCCTTGTCTTCTGTGTCTGTCTTCGTACTTCTTGTATTCCTTCTTAGCCTTTATTAGATGAGACCTGATTTTCTTGTGCACTGCCTGAATCTTTCGCATCTGGCCCAAAACTGTAGGTTGATCGGCTACAACACCAGGAATGGTAAGGGGAAGGATTTTAGCGTCATACCCATATGTTGCACAAAATGGAGACACCCCCAAGGAACAGTGCCAAGCGTTATTATAGGCCATTTCAGCCATCCACAATAACGAGACCCATGAGTCATGAGCATCCGCAGCGTAACACCGAAGATATTTCTTTAGGGTTTGATTCAACCTCTCCGTTTGTCCATCCGTTTGCGGATGGAAGCTGGTAGAAAGAGAGGAACGGATACCCAGGGCCTGACACCAAAACCTCCAAAACCTAGCGATGAATTGCGGACCCCGATCAGATACAATGACCTCCGGTATCCCATGTAACCTGATGACGTTGGACATCAGTAGTTGGGCTGTCTGTCCTGCTGTAGGCAAATTTACGCAGGGAATGAAATGCCCCAGTTTGGAGAGACTGTCTACCACCACTAGGATGGCGGTCATACCCTGATCCGGGGGTAAACCAGTAACAAAGTCTAGACTGATGTTTTGCCATGGTCTGTTGGGAGTTGGTAGCGGACATAACAAACCTTTCCTTTTCCCAGTTTCGGTTTTTGCCATAGCGCAGTCGCTGCAGGATCTTACCCAAGCAACGACGTCTTTCTTGATCGTGTCCCACCAAAAGTACCTTTGTAACAACTGTACAGTCTTACACACCCCTTGGTGTCCCACCAATTGGGAATCGTGACACCATTCAAAGGCAGTCTTTTTGAGTGCTTCACTTGGGAGGAACAACTTTGTGTTTTGAAAAGGGAGGCCTGTCTTCAGTGTGCGACCGCTCCCCTGGGTAGCCCACACAACCCACTCCCCTGGGGTCTTTGCTCGACCGATGCGATCCAGGAACGAGTCAGCATGTATCACACACAACACCTTTCTAGGTTCCACAATGGGTTCCAGCCTGGCGATCTCTGTTGACACCTCCCCCTGCTGTTGTCGAGATAGGGTATCAGCCTTTTTGTTGTCAGCCCCAGGACGAAAGGTGATAACAAAGTCATATTCCGAAAAAAAAAGCATCCACCTCATTTGCCTCTGAGTGAGGTTGCGGGCGGTTTTCATATACTGTAAATTTCGGTGGTCGGAATAAACAGTAACAGGAAACGCAGCCCCCCACAAGTGCTGGCGCCATTCCTGAAATGCCTTTTTAATAGCTAGCAGTTCTTTCTCCGCTATGGTGTAATTCCTCTCCGCCAGGCTGAGCTTCTTTGAGAGATATGCCACTGGATGCAATTGGCCCGTGAGGTGATTCCTTTGAGACAAGATGGCCCCTACAGCTTCATCCGAAGCGTCAGCTTCAACGATGAAAGGATGTTCAGGTTTAGGGTGTGCCAATATAGGAGCGGAAGTGAACGCGGCTTTTAGGGTCTGAAAGGCTCTATCGGTGTCCTCTGTCCATTGGAAAGGAACCTTTTTCCTTAACAATTTAGACAAAGGGGCAGCCACCTGAGAGAATTGTGCTATAAATCTGCGGTAGTAATTAGAGAACCCTAAAAAGCTTTGCACTTCCTTCATACTCGTCGGAATCGGCCACTCCTGCACCGCCTTCACCTTTCTGTCCGACATCTGTAAACCAGCATGACTCAACACCACCCCCAAGAATTCCACTTCAGTCACACTGAATTCGCACTTGGACAATTTACAAAACAGTTTGTTCTCACCTAGTTTCTGCAAAACCTGAGACACATGAGCATGATGTTGTATGGTGTTGCCTGAATAGATGAGGATGTCGTCTATATACACAACAGCGCAGACATCCACAAATTCTTTCAGGACATCATTCAAGAAATACTGAAATGCCGCCGGGGCGTTGCACAGCCCAAACGGCATTACAGTATACTCGAAAAGGCCATAACGGGTTTTGAATGCAGTCTTCCATTCATCGCCTTCTCTTACTCGGACCAGGTGATAGGCTCCCCTCAAATCAAGCCGAGTATAAATCCGAGCATCCTTCACCTGATCCAGTAAAACAGTAATTAGGGGTAAGGGGTATCTGTTCCTGACGGTGTTCTTGTTTAACACCCTGTAATCGACACACGCTCTTAACTCTCCGTTGGCTTTTTTTATGAAAAACATAGGGGAGGCAGCCGGGGATCTAGAGGGACGGATAAACCCAATGTCCACATAGTGGTCAAGATAATCCCTCAAGTGCGCTGTCTCAGGAACCGAGAGGGCATACACACGACAAGAAGGCAGAGTAGCCCCATCCACTAAGTCTATCCGACAATCATAAGGACGATGAGGAGGCAGTTGTTCCGCCATGCTTTCACTGAACACCTCCTCATAGGCCTTATATTGCGGAGGCAAAACCACCATCTTCTCGGCTGCTGTGGCCACTATCAAAGGTAGATAAGACACCGCTGCATTCGTCACACATGAGGAAACCCGATGCTCCCTACATTCCTCGGATGCAAACCGGACCTCCTTGGACCTCCAATCGATAGTAGGATTGTGGTGACTCAACCAGGGCATACCCAAAATGACCTCATATTGAGGTGCCTCTATGATATTCAGCGTCAATTCTTCCCTGTGATGACCTTCCGGGATTTCAACCGACAACACCAGAGTGTCGGTTTGTTCAGTAATCTTTCCTGACTTTAGTGGCTTTCCGTCCACAGCCAATACGTCCTCCGGAACGTCTCTTGGCACTCTTTCCAAGGACAGTGCTGTTACCAACCCACTATCAATGAAGTTCCCAGTGGCCCCGGAATCTATCATGACCCTCACTTGATGGATCTGGCAGTGACTCTCCAAGCACATGGGAAGGAGTATATGTGTTTCAGTCTCCAATAGCGTCATGACTGTTAACGAAGGGATCTGATAAGGGGGAGAACTGACATCGAAGGAAGAGTCTGCCTTTCCTCCTTTTTCTACTGCCCCCATTGCCGTGATGGCCAACCGTTTGCTGCGATTCCACACACCACTGGTTTTAGGTTTGGTAGGGCAGTCCCTAACATAGTGGCCTTTTTTGCCGCAATAGAGGCAAAGGCCCAAGGCTCGCCTATGTTCCTTCTCTTCTTTGGATAACGGGGCTTTGACTGCCCCTATCTCCATGGGTTCAGAACCTGATTCGGTAGCCGTTAACGCTCTTCGTGGGCTAGCGTCAGACCCAAGGTACCCCCGATCCCATTGTCTCCTATCACCCCCTCTGTCACTCATCCTACCATCCAGACGCAAGGTCAGGTTTATCATGTCTGTGCAGGTGGCTGGCTGAGGGTCTATCTGGGCTATAACATCCTTGAGGCCATCCCTCAACCCTTGATAGAATAGGGACATTCTTTTTTCCTCTGGCCAAGCAGTTTCAGCTATCAGCCTGTTGAAATCAGTCATATAAGATATCAGGTCTCTCTTTCCCTGTCTGAGTGTCAGTAACTCACGGTCTGCACTGAAGGTGGTAGCCCGGCGATCGAACACTCGCTCAAATTCAGCCCTAAACGCTGACCAGTTGTTCAGTACAGGGTCATCATTGCGCACCAATGGTACGGCCCAATTAGCCGCATCTCCAATCAAATAGGATATGGCGAAAGCCACTCTGGAATGGTTGGTCGGGAAGGAGGCCGGTTTGCATGAAAAATGCATCATGATTTGTGTCAGAAAGATCTGGGTTTTAGCTGGGTCCCCTGAATATCTCTCTGGGCTGGCAAGGGGTATAGGAGGAGGAACCGTAACCTGAATTTGTGAGGGAGAGGCATCAAAGGGGTTCCTACTCAATCTGTCCACCTTTTCTTTAAGGGCAGAGGCCTCAGCCTTGGAAGCAGCAAGTTCTTGTTGCACCAATACCAACGCCTGAAGCACATCCTCCAAGGTAGCCATATAGTCTCCACCCGGATCGGGTGTAGCTAAATTCGTGGGCGTGTTATTCTGTCAGGTACGCTCCACAGGATCCGGATGTCGAATATAAGGCCCACCTCCAAACGTCACCAACACTCTGATAAACTTGTCAACAGAGGATTTGAGCCATTAGGCGAGGGGAAAAGTAAAATAATAAACAGGGAAGGGAAGGAAGGGAACAGCTGGGAAAGGGATGTACCTGAAACGACAGAACATACAGGGGTAAGACCACCATTCGTGCAACACGGTAATATCTAAAGCACTTTGTAGTAGACTAAATACCTGTGGGGAAAAAGGCAGGACTTTTCTATAGGTTTTCTCTGTTCCCCCTTTAGATCGACAAGCTTGAGACCTATAGGGAACATACATAGGTTAACATCAATCTGATATCAACTACTGACACACACATGAACCAGGCAGGATTCCTCCTCTCATACCTGAAACATAGTCTAAGCCTGCACAATAAGGGATTCCGGGTGGGAGTTACCACCATGAAAGAATAACAGGACTGAGAGGGAACAATGTAGTAGTAAAAGTGCAAACATCCAGGACACGCTAATGCGTGGGAAGCAAGAACCACTGCACTCCGCTCCGTCGGGAAAAGTACTCCCAAAACACAAGGCAGTCCTCAGGTACCAAACAAAGGAAGAGTTCAACGTAAAAAATGATTGAAGGTTGTTGATAAGTAAACATACAGGCTACGCCAGAACAACACAACCTTCTTAGACGTGCCTATGATTCTCACGGCAACGCGTAGCTGCGACCGCCACCGCGCTCCACGAGTAAATAGAAACCAAAGGTCCAATACAAAGAACAACCACAAGCGCTTGTTCTGGATACGCGGAGCTGCGACCGCCACCGCGCACCACCTACTCTCGGTAGTCGAGAAACAAGTATGGCCACAATAATAAACAAAGAGAAGAAGAAGACACGGCAGCGTGTGGCGCCTTACCACTCCGCTCCGCTGTTCAGCGAAATCCAAAACAAAGTTCAAGGCGCGGCAGTTCCTTCACTGCGCGCTTCAGGAAACGGCAACGCGTGGGAGCACCACAGCGCTCCGCTCAATGGCGGAATAACGAGAGGCGAGGGGCCGCTCCTACCTGAAAGCAGAATACACCACTGTAGCCGTCCAAAACGGGCCCCAAGCAAAGCAGCAAGACGCGACCTCCCTTCTCCGGCTCGAGATCAGGAAACAGGATAACACGCAACAGGAAGCGTGTCACACAGACTGAAGTAGCCTCAGCCGAGGCCTCTGGGAAATGTAGTCTTTCCTACATAGAAAATGAAAGCAGTCTTTTCTACCGCACAGTGCTGTAATGCAGGCGCTTAGACGGGCTCTGACAAACGGATGTTGATGCTTTGCTGGACCCGGTAAAGGCCCATGCGCAGTGTTGTCCCCAGTGGCTATTAAGAGTGAAATGGTATGTTGCGCATTGCAATGCACAAGGTGGCAGACACCGCGCCATGTCTGCCACCTTGTGCATGGGAATTCCCAAGTGCACCCCCCACTCCCTGGGGGCCCACAACAGGCCCTTAAAGCATATCCACACCAGCCTTTCCATGGCGGCATCGCCACCATGGAAAGGCCTTGTCAACCCGGCATCATAATTTGGATGGTGGTGCCTTCCTGGCACCGCCACCGTATTATACCCCAGATCCGCCCAGCCGGCAATTGTAACGATTGCCGCCCTGCGGAAAAGCGGCAGACTGACTTTCCGCTCGTCACGGTACCCCCCGCCATGATAATATGGCGGAGAAAATCAAGTTGGGATGGCGGGCGGATTGCCACCGCCGCCCCAGCGGTGGCAGCTTGCCCACCATTGTAATCTCCCCCAAAATGTTTAATAAACTGCAGGTATAATTTCAAATTTCTATGATAGGGGTTGAGTGGGATATGTATTCAGAAGGTGTCTAAAATTTCAATAGCACTCAACAGGCAATAAATAGCATAGTTCATTACCATTTCACATAGAGTGGTGGGATCATTCTTAATAATTAAAATACAAATAAGCAGATAAAGTCTGTTCCGCAGTAGCTATACTAAACATCTAAACAAACAAACAGGTAAATATACATAGATATTATTATAATACATGTGAGGCCCTCATTACAAATGGGAAGGTGCTATGAGATGATAATACCTTACCTAAGGCCTGTTTATGATGTCGGGCAGAATGCCACCTCCCGACATTCAGAATCTCCTAGACTGTGTCAGAACACTTCTGACCGACTTGGTCAGTTTACAATCCGCCTGACGGATTACGATGTTCTCTGTCCAGCTCTTGGAGAATTTGTGTCAGTTAGAACCACATTGTGCAGCTCTATGGACATTGTTTCCGGCAGATCGATTACGATACCCTTTTCCAACAGCCTTTCCGAGTCGGCCTGGCTGACACGAAAATGCTGTTTGAAATCCACTTTGGGTGCCCCTAGCAGTGCCCCCTTTCCTCCGCGGCCTCAGGTTGGGTGGTGAATGGGTACCTAGGTTACCCCGCTGTTAATCCCTGCCTTGTGTTTCAGGCACCACAGGGTGCCTGCCACAGGTTGCAGGGATTCCCCAAAATTTACTTTTCTACAATGAGAGCTTGTGTTTCAGCCGGTTTCTGACCCACACACAAGCTCCCATTAGGAATAGTAAGTCTCCGCTCAAGAACGATGCGGTTGCATTGTAATCAGTCGGTCAAAACCGCCGACTGCAAGTCAGTTGGGAACGATTCAGAGACGGTGTCAATCAGGTACCTAGTTTAAAAGCTGGCAGAGGTATTGGTAATACAGGGTCTCATTATTACTGGGGTTCATGAGTTTGTCCCCTATAGTTCCCCACGCAATGAGGACTATCATGGAAGAACAAAGCAAAGTTAAAAAAAAAAAAGAATTATATAGCAGTCAAAAAATGTCATATTTCTGGAATTATTTTGGAACGTACAGTTCCTATTTACAAACACTCAAGTGGAATTTGCATGGGATTTTGAGCAAAATCATATCCCCAGAAAAGGCAAACAAGTTAGCTCACAACGCATAGATTTCGCTGGTTCCTGGCCATTGAATCCAATGCAATATCTAACTGCACGACCAGTTTTTTTTCTACAACATGCCCAGAGGTACAGTTTGCTTTAGTCTCTCACCCTAATATTCATGTTCACCAAGCTTACTATCTGTTGGGCAGGTTGCCTACGAAATGTTTGACTGCAATGTTCTGAAGTGACTGAAACCTAGAACACAAGTAAGAATCTTAAATAAATAAATAGATAAATAGTTATATGATAAGATACACAGTCATTGCGAGGATGGGTAAACAGTTTTTTTGTATCGGTAAGGGCAAGGATGTAATAGTGGAGCATAACTTCCTTGTCTCCAGGTATCACTGACAGTACTTTGTATCAGCTGACAGTGTGAACAGCATGCATCTTCTCACTGTAAACATCCTCATCTCCTCTTGCAATTCCCCTTTCTACGTTCAGCCTGGCAATAACCTTTAAGAGGAGAGAAAAGTACAAATCCACCTCCTTGAGTTATACTGCAGCACAAAAAGTGCCTCTTTGACATTAAGAGGTTCACAAAACAATTCGGCACTATTGTTAAAATGTGTGCCTACCCTGCAGGTTCTAAATTTTGATTGCACAGGGAATGGTGGTGAAAACGGGAATAACATGCTTTTACTTAATTAATTGCATGCTCCATGCAGCCCAGTGCCAGGTGCCGGATTCTGTAATTCAAACCACACCCGACTACGCAGCATAAGGAGATAATGTAGCCCATTGTCCTGCAGGGCCTATATATTAGGAGGAATAAATGAGGAAGGTTTCTGCATCCCTCTGCGACCACCTTGCAAGAGTCATAGTTATGCACAGAATTACCTCTCTAGGTAGAACCCTGTGTAGGGTCGGGCCTTAGGCCCTCATGCTGTTACTCAATGCGACACAGGACACACTGCATACATGGTGCAACTGGCCCAGAGCACGTGCGCTCGGCCTCTTTTATTGGTACTGTGTCACATGACCTGTGACATCAGTGGTGGGTGGGTGTTCAGTGTAGTTACAGGCTCAGCACTAGAATGCTGACTTGTGCTGGGCATTACATCCCTCCCCAAATTGGTTAAAAATTAAACCAAACATGAAAAAGTCCAAACACCTGTGGGGGAAAGAAAACACAGAAAATAACATTGGACTTGCGCTTTCAAAAAGAGTCTCTTTGGCTGCTTGCAAGCCGCAGGCAGTATAGTTCTTGCGTTTTGAATTAGCAGTTCTTGGTGGCACGGTTCTTAGTTGTTCGGCGGGTTCATTCTTTCTCTGTCGGCTGTTCTCAGCCCTGCCTTTTGCTTTGCTCTCTTGGTGACGAATGGTTCAAGAGAGATGGATGACGTGGTTGTTGTTTGCCTTCCGGCTTCTTTTCTCCAAGCTGGTTGCGTGATGTTTCCAGGCAGGCTTCAGTGTGTTTCTTAGCAGGTGAATAGAGTAGGTGCGAACATCCCTCTCACTAGGATGCCCCTCTCGCCGGTTTTCTTCTGCCACAAGATGTCCGGGAGGACCTCTTTGCCAGGTTTCCACTGGACTGGTGTTTTTGGTCGCGTTGCTCTACCATAACCTTCGGGCCGTGAGCAGGGCGCTCCACGAGCCTCACCGTCGTGTCCTAGTTCCACCTGAAGGTTGGGTTGTCGACTCTCTTCATTGCTCTCGAGGCTTTCATCCTCTTGGGTCCTGCAGACGTGCTTCTCTAGATCTGTCTCCCGTGCGGGACTTGCTGCCACCAGAGTCCCTTGAGGCTTCTGATACTGGTCTGCCACGGGCTGGTGTGAGGTAGGTCAGGTCCTCCACTCCCGGAGTCCTGAGTAGTCTCGCCATCCAATCTTCCGCTCAGACCCCAGAGGTAGATGTCGCCAACAGTCTATCTTGCTCTCTTCTGCGTTCGCCATGTGGATGGATGGCTCGTAGGTGGTTGTCTTTGGTCTGCGCTGCCGGTGTTCTTGCCAGGCTTGTCTTCCATTGCACTCAGGTGTTCCGGTGCCTGTTACTTTCCTACTTTGCGCAGGGGTGGCTTCTTTCTTCTTTTCTTAGTGGCGGCCACTCTGTTCTTTCTTCCCTCTTCTTAACCTGACAGTCGTGCCACTCTGATTACTTCTTCCTTCTTTTCTTCGTAGTGGCGGTGGCCACTCTGTTCCTTCTCCTTTCTTCCTTTCTTTGGTGGCGGCATGCCACTCCGAGCTTTC
The DNA here is from genome assembly GCF_964261635.1 of Lissotriton helveticus. NCBI lineage: Eukaryota > Metazoa > Chordata > Amphibia > Caudata > Salamandridae > Lissotriton > Lissotriton helveticus. The sequence goes on from NC_136061.1 coordinate 102,295,983, forward strand.
TTCTTCTCTTCTCCTCGCGACGTACCCTGGTCCCCTTTTCTTCATCTTCTCTGGCCAGGCTTCCCCATGCAGCGCGTGCACTCTGCACGTGTCTTCCTGGTCTTGTCCTAGTCCTAGGACACTGTCTTCTTGTCACTCACTTCCAGGGTTAGCGTCGCGACCTTCACACTTCTTTCTGTCGATTTCGTTAATTAGTGTGGTTGAAGTTCGTGGGTCCAGGTCCTCGGACCGCGCCTTGTCTGAACTTCTAGGACCTTGTGCTGGTCCCTTCTGCTGAGGTCTGGCAGGTAGGTTTCGTGGTGCTGAACTTCTTGGACCTCGTGCTGGTCCCTTCTGCCGATGTCCGGCAGGTAGGCTTCGTGGTGCTGAGCTTCTTGGACCTCGTGCTGGTCCCTTCTGCCGATGTCCGGCAGGTAGGCTTCGTGGTGCTGAGCTTCTTGGACCTCGTGCTGGTCCCTTCTGCAGAGGTCTGGCAGGTAAGATTTGTGGTGCTGAGCTTCTTGGACCTCGTGCTGGTCCCTTCTGCCGATGTCCGGCAGGTAGGCTTCTTGGTGCAACCATCTGGCTGGTCGACTTCGTGCTTTGTGACCAGGCTGAGTGGTCAGGTTGCTTCTGTGTTGAATCTTCAGTTCTGCGGGTTGTCTGCACAACCATTTTCTTTTCATCTCAGTTCAATTGCTTTGGTGCGCAACTGGGTGCGCTCTTCGGGTGTTCCCTTGTGACTTGCTGCTTTGGGCTAGTGCTGTCCGCACTGCTGCGCATTTGCGTCATGCGCTTTCGCACTTCCTGGTGCTGGGTTCTAGAACCATCGTTGGTTCGTGTGGGGTGTTCTTACTTTCGCCATTCTGCTGCAGCGACGGCCTGTGGCCACCAGGCATCGCTGTCTTCTCTTCTGGCGTGGCGTAGATGCTTCTGGAGGGTTGCATCACCACTCCGTTGACGTTCTTCTGGTCTTGCTTCTTCTGTTTGGTGTTGGTTGCGATTCTTGTGGATTTTCTCTGGGCGCACTTGCGGCGTGCTTTCGAGTGTCTTCTGAGGAGTTCTTGCACTCCTGTTGGCGGAGGTGCTCTTTGCGTTTCTGGCGCGCTCCTGCGCTGTCGCCTTTTGCATCTGGGTAGTGTCTCGGTACTACTGTAGTCAGTGTTGCTGTGCATTTACCTTCATGCATGGTTGTGTTCTCAGTTGTGCTGTGGTCTTGTTCTGTTAGTACGGTGAGCTTGTTCGCTTTCTCCTTTGCTTGCCTGGAGGAAGCTGGTTACTTTTCCTCTAGAATGTCCTGCGTGGAGTTGCTGCACTCCTGACGTGCTTCTGGGGTCCCTGGCGCGTTCTCGGGGTCATCACTCTTTTATCTCCTCGGGCTGTGTGATGATTTGGTGGCGTTCCGGTGTACCAGTGTTCTTGCGCTCGGTCAGTTTATCCTGGCGTTGTTTCGCAGTCACCTGGTGCGGAGTCCCTTCACTCCTTGCGCCGTTTTGTGCAGTGTTATGCTATGCTGTCCTGGTGGCGATGGTGTGTCGCTGTGCAGCGTCTTTGGTCGGGCTTCCTTGTTGCTGTGTGGCGTTCCTGTTTCAGTCTGGCGTGGCGCGGCGCAGTACCACTCTCTGTGTTCTGAAGTCTTGTGGTGGCGCGGCGCCACTGGCGTGTCAGGTAGCACTGGTTTGCACTTTGCTTCGTCCTTTTGAGCGCTCCCCAGCTTGTTCACCTCTGTTGGGCGTCTGCTTTCGTTTGGTGCGCTTGGGGCTATACTACAGGGCTGCAGTGGTCAGTTTACCTTATGAGTCGGTCTGGGCTGCAGCAGCTTGCTCTGTGCTGCCTTATTTTCCTCCTGGCACCAGGTTGCCTGTTGGCTCGTGTCGCTCTATGGCATGTAGGTTGCTGCCATGGGGTAGCTCCTTCGTGCTGTTGGGTGCAGTGTTTGGCTTGTTGCAGGCTTGTTTATTTTCATCTGCTGCAATATTGAAAAGATCCACTAGATGGCAGGGTTGCTCCTTGGCAGGCATTGGCAGTCTTTCCCTTGCTCTGGGTCCTTCACTATTTCGCCGGTGTTTGGCTGTGTGCTGCGTGGTGTCCTAAAACTTCAGGCTAGCGTGGAGCTGGAAGTTCTTCCTGGGACTGCATGTCCAGTGGCACACGGTGCCGGTGAGGCTCCACCAGAGGGTTCCTTGGAGCATTGGTGAGTGTCTGTGTGCTTTGTGGACAAATGCACTCACGATTGGCACTTTGCTGCAAGTGCAGTGCTTCTCTCAGTCAGAGCAGCTTCCTTGTTCACACGCTGCGCTGGGGGCCAAAACGTAGGCGCTATTGCTGGGGCTTGTCTGCTCTGTTGGGTTGCGGACCACGCGCTGTCTTCTCGATTTCCCCGCCCGCAGCAGCCTCTCATTTCACACGCTGCGCGGGGCGGGGGAAGAGGTCAACGCGGCTCCCGGAGATTTCTGATCTCCTTACGGGCAGTGTTCAGAGTCTTCGCGGGTGGGCTCCGCTTTCAGTTCTTGCGGCACTGGGGCAGTCGCATTGACGCGGGTAGGCACCCGCTTTGTTTATTCACACCCGCAGCTCTCCACACGCTGCGGGCTATGCACACAGTTTCTCCGGGCAAGACGTCATTTTCGATGCGGGTGGGCTCCGCTTTAATCATTCGGCGCCCGGCAGCTCTCCTCACGCTGCGGGCGCTCTAAGCTAAGGTTCTTCACCCCGCGGCGGGGGACGCTGTAGGCAGGCCGCGGGTGGGCTCCGCGAGCCTCGCTTAATTACGGGGGCATTTGCGGCCGATGCCGCGTCGCAGCAGGCAGGCCGCGGGTGGGCTCCGCGAGCCTTGCTTAATTACTGGGCTAATGTTCTGTGCCGCTCGCAATTCAGGGGGCACATTAAGTGTTCGTAGTTTATGGCGGGTGGGCTCCGCTTTTGGTGCTTCACCATCTGGGGCTCACCTTCGGCCGACGGGCCTGTTCTTCCGCGGGTGGGCACCGCGATGGCTTCTTCGTCTTTCTCGGGGCACCGCCTCGGCAGGGCGGGCTACGGCAGGCTCCAGAGGTGCTGGGTGAGCTCCCGGTCACCTTCTCCTTTTCCTCCAGGCCCGGGGCTGGACACACGCCTCGTGGGCCTCTCGGTGGCCGGATCGATTCTTCTCAGGGGTGTGCCTTTGCAGCAGGCAGCTCTCTTTCCCCTTTTTCTTCGAAGTGTTCTTTTCAGCTGTGGCACGCTGGGCACAGCTCCGCCCTCGTCGCCATTGTAGGGTCGGGCCTTAGGCCCTCATGCTGTTACTCAATGCGACACAGGACACACTGCATACATGGTGCAACTGGCCCAGAGCACGTGCGCTCGGCCTCTTTTATTGGTACTGTGTCACATGACCTGTGACATCAGTGGTGGGTGGGTGTTCAGTGTAGTTACAGGCTCAGCACTAGAATGCTGACTTGTGCTGGGCATTACATCCTGGAACCATCTCAAACTCCATCCAAAGCCCCTATGGTGTAGTGCCTGCCAACACCAAGGGCTTACTGACTGTACCGGCCATTGGGCATTTTCCCTGGGGCTAGATGGAAGCTTGGGGACTGCTTTTGTTACTGGGGCCTAATTTGTAGCAGTTCAGCAGTATTAAAAGCACTGTAGTGTTCCTTCTATATTCAACAGTTTTCAGGCAACAAATAACAATGGCAAGTTATCTCTGGTGATTAATGTACCTGCTGGTGAGAGGTAATGCAGAAGGTTGATATGCCTGCTGCAAAGAGCGTGTACTATGCACATCAAAGAACAGTATTTTAGCTGGGTCTGGTGGATTAGTGATGTATCCACTCTGGGGGCCTGTGTTTGACCTCATGGCCACAAATTCGAGTCTCGGCGGGCCCACTCAGCCTTTCATCCTCTGCGGTTTATAAATTGAGTACAGTTCGGTAATAATAAACATCTGTTATTCACTGCCAAGATACTCTTCTGGGTGAAAGTGCATTTTACAAATACACATGTGAAGTGCATTGCTCAGTGGGTTACAGCTTTTGTCACAGAGATCTTTCTGCTACTGTGCAGTTCATAAATTACAATCGTAATCTAGGTTAGAAAGTTATGTTTTCTTCCCAGTCTTTCATTATCCTAATTTCCGAAAAAGAGTTTGTTTCGGTAGAAATAAATTCCTATCAGTAAAGTCAACTCTATCCACTGAATTATGTTATGAATACTGAGTTGTATGCTTCCCAAGACCAAAGTCTCTTAAGAAACACCTACCAGTATGGATGACAGGTGAATCCTATACCTTGCAGTCCCCTTTGTCTTATGTAACATTATCTATACTCTGATTACACATGTATGATTCATTGTCTATGCATGTGAGTGTGATGAAAAATGCTATGACACCCAACACTGGAATGAGGCGCTATAAAACAAATGAAATACTTGTGAGAGATCTGTTATGAAGAGATGAGAGGCACTGTTGGAGGGTGACAATGAGGAAATCATTGAAGAGCCCCAACAAAGATTGCCGTATTCTGGTGCACAGTAAGGTCATGCTTTAACAACGAATACAATTGAATATAAGATGAAAAAATGTGTTGTAGAATACACATTTCTTCCCAGATTTTCTTCAGTGAAGAACCCTTCCCACACCCTCTTAGTTGTGTAGTGGTCATGTAGTGTAGTTTCTATATTCCCAGTAGGCTCTGCGCATTGGAATAATAAATCCTATAGAAGTGACGTAGGACTTAGGTCGACTAGGTCTCTATCGATTATGTTAGACTTAATTGTGAGTGCCAGCTAGCTCAGAGGCCACTAGAAACTTTCTCAAATAAACAGGAAGGGATTCTTTTCTGACAACTGCTTAAACATGACAATTTTTTTTCACCAAGAATAAAAAGTATCTTCAGAGTCATGGAAACAATAGATAGATATTTCTCTCAGTCAATCGTGCATGCTTCGTTTCATCAGAGGTGCAGAGAAATAGAAAGACGGGCGTTGTCAATAAAAGTATTTATTGAACAGTCTTCTTCCTCATGCAGAAGAAATGAACTGCTACAATCGTAATACTGGCTGTAAAGTATAATGCGTACAGCAAGAAGAGTATTATGAAATAATACTGTAAAAGCATGGTATGGTTTCTAAGCCATAAAATACATACAAAAATAACAAAGACTAAAAGTACTCAGCTGGTGCTTCTAAAATACGCCTACCCCGATGTACCTAACCTAAGTCTAGTACAAGGGAAGAAGTAAGTGAGGTGCAGCATAGGTTTAGTTTCTTAGCCAAGAATCTATCCCAGATTTCTCTACGGGTCTAATCAGCTCCGTACCTTGGTTTAGAATGAAGGAGGTCTAGTATCTCTGTCTCGGGACGCGATTTCCCAACACCCCTCAAGGGGAGCTTGAAAACACTGGAGCTGGATTCTCAGCGAGAGAAAGGCAGCCTCTCTGTCAGTGCCTCAGCTAGAGGGTCGGCTTCCTTCGGCATTTGCTGAAGCGAGCTGCGTCGGGCAAGTAGATAGTCGAACTACTCCAAACCACCTTGTGTTTGCTAGGGCAAGTGTGGGCATATTTATACTTTGAAGGTGCCTGGTTTGACGTAAAGTTGGACATAATAGCATCACCAAAGAACCCCAAGGGAATGGTAGTTCTTTGAAAACGCCATGATTTCTAGGACAAATCAATATTCAAGAAAGGAGATGTCCCTGACTGCTGAAGCTGTGTTTTCCAAGAAATCGTTGTGTCTTTTTTGGAACTAGTGGAAGTAGCCATGCCTGTATTTGGACTGGATGGGTTATGTCTAAATATGGTTATGATTTCTATGCCTATATAAGGGCATGGTGAATTATACCTATATAAGGGCATGAATCTGTAAATTACACTAGGGTCCTAAAATGCTATACAACAGTCAAACTTGCTGTGTTGCTCGTTATGCACTATATAGGGGCTGGTCCGGCAACATTTGCCAGGTTCTGCTTTGAGATCCCATTCCGGCCTTCACAAACACCCATGCGGACACTCACCTCTACTTGGTACTAGAAATGCTGGTACTGGAAGACAACCTTTTGGCTTTGTCAATGCATGTTTTATTTTTAAACATTATTGTTGAAGGATCTTCCGATCTACACAGAAATGAAAACGAGTTAGCTAAAACCAAAAATTGGGTTTCATCTATAAAGGATACTGGTCTTCATCTCTGGCACTGAAAGCAACTGCTTAGTGTGCTCCTTCTGAGAGAGCAGAATGCTCATACTCACTGTGAAGTTAGCCAGTGGCAATAGTGGGCAGACCCATTTCCCCGCGCTGTATTCTGCAACAGTGGACGGATAATGGGAATAACACAGCAGCAGACCAATGGATGAAGAGGGTTGTCTGACAGCCCCTGTAAGTAAGTATTTTATATATTTGATTTTACAAAAATCAATAAGTCTTTGCTAAAGCCAAATGAAAAATTTTTTGGGTGAAATGTCAGTGACCAGGGTCGGCCTGAGGCAAAAAATAGGCCCAAGCGCCAAGATAAAAGTGGTACACATTAACGACTCAGACAGCTAAAAAAGTGTACCAGCTCCAGGAAATCAGAGCAGTTTTAAGCTTGTAAAGACACACTGTATAAGTGTTTTGCAAGTTGTGGGAAGCTGCAAGTTTGTGTGCTTGCTGTAGGCAAAATGCGTACTAATGCTAGGGAAATCAACAACATACCGGCCCACCAGACCACAAAACAGGCCCACATACAGCCAAAAGCTGTCCCACTCATTGACTTGTCAGACGAGCTCTTCTGGCACTGCCACACAGTCCAACTCTGTGAGTGCCCATCACCGACACCTGCATGGCCTGCTTCAATCAGGAAATCGGAGCCTGCATGTCCACTTGAAAGGAAGAACATGTCTCAGCTGTGGTGTAAAGTCCAGGATCCCTGGTACATTTGAGCAAATTAACAACAAAATGCATGTGGTTGACTGATACGAAATTTTGGCATTTCGGTGCTGCATCTGCAAGTGCTAAACTCAAACCGTCAGCCTCTTCTAAGTACCCTTTCTTCCTCTTTGTTGGGAAAAACAAGTCTGATTATTTGCCAAAGCTCTTTCAAAGCCTTGCTTGGGCACAGTTGATCCCAAACAAATCACACGACGTAAAAGATGCAGCAGTGTTCAGTGTTTAAGCTTCTCTCGCTGTTTGTGATGCTTCTTTTGAATTTTCAGACACCTCGCTCAACAGGGTTTAACCTCTAGTAGTTTACAGAGTATCAAGAATAAAAGACATTTGAGAACAGCCTGAACTTTGCCCAAGTCACTGGCATGGATGCAGTCCTGACAGATAACAAGTGCAGAAATCAAGCAGACGCACCTAAAATATAAAGGTGACATATTTCATGTTAAAAACACATGTGAAGACTTCTTAAGGGTGGCATTTGAGACAGTCAAATAGCTTTAGCTCTCTCGCCAGTGGCCAATATCTTTTTTCCTGTTCTTTCTCATCCATTAACTAACTAACAAAATGATGAAACAAGGGTCACAGGGAAATATTTAAAGACCAACTACCAGGATGAAATCCCCTCAACAATTATCTAACCACAAAACACAACCTGGGGGTCTAAAAAGGAGCTATATAGTAATCTCTAAATCCACTATACTCCTATCTGAATGAGCAAGGGTATGGGGTACTAGAATTCACTTAGTGCCTCAATTAAGAAAATGGAAATGTAACCTATCAGTTCTATGATCCACTGCAATTGTTTGAATGGACCCCTCCAGAGAGCAAGGATTTCCATCAACATGTTATGTAGATCAAATTGTTATCATATGGTCATCCGGAATGGGCCGGTGTGTCTCTTGATCATTAAGACCGTTCCAGGCCACAGACTCGTAGGGGTCAAACCCTCAATCACAGTTACGACCAAAGAGCTCTGATCTAGATGGAAATAAGTGCAGTGCGAAAGAAAAAGGTGGTGAATATTAAAAAAGGGTAGAGAGACAATTGAAGTAAACTTTAATCGGCACTGTACTCTCCCTTATTAAAACCAAGCAAGTGGAGCAGTTTGAAACAAATAACTGCTTATCAAACAGGCCAACATGTTTCAGCCCAACCGGAATACTACCAAGGGCTTTCGTCAGGGCCACAGTTCTTAATTATTCGCTACTGTCTTACAAAAGTGCCAAAAAAGGATATAAATGTGCAAATTTGAAATTAATGCTCCTCTGTATCAATTCGGCGTGTACGAAAGTTTACTTTAAAGTCAAAATATCCTCTAGATGTTCTTACTAAACAAAAGAACAGTTCTTCTCTTTCCAAGTATTAGAGAATTTTGGGTTAGGAGGAAAACAATGAAATGCATTCCAGCCTCTAGTACTCAGATTAACAGTTAACTCGCAGAGAAGCAAGTAAAAAATTCAATTACAGAAACAAATATGAAATCATAGCTGAACTCGAAATTTAACTCACCAAATGCTGCGTAAGTACCAACTTAAATGAATTTGAATGAAAATATTTATAAAGCACACAAGAGTGTCCAGGCAAGTAGTTAGTTTTTTAAAAAAGGTAAAAGACTACGAAGAACCCAATTCATATCGCCCAATCACACTTTTAGAAGATCATCACTAAACTTTTAGCCAACAGATTCATTGCAATTGCCTCGAACTTGATCTATTCCGATCAAAATGTTTTTATTGCAGCGAGACAGCTAGGGACCAACACGCATTATTTAGCAGAATAGCAAATTAGAAGCTGAGAAGGAGTATTTGCACTGAGCCGCGCAGGAGCCAGTTGCTGCCACGGTGGCTCCCTTGCTTGCCCTCGCCCGCCCAGCTCTACGGCTGTGCCGCGCCGTAGCTTCACTGGCCAACCGGAGGAGGAGATTTGCGGCGTGTGATGTGCAGCCGAGAAGGTCGAAAGGTGGGTTCCAGGGAGTGCGGATAGTGCAGCTGGTGAGCTGCAGATTCGGGGGAGAAGCCCCTCGGACCGGGACCTCAGACCCGGTGTGCAAGCTACAGAGCCTGCAGAGTGGTTGCGGGGTTGCCAGAGGTAGCTATGTTTGACAAAGAGGAGAAAGGGGAGACACAAGTTAAAGAGAGCGACCTGGAGGTGAGGTGTGCCGTGCTGAGTGTGCAGAATGTGGGGTCTCATCGGGAGTGAGCTCAATCCCCCCCACCTGTGGAACCGGCTTAGCCAGGCCTTGGTGTGGGGCAGCTTGACTCCCTTTTGAGCCTCCTCCTGACCACCTCCCACATCTTGCTGCATTGGACTACTTTGACATGTTGCTACTTTCCTGCCTTTCCTACTATCATGCCCCTTTCCCCACCCCATCTTAAACTCCACCTGAAGCAAATCGGTGACACCTGAAGGGTGGTTGCAGCCCAAGACCACTTCCTGCTGGACAAGTGGAGGAGTGTGGCTCAATGGTTAGAGCGGCAGACCCTGATGCAGAGTTCAGGCCAGGGACCAGGGTTCAATTCCCGCCTCGGCGGGGTCTCGGGCTCACTTTCCTTGGACCTGTTAATTGTCGCCTCGGTGCCTATTCTAATCACGGGCCCAACGCTGCAACTCTGGGCAATAGCTTGCTTAGCCTCCACACCAGCCCCAACAGCGCTAAGGATGCCTAGCTTCACCCTGGGGGTGCCCAGGAGTGGACACTTCACAGGGAAAGCCAGGAGGGGTTCCACAGCGGTATGAGTATCAGTGCCAGGAAGCCGAATAGGCGACACCGCAGGGTGACCGTCTGGTGACAGTGCGCTCTATAAGTACCATGACATTTACATTTACAACAGCTCCACCCCTTAAATCAGCGAACAATCCATTACCTCCTCGTCCGTCTTCCTCGCCACAGTAAGTACCCATGAGCCTCCGGCTCCCACAGAAACTCCAAACAACTTTTAGCTCTCTAGTCTCCCTCTCCCTCCCGCCAAGATGGCCCCCAGTGGCTACAGCCAATCCCATAAAGGGATACAGAAAACCGCCAAACGACCTGTTTTTTGTTTTCTGCACTACTCTGAGTGCTGTGTGCCTGCTATGCAGGTGGTTGGTCTCGGGTCACTGTGGGGTTTGGTGTTGTGGGAATGTTACTTTTTGTGTCCTTTTGTTGTTTTATTCCCCACATCTGCCTGTTGTACCCGGTCCCGCTCTAGCGGACTCTGGGTTTCGTGGGGGTTGGTTCGTTTGGGAGCCGAGCCTTTTGCTTTCAGTCGACATGTCATTTGCTCTCACCTTACGTGTGGACTGTCTTTCTGGGGCATATGTTTTTGTGAGGGGATACAAGCATTTTGACCTGCCTTAGCGGTCTTTTTTTATTCGGGATGCTTTTTTGTTTGCTAACGCGCGTCCTTCTTAGCGGACATTGCGCGTTGTTTTCCCCCGTTGGCTAGCTGTGCTGCTGTGCTTCTTCGCTATGCCTTACCTGTTTCCTCACTGCTGGTTCTGACGAGGGAGGGTCTGGCGGCTTCGTTAGGGTGGCGCGCCGGCCTTCCTCTGTTTTTATGCCTCTATTGGGGCGTGCAGTGGGAGGGTTTCTTGGTTGGCTTGATGACGTGGACCTTTTTTTACACGGTGTTGTTTGTTGGTGACTGCCTGTGCTTTTCAGTTGCATTTGTTGGTCATAGAGAGTGGTTCTTCGACTGGAGCTGCTCCTGGCTCATTAGATATGGCTTCTGGTTCTGGCGTGACTTTCCCTTCTATGGATATGATTCAGAAAATGATTGATTCTGCGGTGGCTGCTGCTTTGCTGGACAAGATGGCTGTTCCTCCTGTAAAGAAGGTGAAGGCTGATGATGCTCCTGCTTTGACTCTGAGACGGAGGAGGATGTTGACATCAAGTGTCATTTTGTGCAGGGTGCCGACCTTAAGGTGGTGCTTGGTCACATTCGCAGGAATTTGGTTTTTCCTGATTCTGTGGTGCCTTTGGAAGATGATTCGTTTGCGCAATATCAGCGTCCTGAACCTAAGAATTTGCCCCTTCATTCTTCTGTTTTGAAGGTTTTGAGACGGAGTGGAAGGATGTGGACAAGGGATCTTTTCCACGTTTTTTGAATAAACGTTATCCTTTACAGGACTTTTCCGTGAAGTTTCCTTCCTCCGTTAAGGTTGATTCCTTAATGGCTAGTATGTCATCTCATGGGACAGTTGTGTCTGAGGATTCCTCTCCTGCTGACCCGGTGGATCGTAAGGTGGATGGATTTTGCTGCTGCTAATTTTTCCATCTGGGCGGCGGCCTATTCTTCTTATGCCATCCAGTCTTTACTTAAGGGCTTCCAGTCATTGTCTGAATTGTTGGACCAGGGGGAAGATGTGTCTTCTACACTGGCTATGATGGAGAAGCAGGTTCGTCTACTTTTGGACATCTCTTTTGATTCCTTGGGGGCGGCTGCTTCTGCGGCTGGGTCTTCTGTCGCTGCTAGAAGGCAATTGTGGCTCCGCTCCTGGAAAGCTGATGCTGCACAGAAGGGTCTGCTGATGAAGATCCCCTTTACTGGTGTTAAGCTGTTTGGTTCCCCGTTGGATGATATGGTGAAGAAAACGGCGGAAGATCGTAAGCTGCTTGCTCCTGACCGGGCTGGTCACTTCTGTGCTTTTGGTTCCCAGAGGGCTTTTGGTCCTTCCCGGAGGGGCCGTGCGAGTCAGCCCTTTTGTGGGACTGGGCGTGGCCGGGGTGCTCCTTCCTTTGACAAGTCCCGATTCTCCGGCGCTTCTAGCTCCTCCTCCCCTGCATCAATATCATGACTGGATTCCTCCTGGAGTGTGTCTGGTTGGGGGTCGTCTAGGTTTCTTCTTGGACACTTGGCGCGAGACTGTGTCGGATCAGTGGGTCCTTCAGGTGATTTCGGAGGGTTTTCGACTTGGGTTTACCCAGACTCCCTCAGACTGTTTCAGGTCCACTCCTTGTCCCAGAGACGCTCTGAAGAGGGTGGCGCTTTTGGAAGGCATCGAATCCCTTGTGGGAAAGAGAGCGGTGGTTCCAGTACCTGGAGATCAATTGGGGTTGGGAGTGTATTCCATCCTGTTCCTGGTGTCAAAACGCACAGGGGATCTCAGGCCTGTGATGGATTTGAAATGGGTGAATACTTTTGTATCTCATCAAAAGTTCAAGATGGTTTCTCTCCAGGTGTTCCTCCCTCTTGTTTCTCAAGGGCCTCGATAGACTTAAGGGATGCATATCTCCATGTGCCTGTGCACCCCGACTCTCGGAAGTTTCTGCGGTTCTGCGTCCTGGGTCGGCACTATCAGTTCCAGGTATTACCCTTTGCGCCTTGCTCTTCACCCAGGGTTTTTACTAAGTTTCTGGCCCCACTTATTGGCCATTTGCATGGGGAGGGCATTAGCGTTTTTCCTTATCTGGACAATATTTTGATTTCTGCTTCTTCTCTTTCTAAGGCGGAGTTGCTTGTCCGGAGGGTGTGCCATGTCCTGGAGCATCACGGATTCCTGGTGAATGTCCCGAAGTCCTCCCTGGTTCCTGCTCAGGAATTGACTTACATTGGGGCGCTTTTCAAGACTCAGTTGGGGATAGTGTTCCTGCCCCCTGCTCGGATTCTGTCTCTGGTCTCTGTTGTTCATTTCCTGTTGTTGGGGCCTTCTCATCCTCCTCATCCTGTGAGACTGTGGTTGAGGGTGCAGGGTCTGATGTCTGCATCTTTGTTGATGGTGCCGTGGGCTCGACTTCACATGTATCACATGTAGTGTCACATATTTTGTTGCATTGAGACCCCTGTTCCCTAGATATGACTGTTTTGATTCCAGTGTCCTCCGAAATTTGGGTTGTCCTGAGTTGGTGGTTGGACGTGGTTCATCTGTCTCGGGGTCTCCCCTTTCTGGTTCTTCCGTCTTGGATTCTCACTACCGATGCCAGCCTGTTGGGTTGGGGTGCTACTCTGGGGGATTCGACAACGCAAGGGGTTTGGTCTCGTTCTATGTTCTCCTGTTCCTCCAACTACAAAGAGCTGAAGGCAGTTCAGATGGGCCTGTTGGCCTTCTCGGATCTTCTGTTGGGTCATCATGTGCAGGTCCGGATGGACAGTCAAATGGTTATGTCATATATCAACCATCAGGGGGTTGCAGGGTTCTCTCCCTCAGTTGCCTCAGTCATCAGATTTGTTCTTGGGCGGAGTTGCACCTGGCGTCCCTGTCTGCGATTTACCCACCTGGTCAGGAGAACACTGTGGCGGACTGTCTGAGCCGTGTGTTCCCCTCCATGGGTTCTTTGTCCTGACGCACTTGATGTTCAGGAGATTGAGGCGGATGTTTGGGTCTCCGATTGTAGACCTCTTTGCACCCCAGTCCAATGCCAAGGTCCGCTGCTTTTGCACACTTATGCCTTGCCGGGATACTTGGAGGGTGGATGCTCTGTCAAATCAAATCAAAGTTTCTTTATTCGACTGACAGGAAAGCAGTCATAAAAGCACACAATACAATAAAATACAGTTCATTCATAGAAGGAAAAATATATCTTCCAGTAGTCTTAAAAGAGAAAAGTAATAAGCGATTATTAAAAAGACATGATGCAGTGGTCCTATGTGCATATACTTAATCAAGACGGAATTGTATCTGTATTATAATTCAATTTAGAGTCATCCTTCCATACTTGATCTATACTTTAAGGCTGTTTTTAAAAACTTGCAGATAAAAAAAGTACTGTCTTCATGCAACATTTGAAGGTATAGAAGTGCGGGCTTAATTTGTGTAAAATTCATCTTTTTAAGCATCGGTTTTAAAAACATATTACGTGGACTTGAGTAATAAGGACATAGGAATAAAAAGTGAGCCAAGTCTTGCGGAGACTTGTTGTCGCAGCCGCAAGCTGGCAACACTTGACCTCTATGGGCTCCACTTGGTACAGCTAAAAGCAGATGATAGAGATCAAATCGAAATCTGCTCAGCAGGAAGCGTTCGTATCTGGATATATTCCACGATAGATAAGGTTCAGAGAACACACAGGTCTTTGTTAGTGCATGGCTCTTTACGCTGGGCTTTTTGAGCTCAGTTTCTTCCCTGTAGAGTTGTCGCTTCAAGTAAAAGGTGTTTTTTACAAAGTTGACATCTTGCTTGGTGGCATTCTGGGGTGTTAAGTAAAGATCTAATCTGCCCAGATCTTTACAGCAGTTACGAATGTATTTCATCCAGGGTAACTTAAGTTGTCCTTCCCAAGTAAGGGCTTCAGCTAGGATGTTATGAGTTAATGGAATCGCTGTATTGCGCCAACAGCTTAACCAGCAAAGCAGAGGGTTTGCAGCAATTTTGTCAGCTAGGTACGGGGTGCCCAATTCCTCATGTATAGAGAAGTTTGCGGTACTCTTTGGTAAGCTAATAACCTGTTTCAGAAAGTTATTTTCGAGAGCTACTAGGGTATCTACTGGTAAAAACCCCCATAGTTCACTTCCGTAACATGCCACCGCAACACTTTTTGCCTGATAAAGCTTCAACACGGCCGACACTGGAGTGTTACCCAATTTGCGAGCGAAATCCATTATACCAGAATTGGTCCTCAGTATTTCGCCTTTCTTTTTAGTTATGGCAGGGCCCCATTTAAGTTTATGATCGAAAAGTACACCCAGATACGAGAATGTTTTTGTAAGTGGAATGTTTTCCCCGTTGACTGAGAAGGGGTATTGTTTTTTGGGAGTTAAACCAACCGTCATGACAAAAGATTTGGAATTGTTAATATTTAGGCCACGTAAGGACATGAATTGAAGAAAAGAATCCAGTAATTTTTGGAGTCCGAGTGCGGTTCTGGATAAAAGAACAGCGTCGTCCGCATACAGCAGGACCGGTACGCCTGTTTTGCCAATTCGAGGGTAATCCGTGTCTGTTTTTATCAGGTGATCTTCAAGTCCATTAATATATAAGTTAAAAAGAAAAGGTGCTAATATACAGCCCTGCCTGACTCCTCGGTTGATTTTAAAATCTCTCGTTACTTTCATGTCTCTTGTAAAACGCACATTAGCACGGGTGTCGTTGTGTAGATCAGCCAGAAAATTGATCAAATTATTTTCTACGCCCATTTTTTGCAGGACTTCCCATAGTTTGCTCCTATCGACACAGTCAAAAGCAGAGGAAAGGTCCATAAAGGCCATATACAAAGTTCCCTCTCTTGCTTGGGTGTATTTACCACTAATTAGATACAGATTCAGACACTGTGTGGTTGTTGCGTGTCCTGGTCTGAATCCATATTGTGCAGGGGTCATTATGTTGTGTTGATTGGCCCATGCATTCAGCCTCTTTAGTAGAATCCCACCCACTACCTTCGCAACAGAGTTTATCAAGGAGATTGGTCTATAGCAGGCCGCTTTTGTTCTGTCCCCCTTTTTGTAAACGGGGACGATAGTAGAAGCTCCCCAAGATTTAGGAGCCCCTACTTAGACCCCGGCATTGATGACAGATGTAAGAATGGGAGCCCATAAAGTGATGTTAGATTTGAATAGGTCAGGTGGAAGACCGTCAGGGCCCGGGGCTTTGTTACTGGAGAGACCAAGTATCCCTAATTCAATTTCTTTAGTCGAGAATTGTAGCGGGTTGCTTACAGGTAAATGAAATGGTTCTGGAGACTGTGGGGCGTCGCTCTTGAAGATAGCTCCAAAGTGAGTGATCCAGTCATCCTCCGGTATAACTGTACCGAGACTCTCATCATTTGGGTTGTCGAAAAGTGGTTTATTTATTATGCTCCAGAATTTTGAACTGTTGCCCAAAGTAGAGGGGTCGAGCAAAGATTCCCATGTTTTAGTTTTAATTAACTTCTTGCGTGAGGCAAGGGCCATTTTGTAGTCTGTTCGAAGGGCCTTAATAAGTGCAGAGTCTCTCGGTTTGTTTTTAAGAGCAGCTTTTAATTTGCGGTTTGCAGAGGAACAGGCATGATCAAACCAGCGAGGGTGTTGAGCAAAAGATCCTTTGGTTGTTACCGTCAGTAGTTGCTCTATTCTTTTGGACACAACCGCAAAGGCGGATAAAATAGATTCTGGGGAAGCGGAATTTGAGGCACAGAGCTTAAGTTCATGTTCACAATATAGAGCAACATCCTCATACAAGTTGTCGCTATTTACCAAGTTCCACTTTAAGCGGCGGTTATTGTTGACCAACTTAAGAGCCCCAGGGTCCTTAATATTTTTATGGAGCACTGAGGGGCCGCATTGCAATTCAAGGTGCAAAGGATTGTGATCACTATGGATGCTCTCAATAATGTCAAAGTTTAAAACCTGTTGGGCAACACCGGCAGAAAGAAGAATATGATCTATAAAAGACCCTGACTCAGATCCTTTGTAGGTTGGAACTTTAAAGGAGAAAGAGTCGTCTTTCATAGATAGTGCCATGGTCAAGTTCATGGTATCCGTTAGAGTGTTTAGTTTAGTTCCTCGCTGGCAGTGTGTGAAGTGGGGACCTGTTCTGAGTCCGCAGCCCAAGGATCCCAAGATGGTTGAGAGAGGATTACCGCAAATGTGTGTATTAAAATCACCAAGAAGGATTTTATCCTGTGGTAGTTTTGAACCAAATTCATTTAGGTAACTTTCAAGTCTAACAAGGTTACAATCGTTTGAATTAGCGACAGAATTGTAGAAGTTTATTAGAGTTATAGCTTTCTTGCCCCTTCTGAGAGACAGTACCTGCATGTTCCTGTTATCCAGCTGTGCTTGGTTGATCTGCATTTTAAGAGACAGACTAATGAATATTGCCAATCCCCCCTTTGCTCTGCCACTGGTGGAGGGAGATGCGGGAACAAAGAAACTTTGGTAGCCCTCAATAAAGATGTTGTTTTCTATTAGCCATGTTTCTTGGAAGCACAGTATGGTGTAATTTTTGACAAAAATTTCCCACGACGGGTCAATAATTTTTGAGGCCAAACCTGCGAGATTCCAAGACAGTATCTTGATTGTGTTAGGGGCATAGTGTGCTAAGTTTGATGTAGGTGTTATAGCAAATGGAGAGCACAGATCTAGGTTGTCCCTTAACACAAGGTTCGTTCTTGGAGTTACAGGTGATACATGAGGTTTACAAGCTGTTGGTAAGCAAGAGATACCTGCCTCGTCTACTAGGGAGGACAGATCATGGCTTGCTTTAGGGCTGACTAAGTATTTTGAGTTCGTTGTGCAAGTGATATTAGGAGAAATGGCCACTAGGGGATTAGAAGTTTTAAGTGGAGTCTTCATATTTCCTACCAGGCAGATTGATTTAGCAGAGAGTGAAACAGGGAACAGGTCAAATGGCAGTCAGTCTACCTCCTCCAGTAGGTCGTAGCTGAGGAAAGCATCGTAACGATTGGCTGTAGGGAACCCGTAGTCATTATATTGTGAGGTTGTGTGGTTAAAGGCCCGGTGGTAACCATGCCCGTGGCGTTCAGCTGTTTCAATTGGTTGATAGTTATGGACTTTGTTTCCCCATAAGTGAGAATATGGATGTTGGTCTAGGCCCATTGGCGCATCTGGGCAGGGTGGGACAAAGGCCAGCCAGGGTTGATTATTCTGCTGTGTCCTGTAAGATCCTTCTTGGGTATAGTGATAATTTGTTTTATTCCTATAGGGATCTGAACGGACTGGGTAGAAGTAGCTAAGTCCCATGGTTCGAATCAAGCTTTTTGTCCCTGTGCTTCTCCATCCTGCGATGAATTTCGCCGGTCCTAGATATTTGAAGGTGACCACAATACAGTCACCCTCTGTAGATTTAAAGCGAGTACCCACCCACTCTACTCTTTTGACATGATGGATGGTGCCTGTTATATTTGGGGGGAGAGGCCTATGTATGGAAAGCCATTGCATTGCTTTGTTCCTCAATTCCTCCCGTGTTTCTTCCCTGTTAGCAGCAAGTTTTGGCACCCCAGTCATAACTGTTGTATAGGGGTTGGCCTGTGGTGGCAGATTAATATGTGTTAGTGGACATGTTGTAGTAGGTCTGGGGGGCTGTGTTCCAATGTCTTTGAGTTGGGTGTTTCCATTGGGAGGGGCCGTACGACTTTTGTCCTCAGATTTACCTACGTTGGAGCTAGGTAGGTGACCCTCTGCAGCCCACTCGCTATCATCCTCATCTATTTGAGTATTAGGTGTGTTAAGCATAGGTGTGTTTGGGATCACAGTAGGGGTAGGAGCTAGTTGAGAATTTGGTGTGTGAACAGTTAAGGGTAATCTCTGAGGTTGTGCATGGTTTGTCTTTCCTATGTTCTTTGATGTATTGTCTACTTTTTTCACTGTTATTGAGTTTTTTACATTAGGTGTGGATGAAGATGGAACAAAAGTTGTGGGCATGTTAGTTGTTTTAAGCAATCTGAGGATACTAGAGGATATGTCATTTTGCGCTCTCTCAAATTTACTCAGCGCCCTTTCTATATTGTCGATCTGATGGCGAATGGGTTGTAATATTGTTTTAATTAGGGCTTCGATCTCTCTCATTGTTGGCAAGATTGCACTACTCTGCTTCTCGATATGTCCTGTTTCCTCATTAACTAGAGAGATACTAGTTTTGGGATTGGTATACCCACTTGCATCGTAGACTAGTGGGGAAGTTGATAGGGGCACACCCCGCTTTGTGACAGGGAGTTTCTCTAGACTATTCTTCTGCCACATGTCTTTGAGCGATCGCTTGGGTTTAACTAATATATGGTGGATTTTCCTTTTAGGAAATATGATTCTGGGCCTTTTTCTCTTGAGTTTTGGAGTGTTGCATTGTTTTGACGGTTGGGTTTCAGTTATAGCAATAGCTAATGGGGCAATCTCCACGGTTTGAGCTTTCAGTGCAGAAGCAGGATCTTTTTCTTGCTGAATGTTATTTGCACTACTAGTTAGAATCATAAGGCTGTTATCCAGGGTATTCGCTAATAGGTCAGTGGAAGAAGAATTAGAGGGTTTTTCTTTAATATGCGATCTTGGTAGTTCTGAAAATGATTGCATAAGAAGGGACTCCTGTGATGAAACTGAGTCCTCCATGTTTGGGTCTTCTGCACTAGTATGTGAGGACAGATCTGGGAAACATAGATTAGGCGTCAGAGAGAGCCTCCTCTCAGTATTTTGAATGGCATCCGCCACTACGTTGATAGTTTTTTGGAGCATTTTATCTATAGCGGTTATAGTGGGCAAAGGTGTACTCACTGTTTTTAATCTGCTGGTTGATCGAGTGGCCATCGGGGTTTTGCAGGTTTTAGTCATCCTTGACTTGTGTTAACTACCACTTTCCTCTGAGTGTAGCCTAGGTTTAACTTGTGACTTCCGAAGAGCGAACTTAGGGGGGTGGCCCGACCCGGCCACTTCAGGCCCCTAGAGGGCCACAGAGGGCCCGCCCTTTGCCCGGGCTTCGCCCGCGCGCGTCCCGCGATGCGCGTGCTAGGCCCTGTTTAAGTAGGTAAGGTGTAGGGAAGGGGCGGGGCACTGGGAGGGGGCGCGGCTCACGCGGGAAGAGGGAACAGCTGATGTTACTGACGCTGTCCCTCGCAGTCCCCGGGCCGCGCCTCTCGCCTCCGCTGCGGCCTCGCTTCTCCACACACAGGGACTCCGTCAGGTGTAACACTGGTTGGCTGCTCCTGCAGCAACGATAATTAGGGCTTTAAACAACGCTGTCAGGTCTTTACAGAAGTCAATCTCTCTGGCGAGCGGCTCCCGCGGAGCGGGGGCCGCGAGAGGTTTTAAACGCCTTGTAAGGGGCGGGGCACTGGGAGGGGGCGCGGCTCACGCGGGAAGAGGGAACAGCTGATGTTACTGACGCTGTCCCTCGCAGTCCCCGGGCCGCGCCTCTCGCCTCCGCTGCGGCCTCGCTTCTCCACACACAGGGACTCCGTCAGGTGTAACACTGGTTGGCTGCTCCTGCAGCAACGATAATTAGGGCTTTAAACAACGCTGTCAGGTCTTTACAGAAGTCAATCTCTCTGGCGAGCGGCTCTGTCTTTCCGTTGGCCGCATGGCCTCTTGTTCCCCTGATTCAGGCTGTCTTGCAGAAAATCAAGAGGGAGGGGTCTTTTGTCCTTCTGATTGTTCCGGGGTGCTGTCGTCGCCCTTGGTATCCCCTGTTATTGGAATCGGCTGTGACACCGGGGTGGGCCTTGCCATTCGTGCCTTTCCCTCTGTTGGGCCCTCTGCTTCCACTGCCTGTGTTCAGGTCCATGGGTCTGCGGGCCTGGCTCTTGAGAGGGACTCCCTGATCCGGGGTGGTTGTTCGTTGGCTGTTGCTGGTGTTTTTCAGCAGTCCCGGAGGCCCTCTACCTTAAAATCCTATGCTAAACATTGGGACAACTTTGCTTCTTGGTGCCTTCGTCACGGTCTGTCTGTGGCTTCTTTGGACCCGGCTCGCATTCTTGATTTTCTGAATGATGGTTTTGAGTTGGGTTTGGCCGTTTCTACTATTTGTGCTCAGTGGGCCGCCATTCGGGCATTTCATGGCCTTCCTTTGGTTTCAGTGGCTCCGTTGGTGGTGTGGCTTTTTGCAGCGGCCCGTCCTATCCTGTGTCCTCCTCCTTGGGACCTTCCTTTGGTTTAGCGTTCTTAGCAATGTGCTCCTTTTGAACCTTTGGAGACGGTTGACTTGAAGTTTTTGATGCTTAAAGTCATCTTTCTTGTGGCTATTGCTTCTGCCAGGCGTATTGGGGAGTTGGGGGCTTTCCTGAGGTCTGCTCCGTTTTTGGTTGTTTTGTTGGAACGTGTGGTCTTGCGCCCTCATCCTACGTTTGTGCCAAAGGTTGATTCCTTCTTTCATCGGTCTGCTGAGGTTGTCCTTCCTGTTCTTTGCCCAGATCCTTCCTCGGAGGAGGAGTGTCTTTTACATCTGTTGGATGTTCAAAGTGCCTTGTTGATTTATTTATCACGCACGTCTTCCTTCTGTAAGGTGGACAATTTATTTGTCAATTTGGGTTTGTCCCATCAGGGCTTGAAGCCTTCCCTTTCCACGGTCAGTCGTTGGATTAAGGAGACTGTTTTGTTGGCATATGGTTCTGTTTCTGAGGTTCCCTCTCTTCCTGTTCAGGGTCGGTCCACCAGGTCTGTTGGGCAGCGTTTAAGGGGGTCTCCATGGAGGATGTTTGCCGGGCTGCCACTTGGTCGTCCCCTCATACCTTCATGTCCCATTACCGCCTTCAGGTTGGGGGTGGGGGGCTCGATTTCCTTTGCCTCTTCTGTCCTGACTGCTGGTGTTCCTTGAGGGGTGTTCTTTTGTTTATCTGCCTCTTGTTCAATAAACTTGTTGTTTGACTGCCTTCCTGGTGTGGGCTGTTTTCAATTACATGAAGCTGGATTGCTTTGGTATCGGCTCATGGGTAATTACTGTGGCGAGGAAAACGGACGAGGAAGTAATGCCCCGGTTACTTACCGGTAATCTTCATTACACCAAGTCCTTGTCTTCCTTGCCACAGTACAGTTTCCCTTCCCTCCCGGCCCTCCTGGTGGCTTCATGTCTGCGGCTTGGTTTCAGGTCGTTTGGCGATTTTCTTTATCCCTTTATGGGATTGGCTGTAGCCACTGGGGGCTATCTTGGAGGGAGGTAGAGGGAGACTAGAGAGCTAAAAGTTACTTGGAGTTTCTGTGGGAGCCGGAGGCTCACGGGTAATTACTGTGGCGAGGAAGACAAGGACTCGGAGTAATGAGGATTACCGGTAAGTAACCGGGGCAATAGGGTGCTACTGAGCCCGAGCCCATGCCACTAATTTTGTTACAGATATAGTTTTGTCTACTCCCCCCCCACAAGAGCATATACAAACTATGCTGACAAGAAACTCTGCAATGCTTAATTTGTGCTGGTGCTTTCAGGTGCTTAGCACCGGCACTTATTTCATAGGGCCTGATTTAGACACAATATGGATTTGTGCTTAAAATATTTACATTTGGAGCCACGGCCTCCCCCCTTAAACTGCTTGTGTGAGGCCCCCACAATTGAAAAATTAATTATTAGCCCGACCCCTTTCGTGCCTCCTTAGCATTGAATCGTCTTTCCTCTCGGAGTCGGACCAACGCAAATCAGACCAATGTCTCCACTTTTCGCTCGCCTTTCCCTACCCCTATCTTCAACTCCACCTGAAGCAAATCGGTGACACTGAGGGGTGGTTGCAGCCCAAGATCACTTCCTGCTGCACCAGTCTGTCAAGGACAAGACAACAGCCCCACCACTTAAATCAGCGAACAATCCATTAGGCAGCTATTTAGCCTGAGCCACTAATTTTGTTACAGTAAGTTTTGTCTACTACTCCCCCATCCGCAAGAGCATAGACAAACTATGATAATGCGGACAAGGAACTCAGCCCAAGTGTGTCTGCATAGCTGCATGGAAGCATAAAGTGCGCCAGTGCAGGGTGAAAGTGCTATTTCTTTGTAGCTAGGCTGTTGTTCTCACATTGTTCCAACTTCAATAGCTGCGTGATTCATTTGTAAATCTCGGCCTAGATGCCGAGAGCATCGCGTGATTTGGTGTTTTCAGAATTTTGGCCCATACCAAATGACAAAAGAAAACAATAGCACAGGATAAACAATATAAAGCCAGAAGGCGACATATCTCCGTATTGAAAGGTTTCAATCATCTACATGTGAAGCATAAAAGCAACTGAAGTAAAAATATAAAACCTCTTCAGGATATGTGGAATTACACCAGTGTTTAATCCAGTGTTCAAGAATCTGTTATGATTTTATTACATCCTCTTCCTTATCCTTCTCCTTATTTTATGAAGAACACCTCCACCCTGTTTACTTAGCACTCCCTGTACAAGTTGTAAGCTAGCTCCCTCTAAGCCCCCAACCCCAGAGCCTCCCTTAATGTTAAAAAGCCGTCCCATACTATCGCCTATTCATGAAATGCTTTCACTTTTGCTGATAGCAGGAGCTGCTGCAGTGTTGTGGTTCGAGAGGAAAAGCAGCAAAAAGTACGGTGGCGTTCGGGCCCATCTAGTACTAATATTCGGGTTGTTTTTGTCGGTACAGTGACCCCGGAAGTGAGTGTTATTTTTTGAGCCATGCTATGCCCAGTCGGTGGGCACCACACGTGCTTGGTTAATTGGCTGTTAGGCGGTGCTTTGAGGCTTTACTTGACAGTGTTGTGGTCTGATTTGTGATCAGGTCATCAGACTCGGGGTGCCCTTCAAGATAATGCTATTACCTGTTTCTCTAAGCAGCGGTGCAGAGGCTCACTTCAGTCTCACCGTAACATAACATGATCACCTGTTTTTTTGTGTGAAAGGCCCGTTTAGCCAGATTTTTGGCCTCCTTTATGGATGTCAGCAGTGCAAGGGCACATTAGTTTAATTAATTAGTGCATGGGTCTATGCTACTTGAATATTTGGAGTTGGCCTAACGGCTAAGGCGCTCCACCGCGAACCTGGGGATCT
The DNA here is from genome assembly GCF_964261635.1 of Lissotriton helveticus. Lineage (NCBI taxonomy): Eukaryota > Metazoa > Chordata > Amphibia > Caudata > Salamandridae > Lissotriton > Lissotriton helveticus. The sequence goes on from NC_136061.1 coordinate 102,319,179, forward strand.
GGGTTCGAGTCTTGGTAAGGACGCCAAATATCTTGTGATTCTGGGCAAATCGCTTAGGGGGTCATTAGGATGACGGATTCCGCCCACCATCCTGTCGGTATTCGGGACCGCCCGCCATCAGAGCGGGGGTCCCGTGGGGGGTATTAGGATGTGCCCGCCACAGTGGCGGGCACATCCTGTATTTTTAGCATTGTGGCGGGCGGTGCCTGCCGCTTTGTAAATGCAAATGAAGGGGGGTACCACAGGTACCCCCTGTGTGCACCCCCCACCTCTCCTTCACTCTGGGGGCCTGCATCGCCGCCGCGGAAAGGCACCTAAATACAACCATCATAATATGGCTGGCGGTGTCTGATAGACACAGCCACCATATTATTCCTTTTCCGCCCCGGCCGCAAGGCGACCGTGGCGGAAAAGCGGTGGACGGTCTTTCCGTCCGCCGAGGTCCCCCCGCCATAATAATATGGTGGGGGGAAAACGAGTGTGGAGGTCAGGCGGATTGCCCCCGCCAGGCTGGCGGTGGCTACCGCCAGCCTGGCGGGGGCAATCCGCCCGACATCCTAATGGGCCCCTTAATCTCCGTAACTGGTGCTATGTAAAGCGCTCTGATACCTGATTAAGTTCGGGTCAAGTTCGCGCTATCTAAAACTCTGCAAAAAAAGAAAAAATCAAGCTCCTAATTAAAAAGAAAAACACGTTTATTCTTGCTAGAGGGAACTTTTTCTAACGAAAATAATGATATTAAAGGCTTCTTAAGTTAAGGAGTACAGGTGTCCTTCATTAGGCTCGAGCATGTTTCTTGTCAGGTGTCATGTTTGACTATTTAAAGACTTTGATGTCAAGTGCATTTGTGGCAAGAAGGCATCATCTTCATCTGAGAGGGTAGAAGGTGGATTGAGCCAGAAAGCATGCTTTTTGAGAGTGCCTTTTGCAGGTTAAAAAAAGCTACTCGGTGATGAGCTTGAAACCATACATAGATCTTCGAAGAATAAAAAACATACACAGCCATGTAACCACCTATCCAGGTACCCTGATAAAACCCAAAAAACAAATGATCATTAGCTTCACAGTACATTTAATCAAGTGCTAAATCATTCTTGTTTCCAAATACACAAAAGTCGTGATGTTTCTAGGTCAGAAGCAACAGAAAACAATAGACATTGCTTCTGACTGTGCCAAAGTAAAGTGTAATCCAGGTCCAGTTGGACTAGGCTACAAGTGTCTTTCTGGTGTCTTGGACATGTCTGCACACACGTCCGTTAGTACTTCACATTAATCAGTTCAGAAACCGAGAATCAAAGGTGTTTGTGAAAGTGACAAAAGTGATTATTTCCTTCTTCAATGGTGGTTAAAATAGGTGTAGAGTCAAAATATCGAGTTTTAAATATCGACTGGACACAATATCGAGTAAAAAATATAGAATGGACATAATATCGATTTATTTTCAATTCATTGTTAATTAATTATTAATTGGTAATTAGATAAAATATAATTGGTAATTAATTATACTTGAATGATTGATAAATATGTTAATTTTAATTTTTAAAATTCTGTAGCGGGTTGTGGGTTTATAGGGGAATAGGGTGGGAAGTAATTTAATTATAATTATTAAATATGTTAATTTATTTATTGATATTTATTTTCAATTAATTGTTAATTAATTATTAATTGGTAATTAATTAAAATATAATTGGTTATTAATTATACTTGAATAATTGATAAATATGTTAATTTCATTAATTTATTTTCTGTAGCGGGTTGTGGGTTTATAGGGGAATAGGGTAGGAAGTAATTTAATTATAATTAATTAAATATGTCATTTAATGTATTGGTATTTATTTAGAATTAAATGTTAATTAATTAATTAAATAGGTAAATAATTAAAATAATTGGTAATTAAAATTAATTGATTAATTATTAAATTGTAAATTAATTTATTGTTAATAGGTAAATAATTAGTATTAGTAGGTAATTTTTATAATTAAATAATTATAATTTGTATTTATAAATAATTATTTAATATATTTTATACAATTGTAAAATATTTTATTTAATTTGTAATTGGTATTACTATTTATGTTATTTATATTTATATATGAAGTATTTACTTCCCCTACTATTGCACTCACTGGAGTTCGAATAGTAATTTTTACCCCTACGCTATCCAACGCTTTCCCTACTGTTGCACTCTCTGGAGTCGGAATAGTAATTTTTACCCCTATGCTATCCAACGCTTTCCCTACTGTTGCACTCTCTGGAGTGGGAATAGTAATTTTAACCCCTACGCTATCCAACTCTTTCCCTACTGTTGCACTCTCTGAAGTGGGAATAGTAATTTTAACCCCTACGCTATCCAACTCTTTCCCTACTGTTGCACTCTCTGGAGTGGGAATAGTAATTTTAACCCCTACGCTATCCAACGCTTTCCCTACTGTTACACTCTCTGGAGTGGGAATAGTAATTTTTACCCCTACGCTATCCAACGCTTTCCCTACTGTTGCACTCTCTGGAGTGGGAATAGTAATTTTTACCCCTACGCTATCCAACGCTTTCCCTACTGTTGCACTCTCTGGAGTTGGAATAGTAATGTTTACCCCTACGCTATCCAACGCTTTCCCTACTGTTGCACTCTCTGGAGTGGGAATAGTAATTTTTACCCCTACGCTATCCAACTCTTTCCCTACTGTTGCACTCTCTGGAGTTGGAATAGTAATTTTACCCCCTACGCTATCCAACGCTTTCCCTACTGTTGCACTCTCTGGAGTGGGAATAGTAATTTTTACCCCTACGCTATCCAACGCTTTCCCTACTGTTGCACTTTGTGGAGTGGGAATAGTAACTTTAACCCCTACGCTATCTAACGCTTTCCCTACTGTTGCACTCTCTGGAGTGGGAATAGTAATTTTTACCCCTACGCTATCCAACTCTTTCCCTACTGTTGCACTCTCTGGAGTTGGAATAGTAATTTTACCCCCTACGTCATCCAACGCTTTCCCTACTGTTGCACTCTCTGGAGTGGGAATAGTAATTTTTACCCCTACGCTATCCAACTCTTTCCCTACTGTTGCACTCTCTGGAGTTGGAATAGTAATTTTACCCCCTACGCTATCCCACGCTATCCCTACTGTTGCACTCTCTGGAGTGTGAATAGTAATTTTTACCCCTACGCTATCCAACGCTTTCCCTACTGTTGCACTCTCTGGAGTGGGAATAGTCATTTTTACCCCTACGCTATCCAACGTTTTCCCTGCTGTTGCACTCTCAGGAGTGGGAATAGTAATTTTTACCCCTACGCTATCCAGCGCTTTCCATACTGTTGCACTCTCTGGAGTGGAAATACTCATTTTTACCCCTACGCTATGCAACGCTTTACCTACTGTTGCACTCGCTGGAGTGGTAATAGTAATTTTTACCCCTACTCTATCCAACTCTTTCCCTACTGTTGCACTCTCTGGAGTGGGAATAGTAATTTTTACCCCTACGCTATCCAACGCTTTCCCTACTGTTGCACTCACTGGAGTCGTTACAGTAAATTTAAACCTCTTGCTATCCTACGGTAAAAATATTGTATATGTTTTGTTAATAATATGTAAATATATATATATATATGTATTAAAAATAAATTAATTTTTTTTAAGTTACATTAATTATTTTTAAATGTTACGTTTATTTAAGTATTTTAAATAAGTTAAAATGAATTTTATTTATTATTATATTACTTTTAAATTACATTTAAGACATTTTAAAAATTCGATATTTTGACAGTCTATATTTTTTACACTCGATATTTTGGAGTCGATATTTTTGTACTTACCTGTTTGAAGATAGGAAGTCGATATTTTGGCAGTCGATATATTTACCTCGATATTCTGTCCTCTCGATATTTTGACTGTCGAAATTCTGTCAGTGATCCGTTTAAATAATATGATCAAGCTATCAGTGAATGGGTCGTTTCTCTGCTGACTGCTTAAGTTTTAACGGTACAAAAGGGGGTGGTGATGGACGGAGCATCTGAATCAATCAAACACTCACACCCAGTCAAAAGATCTGGGTTTGAGCCATCACCGTTCTTTAGCCCACTCTGCCACCCCAGTTCTGACATGGCTATATGCAAATCAGTCTGACCCAGTGCCTCATGGGAACAGTCCAGCCCGAACTGCCAAGCCATGCCTTCCCTGGACCGGAAAAAGCTTCCGAGGACCGGTTTCCGGCATTCCAGCCGTCTTCAGCCCGGCTTGCTTGAATCCAGTGGCAAAGTGAGCAAGGGACTCACGTCTGAGAATACCCTGCCACACTTATGGCGGCCAAAAGCGGTACAAAAGGGGGTGGTGATGGACGGAGCATCTAAATCAATTAAACACTCACACCCAGTCAAAAGATCTAGGTTTGATCCATCACCGTTCTTTAGCCCACTCTGCCACCCCAGTTCAGACATGGCTATATGCAAATCAGTCTGACCCTGTGCCTCATGGGAACAGTCCAGCCCGAACTGCCAAGCCATGTGTTCCCTTGACCGGAAACAAGCTTCCGAGGACCGGTTTCTGGCATTCCAGCCATTTTCAGCCCGGCTTGCTTGAATCCAGTGGCAAGGTTAGCAAGGGACTCACGTCTGAGCATACCCTGCCACACTTATGGCGTCCAAAAGCAGTACAAAAGGGGGTGGTGATGGACGGTGCATCTGAACCAATCAAACACTCACACCCAGTCAAAAGATCTGGGTTTGATCCATCACCGTTCTTTAGCCCACTCTGCCACCCCAGTTCTGACATGGCTATATGCAAATCAGTCTGACCCTGTGCCTCATGGGAACAGTCCAGCCCGAACTGCCAAGCCATGCCTTCCCTGGACCGGAAACAAGCTTCCGAGGACCGGTTTCTGGCATTCCAGCCGTCTTCAGCCCGGCTTGCTTGAATCCAGTGGCAAAGTGAGCAAGGGACTCACGTCTGATCATACCCTGCCACACTTATGGCTGCCAAAAGCGGTACAAAAGGGGGTGGTGATGGACGGAGCATCTGAATCAATCAAACACTCACACCCAGTCAAAAGATCTGGGTTTGATCCATCACCGTTCTTTAGCCCACTGTGCCACCCCAGTTCAGACATGGCTATATGCAAATCAGTCTGACCCTGTGCCTCATGGGAACTGTCCAGCCTGAGTACTTTTGGTCCCACACACAGAAAAAGAGTTTGTTAGACCTGTTATACTTTGGGTGGTCTTTATGCCCAACGTTTTGCCATTTTTGCGGTACCTTTCAGTTGGCCTTAGGACTCTGAGCACATTACTAGAGATAAATAGAGCTAAAGTGCATTCGCTTCTCCCCTAAAACATGTTGACATTGGTGTATACCGGATTAGCATATTTAGGTTACCTTTCAGTCCCTTGTAAAGTGGTATACCATATACCCAGGGCCTTTAATCTAAACTCTACTAGTGGGCCAGGAGCACTAGTTGTGTCATCCACATAAGTAACCTTTCAAACCTGTCTCAGGCCTGCAATTGCAGGGCCAGTGTGGGCAGTTTACAGCCACTTTGCCATGGCATTTAAAACTAGTTGCCAAGCCTTAGAACTCCCCTTTTGTTACACATACGTCACCTCTAATCTAGGACCTAATTGACCTTAAGGGCAAGGTGTTGTGTGAACATGCACCTTTATGTTTTCCATTTCCTGGAAGTGACAAAGAGCTACATTTGTTTTTCACTGCTAAGAGGCCTATTTCTTCTATATTCTAGGTTCGGGGATTCCTTAAAATACAGTTTTAAGCTGTAATTCCTGAATGGTTAAGCTCTAATTCCTGATTGGAAAGGAGTAGCTAATTCGTGCTAAATATCTTTGAAATGGTGATGATAAATCCTCTTTAGTGGTAAAGTTGGATTTGACAATACCGTTTTATAAATTCCACCTAGAAAGTGGACATTTCTCTGGTCTTGCCTTTGCTCTGTGTGCCTGCAGCCTGCCTCCATTGCAGGTCTGGGCTAGGTGACAGCTACATGTTGGGTATACTCTCTAGATACACACAACATAGGAAGGACTGGGTGTGACATCTTCTGCATACTGATAGTTTTCATGAGAAGGGAGATGTGGTTCAAACTTACATTTGAATAGGTTGTGTCCTGCTATCACATAAACAGCTGATTTACCCACTACTGGTAGTTTGGAGCCAGGGCTGGGTTGAAAGGGATTTTTGTGCACTTGAGAGAACTCTTTTGGAATAACCCCCTATATAAAAGGTACTACTGGGTATAAGTACCGGGGCTCTGGCCCTATCAAATCAATACAGTTCTGGACATAGAAAGAACTCTGCTGGAGGAAAAGCTGCTATGCTGCAGGATTCCCAACCTGCTTTGCCTGACTGTTCTGAAGAACTGCTTCAATGCTTTGCTGAGCTGCCCTGCTTACCTCTGCTCTGCTACAGGACCAGGACTAAATCCAGAGTGACTCCAAGGGCTTCCTGGCTTTCCCCTGTTCTCCCCGAGTGTTTAGGGACATCAAAGACCCTATTATCTGCATGTTAACTACACTACTACAAAGCCTTCCTGCAAAGACCAGCATTCCACTCTGTGGGAACCCCACTCGCTGTGTGATAAAATACTGCACTGCCCGATTACCTGCTGGGCTCAGCGCTCTGTGGTTAATTCGCCCAATACTTTAATTGCCAGCATTTCTTGCACCACTACAGAGGCCTAGAACTTGGGGGATGGTCAGCGCTGCTACACCAAGGGAAATTCTCCCCAGCGCAGCCCCTCCAGAAAGGGAAATGTGGCAACTGGCACTGGGCGCGGGACCGCCGAGTGGGGGCACTGTTTTCATGCTCATCAACTTGCAGCTGCAACAAGTCAAATCCTTCAGCACGGCCCCTTCAGCAACGCGGTTGCCAGGAGGATGCTGGGTGGAACAAGCATAGATCCACAGCTGCTGGCCAAAGGAGTGGAAGCGTAATGCTGTGCCCTGACTTGAGCTTTCCCCTCGTAACAGCAGAGTCAACGTCTTGGGCCCAGCCCGTGCAACTGGAGCCCACCGTCCTGTTGCAGAGTCCCCGTACATAATCTTGACACCAATGGAACTGAGTATTGTGATATGAGGTGATTGTTACATGCCCACACCTCCTAATATATGGTTGTAACGTTTTATTACCTCGGTCTATTGACCAGCCTTGCACGTACGCCCAACAGCAACTTGCTACAACTGATGTGAAAGCAACGATGACCTGAACCGAATCAGTATTGATTGATTTTGCATTTATTCATTTACAATTGATATCTCCTGATCTATTAATTGGATTTTTGTCATTTTGTTTTTATTGTATTCAGATAAATATTTCCTATTTTCTAGACCTGTGTAGAGTATTTTTGGGGTGTATTCATTGTATTAGTGTGTGTGTGTTTAGTGTGTGTGTGTTGCACAAATAATTTACACATTGCCTCTTTAGATAAACATGCCTGCTCTGTGCCAAGATACCAGAGGGTGAGCAAAGGTTGTCTTTGTTGTGACTTACCCTGACTAGAGTGGTGGGTTCTGCTAGGCTTGATGGCATACATCAGCCAACCAGAAACCTAATTTCTAGCAGGGATCAACTAATTGGAGGATGTTAAGAGCAGTTTGGAGGCAATGGAGCCCATCTGGTTATTCAGACAGACAATACAATGATCAAGTCACACCTAAATTACCAATTTGAAACAGGTTCAAATTCATATCTTCAGCAGAGATTTATCTTCTGCCATAGGGAGCACTTTATAGCAAGCAGGTGGAGAATGTTAGGACCGACTTCCTAAACTGAATAACTCTATCTTCATAACAGAAATGTTCTCGGTCTCTTTCATTGATTCAGGAGATACATTAGAGGATTGGTGTTCCCATAACAGATCTATTCACAGATTTTCACAGCATTCGCCTTCCCTGCTTTTTCAGATTTCAGGATGCAGATGAAATACAGATAGATGCATTGCTGATTAAATGGCTGAAGGAGGTGTTATATGCATTTCACCCTTTCCACTATATCCAAAAGTACTGGAAAAGATCCAGAGACATGCTGATGCTTGTGCCTTTGTGACTAAGTAGGTCTTGGTTCCTCCCATGCAGTAGTTGGTAACTGCAAACGAGTGGCATGGCAACATGGCCTTGTTTGTCTTCATCCCCCACCTCCAACCTCAGTATCTCCTCAGAAGTTATTGGCCTGGAGGTTAAAAGGAGCAGGGTTATGAGGTCAGTTTATTTCCTTTTAATACATATGTCAATATAAGCTTCAAGAACACAAGCCTTAAGGAAAGCTTCTGACCATTATAGGACATCATTTTATAAATTGTAGCCATCAAAAGAATTATGACTTTCTCGTTGCTCTTCTGCTAAAATGTTTGACTTTTTACAAAAACAGATTTGACTTTGGCCTAGCAGTAGCTACTTTGGGGATTAAATGGGCAGCAATCAGAGGTTTCAGATATCCCATGAACGTTTTATCATCAATCAATCACCAAAAGTGATAACTCTTACTCTGGATTGATATTTAATATTGGGGTTAAAGGTTTTTACACTTTTGAGTCATTAGACGAGGCATTGGAAATCTTTTACGCTAATGTAAATTTACTACCAATAACGGATCGTATGTTGAGTGATTTAGATTCTCTGAATTGCCGCCCTCCATATATATAGGTTTTTGATGATTATAGAGTTTTGAAGCCTAGTTTTTATTTAAAAAATAATTTCTGCTTTCATCGACACCAAGAGGAAATTTGGCTCTGTTTTGGCCTTACCATAATTAAAAGCAAGTAAACGAACTACATTCTCTCAATGTGGTCAGATGAGTAAATGTCTAACTAAAAATGTCTATGGAATTTAGACAGAGTGCTAGCTTGTTTGTGTATTTTGGTGCAGTAAAAAGTAGTTACCAAGCTTTACTTTAACTTTGACCTGATGGATAAGAAATGTGGGTCAGATGCACAAACTTCTATTACACTTTCAAACCTCTGAATGGGAGTTTGAGACTGCAAAAAAGGTCTCAGCAGGCGGGCGCAGCGGGCGCGCCTAAGGCAAGCCCGTCTGCGCCCGTCCGCGCTAAGACCGCGCTTAGCGCCATACCCCTTGGCTCCCTTATACCCCACCAAGGAGGTAAGGCTATTACTTATTCCAGCAATCATTTGAGGGACATAAGGAACACCATGGGAGGCTCGCGTTGTCCCCATTTAATGCAGATTTTTTAATTAACCTACAATCTGTACAATGCTCAAACTGTACGTATAAAGTGACACTCCCGTTTCCTCAACAAATACAAAATTTTCCCCAAAGAAACACCAAGGCCAAACTTACCCAGTGTGCGCTTATCAATGCTCGCTCACTTACAAAACATAAAGAGGATATCTATGAATTCATACTAAACCAAGACTTAGATCTCCTCTTTATAACAGAAACTTGGACAGATCAATCATCCGGTCCTGATCTCTGTACAGCAGTCCCGGACGGATATTATGTGGTCAGGCAGGATAGACCCCCAGGGAAAAAAGGAGGCGGTATTGCTATTGTATATAGAAAAACCTGGTTACAAGGATAGAACCAATCGACCTTGATTCAGCTGAAGCACTAACTTTCTGCATTAGGCTCTCCCCCGCACAATCCTTCAAAGGTACTCTTATTTACCGTCCACCTTCCCCTCGAACCCCCTTTCTAGCATCCCTTAATACCTTATAAGAGCCCATAGCAGCTAACCCTGATTACACAATATTAGGCGATTTCAATTTTCATTTAGAAAATCTCAATGACAGAGATTCGTCAACATTAGTCTCTGACCTTTCTTCAGCAGGTCTCAAATGACTGATTACCGCCCCTACCCATCAGGCTGGTCATACACTGGACGGCCTTTTTTCTAATAATCCTTACATCACCTCACCTTCAGTAAAACCACTAACATGGACAGACCACGCTGCATTAATGTTCACCATTACAACCACAAATGTTAAAAATGCATACACGACAAATCGCTCTATACAATTTAGAGACTGGAAGAACTTGGATGACCTAACTCTACAGTCTACCCTGCTCGCTACTCAACCAGGAGATACAACAGATCCCCACATTGCCTCAGAAAATTACACGGTCTGGCTCAATAATGCCTTTAATCCGTTAGCCCCTGCAAAAACAATGCTGCCTAATCGCAACTCACCTTCCGCTCCTTGGTTTTCTGAAACCCTTAGATTGGAAAGGCAACGTTGTCGAAATTTAGAAAGACGTTGGAAAAAACTCTATGATAACAACGATAGAGATGCTTACAAAAAAGCTTTGGCCATTTACAGAATGCTGTTAACCACAGAAAAACAAAAATATTATTTGGAGCAAATAGAGTCAGCCAAAAATTCCACTAAACAACTTTATCAAGTTGTCTCGAATCTGTCCACCCCACCAATGTGCACTACCATAGAACCATCTCAAAATCTGTGTAATGAACTGGCAGATTTTTTCAAACTTAAGGTTAATGACATCTTCACTAACTTTTCCACAAAAACAACTTCAGAATCCACCAGTCCCAATACAAATTATCCCCCAACTTCTATAGCTTTGTGCGAATTTACTCAAATCACCCCTACACAGATAAAGGAAATTATAACAACCATCAAATCGGGATCACCACTGGATCCATGTCAACCTTTGATCATCAAGCCAGTGACTAACTTGATAGCTCCCATTCTGACAAACATCTGCAACGCTATGTTTCGCTCAGGTTCATATCCTTCGGTCTGGAAGAAAGCAATCATCAAACCCTTACTAAAAAACCAAGCCTGGATCCCTCAGAATCTAAGAGTTATCGACCCATCGCATCCTTCCCCTTCCCGTCAAAAATATTCGAAATAATTATGAATCTTCAGCTGGCCAATTACATCGATCAGAATAATCTTCTTGATGATACCCAATTCGGATTCAGGAAGGGTCATGGGACTGAAACTGCCCTGATAAAGGCAGCAGATGAGGTCAGAGTGATTATGGATCAAGGAGGCGCAGCGGTTCTGATATTATTGGACCTGTCTGCGGCCTTCGACATGGTCGATCATAACATTTTGATCGACCGTGTAGGAAAGATTGGCATTCAGGACAAAGCCAAATCACTGCTGACTTCTTTTCCGTCTGGCCGAGAGCCGTCAGTTTAACTGGGTGACTTCTTCTCCCCTGTTTTCACCTTACCGTGTGGTGCTCCCCAGGGATCCTCGTTAAGTTTGACGCTATTTAACATCTATGTGTCGGACCTGGCGAGGGTCATTAAATCATGCGGTATTGGGTTAACATCCTATGCTGATGATACCCAGTTGGTACTGGCTGTTCATAACAATGGAGGAGCAGTTGCGGCCAATTTTCAGGATGGTATGATGGCCATCAGTTCCTGGATGGATCACAATTGTTTAAAATTAAACTCAGACAAGACGGAGGTCATGATCTTTGGTAGCCTGACCCCGTCTTGGTCTCCAGCATGGTGGCCTTCTGATCTAGGCCCTCCCCCGACACCGGTTAATAAAGTCAGGAACCTAGGGGTTTTATTTGACAATAAACTGTCATTTGTAAGCCATGCCAATGCGGTAGTCTCAGCATCTTTCTATACTTTGAGGATGGTCAAGAAACTACTGCCGTTTCTCCCAGCCAGCGCGGGTAAAACCTTGATGTGTACTTTAGTTCTATCTAAGGTTGACTACTGTAATGGATTATTACTAAATGCCCAAGAGCAAGTCCTAAATAAGTTACAGCTTGTCCAAAACGCTGCTGCCAGAATCCTGACCCATACTCCAAAATTCTCGTCCATCTCCCCAATTATCCGACAACTGCACTGGCTTCCGGTTAGGAGCCGCACCAAATTCAAGGCGCTATGTATCAGCTATAAGGCCAGGAATAACATAGGGCCAGAATTTTTAAAGAAAGCCTTGTCTGCTGATACGCCCAAAAGAGCCTTGCGCTCATCCACAGCTAATTTGCTTCCGATTCCTCGCACTAAAAAAGTGAACTGGGGGGACAGACGCTTCACAGTCGCTGTCTCCAGGCTGTGGAACACTCTCCCCCTCCATATAAAATCCAGTCCTTCTCTGATGACGTTCCGGAGACAATTAAAAACATGGCTTTTTAATCAGTAAGAACTTGACCTCTCTATGCACTTGATCTGAACAGAGCCGAGACACCTTAGGGTATTTGCGCGCTATATAAATTGTATAAATAAATAAATAAATAAATACCGATCCCATTTTAGGAGTTGGTAGAGTTGCACCAACTTCTAAAATGGGATTGTGGCTGATTACTGATTCAGTATTTGGAAGGGAAATGTTATGAGTGTTCCTTTCATACTGAATTAAAACTGGTCACAAACCATTGAAAAGTTGTTGACTTCTAAGTTGGGGTGGCCTCTGATTTGCAAAGTGGAATGGGCACCATTTTGACCCATTTCCATTTGTAAACTTTTTTAACTGTTTCAGAGAGTGTCAGCAGTGGTCCAGGTGACCACTGCCAACTCCCAGAGAAACTTTAATTTTTTTTCTTTTTCTTTTTTAATGGAACTATTTCCTTAAAGGATAATGAACGGTTCAATCTTAGCTGTGGAGAAATTCCTGCCCTTATGGCTGCCATACCTGGGATTTTGTCTCATTGGAGTGAGTCGCAAATTGCAATCGACCGTGAGAAAGCTGCAAGGCGAAACGCGTTGGTGAGGTGTGATCTTGCCTAATGAATGAATGGAAGCATTCCCTGGGTCATGGAATCTCTTTTCAAGGGGAGAGAATTGTGCACGATAATAAGGACTACCGGAACCCTTGTGGACCGCCACAGTAGAAGCTCAAGACTTCCAGGTTTTACACGAGTGGAATATATATATATATATATTCACTGAAAAAACCATAGGTTATAGACCATATATAGTTAGGAATTAGCATTTAAAAAACCTTATTTTACTCACACAAAACCATTGAAATTCCATATATAGTTAGTTGCACTAACTATATATCGCGCACCCGCAATCCACTGCTGATCATGTCACATATTACAGCATTCATGACATGGTCAGTGACATCACTGATGACATCACTGATGACATCTCACATGACATCACTGATGACATCACTGATGACATCTCATTTGACATCATTCTTGTGCTAATACGATAAACCTCTTCAGACTCTAATAAAACCTTAGATACACTCAGTGTATACAGACACTCACACACTGTTACTCATCCATGGAGTTACTCACACACCTAGTCAGTCATGCAAAGAATCAATCACACCTCTATTTCCTCAACTATACAGTTATACACACCTTACTTATTCAAACATATACTAACACATATTTACTCTCTTATACAATCCCTGATACAAGTTCACAATGATCCATACAGCCACTCACACATTCAGTGGCTCTCATGCACAGTTATTTATATATGCCAACTCTCACATGTACTGTGTTTTACATATGTACTTACTATGGCATGTATCATTGACATATCCATTCACTCATCAATACACTCATGCACACAGTCAACCGCCCATGTAGCTGTTTCCATATGCACTCTTGAACTCATACACCTAGTGAATCAACTGCTCACACATCTATGCACAGAGTCACACAACTCCCAGCCACCCCCACACAAACTCAATCTCCCATACAAAAACTTGGGCAACCAATCAATAACATATGTAGCCTCTCGTATAGCTAATGATCCACACATGCAGCAGTTTACATCACAACAGACATACTGAAGCAAACATTCAGGCAGTTTAGTCACTAACCCATGCATTTAGTACGACACATTTATTCACTCACTCATACAGTCAGTCACGCACCTACTAAATCCTTCATCGAGACACTTATACATCCACTCATTCTTCAATATATCTAACATATTTAAACTTTACAGAAACACACAGTCACTGGATGATGTCATCAGTGATGTCATCAGTGATGTCATCAGTGATGTCACTGACCATGTCATGAATGATGTAATATGTGACATGATTAGCAGTGGATTGCGGGTGCGCGATATATAGTTAGTGCAACTAACTATATATGGAATTTCAATGGTTTTGTGTGAGTAAAATAAGGTTTTTTAAATGCTAATTCCTAACTATATATGGTCTATAACCTATGGTTTTTTCAGTGAATTTCAATGGTTTTTTAATAGCAAATATCATAAGCTGTCGAATGTCAAGTACATGGTAAGTAAAAACATTTTCGTGTTTATGCACACTGATCTGCTTTGAATGCTGCCCCCCACCCCTCATTTCTATTAGGAGTACTCTCTCTTTGCAGATAGTGAAGGGTAGTTAATGCAGGCCTTTGCCCCCGTTGTAATCCGTCGTGCCTGCTTCTCTCTCCATTTGATTGATTGTTCTCTTTGGTTCATTCTCTATTTACAAACAAGCACAGAGTCGCAATACTCTGTTTAGTCTTTGCAGATAGGGAAAAATCGTGTAAAAAAGAAAAGGAATCGAGCAAAATCAGTAGGCCACTAATGGGATCTCTTTTTGACCTCCCTAAAATAGAAACATTAGGAACAACCTGTTGATAATACCAATGTGTATGTACATAAGCGGCGTTCATTTGTGTTCACAGTACCCCTTCTTGATTGTTTGAATCGAGCATTGAATTGTTCAAAGTTGGTTCTCTTAAGAATCTTCTCTGCCTGCAAACGAGGAAGAATAGGAATATTCTCTCTCCCTTTGCAGATAGTGAAGGGTAGGTAACGCAAACCTTTAACACGTCGTGCCTATTTCGTTCCTCATTGATTGATTGT